>NC_084602.1:25263139-25943440 GCF_033807715.1 Cololabis saira
TGGCTTGCGTGCAAAATTTGGTGACTTTTGGGGCACGATTAGGGGGGCAAAAAGGCCTTCATTTCGTCGGAAGAAGAAAAATAAGAAAAAGGAAAAGGAAAATTCCTACAGATACAATAGGGCCTTCGCACTGTAAGTGCTCGGGCCCTAAATATAGTAGTTGTAATTACAGAACAGGTTGTGGCATGTGATAAAAGATCTAAAACAAGAGGGGATTACTCTGATAATAAGAGGGAAAAAAAGTTGCTTTGGAAAATCCTCTGTATGAGGGAGTATAATTTTCCTCAGCACAGCGGAGCTTTCTTCTCAGTTAATCAAAGAGTTAAAATATTACTTTTATTATTGACAGATGGGGCTTAAGCAATATAGTGACCCCAAAGCTGTGTCGACTACTGAATGAGGTATGTTGGAGGGCTCAGCTGAGGCCTATGCAGACTTCATGTGCTGAGTGATGTGCCCAGTGTTGCTGCCAGTTTAGTAGCACAACCTTGTTGTCACTCAGCTGTCATGAGGCTCCGAGTTAATGAGTTAAATCTCTACCCCTCGACACAGAGCAGGTACTTCCCACGGACTGTGTGGAGCATCTGGCTCGTCCGCTGTAAAAAAGGCAGATGATTGAAAACCTGACGATAATGAGCCAAATCCTTGATGGGCGTAATACTAGCTAGAATTATTGTGGCATAAATTACCAGGAATGAAAGCTGCAGATGCAGAACCACTGAAGACTGCAAGCTTTGAGTTTTCTGTCTGTGTGTTTGGAACTGCAGGGAACATTTGCCATTTTTAAGCAGTAAATTCATTTTTCTAAGGTGATGGTTGAGTTATGCCACTTCACCAACTGATCCTTTCCAACCTTAGTTGTAACACCTACCATTGTCTATTCATGGTTCAATGCATCACTTTACCATAAGCTAATTTTAAAAGTACTAAATCGTTGATGTTTTTTTTCTTAGTCCATCATCCTAAAGCACAAAAAAGGCTAACTCCACAGTTTAGCGTGTTGACATATGAAGCAATGGCTGATCATTTTGGATGAAGTTAGACTAAGAAAAGTGAAGACGCAGGTGCGTCATTTCCGCCGGGGACGGTGGGGACGCGTCCCTACCACTTTGTCTGACGAGCAGATTTGTCCCCACCACTTAAAAAAAAAAAATAAATAAAAAATTAAGTAGAGAAAGTGCAAACGCTGCTTTTGGTGCAGAAGCTGAATTTTGGTTCAGAAGCTGCTCAAGAACGCCCCTCCCCTAGCCAGGCCTCGCCCTCCTAGTGACGCAACACCTTCAGCAAGTCTCGAACAGAAGTGATTTGGAAGTGGATGATAATCAGGCTACCCCTCCCCCCTCCACACCGAGTTTGGAAAACACGACACACGCAGTGAGAGTATGGACACACGTGAACATTCGATTAAATACATTGAAGGCAATTATCTGTTTACTAGCTAGCACTAGCTGCTTATTTGACCTGTAGTGCTCTAGTGTAGTTAACGGCTAACTACCATGGACGCATTAAGGTCAGCGCTGGCGGATCAGAAGATAAGTGCCGCATATTAATACAGAGCAGTATAAGGTGAGTAAGTGATTTGTATCACTCACTATACTTATACTTACAACACATTTTTGCTTGATGAAAAATGACCTGATATCTGTTCCAGCTTTTCTCTTTGACATGATGAAGTCACCTTCAGTTGAGTCTTGTACTGAAATGCGGATTTTGAAATACGAATAGGGCCTACCCATGACGAATTGTCCCAACCCATGATGTTCCCGACGACCTAAATAAGACCGCGCAGATGGTTTTTAATATGGGGACAATATTGCGTCAATACGCATCATCTAATGCAATGCCTATTATTTATCATGAAACCTCAATTCGGAAGTAATGGGCCTAGCTCGTACCCAGCACTTTTCAAACCTTACTCAGGTTTATGGTAAATGTCCCCAGCACTTCTGAAATCAAACTGACGCCCATGTGAAGACGTAATACCTGCACGTAGTATTAGTCCTTTCAGACGTGGCAGAAGCTGCTAACGCAGCGCTACGATGGTCTATCTTAATGCATCTAATATGCTAAAGTGGGCAGGGGTCATGACCCAGGTTGAGGCTTTGAAGTACTCCATTTAGCTCCAAGTCTGAGTCCGAATATTGGCTGGTTTTAATGGTTTCTGAGGGGAAGGGCTGTTTGAATAATCAAATGTTTTCTCTTCCTGTATTGCAAACTGGGAAATAAATGGGGTTTATGTCTGACAGCAGTGTATGCCCTCAAAGTCCCCATCCTGGTGGTAAGCGTGTCATACAGCACTGGTTGGAACACATGGTGCACATGGGTATCTGTGACTGACTTTGAGATTACCTGTACCTCTTTATGGTTATTTTTACTCAGGTACAATAAACTGTAGTGATTACTGGCATATCATGGTGGCAGTTTCTCAAAATATATATTTTTTTTTATTCAAGTGTCCAAATTCGATCTTGACATATAGCACTTTAATCCCTAAACAACGATGTGGCAGACATTTACAGTACCAGCATTTAAATTATATAACCCATCAAATTCACCAAACCATAATGCCTGATGTTTGGTCTTTTCAAGCAGCTTAAATGTAATTACATAAAAAGAATTATCTAAATTAAATTATTATGAAGTCATTTCTTCAGAGTCATTTTGCTCTTTTAGGCAAAATGTGATCTGTATGAAGATTCATCAAAAAGGAGACAATGATGAAGCTCAAAATCTTGCCTGTAGCCCACAAGGAGCTCTTAGGACATTATAATCTGATCATTAGTCATCATACACAATAAAGAAGAAATCAAATCCTATTTTATTTCTTGCTTATGTTTTTCTTTCTACGGAAGAGTATTAGGGTCAGGCAGGAGAAAAATAAAAATAATATTGGAGAGGAGGAAGATTTTTTTTTTTCATTATGCACTTCGAGAAAAAAGTCGAATTGTCGAGAAAAAAGTCGAAATGTCAAAATTAGTGTTGAAGTACAATTTCGAGAAAAACTCGAAATGTCGAGAAAAAAGGCGAAATTTTGAGAAAAAATGCGAAATTTCAACTTTTTTCTCGAAACTGTATTTCAACATTAATCTCGACATTTTGACTTTTTTCTCGAAACTGTATTTCAACATTAATCTCGACATTTTGACTTTTTTCTCTAAACTGTATTTTAACATTAATCTGGACATTTCCACTTTTTTCTCGAAGTGCAATAAAAAAAATCTTCCCCTCTCAAATATTTTTTCTCCTGCATGGCCCTAATACTCTTCCGTATTCTTTCAGATGTAAGTCGCTTTGAAAAAAGTGTCGGCTAAATGACAGTAGTGGTAAGAGTACACCAACATGTCCTGAGGTGTTGATGAAAGGTCTCAAGAGCCAGTTTCTATGACAGGTTGGGTTAAAAAATGAAGGCCCATCCCACATAGCACCCAGCTGATTTGACTCCTTCAGCAGGAGTTATCCAGGCCCCATGGGTGAAGGCCTGGCCGCCAGCTGCTCTCAAACACATTCCCACTTCAAGCGTGGATCCAGGGCAGGACCTTGGTAACCCAGACCTGGTAGGGGAACAGTGTGCCCCAGGATATTTCTTCTTCATGAGTTCATTTCGGCGCTTTTAGTTTTTTGCCCGTCCCCCACAACCAGCTTTCCTTGAGAGACCCTACCAGTGGCAGTTTCATTCAACCCTCCACCACAATTAGGTGTCTATTCAAAGGGGTTTCCACCTGGGGGAAGCAATTTTCCAACCAGGTAGAGACTCTTGGTGATGCCCAGATAGGGTTGCCACCTTTCAGAAATAGAAATAAGGGACGCCCTGATTTCAGCAGCACAGGAGCCAAAATAAAAAAGCCCCCAAACCTCTAAACTGAATAAAATTGTGTTTATTTTTATATTAAATTTTTATATAAAAAAACAAAATGCTTTGATTTCAAGTTTAAAGTGCTTTAATAGCATTTAACTTGCATGACTGTACAGACAGCCAACCATACTAGCAACTGAAATAGCCTCCTATGCTACTGTATGTCCACATCAGCCCAAATGTATAATATAGCCTACAGGTGAAGAATATGGTGTAAAAGTTAATTTATTTCAATAATTCAACTAGAATATGGTGTAAAAGTTAATTTATTTCAATAATTCAACTAGAATATGGTGTAAAAGTTAACTTATTTCAATAATTCAACTAGACTATGGTGTAAAAGTTAACTTATTTCAATAATTCAACTAGACTATGGTGTAAAAGTTAATTTATTTCAATAATTCAACTAGAATATGGTGTAAAAGTTAATTTATTTCAATAATTCAACTAGAATATGGTGTAAAAGTTAATTTATTTCAATAATTCAACTAGACTATGGTGTAAAAGTTAATTTATTTCAATAATTCAACTAGAATATGGTGTAAAAGTTAATTTATTTCAATAATTCAACTAGAATATGGTGTAAAGGTTAATTTATTTCAATAATTCAACTAGAATATGGTGTAAGAGTTAATGAAAATATGGTACAAATCGTGTCCCGTATTAGTTCAATACGGGACGCAACATTTTTTTCTCAAATAAAGGACAATTCCGTATTTTAAGGGACGGGTGGCAACCCTATGCCCAGACCACACTGGAGCTATCATTGCCATTGGGAATGTCTTGGTATTCCCTGGAAGGAGACGGTTGCGGTGGCCAGAGGAGGTCTGGGTCTCTTTGCTAAGGCTACAGCCCCCTTCACCTGAACTCACTAAAACAGAAAGTACTGTAATGTACGAATTCATTAAAAACATGTGTTACTTGCCTTAGACTAAATGTTATATAACTACAGAAGGCATTGTCTTTACACCTCTGTAACAGCCAATCTTAGGGGGTGGAGCTCGTTACATAACTTCAGCGAACCTGTCTTTTCCACAGTTTACTTAATTTATTATCCGTCTTTGTGATACCGACTTCTGAGGAACAACAGCTGGATCATGGTATGAAGTTGGTTGGAGATCAATTGGGGAAACCTTTATCATATCTGGGTGTGTGATGTCACAAAGTCGGAGTTTAAATGCTCTCAAGCACAGAAAAACCCACGGTGTCTGACGGGGTCAATAGGTTAGGTTTCAGGTTAGTGACAATTGGATTATAGCCAATGTGAGCTCTGCTTGGACCGTGATGGAAAATATCCTCATATGAGCATTCAATCAATGTCTTCCAATATTCTGTGTAAAATATCTCACATTTAAACGTGATTTTAGTGCCTTTTCTTTCACTGTTAACCTTGAGAAACTTTGTAAATGCCTTTCTTCCGGAAAAGGCTCACCAGATGGTCTGCACATTTTGAAAATACGCACGTCTCCTCGCAATATTGACGTAACTCGCACCTCTCTGCGTGTTCTCCGGAGACGGGACATGTGCTGTCTGGCTCCCGAAAAAGCAGTTTATCAGTGAGGATCCCGAGAATTCCCTTGCAGTGTTATTTCAACCCAGGCAGCTCGAACTCCCATGTCTCCAACAACTCGGCATATAATCAAACGCCCGGTCTGATTCGTTTTGGTTTACATTTTTTCTGATGGAGATAATGCGTCCACACACTTTGTTTGAGGATAAAAACAAATCCTTTTCAAGCACGTACACTTTACATGTTTACCATATTTGTTGCTGTGATAATATACCAGTTCTGTTGACGCTGTGTGCAGAAGGCCTGCAAGTCACTGCGGTGTTGATGCTGAGAGTGGAATTATGGTAAGAATGTGCAGCGATATGCCGGGGGCAGACTGTACTCCGCTGTTTTGTCTTGGTGGTGGTCTGAGGCTACTTAATAACGGCGCTTTGGTTCTCCAAGAGCCCTGAGCTTCTGGACGGATTAAATATCCCTGAGATCCAGCATCTGAAGGCCCTCTAATTCACTGCACACGTCCCCAGTGTGCCTGGCTTAACCTTGTGATTAAGTGCCTCCCCTTGATCACCAGTGGAGAGAAATACCACACAGAAGCCTCTTGCGTCTCCCGAAGGACCTTGTTATTGAGTTTAAAAGCAACTTTTAGAAATAGATACATAATGCTGGTAAACCACACAGTTTTACCAGAGAAAAAGTCTCACAGAGAGGCTTTGTGGTTTTTATGTTTAGAGAAAGAGACATCTGCGCTAAGTGTTCTTTACTTTTCGTGTTAACTCAAGACGTACATTTTTTGGGAAAAGACAAACAGCTGTTGTTTTGACATAAGAGATGAGCAATGATTTTATCTTAAAGAGGAAGACTTAAGAGACTAAGTCAAGGTGTCGGGGAAACTTAGGAAGACCCTGTCCTAACCGGGTCGTCACCTCAAAATGAACTACAGCTGAGTTACAGGGCAAATTCCAGTCAAATGTAGCATAAAGCTCTTTGACCTCTCACTGCTGCTTACAGCACACCTACTGAGCTGCAGGATCAGTGACAGGAGACTGTTTTAAATGGCTGTTTTTCATTTTGTTTATATCCAGAACCAAAGATAGACTATTTGTGAGAATCAGTTTAATATAAGAATAAAGAAAAATGGTTCTGTAACCTTTGTTGAAAATCATTTTCAATCGGCCAAGGCCCCATATAAAATAAATCTATATAGTCGGCTGCATTTATGACTTGACCCCAAAAAAATTCTAACAAAAGGTTTTTTTTTGTACAGGGTACAATTTTTAACAAACAGATATCATCATGAAACCTCCCCAGTTAATTACTTACATGAAGACAAAAAAAAATTGCATTGAAAGTTTTTTGAAATTGTATGTGTAACTATGCAAATTAGGCGTATCTCATTGAATATGCGCCAATTCGCATAAAATAATCATTGCTCCTTATTCTTTAACAGAGGCAAGCATTTTTGGTGCCAAACCCCATGTTTTTTGATAAAAGCATCTAATTAGAATATTTAAATTATAGTGACATTCATTTTTTTGTATTTTTATGTTTTTTTTCATTGTTTCTTTGTATTTTTATCTTTTTTTTTTACCCTATTCACCTGGGATTTCTTGGCCACCTTGGTCGCCATCTTGAAAAATACACCTTTCTGGTGGTCAGATTTTGGTAGACTTTTAGGATGTCATTAAGTACACCTAGTACTACAATAATCCACTGAAAAACCTTTTGTTAGAATTTTTTTGGGGTATGATGGTTTTTTTTTCATATATGCAGCCGACTAATAACTCTTAAGTCAAAGCTCAGGATAGTCAGGTTAGTTAGAGCAGAGCTTCTCCACCAAAATACTTCTTTAATCCTGCAGTGCACAGCAGAGGTGTGTGTGTTTCCTCCACCAGACACCACCGCACCGTGGGGTATCAACATCAGAGAGAACTTCAACAAATCCTTGGTTAGTTACGGCCATGCTACTGACGCATGGCCACTTCTGGTCTTCCTACAAGAACTCTCAGCCTCTGAGGTTGTTTTGACATTTTGTGTGAGCTGCTGGAAGCTCCATCGTCATGTTTCTGTTCCTATATTTGGGCGAATAATTGCACTACGTGCAGAATTTCTCTCAGCGGTTTAATCCACAGTACATCCTCCCATAGAGTCCCATGTACTTTGGTTGAAAATGTCCAAATAACAGGATATATGTTAACCCCAGGGTATTGTGTTTATGGCCCATTAAATTTGGGTACACTATGTTGTGTGAACAGAAATATAAAGAGACTAGACGGCACACTGGGGCTAACTGATACTTTGACAGCTCAAACACACACACATATCCACACTGGTTGTCTGCCATTACACATTAAAACCAGCATGCTGAGGAAGTAAATAAGGTCTTAGTTTTAAGGGTTGTCTGATTCTGCACATGCTTCCACCACAAGCATCCCTGAGTTACATAACAGTGCTTTTACTTTGGTCTAGACTTCCATGTGTCTGTTTTTTTTTTCTTTGTTGTAGATCTTGACGGCTGCACAGAGGAACAATGAAATATCCTGATAGGCTTATCCAGGGGAGTCTGTCATCTAGTCAGGGTCAAAAGGATGAGATCTGATCTATTTAAGTGCATTTGCAGGCTTTTAAAATGAAAAATGTACTGTGAAGGGAATGGAGACTTCTGTCAGCCAGATTCATGTTGTGCCTTCTGCGTGTGCCGCCAACTGATTATTCAGATGACAAGGACGGAACCTTATCTGCTTGTTTATGAGAAGTTAAACCTTTAAAAAATACCTCATGTTTGAACAGTGATGCATCAGTGAGCAGATTTAAAAATCTATTTATTCAAAAGTAGGATTTTTGGTTACAAAACATGAAGATCACATCACAGTTAGGTTTTATACATTCACAGCAGGCAATCATACAGTTGATGAAGGCCAGTGGAAACCCATTTTTAGTCCAAAATCAAATGAGTTTTCTTTTTCACTACATAATTGTAGCGAAACAAATAAAGAAAGTGCTTGTGTGAAGCTCAAAGTGTTTTTGGTGAGGAGATTGTTATTCCAAGGATGACAGTCTTCATATCCAGGCAGAGAAGCCGTGTTTTTCTTTCACCACCCATATGCTGTCAATCACTTTGCCAGACTGGAACAGACAGAAAAGTCATTATTTTGGGGAAAAATAAAATAAATCTGTCCTCAAAATGCATTCCTTCACTTCAGCCTGTGCACGTGTTCCCCCACGTGTGTGCTCACCTGGTCATCTGAGACCTGCTCCAAGTAAATGTGGGTGCTGTTGACCACCTGCATCCGGCTGTAGCCGTAGTCTGTGCTGCGGAAGGCGCTCCAGTCTTTGGGGTTTGGGTTGAACCTGTCGGTCCTCTCTCTGCAGCCCTGCAGAAGGTTCAGCATTGATTAAACTGACTCTCTATAAGAAGACACATGCTTCTCTCAAACTCTTTCCCAGAAGCCCTGTTTGACATTTCAGCTGTAGCTGAGATCCAGTTTGAGTCTGGCTGCGTTTAAGTACGCTGATGACTAATCCTGCTGTGGCTGGATGACAAAGCATGCCCTGCACTCCTCACCACCACATCAGAAAATATTTAACCAGAGGAACAGCTGGTACCAGACTTCTGTGGCAGACCAGCAGCTGTACGGACAGAACTGTGCACAATACGTGAGATTGTTTTTGTTGATGTTTCTGTATGCATACCGATATACTTACAGCGGAGCCTGTGATGATGTGTACTGGAGCTTTGGGATTCACATAGGGCTGCTGTGTGCTCCCATTGCACACCTTAAAAGAGATAAACTTTATTAGAATAGGTCACTGATGCAAAAAGGAGGTGTAGATGAATGCCGGAGCTGACCTTGTCCCCATAGACGGGCCAAAGTCTCTCATACGTGTGCTCATGTGCCCACAGCTCCAGATCCACCCCTGTGAAAGACATTTGATGATAGAAAAAGAAATCCTGCATAGAAAAGAACCATCTACATAAACAGTTTAATTAAAAGAAAACTTCAGTGTGATCTAATTTTTCTTAGAACCTCTGCCCATTTAATTTAGAGATTTCCCACTAATCAACAAAAGCTTAAGATCAGAACAACCAAAACTTTCCACCACAAGTCAAATAATGAAATGCATCAAACAAAAGTCTGAGAAATGTAATACAGGAAGAAGATCTGAAGCTGCACTGAAGGACAAAGGCAACTGTAAGGACATGAGTATTTTTTTTTTTTAGTTACCGGTAGTTAGTGATTTATTCCGAACATGCAAATGATATATAACGTAAATATGAACAAGTAAAACAGAAATAATAATACAAAATGGCCGATCAAGACAATTTTACAAAACAAAACAAAATAAAACAAAATAAAACAAAAAAACAGCACAGTAATTTCACTTGCATGTCCGAAAAGGGGTGGGAAGAAGTATAACTTATTTAATCCCGCCCCTTCTCCATAAAATATTAACAATATTTATTTATGTCCTTCTTATTTTTACATTACTCTTTTCTTAATTATATATAAATATATACATACACACACACACACACGCACACACACACATACATACTATACGTACATAATATACATATACACACAAACATACAAGTACACATACATACATACACACACATACACTCTTTTTTCGTTATATTTCTTAATTGTGCTAATTGACAACATATAAATAAATAATAATTATATGTTGTCAGCACAATTAAGTATAAGGAAATGTGTGATATTAAACATCTATCAGCATACCATTGAGATAAAATAGATCCTCTAGACCCGGAGCTGGTGGTTTAGTGTCGTTCCGACCTCGACGGACCTGAATTATGACAAAAAAGCAATAGTGACTGTAAGAAAACGTCTACAACTCAACCTGCTACGGGAAACACAGTCTGTTAGAGATCCATTGTGCCCATGCCAGCCTCACCTAGACAGTGCCAACTGCTGAGAGAAGCAACTCGAGGTGGAAACTATTTAGTCCAAATTGCCGAGATTATGACAGTACGCTGAACTCAATGTGCTTACGGGCTGTAATATGGCCTGGCTGGTCTGCAGATTGTGTAACACGTCTGCTACAGGGGGCAGTTTAAGTGTCAAGCAACACACACCCGCAACCAAAACCAACAATCCTGCGATTGGTTTTATGTGATAAAATTAAAGCGGTTGCTCTTTACATAACCAGAAACAGAGTGGATAATAAATAGTGGCTGCTCTGAAAACTCACAGTTTTTGAAAATATTAACTAAATCATGTCTAAATTAGTCACATTATTAAAATATAATGAAACATCAGGAGTGCTGCTCATCAGGAGTAAATGTCTGGGTCAATCAGGGTTTTTTTATTTGCTTCACCCCTACAGAATACATTTAACTTCACACAAGTTTGAGACCTGATTAAATAACCTTTAAACCACTACTCCATGGTAGGGCTGTTCGATTAATCGATTTTAAATCGTAATCGCGATTATGTAATTAGAACGATGTTAAAATGTGAAAATCGTAAAATCGATTTTTCAAAATTATTATTATTTTTTTTTTTTTTACCTTGTCTGCACACATATTAATGATTGATACCATATTAATGATTGATGGAAATACCTCTCAATACCTGCGACAAGTGCCCCATTGGAGAGGCTCTTTGGAGTAGAAGGGGGCGTTGTAACATGCCACCGGGTAGACCGGCTCGTGTTCCTTGCAAAAAACTTGCAAATGTGAATAGCAAATGTAATGACTGACATTACACACCTCTACCTCCTTCATGGGTTGCATTATTATTTAGTATGCAAAGACCCAGTTTAGTTTAATTAGAAAATGTATTGTTTTATTTAATTGGAAATATAACTTACTGTATGTTTGCAAGTGCTGATTTGCTGATTTTTTTTTTTTTCAGAGATAAAACTTTATATTTTATTATATTTTTTAAAACTTTTTTTCAACTTATTTTACAGAGTTTTGCACTTTATTCATTCATTTTTGGTTTAATAAGAGCAAAGTTTGCACTTAAAGCCCAATGGGGCAAATGTTCAATAAAAAAACAGCATATTTGAAATCATTTCTTTGCCTTTGGTCAATTCACAAAATAATCGTAATCGTAATCGAAAATTGGATTTTGAGAGAAAAAAATCGAGATTTTATTTTTGGGCAAAATCGAACAGCCCTACTCCACGGGTAACATGTCTGAATAAATGGTTAGAACTATATGATTTACATACAAAGGAGTCAGACGTGGTGCAGTCGTCCTGGTCGTCATCAGAGCAGTACATGGGCCTGTGTGCCATGGTGATGATCCATGGACGCACCGCCCTGTTCTCAGGCCTGTTGGCCTCCTGTCAAGACCCACACATGTGCCGGATTAATTTAAAGAGACAACGGAAGCACAACTCTTGGAGAGATTTTCAATGGAGGACAAAGACATGTGTGCTGGAGAAAGATAATCATTAACCTCCAGGTCTTTCCTCAGCCACTCATACTGCTTGAAGAGAAGTTCCAGGCCATAGTCCAAGTAGAAGTAAACCTCTGTGGAGAAGGAGATGATGTGTGCCGACCCCAGGTTCCAGCTGCAGACACATATCGTTAAAATGATACATAGCACTGACCTAGAGGAAGAAACACGCTGAGACTCCCACTGATGAACTAGAACTGGTCTCAGTTTAAACTCTAAAATCCAGACCAGGTTCTGTCACTGTCATGTTAGCGCTGAATGCAATGAATCTGCCTCTCATTCAAAAGATCTTCCTAAACTGTAAGTGGATCCTCGTCGTGCTGCAGGTTAATGGGGGTTAATATGTTGCTTCGACCAGATTTAAGTGGCTCTATTTGGCTCCCTGGATCTCTTCCGTGCCTCCCCTCGGTTTCTGAGCGTGCACAAGAGCGAGAGCGGCTTTCAGCTGGCAGGCCTGTCTGCATCTCGGCCCGTGGAGAGTAGGCCTGTGGTCTGACGGGGTATTATCTTACTGTCTGAGAGAGGGAGGTCTGTCACAGGCAATGAGTCAACAAGTCAGATGTATAGCTCTTTTGTGTAGTCTGTGTGTTCTGGAGATAGAGGAGGGAAGCTGGAGGAAAACGCAGGGGGGCTCTGCTCTCCTCTGCTGACTATTAAAGCTCATTATTGCTTACTGAAGTACAGCAGGGGTTTTGGTACACTTTGTCTTGTATATACAGTATATAAAATCCTCCAGCTCATGGTGGGTTGTGCACACCTTCAATCTGCTTTCGGTTATGCAGTATTTGGAAGTACACGTCAACTAAAGCATGCTCTTTACCTGTACCAGAGGCTCTCGGTTTGACCCGGCATGCTGAAGCGACTCCTGTAGTTTGAGAAGTTGCTGTGGACAAAAATTGTGAGAAGTTTAAGTTATTAGCACCCACGACGTGCTTCTTTTAGCTTGTTGCATTTATAGCAGAAGAAAAAAATATGTTTCTGAAATAATTATGAACATTTCATCCACTTTTGTTTCATGCAGTCACTTTGTCCTGGTAGAAAAGCACCAAGTGGAAGATCATTGGACAAAAACAACCATTGGTCGGTAGTAGTGAGAGCTATTTCAAGCTATATAAATGCTGGTCTTAAATGTTGAGAGAAGTATACGCACCGCATAAACCTCCAAATTAAAGGCTGTGCAAAAACATGGAAGTAGCCCCAATGACATCATCATATAGGTCTGAAACATGGTCAGTTACTGGAGCCAGCTAATCACAATATGGCCCAAATGGGAGAGCCTGGGTGGAGCGGTGAAGAGACAGTTTTAAAATGCATTGAGCAAATTTGCCTCCTAAAACCACGGCATCTGCAGCATGATGCTCGCACTGACCGGTCCACTCCGGCTCCGCGAAATGAGCGGGAGTGGACTGGAATCCCAGACTGCAGGGAATCCAGATAATTATGGAGCAAAACTCAAGGGGCAGCTAAAACAGCACAAACCAGTTGACTCCAACCTGTTACAAAGGTTTCACCATGTAAAAAGGGGAAAAACTATTTTCATGGAACATTTTCCTGGACTACTTTCACAGCTCTTACTTTCAAGTCTGAGGGCCGGAGCCAGTCTTCTGAACGGGCCATTAACTAAGCAAGGTGATGGGGTTGATTGTTTCCTTATCTTGCATAGGGGAGGGGAGAAACGGGAAAAAAGGCAATATCCTCGAGAGCATTTCCAGCATGGTGGGATGGTTCAGATCCCTGTGCTGGCTGGGTTAATGTAAGGTTAGATGTAACTGGAGAGCAGCGGGGTCGCAGGTCAGAGGCCAGGAATGGGCAAACAAGAAGACAAGACCTTTACTAATCCTGCATGACTCTAACACTAATGGGAGGTCATATTTACTAAACAAGATCATCCAGAGACCAGTTTGTGAGCTTTGGTCATTTAGTACTGACAATAACGCTTATCTCAAGATGACTTTATGCCATTTTGGTGTTCTGATTATTGTAGTAACTCTTCATATGAAAATGAACCCTCTTAATAAAAGACTGAAGGAACAAATGTTAAAACAAGGTTAAAAAGGAGATTTTGGTTTTAAAAAATACGTCAAAAACTGCTCTTTTCATTCAAAGTGTCAGAGCAAACGTGCTTCAATCGAGTTATAAACAGAATTTCAAAGTCAAACTCTAGTAATGGCACTGAACCAGGAACAGTCCAAAAATGGGTTCACACTCCCACCTTGTGGCTGCGGGAGGTACAAGCAAACATCTGGATGAGCACTGTCCAGTTAGAAATAAACCCTTCTATCAGAGCAATGATACACATACTCACAAGGGTTCTAAATGATGATGTAAAGAACAAGCCCGAAGGAACACGTGAGACTAAGGCCCAATCTCAATCCTCCCCCTACTTTTCTCCACTTGCCCTTCTTTTCTTCCCTACGCGTCGCTGCGTAACCTACGCCGTAGGCTCTGCGTCGATTTAACGCGGAACCATAAATCAGCTCCGCTATCTTCACTTCAGCTTTATCTGAAAGTGTTTAAATTACCCAGCTAACAGCTTTGTGGTTTCTGAAAACTATTATATCAGAAACATCCAAAACAAATCTGACGAGTCACAGGATTATTTCTCTCTATTTCCCACAAAAAAATGCTTGCTCCCTTGGTCACAATCTGAGACAAGTCTGCAAATGATGTTTGCCCTGTTTGTCGGCGAGTCAAATCGACGCAGAGCCTATGGCTTAACCTAACAGCTTTTACTCCGGCGCGATTCTTCGCGAACAACAGACAAAAAAGCGATAATGTACATTCACTGAGTGAATATTATGAAGTAAAATGTAGATTTCTTGCTAGAAATGTAATCAAAACGCATTTTTATGCAGAAACTAACTCAAAATATTGATTTATTCACTAAGAAATGTCTGCCATGTTTTTTTTTTGGATTCAGTCTGCAAATGACGACGAAAAGCATTCTGGGAAATTTTTATAACCCCTCGCTCGCGAAGTCAGCATCTGAAATCACTCGCTGTGAAGGGGCTATTTTCAGCCCCTAGCCCTCGATATGCCCACTCCCCCTAGGTGAAAAGAGGAATTGGGACACCACTACCCTCAGGGAACGCGCAAAATTTAGGGGTGGTGAAGAAAACGAGGGCGAGGGGGAAAATTGGGACGGGGCCTAAAGGATCAGTCATAGACTTCAAAGTTCAGCAGTGGAAAATCTGATCGAGGACGGATATGATTAGCTTTTATTTGTTAAGCTAATCAGTACGAAGGGCGTCTGGTGTAATATGCGTCATCTTCTCTTAACTCAAAAAGTGCGTGTTCCCATGTGTGTGTGCTTTTCTATTAAAATAAGACTAAGATAGGAATATAGTGGATGTCAAATTCAATGAGAACAACCTGGCTGACCCAATATGATTGTTCCCTCCTCATCAAGATCTTCCTTTTCATGATTTGATGAGGTTAATCCAGCCAGTATGACGAACTGAAGGAAACAGTTGGAGTCTTCAGTAATAACAGACCCAACTCCCGTCACTAAATGAGGGTTCAAATGGTGACCGTTATTTCTGACTTCATCCGTAGGCTTGATGAAGCAGCCGCTGGACTTGCTGAACAAAGACGGTCTTGATTGGGGCCTTAGCATCTTCTGTGGACTTGCTGTTCTCATTCTGCTGGAATGCTGACTGAAATCTTTTGCGGTCGTCCCGGTTTCAACTGCATTTTAACCATTAGTTTGTTGAGGTTGGAAATAGAGAGGAACAGAGGAGAACAGCGAGAACGAGCATCGACCATAAATGAGGAAAGGAAAGCAGCCACCAGCTGTTGGGAAAATTTGGAGTCTGAACAACACCGCAGAACAAAACACACATTTAGGTATCAAGGAAGGCGGGAGAAGCTGAACTTCTGGTTATGTAATGTCGCGAGTTGGTTCTTTATATCAAGTTTTTGTGTCGGGATGCAGCGCCAAGAAAAAGAGACTACCGTTGGCAGCGCTTGAATAAACACCAGGCAGCAGACATAATACGCACGGCAAGAGTGACTGAGAACTGCCCCAGTATAGCAGCGGCAAGTAAATATTATGGTGCGGGATCCGCTCGCTCTAAATGGTTCAATATGCAACAGGCGCGGAATTCTGGGATACATTTGCTGCTGATGCTGAAGATAAAAATTATATGAACGCTGCTGAGAGCTTTATGCAAATGGGCGGAATTTTTAACATGAAATTTACTGAAATATCTATAAATAATACAAAAATAGGTTTATTTTCTTCAATGTAAGCAGTGATGTATCGTTATTTAAAAAATAATCTAAAGAACATACAATAAATATGTCAAACTAAGTCTCACTTTTGGCAGTTATATTTAAAACAACAAACATGGATGTCTGATGTAACTTCCAATTTCTAGACCGCCTGAGTCTATAAATGTATTTTCCAGATAGCTCTTCTGATTCAGGTTCAGGTTCAGGTTACTTTATTGATATTATACTTTATTGAAGGGTAAACTGGTTTTGCAGTCGAGAGTTAAACAAGCAGCAGAAAACAGACAATCAGTTCAGGAACAAGACATTTAAGAAGAACACATACACATAAAACAAGAGACAGCTTCGGCTCGACAGAAAGTGCTGCAGTTCATGAAATAAATATAAGAAATAAAAGACATGAGGCTAAAAAAGAATTAAAACACCAAGAGCAAAATTTCCTCCAAGTTAGGAATGGATAAGAGCAGTAAGATAAAAACATTGTAAAATACATCGTGCTCCGAAAAGTGACTTGTGCAACTTTTGTGCAAACTACAGCTTGTTCACCAGTGTTACTGCAGCTGGAACAAAGCTGTTTTTATAACGTTTTGTTTTACAAAACGTTATATTTGGTAAGGAACTCAACTCAGAGTGAGATTATCGGTTGTCTTAATCTTTTACCACAGCTTCCGCTCATTCTGCATTCAAAGTAGATCAGAAGTAGGAACTTGAAACTCTTTCATTTTCTTTTTTGTTTGGCATTTAAAGGCAAATTCTCACCCCATCAGTTTTATCAGTACCTAATAATGACATGACTTTATAATAAAATACCAATTTTTCTAATGTTTTATATCCCAACTATGACTTATGACTTCTTGTTGAAGTTTCTGTTTTTTTCATAGCCATAAATTTGATTTTCCAAGCTGCGGTTTGCTACTGAATTGAGCACTTGAGGCAGAACATTGGACGGTACAAACTTGTAAACATCTTGTAAACGAGCAAACAGCACCCGTGTAAGCCTGGCCGGGCACCATGGAGACATCTGAAGGCATGTGAGAGGCAAGTACCTCTCACTCCTTAAATAAACCCATAAGTCAGATGGGATGACTGGAATAAACCATGTAGAGGGGTGAGAGCGAGCATGAAACGCAGCTTGAGATGTCTGCCTGAACTAGTTCTGAGGAGCCAGCTCATTAAAACGCTGCTATTGATGTGAAAAGAAGAAAAAGCTCTGAAAATTCCTGCCGAATGACTGTGCATGCAGTTTGTTTTTACAAAACAGTCCCCACAACGTGGCAAGAAGAGTTAAATAAAAACAGTCATACATTCTTGAAAAACCAAGAAAGTGTTGTTCTGACGGGGAAACCTTTGAAACATGTGGTGATAGAGGTGGATGGAAACGGTGCCCTTGATTGAAACAAACTGTCCTGGAAAGTTTTATTCTACTTTAACTGTTTAACTGGTCCTGCTTTAGTTTGGTGCAGTGGGATCTTGGTTCACTGCATGTGGTAGTGTGAGCTTTCAAACCAGGTGCTGTATGTAAAAACATGCTACAAGGCTTGTGATCGGTCTCCATATTTTACATTTGCACCGAATCACAAAACTGTACACAAATTCCATCTCAGAGTTTGAGAGCATCTATTGGATTTGAGTTTACTTTGCAGATCAGAAGGCTGTAACAGAGGAATATTGCTCACACTACCTCCTAAAACCAACTGCTTTGAACAAAAGTGAAAAGACATAGTTGTAAAGAGGGCTCAGGCACTATAACTGTAGTATTTTGGCTGAAAACCGCTCTTAAGACCACTGTATATTGTGTAAACTCAAGTGCTTCATATGTCTCCTTTAAACTGCAAGAATTGTCATTAGTTAATCTGCAGATCATTTTCCAGATAAACCAATCCTTTCTCTAAAATACCATAAACATTAAGATAAACCTACCACAATGAACTAATTCCTACATTAGACCCTAAAACTGATCAACTGGACCAACAGTAGGGATGGGTGGTATGAACTAAAAAATGTATCACGATTATTTCTGGCATTTATCCCGATAACGATAAAAATGATGATAAAAAAAATACCAATTCAACTCCACCTTTGTAACTATAAATCTATCTCGCTCTCAGATCCGCCATGTTTGTTACATAAAAACGTCATCAACGGGAATTTATCCTTCTTTCTTTCTTTCTTTCTTTCTTTCTTTCTTTCTTTCTTTCTTTCTTTCTTTCTTTCTTTCTTTCTTTCTTTCTTTCTTTCTTTCTTTCTTTCTTTCTTTCTTTCTTTCTTTCTTTCTTTCTTTCTTTCAGGCTCATTTCCTTCCTTCCTTCCTTCCTTTTTCCCTTCCTTCCTTCTTTCCTCCTGCTCTCTCCTTCCTTCTTCCCTTCCTCTTTTCTCCCTTCCTTCCTCCTTTCCTTCCTTCCTTCCTATCTTCCTTCCTTCCTTTCTTCCTTCTTTTTTCCCTTCCTTCCTTCTTTCCTCCTGCTCTCTCCTTCCTTCCTTCCTTCCTTCCTTCCTTCCTTCCTTCCTTCCTTCCTTCCTTCCTTCCTTCCTTCCTTCCTTCCTTCCTTCCTTCCTTCCTTCCTTTCTTCCTTCTTTTTTCCCTTCCTTCCTTCTTTCCTCCTGCTCTCTTTCCTTCCTTCCTTCCTTCCTTCCTTCCTTCCTTCCTTCCTTCCTTCCTTCCTTCCTTCCTTCCTTCCTTCCTTCCTTCCTTCCTTCCTTCCTTCCTTCCTTCCTTCCTTCCTTCCTTCCTTCCTTCCTTCCTTCCTTCCTTCCTTCCTTCCTTCCTTCCTTCCTTCCTTCCTTCCCTCCCGTACGTTGTGCGTTGATTTAACGCAGAACCATAAATCAGCTTTACACAAAAACATCATCAACGGGAATTTATCGTTTTTACCGGGAGATGACAAATTCTTACCGTGAAGATTTTTTTTTACAGTTTATCGTGAACGGTAAAATATCGCCCATTCCTAACCAACAGTGAAAAGTGAAAATGTAATTTGCCATCATATAAGCGGCATGACTCAGATGAAAGCAAAGAGAAAAACATCAGATACTAAGAAACTAAAGTAGAGGATCTCGAGGCCCGTCCTTGAAAATGGGGACTTAAAAACCTACATGAATAAATAAGATGCCTCCAGGAAATGTATCTGTCTTAAATGTGATGACCACAGTCAGCGATGGCGAGTCTAAACTCCCATCATTCCACGGTAACTCTAGGAACTGAAAAACAGATACTGAATCAATAGATAATTCCCAGAAAGATACGTGTTTGTTTTGGAGTGTGTTGCCTTGTTTAGATGTTGGTGGTTGCTGATGTGGCTCCCCTATTTGAAAGACCAAAATAGCTTCCATCTGTTCACAAAAACAGCTTTCGGCAGAACAAAGTGTTCTCTCTGTGGTGGCAAAACTGTGGCTGACGAAGCACGCCAGCCTCGCCGCTATTAACTATGGCGTTTCTTACCGAAAATGCACTAATGCCACGTCTGCCTTATACCTGAGCAGAGCACAACAAACTGCGTCATGATACATTTAGGGGTTTGAATAGTAAACAGAGGAACAGTAAAGACATAAACTTGCACGTACTATGCATTTTCGTGGTTGCCTGGGCAGGTCATGTAGGGCACGTAGGCTGCTATGGACTGGACCTGCCTCATGAACTCGTCTCCAATCCTGGCATTGTCCTGGAAACACGCATTCAGCTGTTAAACCTGAGGCCAAACATTTTCCCTTTCGTGATCAACGTTTAATTTTTGTCTATAGACTGATAGTCCGCCAAATTAATTTAAGAACAGAGGCCGTCCATTTTCCTGGGAAGAAAAGCCCACATTCCCAGGCATCTCTAGATCTCTGAGCCTTAAAAGCACAGTGTGGTTCGCTGCTGCTCTGATGGATTTTACCTGCAATAACCAGACAAAATCCCCTCTCTCTGCTTTTCTCTTTATAATATCATCGAAGCCGCAGGATGTACTTGGACCTTCCAGCTGCACAAATAACTTGAATGAATTATGGTTATTAATTTTTGAAAAGGTCTGCTGATTCTATTAATTCTGCCCTTCATAGTTAAAAAAAATGCATTAATAAGGGAAAACGATATTTGCATCCAAGGCAAGGTAATGGGTGCTAAATATCAAAGTTGACAGCTGGGAGGATTTCAGATGAGGAAATGTGTTATTGGGGTTTTGAATGCCGCTACTTTTATTTATGAAATACTTGGGTGATATGAGCCTGCTTCTCAACTTTCAGCAAAAGCTTAAGACATCTCCCAGTAATGCTAATCATTAGTTGAATGTCTCAACCACAGTCGGGAGTCTGCCCATGCCTCGATAATAAACAACGACCGGCTTATCACATCTGTCAGTGTGGAATTAAGAGGAGTGTTGGGAGGGATTTATGGAGTATAAAGTGTTGATGAAAGGTATTTCCTGTCAGTGATGTTAACTCAAAGTATTTACAGGTTTTTTAATCGCTTTTTATAACATAGGAAAGAGATAAGGGCATAGTACCTCATGCATATCGTAGGCAAAATCCCCTGCAAAGCAAAAACATCTTCAGGTTATAATGGAAGTTTTCAGATTTTATTTCAAAAGCAAAATGTCAGGAAAAGTGTCATAAACTATGCCAGTTTACAGTAACTTAAATTGTACACACAACAGTCAGGTCCAGGAGTATTTGGACAAGGACACCTCCACAATGGATTTGAAATAAAACAATAAAGATGGACCACAGTGTACAGTAGACTGTCAGCCTTAACTAAAGTGGTTTCTAACCATTTAGTAATTACAGCCATTTAAAGTGAGGCATTGCTCTATTTTCATCGACTCAAAAGTATTTGGACAGTTGATTCAATAGAAGTTAATTGATCTAGCATTGGTATTGAGGTGGCATTTAGCAGCTGTTTGACTTGAGCTACCAATATGAAGTTCAAAGAGACCTCATTGCAAGTGAAGGAGTCCATCATTAGGCTTAAAAAACAAAATAAAATTCATTTGTCAAAGAAATGGCAAAAATAGTAGGTTTTGCTACAATCATGCTACAAAATCAAAGCAAGTAGTGGGTTCAGCAAGTTCAGAAGTCCTGTACGACTAAAGTAGAGGATCACAGATTTGTTTCTCTGGAGATGAAAAAAACTCCTTCACGACAGAAGTCAAGAATAGAAATGTAATATTATTCCACGGCAAAGTCAGTCACCTGCTCTCAAAGCCACAGAGCCGCTTTTCAGTTACTGAAGACAGAACTGACGGCAGAAAAGCTCACGATCTGAAGCTGACTCTACTGAAGACCTGACAAAACACCTCCAGGGTGATGTACTCCGCACTTCAGGGAGCCATTAACTAATCCACCAACTAATTAACTGATTAAGAATTCAAGGTTTTCATCCAAGTATTTAAGTCTTTTGATGTCTTGAAAATGGAAGTGATTTGCTTAAAATGGCTGTAATTCTGAAATGACAAATTCTGTATTATCTAAGAAATGCCTCAAATTAGTTACAAGTCTATACTTTGAACACGTTGATTGATTTCAAATCCACTGTGGTGCTGTATGGAGACACAATCAAATTCCGAATACATCTGGACTTAAGTGTAAATTATCTTAATTTATGTCATCATGGTGTTTCATGACAACTGATCATAAAAGATAATCTGACATTTTTTTGTTTCATATTTTTTCACCCATAGTCATAAATTCAATGAGGTGAGTTTCCATCATGTAGTCGGGACCAGAAGGCATTTGGGGACAGGTGAATTTGCCCAGCTCTGCATAACAGCACCTCCACAGCACACTTTTCTTCAGTCAGTAAATCTGCATATTTTCCAAAATGTGGCATTACTTAAAAGGCTTATGAACTACAGAGACAAGATACTTTTTCATAACAGCAGCAACCAGGACAAGCTCTGTTCTAGCAAACAGCACATTTGGTGTCAAAACAAATTAAATGAGCTGCAAAGACGGAACAAAAGAACATTATTCTATCTGGAATAAACTACCTCATACACATCCAACCTGGTTTTTTTGCACAGTTTTTTCTTTTTTTCCCGTACTGCACTACTTTTATTTTTCATTCCAATGTATATACTGTTTATATTTTGTAATTATATATTCTTTACTTGTTACCTTTCCCTGCATGTGTGTGTTGAGTGTACTGCTGCTGCACAAAGTTCATTTTCCCATTGAGGGAGAAATAAAGGACAATCTTATCTTATCTTAAACAACTTCTGCTCTACTCTAAATATGAACAAACCATTTTAAACAGGGAATGTGAAAGTGGAAGAACTGTAAATTAGTGTTATCACAGTTGCTTTATGGTCTATAAAAAGCTTCAAATTTATAGCAAGTAAATAATTTACACCTCTGAGTCTTTTTCTTGATTTGGCATGTGAGAATATTGCTCAAAATCAATCTTATGTGCTACTCTCTCCCTTCAATCACTTCAGACAAAAGATACATCTTCGTCATTGCTCTTAAATACGGATGCTGAATAAATTCAAATTACCTAGCAAATCTTTTTACTGTGTAGCTATAGTCATGCAGGAAAAAGAGATAAACATCCACATTTATCATTGTATCCACCTTTGGCTGCACATTTGAGCAGTTGCAAGTTTATACACTGCCATTCAGACTGCACGAGATTATCAGAACCTGCTACTAAAAAAAATGAGGAACTTAAGTCTTTTGGGGGAAGAGAGAAACCGGTTTTGACCTTTATGGTGTGCAGTTGTACTCTGCTTGCTAGATGTGGCTTAAGTATTTGTCAGAATCTCCTCTATTGGAAGGAATGAAAAGATAAATGGGCAAACGAGTCAGTGAAGAATGATAAAGTGGACTCTAAAAACAGCTGAGTTCAAGGTGTGGAACGACTTAGTGGCTTAAAGGATTGGCTTAACCTTTATACAGGCAATATTATTCTTTTATTATATGACCAATATTATATATACCAATATGATAGAGCTGTTATTATAGAGTCATATTATAGGGCAGCAAATTTAACACAAGACATCATTGCATTTACGATGACAGTCATGAATAGCAAACATATGTGAGCGATTTCAACTAATATACTTTAAAGACGAATATTGTATTTTTAAAATAATAAACTAATTGGTATGATTAACAATAATGAGGTACTACCATTTTGTCATACATTTTCATTGGATATCTTCAAGCTTTCTTGGCCTATGTAAACAATCTGCTGTAAGCAGAGCCAGGTATGGATGACTAATGCCTTTGGCTCCTCTTGTGTAAATATAATGATCCTTTAACTGCTTTTAGAATGCAGGATGATGCTTTTATGTGTGTGGAAGGGTACCTATATGCAGGATGGCGTCGTACATGCTGAGCTGAGTGTCCCTTTGCAGTCGAGCCAGAGACTGAGGGTTCTCATTACCCAGATCACCGTACAGAGCAAACCTGGGACTGAAACTGGAGCTGTCGTTCAGAGCAGTGAACCAGAACACATCACTCCAGCCTTCATCACTGCCACAGTGGTAGACTGATTAAAAAAAACATTGAAAATGTATTAAAACACATGTGCTGGAATGGTGAGAGAGTATGAAGAGATGAAAGCATATGCCAGTAAAGTCACACCCACCATATGTCGCAGCAGGTTTGAGGTCTGCGAGGGTGACTCGGTGGATGAACATCTTCCTCTTCTCTTCTCCTGAGTCCACAAACAGAGTAGCTTCACCGTTGGCACTCATCTCAAAGAGCTGACCTCCCAGGAGGCCGTACTCCACTGTGCTGGCTGTCTTGTTGAAGGTGGTCCAGGTCACGACCATAGAGCCCGGCATGTCTGTGAAGAAAAGCCAAGCTATTGGAAACAGGATACAGACTGATCTGACAGAAAAAAAAGGAGCTTGGGAAAAAGTTCACAGTACAAAAGTGGTGCTATTGATCTTTCCGCAGGCGAGTCACGCAATATGAGTTGACCACTGGCCAGGTACTTCTTTCAAGACATCAACTTCTAAATAACTACCACATGAGTGTACGGATACCAATTCAGTGCATTCACCACGGCCTTCAATCAATACCTTGCTGCTGGAAGAAAATAAATCTAAAAGTTTTAGTCTTGCTGTACTAAATTAAACACAGATGAAGTCAAAGTGGATTTGAGTCAAGTTGTTGTCATGTCCAAGAAACATTAAGTTGTGTTGTGTTTAGTTTGGTCTTGTGTCTATGTTGTCTCGTGGCTTCCTGTTTTATTTTGATACTCACCTTCTCCCTCTCGTTTCAGATCCTGACTTCCCTCCTTTGTGTGATTTTTCCCTCCACTGTGATTGCCAACCCCGCCCCTGATTGGCTCCACCTGTGTTCCCCTACCTCGTGTATAGATAAGCTGTGTCCCAATTCAGGGGCTGCGTCCTTCGAAGGCTAGATTTGAAGGCCGATTACGTCACAGCGGCGCGCCGAAGGCTGTCCCATTTCGAAGGCTCCTTCAGAGGCAGCCCACAAATGCAGCCTTCTTTTCCCGCTGTTTGAAGGATCCATCGGTTGTATCCTCCGCGGCCCACCATATCCCAAGATTCATTGCGCACAGTCAGAAAAATATTTATTTCCAGAAAAATATTTTCAGATTCAAATTTTTTCAGAAAAAAAAACGCCTCTCTTCCTCCTCCAACTACGACGGAGTATTAGGGCCAAACTAAGACAAAAAAAATTGGAAATTACGAGAAAAAAGTCATAATATAATGAGAATAAAGTCGTAAAATTACGAGAATAAAGTCGTAATGTTGCGAGAATAAAGTCGTAATAGAATAAAGTCGTAATATTATAAGAATAAAGTCGTAATATTACGAGAATAAAGTCGTAATATTACGAGAATAAAGTCGTAACATTACAAGAATAAAGTCGTAATGTTGCGAGAATAAAATCGTAATATTATGAGAATATAATTTATGAGAACTCTAACAGGAAGAGCTTCTTCTCCCTGTGTTAAAATGAGGAATATTGAGCATCTTGTGAAGTTATATTTATATATTTATAATATATTACGACTTTATTCTCGTAATATTATGACTTCATTCTCCTAATTTTACGACTTTATTCTCATTACATTATGACTTTATTCTCGTAATTTCCTTTTTTTGTTTTTTTGTTTGGCCCTAATACTCCGTTGTATCCAACAAAATGAAAAACAAAAAAAACAAAAGCAAAACTTCTGGCTCCATTTCTTTTTTTTTTTTGGTTCTTTCTGTCATGGTTTCCCAGTGTAGTTTTTTAGTTTTACTCACTCCCCTGTTTTTCCAGATCCTGCCACCCTAATCAGCCAGAAATCCACTCATTCCCTTCACCTGTGCTTCCCCTGCCCAGCTCCACACCTGGTTTCCCTCATCAGCAGTTCCCCTCATATACCGGCCCATTTCCACCTTCTAGTTTGCCAGATTGTCGTGTGTTTTTGCCTCGCTTTCCAGCCTGCATATCCTGTTTTGTTTCTGCCTGCCTGCCTGCCTGTCTTTGAGCCTGCCTGATTCTTGGGGTATGGATTTTTGCCTGTCCGTTTTTGGTTTTGTTTGCCTGATCTGCCTGACTACCCGGTTTGACCCCTGCCTGCCTTTTGACAAAGATTAAAGCCTCTTGGACTCTGATCCTGCCTGGTGTTGTGCATTTGGGTTCTCTGTCCTGTCTGAGCCGTGACAGTACAATCTGGCCAAGACTGAACCCAGCCAACATGGACCTACCACGTAAGGAAGAGGATTTGTGGGATTTTTTTTATGGGGACCGAGTGGAGTTCTACCACCGTACGGTGAAGGGGACGGGGACATGGCCCCAGTTCCGGCCTGTTGCTGTTCCCGAGGTGGTCCCAGACCCACCCCAGTCCCTTTCCCCTTTCTGGGGAACACGCCTGGCTCTGGGTGGGCCCAGGAGCCTGCAGGCTCAGGGGAGGCAACGACGAAGGCGTCAGCCCCAGCCCCAGCTTGTTCCGGCTCCTGTTCCAGCTCCAGCTCCGGCTCCTGTTCCAGCTCCAGCTCCTGCTCCGGCTCCTGTTCCGGCCCCCCGCATCCTGTCTGCCCCGGTTCCGGCCCCCCGCATCCTGTCTGCCCCGGTTCCGGCCCCCGCATCCTGTCTGCCCCGGTTCCGGCCCCCCGCATCCTGTCTGCCCCGGTTCCGGCCCCCCGCATCCTGTCTGCCCCGGTTCCGGCCCCCCGCATCCTGTCTGCCCCGGTTCCGGCCCCCCGCATCCTGTCTGCCCCGGTTCCGGCCCCCCGCATCCTGTCTGCCCCGGTTCCGGCCCCCCGCATCCTGTCTGCCCCGACTCCGGCTCCCCGCCTCCTGTCAGCCCCGACTCTTGTTCCTGAGGCGATCCTGGATGGATCTGCCGCAGTCCCAGACCGACCCCCTGACCAGCCTGCCGCAGTCCCAGACCGACCCCCTGACCAGTCTGCCGCATTCCCAGACCGACCCCCTGACCAGCCTGCCGCAGTCCCAGACCGACCCCCTGACCAGTCTGCCGCAGTCCCAGACCGACCCCCTGACCAGTCTGCCGCAGTCCCAGACCGACCCCCTGACCAGTCTGCCGCAGTCCCAGACCGACCCCCTGACCAGTCTGCCGCAGTCCCAGACCGACCCCCTGACCAGTCTGCCGCAGTCCCAGACCGACCCCCTGACCAGCCTGCCGCAGTCCCAGACCGACCCCCTGACCAGCCTGCCGCAGTCCCAGACCGACCCCCTGACCAGCCTGCCGCAGTCCCAGACCGACCCCCTGACCAGCCTGCCGCAGTCCCAGACCGACCCCCTGACCAGCCTGCCGCAGTCCCAGACCGACCCCCTGACCAGCCTGCCGCAGTCCCAGACCGACCCCCTGACCAGTCTGCCGCAGTCCCAGACCGACCCCCTGACCAGTCTGCCGCAGTCCCAGACCGACCCCCTGACCAGTCTGCCGCAGTCCCAGACCGACCCCCTGACCAGCCTGCCGCAGTCCCAGACCGACCCCCTGACCCGCCTGCCGCGCCCCCAGACCGACCCCCTGACCAGCCTGCCGCGCCCCCAGACCGACCCCCTGACCAGCCTGCCGCGCCCCCAGACCGACCCCCTGACCAGCCTGCCGCGCCCCCAGACCGACCCCCTGACCAGCCTGCCGCGCCCCCAGACCGACCCCCTGACCAGCCTGCCGCGCCCCCAGACCGACCCCCTGACCAGCCTGCCGCAATCCCAGACCGACCCCCTGACCAGCCTGCCGCAATCCCAGACCGACCCCCTGACCAGCCTGCCGCAATCCCAGACCGACCCCCTGACCAGCCTGCCGCAGTCCCAGACCGACCCCCTGACCAGCCTGCCAAGCCCCCAGACCGACCCCCTGACCCGCCTGCCAAGCCCCCAGACCGACCCCCGGACCCGCCTGCCAAGCCCCCAGACCGACCCCCGGACCCGCCTGCCAAGCCCCCAGACCGACCCCCGGACCAGCCTGCCAAGCCTCCTGACCGACCCCCGGATCCGCCTGTTACGCCCCAAGGGCGACCCCCCGAACTGCCTCACCGGTCTTCCCGGCACCGAGGACGGGCCTCGGAGCTTTGGCCGTTTGTTGGCCGGGGCCCTCCTCCGGACGCCCTCCTCCCGCCCTGGGGGGGGGGGGGGGGGGGGGGGGGGGGGGGGGGTTTGGGACATCTGGAATCTGTCCCTTGAGGGGGGGGTTCTGTCATGGTTTCCCAGTGTAGTTTTTTAGTTTTACTCACTCCCCTGTTTTTCCAGATCCTGCCACCCTAATCAGCCAGAAATCCACTCATTCCCTTCACCTGTGCTTCCCCTGCCCAGCTCCACACCTGGTTTCCCTCATCAGCAGTTCCCCTCATATACCGGCCCATTTCCACCTTCTAGTTTGCCAGATTGTCGTGTGTTTTTGCCTCGCTTTCCAGCCTGCATATCCTGTTTTGTTTCTGCCTGCCTGCCTGCCTGTCTTTGAGCCTGCCTGATTCTTGGGGTATGGATTTTTGCCTGTCCGTTTTTGGTTTTGTTTGCCTGATCTGCCTGACTACCCGGTTTGACCCCTGCCTGCCTTTTGACAAAGATTAAAGCCTCTTGGACTCTGATCCTGCCTGGTGTTGTGCATTTGGGTTCTCTGTCCTGTCTGAGCCGTGACACTTTCTTTCTTTTCTTTCTTTCTTTCTTTCTTTCTTTCTTTCTTTCTTTCTTTCTTTCTTTCTTTCTTTCTTTCTTTCTTTCTACTTTGTTTAGTGAAGTAGGACAAGGGCGGGAACAGCTGGTGACGCAACCAGGAAATCCCCCACAGGCTAGACCGTCTCATTTCACTAGCGTCCGTCCAGCCTTCGGTACGGCCTTCGCGGTTTTCGAAGGCGTGGCCTACGAAGACGGCGTCCTCAGAAGGACGCAGCCCCTGAATTGGGACACAGCTGTAGTCTGTGTCTCCCCTTGTCTTGTTGCCAGTTCGTCTTGTTTGCTACGTCAAGTGTTCTAGCTTCCATGTCAGGCAATTTGTCAAAGCCAGGTCTTGCATTTCCTTGTTTTTTGCAGTTTGAGAATTTTCCTTTGAGGAGTGATTTTTTGTTGATACTTTGCATTAAAAAGATTGTTTTATTTTGAACTGGTCTCCGGTCGTGCATTTGGGTCCAGATCTTAGTTCTGCCGTGACAGTTGTCTTATTAATCTTATCTCAATCTGCCAGATACTTGTTTACATCACCGAATGGGTAAATGTCCTCCCTAAATAAAAAGCTGATACTTACCTGGATAGGAGAGGTGCACCTGCTCTGGCTGGGTCCAAATAGGGGGAACAGCAAACACCAACAGGGGTGCGAGGCCTAACAACGCACAGGCAGCCTGAACAGACACCATTTCAGCACTGGACTGCTGGAATAAATCCCTGGTAAAAGAAGTCAGACACACTCACATAATAAAACAGTGTAATCACATGATATTCAACCCTGTTACACAAACAACTCACATGACACTTCAAGCGTCAGTGTGAAAAAAATGTGGATAAACATAGTGGACAAGCCAGTTACTCACCTGAGTTAAGTGGCGGCGTATAGTCTCCAGTACTGAGTAGCAGACTGTGTTTCGGTGTCTGCTGAGGGAAGCCTGCATCGGTTAACCTGCAGTCAACTCCAGTTATGAAACTGCAGAACCAAAAAAAGCTGATTCAGCAGAAGCACAGAAACAGTTCATGTGTCAACAAAATCAGCTGATCTTGTTTTCCATTGTGTTAGTGGACGCTGTGCTGTAAAGAAAAACAGCTCAAGTAGGAATAGGGAGGACAAATCCACAAGCCAGGGCTTGCCTCTGATCAGTGAAGCGGTAAAACAAAATCACAACCATTGCAGACAATATAAAACAAGTTTTAATTAAACCCCAGACAAACAATCAGATCATTTTGTGCAGAGAAACTGACAGAAGGTGACCGGTCAGTTCCACGAATTAGGAGATATAACTGAGACTTAACTATTGCTCAAACACAGTGTTTGTTTTTGCCATATCCACATTAATAAGGTCAGTAATCGCTAGAGGGTGCAGCTGTCCCACAGTCATTGTGAACGTGCTGATTTCCACCAGCGAGCTCAGTCCTGCAACAATGAAAGGGAGGATTTCTGTTATCCACGTTTAGAGAAGCAAAGCAAGGTGAGTTCGAGGTTGATCTGAATTAGAATAAGTTATTACTGTTTCCTTAAATGTCGTAATGACTTTCTATCGATGTTACTGACTTGTATTTCCGCGATCACCGGTTATAACTTCAGCTTTTGTCTCTGTAGACTTTAACCGGCTGACTCAATCGAGCTACTTTCTCATGATAATTACCACTTAATACCGTAAGATGTTGCATAAAATGGAACACTTACAATATGACAAAACGTAATAAATGGTGGTCTCCAGATGCAAAGACATCTTTGGCCCGGAATAAGTCCGCTGAATGATAAAACTTCAAAAATGTGCGCAGCTATAATGTTTAGAGACGGATCTAAACAGTCGTACGTCACTGCAGACAGGAAGTGCAATGCCTCAAAGGATTCTGGGACATTGAGTTTTTGCCTGTTTCAGCATGAAATTTACCGACTTTCTTACTACAGGACAGCTTTTTTGTTTTAATAGTTTTTTTTGTTTGATACTTGAACATATACCTTAGCTGATGACTATATTAATATCTGCTAAGTGTTATACATTTCCCTAACAAAAAAAAAATCAACAATTCTTTTATTTTTTAAGCATTCACCTTTAAGGCTTTAACTTTAGTAAGATAGGTTATAAATTATAAAGGATAAAAGCTAAATTCTCTGTACATTATGAGGCTGGGAAAAAAAATGGAAATATTTGTGCTATTGAAGTTAAGATGTTCAGAAGATTGCCAAAAAAACAACAACATCAAAACAGTTGAGTATATGACTATCATACTTTTTTTTTTAAATCAAAACAAATACATATTTTTTTCTATCAAGCCAAAACAATCCATAGTTTTTCCATTAACTTTTAGGTAAATACTAAATGTTATTGTTCATTTAAAGGTTAATTTAAAGGAAATGGAAATGTGTTAACTGATCACTCTCTCTCTGTCTTTATTTTATAGATCTAATGGAGTCCAGCAGTGAAGACGGAGAGATCCATACTGTCCATAGTGCCTTACATTATGATGCAGCACAGTACAGAGTGAGCTATGCCCAGGGGAGAAACACAAAAGAGGTCAGATGGTTGACTCATTATCTCATTCAAATGTTATTGTAAGATTTTGACTTTTTTGCCATTAACAAGTTTATTAAGCACAGTGATTCTGTATTTTAAACTACAGGTGGATTATGATAAACATGACGAGTTCTACAAAAAGAGGTATTCCTTGCAAGTTTCAAGTTTCATCCATGGTGCTCTGGCATTTAAATGGTCTTGTTTATTGAATGTTTGAAGGTATTCAACTGGTCGCTCTGGCGTCAATCCAGGAAGAGTGAAGCGGGTCGTGTCGTGTAAAAGGAAGACCTATCATGTGACTGTGGTTCGGAGGAAGCAGCTCGGGTGTGGGAAGCCTTGTGATGCAGCAAACAAGGAAAATGACCTGAAATGTTTACAGGACAAACAGCAGGAACCATTTACAGATCCATTTGAATCCTCACTAAATGTCAATAACACGACTGACAGAACTGGTTCTGAACAGACTGACTACTGTATCCTCAAGGAGGTAAGTATCAAACATTATGCCTCCTGATGACACATTGGCTTTGTTTTATGAATTATGTTTTTTTCTTGTATGAAAGTGCCTGAACATAATGTTTTACAGCTCACAAAGGATCATAACGCCATGACTGATGTGCTGTTTGGAAGGAATCTAAGACTGAAGGTGGCCTTAACACTCTGGAGGAGAAATGTGGGAGAGCTGTTGACATATTTTCTGAAGTATGGACTGTGTAGTTTTGTGTTCATTTATTTTCAAATATGTGGCTCACTGCATGCTTCCAGAAATGTCAAAAGTAAAATGAAATCTCTCTCTTTTAACAGAATCCAAGACAGCAGTGTGATTGTTGATTTTCTTCCTGTGATATGCACATGGTAGGTTTTGAGTGATGCAAACATTTTAAAGAACTGACAAAAAATGGTGAATAATCCCTTTTTGTGTTCCTCTATCTGCAGCATTGATAAGAACTCACCATGGATAACCATCGGCTGTTGCGTTGACCTTTTTCCTTTGGTAAAGAAAGTCCTCAGCACTCCTTATGAAGAGTGAGGGTTCTTCCCGTTTTGTTTTTGCATTGCAAACACACAGAGGCGCACACATTTACAGTTTCAAGAAAGCTACAGAAACTGTGACAATTCAGTTTTGACTTTTATTCTTATAGGTACCTTAATAATGGTTTGAAGTGGATACATTCAGTTTTAAAAAGATGGTGGGAGGAGCTACTAGCAAGCGGCTACAGTGGATCCAGTCGGCCTCCGTTAAATGAGTAAATGCTGCTTTAATGGACTTACATTATCTGCTACAATATGAGAACCAAAATTCCTCACAAAAGAAAAAACTAAACAAAACAAAACAACTATTGCTTTTCTTGCAGAAGTTTCCAGGTTTTTAATCAGCAGTTATGGGAATTATGGCATCAAGACTCTATCTTGAAATCTGTTCCAGAAGCTGCAGCGCACATGACCAAGGTCAATTCAGTCATTTTTTATTTCTCGCATTGTACAAAAATGTCTGTGTATTTCACATCTTTATTTTTCCCCCCCATCAGGTTATTGATTCCTTCCTGTTTCAACTCAATTGACAGAAGTGAGGATCCAGATGACATCTTTCTTTGTCAACAACTTAGCCTACCTGTAAAAGAGTCCTCAGTAGAAACCCTGGACCAAAGCTGCTATTCTTTCAATAAAGGCCTTTTCGAGAGTACTGTCACCGTGATGTCCTGCATCAATGGGCTTTCACACAACTCCAGCAGTTAAGACACACAGAATGTACAGTATAATGTGGGAAGTTTAGGAGACCGAACGACAGCGGCAGGATAGCGCCGACGTCACAGAAACATAATCATTGAACACAAACTGACTGAAATGATGTGATATGTTTTTGTGTGATGATATTGTTGGTGTTGGTTGTTGGTTCCATCTGTTCATTTTCAGCACTCCATTTTTAACAATAAAAAATAAAAAATGCTGTGATTTGGATTCTTAACAAAGTTTATTACAACAATACTATTATCTCTTTGATCGTAGTTGTGTACTGTATATATACTATATATATAATATATAATTTACCTTACGACTAAGACTTTACCAGGCCTGCTTATTTTATTTAATTTTATTTAATTTTATTTTATTTAATTTTATTTTATTTTATTTTATTTTATTTTATTTTATTTTATTTTATTTTATTTTATTCATATGCACAATGATAACACAGTAATTATTTTAACATACAAGGACAAATAATTGTGCAGGAGAGGAAAAGAAGCCAGAGGGGCTTATAAAAAATCCTCCCCCTCAATACAAAATCACAAAAACAAATCAATCAATAGAAAAAGAATAGAAAGGAAAAAAGAAAAGGTAAAAGAAACAAAGAAAAACACAATAAACACAGAAACAAAAATATCCATGAAATGGTAATTTAATTTCAATAAGAATAGCCTATTAATTTTGCCTAGATAAAAGATACCCCACCAAGCTGGTCCTAAACATTTTTAAGGATGACGCTAACTTAAGAGACCTATCTAAAGAGTTCCAGAGTTGAGGGCCATGGAATGCTTAATGTGGCATCACAGGCTGACTACCATGATCTATGTGAGCAACAACGGCACCACGTGGCTTCCTCGTCTATAACAGATTGTTAGGGAGTGCTGGACTTAATGAGGTTTTATATGTGTTTCAAACCCGCCTCATCATCTCCCGAGCAATGAAAATCATTGACACAAATTTTTTATGATTACATGATTCAAGACCCAAATGGTCTTGAAACAGCCTGGAGAGGAATGGCAATTCTGCAGGGTGAGTGTTTGAGTGCTGCCACTGCCATTTTGAGATAGCTTTTCCAATTTTAAACAGATAGTGTCATTCATCCATTCCACAAAATGCCTGGCCTCACTATCAAGAATATGCACGCATCGAAAGAGTGCTCCTTATCCTCCGGACACAGGTGAACTGCTGAGACTTTACCTGAAGACGCCACTTTCATGTGGTTAGATATGCAACACATACGACCTTATTGTGGGAAAGTTAAACATGTGAATGTCTTACTGGTTCTAATGGTCAAACAGATAATATGACAGATAATGGTTCAGGTGATGACAAAATGTTCAATAGTTTGACTGAAGATCAGCTCAGCAGTTCTGATCAGGACCTGCAGCAAAACACATTTTACTTGAACTACTCAAACTGAAACTTTGGTTTTGGTTTTATTTTTGGACTTCAGCCTCATGCACTGCGGAAATGATTAAAATAAATCAGATACACAGCATTACATGTGGCTTTATCTCACCTGACAGATAAGTACAGGGTTTGTTTCTGATATGAACCTGAGGCTAAAGTCCAGCTGTGACTGGGCCATTCAGTGAAAACTGAATGTGAACTCTGCAATCGTGTTTGCATTCGAGTGCTTTTCATTCAGTCAGTGCAAATGGAGACAGTGTAGGAGAAGATCCGGGTGCAACGTAACACATTTCTACGCGCTTGACTTAAAACTGCTTCATTTCAGTGTAAGTAATGTTATTTTATAATTCTTCAGTACTTTTCTGGTGTCACATCTTAAATAACATTATCTAATAATGAGTTTACATCTACATGTCTATGCCATGAACTATCTAGTTTGACAGCAGAACGCGGTGAAAGATGAAGTGGTGGGGATGCTGGTTGCCAGCAGCAGCTATGCTGCTGCTCACTGTGACTGGAGTTGACATGGAGCATCTCCAGGCTCAGAACCTCAATCTTCTTCCCTCAAATCAGCATAACATGGTCCTGAACCGTGGAACTAGAGGTATTTATTTGTGTAAACTTCCACTTTTGTTTCAGCTTTTATCTTTTGTTGTCTGTTTCGGTGAGAAATCTTGACATCAGAGAATTAAGTGTTCATAATGTAAAGACTTCTTATGAATTTAAGCTATAGACGTTTGTGCATGACAGCTATCTTTTTGTTCAAACGTCTCAAACTACCTTGATTGTTTGTGGGATTCACTCCTGGAGGTGTTGGTCCAAATTCCAATTTGCAGATGAAATTGCACGGTGACTCACTGATAATACTGTAAATGTTTCCTTGTGAGGCAATCTTTGTATCTGTGTGAGACTGTTGAGTGGACAAACAGTTGGAATAGTTTTGACTGAAGTTTTATTATATTTGCAGACATTTGCAAACAATGCTTCTCTGCTACTGACATCAATATAATGACAAATTCCTGATATGTGCATTGCTGTCTACTATGCAATGTTGGGCTGTAACACTGGGGAGCAAATAAATAACACATTAAATAGTTAACAAGATGTTTTTTTTTAAGTGTGGGATTTTGAGAGAGGTTACTCAAATCTGGACTGCATGTAGTTGGAGCTTTTATGGGGAGATGCTGTTTTACTAGGATGTGGTGCCCCTATTCTCTTGTTGAAATCAACAAATTCTTCTGTAAAAAGAAAAACATTTTAGTTTTGCAGAATACATTGCTTAAAGGTAGGGTAAGTGATTTCTGGATGATGTGATGTCTGTTGATATTCAATCAAAACATCGACAGTACATAGAGAATTAGCTCCTCCCTCCATTGCTCCCCAAGGAAGCATTTCCCATCATGAACTCTCGCAGGCCCTAACTCTTAAATTGTTGGGGCCTGCTGCTATAAATCGCAAAATCACAGATGCAAGGGAATGACTGAAAACCACATCACTGTTACCTTTATATCTATACTTCACCTTATTTGCACTATACTCATATGCTCCTTTAGGTTAAAATGCAAATATGCATTTGTCTAATCACTCTCAGCAGTACTCCCACCCGTTTTTTCACACGTCTTTATCATCACTCCCCTGTTTTTCAGTCCCAACTAGTTTGTAATTTTCTGGGTTGTGTCTCCCCTTGAGCCATTTTTTGAAAATTTATATTGATTTTATTAAAATGTTGCACGATATGAAGTATGTCAAAAATATCTGTTTGGTGTACTACTTCTGGTATTTTTTGTTTAGTATGCAGCTGACCAGTGTGACTTCCAGGCAGTCACATGACCTGCTTTAATATGCAATACCGTGTGTCATGATGACACATCTTCTATCTATGATGATATGTTGTAAGATTGAGCTGATAACGAACAGTTTTTGTCATTAAAAGAAGGTGAACCCTTTCTCGTACAATCAGCACAAGCACTTGTAGAACGATATAAGCCCACCTCTGACTGTTTTGTTTATTTTGCCCAACAGTCCTGCCAAGAGACTGCTATGACATGTTGATGGCGTCATCGGGCCAGGCTGGAGACGGGGTTTACTTGATCCAACCAGGGGACTCCCCCATCGTGGCCTACTGTGCCATGCAGGAGGGAGGTTGGACCGTTGTTCAACACATTACGGTCAATAGCAGCGTGGATTTTGATCGGACCTGGGCTGAGTACAAGAATGGCTTTGGTGATGTCACAGGGGATCATTGGCTCGGGAACGAATACCTCCATCTGCTCACACGTGGCCCTTCCCGCTATAAACTGGGAATCAAACTTGTGGACCAAGATGCCATCACCAAGATGGGTGAATATGATCCGGTCCTGGTAGAGGCAGAATCATCGGGATACAGGCTGAGGCTCGGCTTGTTCCAGGGCACAGCCGTGGATGCTCTGACCTTGGATACGGAGAACTACCTGCACGACAACCAGAGATTCACAACTAAGGACAAAGACAATGACAACTACTTCCAGAACTGCGCCAAACTGGAGTTTCAAGGCGTGCCAGGGGGAGGGTGGTGGTACGACGCCTGCGCCGGTGCCAATCTAAATCGCAGGAATGTCATTTACTGGCAAAAGGACTGCAATAAGGAACGACTGTGCAAGTATGCGTGGCTATTGGTGAGACCTTCAGACACGGTTAAAGTGATTTACAGCGGGGAGTGTAAGAAAGATGAGCTATGAAGACATGATTCCCTGGGATTTATATCAAACATCAGGCTTAAATTACACATTAAAGTGTGTGACATCAGTGACTTGCTGATAATACTGATGGAACCAACATTTATTTCACCACATTTTATTCAGAAATACATGAACATGATCACAAATACCCAAAAGAAGCAAACATTTTTCACAAACAAGTATTAAGCTGCAGTATTGTTTTAGCTCTTTCTTCTCCTCAGCTACACACCATGTACAGGACTGTCTCAGAAAATTAGAATATTGTGATTTTCTGTAATGCAATTAAAAAAACAAAAATGTCATACATTCTGGATTCATTACAAAGCAACTGAAATATTGCAAGCCTTTTATTATTTTGATATTGCTGATCATGGCATACAGCTTAAGAAAACTCAAATGTCCCATCTCAAAAAATTTGAATATTCTGTTAAACTGTAAGCCATAATCAGCAATATTAAAATAATAAAAGGCTTGCAATATTTCAGTTGATTTGTAATGAATCCAGAATGTATGACATTTTTGTTTTTTTAATTGCATTACAGAAAATAAAGAACTTTATCACAATATTCTAATTTTCTGAGACAGTCCTGTATGTGTAATCAAAACGAAACATCTTTTTCAGCCCCCAAAATGACATGTCTTCGTGCGTATCACACTCCAACTCACCCTCGATAAAAAAAAATAAAAGTATTTCATAACACTAGAGCCCGTGAGTCATCAAAAATAAAATAATTTTTCTCAGTAATTTCCATCAGTTACTTACAGAAAGGAACACATCACACTTTTCCTCCACTGGATGTAGCAAATGATGACGTATCGATTAAGCGACTGTAATCCAGAGAAAACAAGTTCTATATTTTGATGCTTTAGAACAAATACTGTAATATCCTGAGAATGAAGAGTAATGAAGACATTTTCACAAACATTGTGCACTGTAAAACCCTCCTCTCCTCCTCATGTAAACACAGACAATTACAGAGAGTTAGTTCAATGGATTAGTAGGTTGTTGTTTTTTTTAACTTGTGAAGGATTGAATTACTCCTGTAGGACAGAAAGTGCAGGTGATAGCAATTAAGGTGAATCTACATGTGGTGTGACAATTAACAGAGACGTGTGTAAAGGCGTTGATTATCGTCGAGTAACCATCTCGACTGAGCACGTCTCAAACAGAATGTACAATTTTAGCCCTTTAAAATCAAATTTCTAAATAAAATTGTGGATTTTTATATATGACACATTATGAAAAAAATCAATGTTATTATGCAGCTGATGATCAATTAATAAAAATTTGAAGGAAATGCTCTTTTTTTTCATCAATATTGTAGAACATATATACAGTGTCACTTCAACTGTTTTATATTTTGCAGAGTTTTAGCAGCGGTTAACATCGACTGTATTAGACGTACTGATTTATAAGCAACACTATAACTTTTACTTTACCAAGCATGTAGAATCCACGTTCATGGAGCCAAAGTTGTTGGTACAAATTTACAATTTATACACCGCGTTATTTGGAGCTGACTACGGGGTTTTGTCCGTACCAGTACAGTTTCTCCTGAATTCTCTTCTTCTTCCACTGGCAGAGCAGCAGCATGCGAAATGTCTTTTGGAAAGTTTTGTTGCAAAGGGCGTAACACATGGGATTGACGGTGCTGTTGACGTAACACAGCCAGTACCCCAGATGCCAGAGCGAGAGGGGGATGCACTTTGAGCAGAAGGTGGAGATCAGCACCATGATGTTGTAAGGAGTCCACGTCAGGATGAAGGCCAGCAAGATGGCGCTGAGAGTCTGAGCTGCCTTCCTCTCCTTGATCAGCACCATCCTCTTCCTCTTGGTGATCTGGTTCTTCAGCGAAGGGTCTATGGGCTTGGACACCGAAGAGGTGGATGGGGCACTCATGGACTCCGCCGAGGAGAAAGCTGACGACACCATTTTGGTGTCTCCGTTTTTGCTCGGGGTCTCCAAGTGAGCGTCTTTGGCCACAGGTTTAAATTTGTACGACACGCACTTGCCGCTCTTTTGAGAGTTATTTTTAGGTGGCATGTGGAAGAAACCGTCTTCGTCGTAGCTGTGGAGCTGTTCGCTCACGCTGCTCATCCCGCTCTTTCTGCCCTCGCATGTCTGGTTCCTGAAGGAGGGCTGGAAGCCTGCTGGGGATACAGGTCTGTCCTCATCCTCCGAGGAGGCATAGCTGTTATAGGTGGTGAGCTGACCGACTTTGGCCCACTCGTCGGTGGTGGCTGCTGCTGATTTGATAGCATTGCTCCTACTCGAGGATGACCAGGAGGCTTGGTTCCTTTTATGAGAAGCTGATCTTGATTTACAACTAAAACAGGATCTGATGATGGTTTTCTGAGTCTGCGTCACCCCAGAGTCTGTTGGACAGTTAACTCCCTGCAGCTCCGCCAGATCTTTTGTCCTTTTCTCCGTTTCCTTGTAGATTCGACAATAAAGGATTGTCATAACTGACACAGGGATGTAAAAGGCAGCAATTGCTGTTCCAAACGTGATTACAGGCTCAGAGAAAAACTGTATCTGGCACTGTCTCTCGGGGACAGTCCTTTTCCCAACAAAGTACTGCCAGCAGAGAATTGGAGGAGCCCACAGAATCAGAGACACCAGCCAGGCTAAGCCTATCATGATCCCCGCTCGTTTGGGAGTCCTTTTGGCCCTATAGGTAAGAGGCCTGGTTATGGAGAAATATCTGTCAAAGCTGATTACCAGCAGGTTCATGACCGAGGCGTTACTCGCTACATAGTCCAGCGCCAACCACAAGTCACAGGCGAGGCTCCCTAAGGCCCAGTAGCCCATCAGTATATACGAGGTGTACAGATTCATGGAGAAAACACCTATGATGAGGTCAGCAGCCGCCAGACTCAGCAGGTAGTAATTGTTCACCGTCTTCAGTTGGCTGTTGACTTTAAAGGAGAGCATAACAAGAACATTCCCCACAATGGTGATGAGGCTGACGATAGCAGACACAGTTGCTATGGTGATAACCTCCCAGAGATTGTGAGTGACCAGGTGGATATCCATCGTAGTGGTATTTACAGTGGAGTTTGCTATGTTTTCTCCTTCCATGGTCTTCTGGTGTTTAATGGTACCCAACCATCACATGTGTGTGTGGATTTCTCATTTCCTGAAAAGACAAAAAAGAGGGATTACTTATCTTGTCTGCCACACGATGGCATCAGTTATCGAGCATCAAATGGACACATTTCACACCACATTAACGGCAGGTGTGATAATACTCTTTGTGTCTCAAATTGAATCAAATTAAGGGGTTTTCAATTATTTATAATTTCACTCTTCTAAAAAAGCTCAGGTGTGAACCAATTGAACAGTGGAGTAGGAAAAATAATTCACAGCTTTAAGTTTTGTTTAAAAAAATGTACTCTATGCATGTTGACATTTATGATATGTGGATAAACATGATTTGCAAGAAAAGTAGGGCTTAAGCAGCATTTATTATGTATATGAAATAATGACAAATACAATAATGTCTGAACTCTTAGCTTCTATGTGGTTTTAGGTTAAATAAATAAACTAATACATAAACCTAAACAGAAGAAACACCAAATGGAAAAAGAAAGAAGAATTATGTTATATATCTATAATTTCTTCAAGATTTATTTTTCCGTAAGTCTTTTAATATATGAATTTAGCTATTCAACTATTTTGTAACATTTTTTTTACAATTTTTGAAGAAATATTTACTATGAGATTATGTCTTCTTTTTCTTTAAGCCTTTTTTGTGTTAAACTCTCCAAAGGAGCCAACACTACCTTTTTTAACCTCCAAAGACCTGGTGAAATATTTTTCCTTCGTGGTCTGAAATTAAATATTATGACATAGAAAACAAAGTGCGATGTCCACATATGTGTACACCAGGTGTTAGGGGGTACACAAAACTAGGTGGTCCTGGTTTGTCATCCATAAAAAACAAAAAAGTAAAAAACTCAAATGTCTGACCTTTTGAACTCACTACCAGCTGCCATGTAACTCAATCATCAAACTGTGATTTTCCAGTTTCCAATCTTAAACTGGACTGTATTAAAATGTTTGGATAAAGAAAGAGTCTCTGTGTTTAATTTGAAAAAAGAAAAACACTTGATGGGCAGTAGAGGGCAGCAAACACCCTCCAACGTGGGAGCTGACTGCAGATGTGTCCTTGGACTCTCAGGTTAGAGCGGTGTGCAGTCACATTTCGTGAGAGTGAGGGGCTATTCATGCCAAATTGAACATGTGTGTTGAAAACAAGCCAACAGGATGACATGGCTATAGCATGGTACCTTGGCATTTATGACTTTCCTGAGAATTTCACTGGTGTGCTTCAGCCCGGCATCTGTTTCCTGTATGTGACCTTCCTAACTCTGAAATACTTGAAAATGTCCAGTGCAGAAATGGCATGAGCGCATCATCAGGGAGGTGCTGATTCTGTGAAGCTTTCAGTTTGGAACAATAAAGACCCGAGAGAAAATCTCCCATGTAGGTATGAGGCAACTAAACCTTCTGGGGGGTCAGCCAGAGCACTAGCGTGCACGTAGGTAGAGATAGCTTCACACTTTATCCCTCCTTAGCAGGCAATAAATAGCACATTGGGGGGAAATTGGCTCTCAGACATGCTATACAAACATTCATATCCTCCCCAACTGACCTTGGCCACTTCTTTTAAATACACACCTGCAGTGTCAGAGGGCTATAATCAAAACTGTTTCTGAAATAGAAAATTGGACATCAGGACTGCTTGGAGAACAGTTGGCTAAATCCTCTCCGAGTTACCAAACAGGGTAGGTTTCTATAAATAACACAGGCTTTCTTGGGAGAGGTTGAGCTTCCGTTCTAAACTGCCTATAATCTGAGATATGTTACTGGACTCAGCTCATTTTAAAGGACCATCTCTGCTCAGTGCCCTCTCCTCTGAAGAGGGATGTGTCGCTGCCCACGGTGCAACAGCTTATTTGGGAATTAATCTCAACTCCATAGCTGAGAAGTAAGTTCCTGATTAATTGGCATTCCTTCAACATTACAAGGTTAGCAGGAGGTCCGGTGGCTGCCAGAGACCCGCACAAATAACACTCCAGTTGCTGTGGGTCCGTCTGCATGGTTTGCATGGTCCCTCCCATCCTAAAATGGCTTTGACATCACATAGTTTCACAAACTGTAAGCAAAAATGCTACAAATCCACAAAATTCTTTCAATTTTCAGTTTTTCTGCAGAGTACAAATACACACATACACACATATTTATTTCATTTTATTTTTTTATGGCATTGCTCATGACCCTGAAGAGGAATGCAGATATAAAGTATACATAATGCATGGACGGAGGGCACTGTGAGTTGCACAGTTGGACAGCTTTTGATCAGTGAGGAGAAAGAATGCAAAGAGTTCTGCAAAAATATGTTCATACTGATGTCAGTGTAGCTTTTCGAATCCCTCCTTCCACGCCACCAACCAACACACATACCCATGTCGAGCCCAATTATTCTGATGATGGCTTCAATTATAATTTTAAGAACTTATTTTTGGTTAAATTGCATGGGCTTGAATGACAATAAATAAATAATAATTATAAAACTTGACAGTCAGATGGGAGTGCGAGGGAAAAGTGCAATAGTAACTCTATCTACCCCAATGTCAGTAGACGGCACAGATGACAACACCTGCATCCTGGCATTCATATAAATCTTTCTAAAACGCTTACCTAGGTATTTCTGCAGACTAGTCCAAACATTAGCAACAGTGCTCCGCTGCAGTAGCAGCCTCACAGGAAGGACAGCAGTGGGTCCTACTACTGCTTAGTCTGAGGTTTTCATCTAGCCTCTAAACTTCCCTGATAACAATGTTATAGCTCTGTGGAAAACCAGCCCAAGCCACCAAGACCCACTGCATTATAACCAAGCATCTCTTCTCTGTCCATGTCCATGACTGCTCAGAGCTCTTTTAGTGGTATGCTGAGGATGTACTTGATATTAAGAAAGATCATGTTATGCAAATTCACTGGCCCACAGAAGAGAATATTCCCAGACCACAGTCACAAAAAGCCTTGACAAGACTGAAGAATTTCAGTTATAATTGAAGAGGTAGCTAGTGTCCAACCTTCATCTCCCGTCAAGAAGGTTCTGAGCGTGAAGAGCTCAGATGATTAATCCATCCAAATCCAATATTTTAATCAACAAATTTTGTTCAAACCAGTTTCATAAGGCATAACATTTCGTCCTCTGCTATTATGAACTCAGTGTTTTTAGTTTGTTCATCAACAAATTCCAGATTCTTATAGCACTTTTCCACTAGTACTTACCCGGTTCGACTCGGGTTGCCTCGACTTGATTTGGTGTTTTCCACTAGGGGTCAAACGGTGCAGAGTAGATACTTTTCTGTAACTACTTTGCCAAGGTTCTAAGCGGGCTCAGTCGGGCTGTATCTGACGTCATCACACTACACGCCACCGATTGGTCAGGGGGTTGGGAGTCAGACGTCTGAGGCAGGGTGTGGACATCAGTTGAAGAGTGACTCTAATGGCGGCTTCTTGTTCATTCTATTCGACAAGCAATGGCAGCGTAAAAGTCTGTTCTGGTCCAACTCTGAGCTGCAGACATTCATAAACCTGGTGGCTGAGGAGAGAATTCAAATGTATCTAGATGTGGTGACAAGGAATGAAAAGATCTACCAGAAGCTTTGTCAGTCCATATTTGCTCACGGCTACTTACTAACTGACTTTTCAGCAGCGCAGAGACAAACTAAAAGAAAATTAAAAGTCTCGCTGCTTGAAGCCTTCTCTCACTCTCATTTTTAACTTGATATTGGATTGTAGTTGAAAAGAAACTAGGCCAAGTTGAGATGAGTCGAGCCGAGTAGGTACTAGTGGAAAAGCGCCATTAGTGACAACCGTTGTATTCACAAACTAAGCTCAGATGCTATCAACATCACCCAGGTTTTTAAGAATATATTATCAGGTTTTTATATAATCTTTTATTATTTTTTTCTTTTGTAAGAATGAACTTATACAGATATCAAGTGAATGTGGGGGAAATGTTCTGGGTTAGAAGTCAGACAGAATCACTTACCCTACCTTAAACATGAAAAAAAAAATCTCCCTCCTTAAGAAATAACTACTGTACATCAGCCCCCACTTATGCTTGACTTTGGTGCAGGAAAGACAAAGCAGAGAGGATTTTAGAGTTTATATTGTTGTTTATTTATCTGTTATCTTTTGCAAAAACAGCTGTCAGTTGCTGCTCCAAATGTGAGAGTATGATTCCATTTATGGGGGAAGAAGTACAATGAAGTAAGACAAACAGCATGTAGTTGTAAAATACACATTTTCACATGCTTTATCTTTATTGTACAAATAATTATTTTGCCTTTATGCTAATATTCAACTAGGTTATGTAAATCTATAGGCAAGTCATTTTTACTATGTTTAGTTTAATCAGTTAGCATCAATACACATGCCAAAGTTGAATGATGAAGATTAAACATTAGCCGTATGTAGCACGAGTGCATCAGCAGTCTCACGTTGAGCAAGGCAATTTGCCAACGTGTACTTGCACTCCTCTACTCCAGGTACAGTGCTACTATGCTAAATATCCCCATTAGCCCTTCTAAAGTGAGTATCTTTGAAATCTTGCTTTTGTTATTGTTTAAAAAAAAGTTTTCCTGGCATGCACACACGTTTTCCAGATTCTCAAAAAAGTAACGTTTAGAATGTGGGAATGTCACACGGTGTTGCTAGCATACAGTAACTAAAGCTGTGAAGTGGTTTTTATGGCCAATTTTACAGCATAAGCAAAGAAGCCTTTTCCTTTTTAGAACAAAGAGTGGACAGAGCGAACGGTGATTATTTTCACTGCTGATAAAAAGACATAATTAATGATGACAGGTACAGCTTACACACACACACACGCAGACAAACACACACACGAGGAATAGTTCAAAAGGTAGAACAAGTCAATCTTACAAATAGCTTGCAAAGTGAAGCAGGAAACATTTTAATGGTGCGCTCAGAATTCAGAAATACTGGATATGGGATGTTGTGTCCTGTTTCACAACTGTTTTTATTTTGTTTGACATCAAGTGGAAAAGAATAAATGAAGAGAATGGGGTAAAAAGAAAAATGGAGGTGGTTCTACAGAATCCAGCACCATGTGTATACTTATGATTACCCAGCTTATTGTACCTTAATTGAAATGTCATACTTTAAGTAAACATGGTGAATCACTTCCAGGAAGGAATGCTCCTACCAAGAAACACGAGTCTTCCTATTATTTATACATCCTCAGAGTATCATGCTACCCTCTGAAATATTGAGCTTGCTAAGTATGCATAAGTAATGGTCATTGATCCAGTAGTTAACCGTGCCCAGTTTGAGATTGGGGGCTGGTTCTGAAGCTCAAATCCATCCAGCTTCTCCGTGCTGTTTGCTGAAGGCTGGTTTCAGGTGTTTTGGCACCTGGCCATGTTTGCTTGTATCTTGTAGCTCCATATGCCGGCTACAGCGGCCCTCGCCGCACAGACCTCCCACACAGAGATAACCTTTCTTTCCAGGCTCCTTTGGTCGCAACAGAACCGCTCTGAACAGCAGAAACAAGAAAGTCGGTGGTGTGCATTAGTGCGAGCGTGGCCTTTTGCAACCAAAGGGAAAGAAGATAGGGGGCGACCCTCAGAAGAATCAGAAGAACAAGGAGACAGAGAAGCGAGTCAAAGCCAAGGATGACATATACGTCTGTGTGATTAGCATGAATGATGTGCAAATCAGTGCAGAGCTTCTTGGCTCTTTGTAGTCAGCCCACTGACCCCTACCTAACATTCTTGCATATGTAGTGTTCTGGAAGATAATATTTATTAAATGAGTTGCATTACTTGAGCTGAAGGAGAAAGAATATTGGTTGCTTTATGTCATGCAATCAGGAATATCTATCAATGTCCTGGTGTTACTGGTAAAGGAAGAGCTAATCTTTCTGATGAGAGACATGTTTTAGGACCAAGTCAGGAGGAAAAGATGGGAATTTACCAATTGTTTTCTCTGCTGTAAATTCAACAAAGGAAGGAACCTAAATTAGATCCCGGATGAGAACGTTGACTAGGATCGGTAGATGGCTATTGTAGTCAGCTTTGGACACCATATCAGATGAAATAATAACACTCAGAGCTTCCAGGAGTCCAGTTCTTTTGAAAAAGATTTCATTAATGCCACATCATTTGGAAAATGACTTGCTATATGAAATCAGTTGTAGTCTTATGCAAAGAGCTTTTAAGTATGAGACTGTGTCTGCCTTTGTTTGCACCTCCGAGTCTGAGTTGACTGATGTTTGTTTCCACCTGGCCTAATTTTCCCTAAGCTGGAATAACATTTGTCTTTGAAACAAAGGCTACTGGAAACCGAGTAGTTGGAGAGGGGGGACACAGACACATTCCAGCATGACAACTCCCAAGTCAACATGTTGTACTGAGAGGTCTTGTGGTTAACTCATCCACAGTCTGGTGAAACCCACCAAACCATTACTGTATTGTGGTATTCCTTTTCCCTTTTTTCCAAGACCTTTCTTCCTCCCCCCGCCCGCCCCCCAAGAGGGAATTTGCACCTTTTTCTATTCGTTGTAACACCTCACAGGATCAGTGGGGGCTGGATGGACTACTTAAAATCACGCTTCACTGCTTAATCCTTCTCTGTTTTGTCATTTCTGCTTAATCAAAGAAAAGAGGAAGAAGGAGGTGAAGCCGTACAGTTTAAGGAAATATTGATTGCTCTTCTGGAAGAGAAGCCCGTGTTTTTGTTTTGTTTAGTTTTTTTAAATGGGACTTTCATCACAATGCGAAGTAAATTAAAATACTATTTTGTGATTTGCATTTAATCAGATATATCTAAAAGGTCTGAAATAAGAGAGAGATTGAGAGGAGAACCCATGGTGATAGTGTGGAAGATAAATGATACTGCTATAAAACTGGGCGTGTGAGTGGCAGATTAAGAGTTTTCCTAGAAATATGGGAGAGATGGATGAAGGTTATCACAGCAGATGTGAACCCGAGATTAAGACTCACAAGGGACAGAATCCATTTGCAACCAAACAAAATGTTAATTTGTTTGTTTGTTTGTGGTTTAACCTATGAAAATTCACATTTCCACAAGAAATTCCTCAGTGGTTTTAGAGAATGTAATATAAGTGAAAGGAAATACAGGCTGTTGGGTGTGAGGCAAGTCTTCCAGGGTAGCAGCTGCTCACGTGTCTCTTCTTTTTGGGAACACTTCCTCTGTTGCATTCATTAGGGTAAAAGGCTACATTAAAAATACATGCTGAGACCTCTCAGACATGCTCTTGTGCACACATCACGTTATTTCCCCTGGAATCCAGGTCATGCCTTTGTGCATAAATCAGAAAGTGCACATTCAATCAGTCATGATTCTCTGGAGACTCTACAAGCCACTGATGTAAAACAAACAAACAAATACACAAACAAACACAAAGAAAGGTGACTGTACTTACAGTTGACATGGATGAGCTATCAGAGACTTCCGTTTAAGGGAACATTGTGTCTCCTGGTCGGAGCAAAGTTCATAGTTAATCCCTTTGTTTTGCCTGGGAAGCCTTCGGGTCAAGTGCGGTGCTGAGAAACAGGATCACAACACAGCTGAAGAGAAATCCTGCTGTCTTGACCCCTCGCATGGCAGAGGGCTTTGGGGTGAAAGTGTGAGCAGAGAGGCAGAGGAGAGCGCGCACAAAGGGTAGGGTGGATACCAAGTGGCTCTAGTCATCCCTGCACGAGAAGAGCATCACTCCCCGCTCAGCTCCAGCACGGCCACCGCTTGTGCAAATGAGAAAAGTATCCGCAAGTTGCAAAGCATCCTTCCTCAGTCATTCATAAATTAAAGAGCAGTCTGCTCAGGAGCCAGAGAAAGAGGACAGTCGAGAACTTTTCCTCCCTGTGTGAGCTGAAAAGGCAGCCTGGTGTCTGAGCCAAGTGACTGCCGCTTCCACAATGCTGCTGCTGCTGCTGCTGGAACTACTCTAGCTGACAGACACAGATGTAGCTGACGCTAGCAAGCTGGGAGGAGAAATTCCCATAGGGCTGAATGGTTCATCATGTTTCGGGACATTGAGCGTGCAGCTTAGACCGGAGCGGGTGAAAGGAGGATATGGGGGGGGGGGGGGGGGGGCTGGTTTCAAGGGTGTGTTTTGGAAGGTGAGGGGGGGCAAACGGGGAAATGGTGAGAGAGGGCACATGTAGAAATAACACTGAAGGTGGAGCTCAGTCAGACCAGTTGGACCCAGTTCAAAGTTGCGTTTTGCATTTGGAGAGCGGAGAGACCCTGTTTACGGCCACTCTGTGTTTGACTGTGAGGCTGGAGCAGCGTGGCTATCGACAAACTCATCTGCACTCGGCTGCTGCCTTTGTGCTCACAGGGGAGAGAACCGGCGTGGCTCGGGCAGATAAGCAAACCGCTGAAGTGACTTTTATTTATTTTATTTTGTTTTCACCGGGGACCCTTTTGTGCGTGTTAATGTGAGTGTTTGTGAGTGCGCTTGGAAGTGTGTTTTAATCCGGATGATGGATGCTGATCTGTGCCATCAGCTCCTATTTAAATCACCCAAGAGACACTCTAATAAAATCAAACAGCCAGGAATGTGTTTTTGGGAAGTGCAGGAAAGAATTTTCACTCATTGCAAGTTTTATTTCATAGAGTGGTCAAATAACCCCTGTAAAGCTGAAATATCATCTATAATAGCATAAGAAATACTTTTTTTTCCTTTTTTTTTTTTTTTTTTTTTAGAAAAGTGATTCCAACCTGACTTTTAATACCTGCTTAGTCTTTTGAAATTAAATGTCAGGACCATTCATTTTTTTAATTTTCTTTTTAGACCTTTAAATTCTTCGAAATTGCTATTAAAATGTGGTTATTGGTAGAAGATGACTATTTTAATTGATGCTTCTAAATTGCCCGTAGGTGTGAGTGTGCATGGTTGTCTGTCCCTGCAATAGACTGGCGATCTCTCCAGGGTGAACCCCTGCCTCTCTCCTGTAATGAGCTGGGAAAGGCTCCAGCAGACCCTGTGACCCTGCAAAGGATAGAAAACGGGTATAGAATGGATGAATGGATGGATGGATGGTAGAAGGTGCACAGCACGCAAACTGAAAAAAACTGGTCTGATTAACAAAGCAATGTTCCAGAAGTTTTCTTATATGAAAGAGAAGAAAGAAAAACACGACAGGGGAATATCTTCACTCTTCATTTTAATTCAACTTTAATTACAAGGAAACTGAGCTGGCTGTGCAGAAATGATTCAGGTTTTTGAGGAACTCTTTCCATTTGCATTTTCCTCTTCCTGATATGTGTTACATTTTTAGCAGCAGACAGGTCTGGGCTGCAGGCAGCTCGATCAGGTTCACACTCTATGAAGCCACGCTGTTAGTTGTGCAAAGGGGCGTATCCAGACATTATAAACATTTGGGGCTTGGCCCAGTGTTTATGTGTGGGTGTGTGGGTCTGCGGGTCTCGTGGTGACCTGGGGTGATTTTTTTAATCTACAAATGGACAAATAGAAACTCAAGACAGATCAACCCTTGACACATTCAAAATGAAAACAGCACAGATACCTTTATTAAGGGACATGTATGTTTTTGTCCCACCAGAACTGTGACTGGTGCTGGACCTCGTCAGTCAGAGGCAGAAATTACATTCAGGGCTACGCTCACAACATTTGAGACTGGAAAATTGTGCAGAATCAGATGTGGCCTTGGTCGCCTTGATGGTGGTATACAGTATCTTTTCAAATACGCCAACATAAGCCCTCTGCATCAGCGTTCACATCCATAAAATCACAGTTGTTGGAGTTTACGTCTTTCACTAACGACATCCTGGACAATATTTCTTACATTTGGTGCACAGTCCCTTGTCTCAGCAAGGAACATTATTGCCATTTCTTCACAGATTTGATGAAGGACTTCCTTCAAGCACCATGGGTGCCGCCAGGGATTTTCGGCCCCATGACAAGAATCATTACAGGGCAAACAGCAGAAAAAATTTTTGATGCTATTTTACATAAAATGATACATTTTAATGGTACAATATTTCTCACTATCATTACTGTATTTGTGAAAGAAGAACAACATGACAGTTGAAATATACAGTAGGAGAAGAACTGAGTATTCTGAATACTGAGGGGCGTGGGGGGGGGGGGGGCTGCAGGTGTTGATGTTTCCAAGACAAATAAAGTTACTGTTACCAGGACATTAAAAATAAAACATTTGTGATAATATGTTAGTTGATAACTTGGTGTCCTTATTTTTTTTCTGTATTATCAATTAGTCATTATTACGGGCCTTTCTGGGCCCCCGTCAATCATCGGCCCCTAGAATCAGTCTCCTTTACCCCCCCTTTTCGGCGCCAGGCTGTTATATCACTGATGTTATAAAACTACTTTTCATAGGTACTACCAAGCCCATTTGACTATTTTGATCATGACAGGATTACAGAGGTCTCAACTCTCACATGAATCCAGCAGCGCTTCCTGGACTTGGCCCTTAAAAACTGAGATTTCCCCAGACTCCTGAGAAATGTTCAAAAGAAATATGCATATAATGTTAAGTTGTAAGTTCAAATTGAGAAATATTCTTTAAAATCATTAATAGATCTCCGTTGGAGTTGAGCACAAGGTGGTGAACCACGACCCGTCCAGTGTTTGTGACACATGAAGTTCTTGGTTTCTTTTATATCTAATCCCGACGCCTTCAACCTGTCAACAGTCAATCTGCTTCTTTTTTTAATTAAAAAAAATAAAAAAAATTTCATCTTGCTCACCCTTTCTTGTGTATGTATGCGCAAAGTGAGGAATGGTCCCAAAAAAATAAAAGTAGAGCACCTTAAATAACAAGTTGCATTTTTTTAAATGGTTAAGTTCCCTTACAATAGAAAGAAAAAGAAGAAGAGATAAATTAAACAAAAATGAATACATAGTGAATAATAAATGCTACTCCATGCAAAAATAATGAGATCTGATGTGAGGAGATGAAATGTGTTGGAACACTCAGAATAAAGAGCTGCGGCAGCCACGAGGAGCAGTTAAGGCTGATTAGGGGATAATCCACTGACCACGGACACCTATGTCCTAAAGACACTTGTCATAATGCGGCTATCTCACTGCCATGATTTTGCCACTAGAAAAGACTTTATGGTCGTGACATTATGATTGATGTGTTTTCATGAAAATCCCACTCCGTCTGTTCCATAAAGCCTCCTATATCCCCAGCACACTCCACCCACCCCCCTCTGCCCGCAGCTCTGCCTCACAGGCTGATCTAATGCCATTTCCAGGCAGCTGGCCAGAGGACAGACACCTGGCTCATCACCGCCGCTCAGGCGCTGACCTGCAGGGACTTTACACTGGAGCTGTAATTTTTATAAGATGCATCAAAACATCAGTATGTCCACGCAAATGTGCAGACATTCCCTTGGAGGCTCTTACTTTCCCGAAGGCTTAATTACACAGTGATATAGTCAATTTTTGTTATAATAGCAAGTCAACCGTATCATGTGACCGAATGCAGTGAAGCCAAAATAAGGATTTCCTTGTCCACCTCACTGAACAAGATATCTTTCCTAAAAGTTTGATCTCCCTCAGCCACCAGGTACAGCCGGTGATAAGAAGGGGATGGAAAGCATCGCAGCCTGGTACCATTCAGGCATCCTGCTCACTCATCATGCATTTGGTTCTTAAGTGCACGACTGTTTTTCCACAGGTCCCTGTCAAAGCCCTGCATGACACAAGAGTGACGCAAGATGGGGAGGACATCGGCACTGAAGAGGGTCTGCATCTGTCCACCGTCCACACAGCCATGCTTATTGCTTGACCCAATTGTTCGCCCATATGGTGGCAAAATGAGGAAAAAAAGATCTGCTTTTTACTTGGTAAAATGAAAGAGAGTAAAAAATGAAAAAAGATAAAGTAAAACGAATCCATTTAGTTACATGTTGCCCTTGTTGCTGCTGCATTATTAGCCAAATCAGAGATCATCCTCTATCAGTATAAGAAAAAAACTAAAGAATAACTGTTACTAGCACGACTTAGAGCTGCCTTTTAATCCAGATGTTGACTCACATGCGTATCTCTTCACAAAAGCTGGCAGTATTCCCTGTTGTGATGTATTTCTCTTCTATTGATGTGCATAAAATGTTTATTTCCCATCAGACCTGCCTTTTTGTCTGTGTGTGCGCCTCGCCTGTGCGCGCGTCCCTCCAGTCCAGAATAACAACTCCTTTGAAATAATGATTTTGCAACACCGTGTACCGTTTCAGTGGATTTACAAGTGACTCTGCTGTGGGGCTCTTGTTATTCCTCAGTAGAAGAGATGTGATTTAAAAGAAATGGTCTAATGTTTGATCAGAGCTACTGATATGTAAATACTTAGAAAGAAAAGCTTCTAAAATGAGCATTGATTAGGCTCTAATAACCTCCTGTATGAGCCAATCAGCTGAAGCTGAGTGCCACATCAGCTCACCGTCTTGACAATGAAACTTTGACGTTCAGGTTTCAAGCTAAGTCGGATTGATCTGTTATTGCGAACCAGTGGTTTCGACCCCTTCTAAGGATCTCCTGCATTCCCCTGACACTCCTGCATCATCAACAATCGCGGACAAAGACTCTGTCCAAATGACTCCTGAGCTAATCTGTGAGCATCACTTTCTGTGAGAGAATAAAAACAAAGTTGTTCAAGCAAAAGAAGATTTATTAAAATGCTCTACAACTGAAGCTCATACTATGTGTCAATATGCGTATGATCATTTTGAAAAATTGCCCTCTTTTCCTCTTCAACACAAAGAATTATTCTGGTTCATCTGAGATTCAACTTTGGTTTCCAGGGGCCAGTAACAATGGATGCAGAAGAGACGGTCCCTGGAGGCTGTTGGATAGATGGAAAAGCAAAGAGAGGAAAGAAGCATCTGACGTAGGCTTAGAGGCAACCCGACTTATATCAACAATACACATCGAAAATGATGTGCGGTGGAGTGAGAACACTAGAACAAGACTACTGTGGGATTTGCAGTGAAAACTTGCAGATCGAAAGTATTATTATCAATCTTGCAGCCATCTGCGTTTTTTCATCATGTTTGGATGCGTCTGTATGATTCATTCAATAAAACCTACCGCTTGACTGGGACTGGGCTGAGAGTTCAATAACCATGTTATTCAATTTCTATATTTAGTTTAATCAGTTCATATACTAACATAATGAACGATTGATGCTTGAATTTTAAAAGTGGTGATTTCTCAGTAATTCACTTTAATTTACTTGATTTAACATATTTCGCTGTTATTTGGTGCTTTTTAAGATTGTCCTATAGGATGGAACCATATTCACTTTAATGTTAAAATGACTCATTAGTGCCTAGTACCTAGTGCATGCCCAATCTCATCTGGATCTGTAGCCCAAGCGAGCTGGCAGAAATGAAGAAAGAAAATGTTATAGAGCAAACCATTACGTTGTGCTCATCCTACCCAAGTGTTTTTGGTTCCTGAACTCAACCCTTCATTTTAAGTGTAACTGATAGTATGACTGTGTGAGTAGTCGCTGTTGTTCCTCTTCTGGTAAATCTGAACCGGAATATTTGTTCGTTAGGTAGACATGAGGTTTTCAAATTCCCATTTTTCCTGGCTAAACAGCATGTTGCAGCACTCTCACTCGGTTGCAGTGGAGAAGGTCACCTATTTCAACAGTTCAGGGAATAGCAGCCTAGCCGAGACCTCAGCTGCACGCTTCAAACTGAGTGACAATTTGACAAATAAAGTTCTTCCCCATTGCATTCGGTCCTAAAAAAAAATGTTTTCCTTTTTTTTTTCTGGCATACAAGTCACTTTCCATCTGGCGTCTCAGTTGGTGTCACTCACATTAATAACTCGTCCACTCCTCTAGAGACCGAGAGCGTGTGACTCCCCTCATGCTCGGTCACCCGCGTGTGGACCTCCCCTGTTGGGTGGCACACGTGTTTCTCACACGACTTTTCTAATGAGTGGGCCACGTTCATTTGGTCCCACGTGTTTTGACCTCCCTCGTTTGGTTTGGTTCATGCCAGCCACACACCAAAATTCCTTCAGCATGATGTGTTTTAACAAAATTACGAAGAAAATATTTAGTACATTGGCTGTTGACATGCATTTCTTGTTCCAGGTAACACCACACATAAAGCAAAATGGTTCAGAAATACAACATATAGATGTTTAAAAAAAATATGTATCGCATTAGCTATAATAGTAATTTATAAGTAGGGGTGTCAAATTAGCGTGTTGATTTTGATTCACTAATTACAGGCACATTTTGCGCATTATGTTTTTTAATCGCTTAATCTATTTTTTAATCTCTAACTTTACTTCTCCTGTTTGCGAGTTGCCTTTATTACGAAATTTTTTTGTGCTTGAGTTGTTAGGGGCGGAAAACAACGGTCAGTCGCACCTATGAAGTGGACATTGATTGGCTGTCCCTGTGTGTGGGCGTGGCTAGCTACGCTGGTAGACTCCCATTGTAGCTGGACAGGCCTGGAGGGGAGTGTGGAGTTTGCATGTGTGGAGTTTGCATGTTGTCCCTGTGCTTGCATGGGTTCCCTCCGGGTACTCCGCCTACCTCCCACAGTCAAAAAATATGCATAGTAGGTTAATTGATGATTCTAAATTGCCCGTAGGTGTGAGTGTGAGTATGTCTAGTTGTCTGTATATGTGGCCCTGCAGTATAGACTGGCGACCGATCCAGGGATGGATGTTCTGCTTTCTTTCTATTGTTTTCTATCCATTTATACTATTTTAAGTTAAGCAGGTCAGGTTTCTGTTTAAGAAAGATACTTATTTTATTCCCTTCATTTTGTTATTATGTATTAAAGTGAATTGCTGGATAATAATTTGTTTTCCATGTGTTCATGGCATTCAAAAATATGTAGGCTATCTAATTCAATTAAGGTTCGAGTCAAATAGTTAAAAAATCGTTTCACTCACAAAAAAAGGGCTAAAAAAATTCACCTCGCCAGGAAGGGTGAAGGCAATCGGGTTAGCCGGCCCTGCCGATGAGGTGTCCCTTATTTATTTTTCAGGGAGTTGGCAACCCTAGCTTCAGCAGACTCCTGTGACCCTGCAAAGGATAAAGTGGGTATAGAAAACGAATGGATTTTGTTATATATTAATCTTTTGATCTGCCACCATAATGTATTGAATTTAAAGGAAAACAGCTCAAGTTGAGGGATTTTTTTTCAGCAATTTTTAGGTGCGATTAAAAAAAGAGATACATTCAATAAATGAATTACAGATATTAATTAATTAATTGCAAAAAAAAGATTGTTTGACAGGACTAATTATAATTTGAATCCAAGCTAGAATTGTACATTAATTTCTGCAAACAGACAGATGAACTCAAAAGAAAACATGCACAAGGAAGCACAGCTGTACTTGACTTTCTCCCCCGTTTCACGCCAAAGGCTCAAAACTGTCTTACTGGTCTTACTGTTGTCCTTGTTTACGCAGGTGTGTGTGATGTGTGCACACTGACGCAGATGCTGCTCAGGACACTGTGTACAAGATGTTCAGACTTCCTCCCTATCAGGACTTGCAGTCACCATCCGTCTGAATCACTGGACACCACCAAAGGGTGTCAAGGCTTCGGCCATACCTCAGCCATAGCTGCGGAAGATCTTATCAGTTGCAGATGAATGTGTGCTGTGCAAATAGAAGAAAAATGATGAAACACCTTTTCAACATGGCAAGTCCCTTCTTGAAACAAGGGAGGGAAAGAAAAGACAGTAAAAATTGGTGAAAAATGTTGAGTATCTCATCTCTTCTGTTATGTCTCTGCTTGTCTACCTGCACATGGCAATGCTTTCATGTTGGGCTGGCTTTCCAGGGCAGTCTGTGTCTTTTTTAATTACTGTAATTCAGGACCTAAAGCTGAATGCCTCCATCTGGTGCCCTTTGAGGTGAGAGACGCAACAACAATCAGAAAGAGGAGGTGGGATGACCCTCCGGCCCTGCTGACAGCGGTGAAAGAAGCCCTCATCTACATAATCATCCCTCAACAAAGACGAGATACGCTGAAAGACAGCTACTCCTTTAAATCTTTATTTTCTGGTAATTCTCTCGGGAAGGCTTCTGCTCTCATTTCATCTCAGTAACTCTACATTATAAAGCCTACAAGTATCACCCCTGGTGAGATAAGTTCTTGCATTCATCCCCAAGACTTAATTCTTACACAATGTTAACCTTAAGAGGAGAACTGACTTCTTTTGCAGTATCCTGAGGTCTTTCAAGTCTGCAAGACACTAGTGTGTGAGGACCCTCAACATCCCAACAAAATGTGTGCGTATACGTCAAAGAGAATGATTTCAAAAAAAAAAAAGAAGTCATCCCTGACTTTGGAAACACCAACATCTAATACCCAATATTGACCATCAGCGGAAGGGAGCAGCACTAATTTCCTGAGGGTGCACATCAGAGAACCTCTCCTAAAAGATCAACACAAAATCACTGACCAAGAAAAGCCCGGCGGCCCCTCAACTTCCTTAGGAAGAAATCCAAAGGCCGACAAACCATCATGCACACTTTGTAACAAGGCACTATGAAAGGGTTTTGACGAGTTGCATCACTGTCAGGTTTGTGAGCTGCTCTGCTGACAGTTGTCAGATCAAGAATACAACTGAAAAGATAGATATTCTTTAATTCATATTTGTGCAAGTCTAGAACTGTAGACCATCATTCAATGATAAATCTTCCTGGAGGTTATATGAAGTCAATCTTCTGGACATTTTTTCCTAGCCTTCCAGAAAAGCAGAGTTGCTATGTACCATTATGGATGAAGTTCTTGCTATCAAGACAAAAATCAAATGTCAATATCATGTAAATAATAGAAACAACTAGAACATTTCAGGAAATTTTGATATGGGCATGCCCTACTGCCCATTCGTCTGCTCTTTCTGCTTTGGTTTGGGGCTGTAGTGGTTGTGTTTGGGGTGGTTCTATGCCAGTTTGAGGTGTTTATGGTTGTATTGCATTCATTGGTGGTTTAGGGTTGTTAATAAACCACAGCCCCTGCTTCGTGGTTGTGTGGTTTAGGGTGATTAATAATGGCCAAGAAGTAGTTTAGGGTTGTTTATCGTTAAATGTTATTGATAAATCTCTGGGGGATGGGGCCATTTGGCATGGATTTTGACACAAAATTTCCTTAAATCACAGCTTCATGAAATTTGAATATGTTGAAGTCCACAGAGTGCTGAGTCAGGGAACATTTGTTCGGACGAACAATAAGCGTCCGAATTTTCGCCTTTTTTTTTTATTTTTGGCATCTAGCGTTGCCACTAGCATTGCCACTTTTGACTGAGAAAAGTAATGCCCATCAAGGCACGATGGAGACGCATCTAACGATGTATGCAATGTGTGGGTGCACATTCCGGTTCAGGCTACATTAACGGATAGGTTTTTTTTTCACCATGGTAAAAAACCTCATCCGAATGAATGGGGCCATTTGGCCTGGATTTTGACATAAAATTTCCTTAAATCACAGCTTCATGAAATTTGAATATGTTGAAGTCCACAGCGTGCCGAGTCGGGTAACATTTGTACAATGTGTCTACGATAACCTGTTGTCTAGCAACAAGCGTCCAAAATCAAATTTTTTTAAACATAATAATTAGCATGATGAGGTTATACGGTCCTTTAGGGCCAATTGGACCGAGTGTTTGTAAATGTGAACAATGTCTCTGTGATAAAGTTCGGCCGAGCAATAAGCGTCCAAATTTTTGCCTTTTTTTTTGCTTTTTGGCATCTAATGTTGCTACGGTAACACTTTTGACTGAGAAAAGTAATGCCCATCGAGGCACGGTGGCGACGCATCTAACGATGTATGCCATGCATGGGTGCACGTTGCGGTTCGGGCCGTATTAACGGACGAAAAAAGTGCGCAGAATAATTAGAAAAGGGAAATTTTTTTCTTCCATATCAGAGCGGGGTCATGCTGTACACCCGCTGGTGCGCAGTGGGACTTTTGCGACTTTGGCTTGTTACCAAAATGCTAGCAACATTGCCCTTTGGGCCATTCTGGACGATTGCAATATGGTCATGCACTACTTGGCATGCCATAATAATACACAAAATCACAGCATTACTGAGTGGATTTTTCTTTCTTTATTCTTTGTTTTGTTTTGCTTTTATTTTATTTAGCTTTTTATACAGCTTTAGTAGACACAATTTGCCTTTTTGTTGAGGTCTTGATGATGTATTTGCAATATGCCCAAATAAAAATACTACAGAACCAACATTAAAGGTTCAAAGTTCAAAGTGTCACATTGGATCTCTCAGACATCCAAAGCCATTGGAAAAGACTGTCACCAGGGTAATAATGTTTCTTCCACATTACAACATCAGTTGATGCAGTTTAGTTTGAAATACAAGCTGAAGTGAGATCAGAGAGCAAGTTGCCGTGGTCTGCAGCCTGTAGCCTCGAGCTCTGTAAGCGGCAGGACACACATTATTTATGCACAACAGCAGTGCTCTTGCAGCAGCCCTATATTGTATATCAGCATATGGTGCACCGTGAATGTGAAACACGCAGTTGGAGTTGACTCAAAATTTAAAGCTGAAGCTGGGCTGAGCCTGCATCTGTGGGATATTGTGCACTGAGTGCAGTAATGTGCACATATCAGACTAATGTACTTGTGAGCAGCTTGAAATGCAACAAGAATGTAGCAGGGAGACAGAAGGATGGCTTAGATGCTGTTTGCAATAGCTCATTGATTATAACATGACAGAAAGACACAATGACTACTGTAAATAAGAATCTGCTGGTGAAGATGAGAGAAGATGGTGACGACTCTGTCCCTGCCTTACCTGTGTTTTAGTTTCTTGTTAGACAGCTAGACTAAAAAAATGTACTTTATTATTCTATTAATAATTGTGACATGCTGTATTTACCATAATGATAGAGTTGATCTTGTATTTTAAGTGCAAAATCAACCGAGAGATGAAGTGTTGAATCCAATCCTGACCCTTTGGAAAATTAGATCTAAAGTTATTTTAAAGCATTTATTTAATAATTATTGTTGTTAGGTTCCATTTTTAAAGGGGACCTATTATGAAAAACATGTTTTCTCTTGCTTTAACATATATAAAGTGGTCTCCCCTCAGCCTGCCAACTCAGAGAAGGAGGAAAGCAACTAAATTCTGCAGTGTACAGCCGCCCGAATGATTCATCCAGTGTGATGTGGATCTACGAGCCGTTCAGATTCTGCTCCCTTTCGTTACGTAACCAAAATGCGATTTACAAAGGTTGGCCTCCGATGCGTGAAACCACGCCCACAACTAACTCCGCCGGCCAGAGCTTCGTAGCTTTGTAGCGATGTATCGCGTCATTCAGGCAGCCAATCAGCACAGTGGGTCATTATCATAGCCCCGCCCACTCAGAATCCTGCATAGATAATGAGGTTAGAGACTGGGATACTAAAGACATGGCCCAGAGGCTGAATTTCTAATTTATTTAACAAAAACAATCAAAAGCTTGTTTTTAAGACATTCAAGGCCTGTTTAAAATAGGTATCAGATGCCATAATAGGTCCCCTTTAAATTTGAAGCCAAGTTTCAGTTTGAATATTGAGTTAATTATTAAAATTTTCAGTAAGTGTTCGCTTAGAGGAGCCTGTGACGTGTTGGGACAAGCTTTGTCCTTACACCTTATTCCTCATATTTATGATAATCTGGAAGTTCTGACTTTGATGTCATCAAGCCTTTCCGAAGGGAAGCTGTAAGCAAGCTTTAGCTCCAACAAGATCATGAAGCTCTGCATAGTACAATTTCAAACAGTAAAAATGTGTTCCCCTTGTATAAATAGCAAGCCTCTTCAGACACATATTGCATCCTAATTGTTCTCATTAAAGGTGTAGAATTGGGCAGGGACACTAGGGACATGTCAGTGCCAATATCTGTTGCTGAATTGTCCCTACCAGGAATTTTGCTCCAAAATAAAAAAAGAAAAAGGAAAGCCAGATTAACTCTCAAAACCCTAAAGTAGCACTAAAGTGCCGACTGCCGAGGCCAACTGTACTGCTTAGTTGTGTCTGTCCGTCCACGGAGATAGCAACTTAAAAGAGAAAGGTGGACATCAGGAGTTCAGCATAATGGTGATAGGGTCAGTTGTTTTTGCTGATATCTCATGTGACTGATGTCGTGACCATATGTGGTCCTGACAGGCAGAGCTGTTTCTAGTTTTTTCTGAGCTGTTTCTAGTCTCTTAACAAGATTGTTTGGGAAAGCACTATTTTGTAAAAGTCCTTTGTCACAATAAGGTTCAACCTCTTTAACATGACCAGTGGTAAAGCACGAATCTGTTATACTTTGAGAAGAAAATAAACCAGATTTGTGAATCCAGAGTTCAAATTCAAATTCAGTTGGTAATAAACATGACAGACCAGAACTAATTTTGATCAGCCTAACTGAACATGCCTGCAACCCTCTAGTGTCTGCAGGGGCCTATGCATCTCGTCTGCATATCGTGACCGTGAACATTTGCATTTGTATAATGCAAGGTATTTGTTATTCAGGTGTTGATGTAGTTTTATCTTTCAGTGTTTCACTGATGTTTACACCTTCATGTGTGGAGTAAAGAAAGTACAGAGTACAGAAACTGAATTGAAACATTATTGTATTGAAAACGAAGTTGAGTCAAAAATGTTAATATCAGCCCCAGTTTAAGATCTTCTAGTGCCGCGTATTCATTGAAAAAGTTGGTTGATATTTGTATGAAATATTCTCGTCTATAGTTGCTTTCATTGGTGAGGGACAGATCAGTCTTCTCATCTGATTCCTCTCCAGAAACATATTGTGTGAGCAATACGACTTCTGCAGGAAAACTTTAAAGTGAAGCCTGTTTACCAACAGGAGCACCTACACCACGGGGGTCTACACCAGCCTCATGCTTTCTTTCCTCGTCACCTTCAGAGAAATGAATGATGACAAGGACACCTATGGGACTGGGGAAGAAGCGTGATCAGAATGTGATGTTCTCCCTGATTTGTACTCCACCTAAGAAGGACGTTTGATAGAGATTCATCTGACCTAATACAACCTTCTGTCTGATTAACTACAGGCAACGTGCAAAAACTCATTTCTAAGAAAACATTTTATTTTTTTAAAGCGTTGTTCCAAGAAAAGTAAAGACTGACTTATACTATTTTGCTAGTTTTAAGAATTCTAGTTAAGAAATTTTTTTACCCAACTGGCAAATACATTTGCTTAATTTAAGACAATTATGGCCAGATTTATGGTCCATTAGGCCTATTACTGGAGTGGCTGTTTTTGCAGTGTCACCACACACACTGATGGTACAGTACAACTTAACAAATATCATATGCTCACAGTTGAAACAATGGCACATGTTTGAATCTAATTCCAAGTACAGTTTTCAAGTTTTAAGCTTGTTTCAATCGGCTCTGCTGTTCCAATTTTCTATTGTTGTGGTTAAATTGTATCTAGATCCACACAAAAAGAGAACACTGCTCTGGATTAAAAACTACATACATTTTAGCTTCAAAGACGGAGCATTTCCCGGCTCTGAAGTAAGAGGACACACATCACATCAAAGCGCTTCTGCATTCGCCTGTTGTTGCTAGATCATAGACTCCAGTTCAACAAAGACACCAGTCTCTGCGTTCTTACAGATAAAACTCATGTATGTGGCCTAAAATACCCTATTAGATCCTGTTACCAAAAACAGCATGACCCAGTTAAGAATGTGGGTTCAAAGACCTGAAACAGTCGTCTGCCTCCAGCAATGAGAGCAGCTCCTGACCTGCAGGCCTAGTTCTGCAGCGAGGAAAGGATCATCAACGCGCCCACACCCATTCAGAAGAGTTATAATGACTTATAATGACAAAGCTGTGATTATTTCTGCTTAACTGTTATGACATTATAAGGCCATCTCTTACCTGTTCACTGGCCCCCCCTCCCGGGTTCCTCCCACATTCCTAGGTCAATAATACTATAAAAAGTGCCTTTGCTGTTCACATAAAACTCAACTTATCATCATAAGCATATCAGAAATGACACCATCCACGACTCTCTATGTCAAACCATGTTATGGCAGTTATGGCAGAAACCAATCAGAAGAAGGGGCGGAGCTAATTTACACCAATGAAGGTTAAGGACTCTAAACCAAATCCAATTACACCACCCACATGTTTGTATCATAACCCGTTCAAAGGTTATTGCAGAAAATAGGGACTATGAAATATGGACCAATCTGATGAAGGGGGGGCACACTTTTTGACGTCTATCGTCGCCACCGTAACACTTTTGACCGAGAAAAGTAAGGCCCATTGTTGCAGGATCGAGACGCACATTTTGATGTATAACACACCTGGGTGCACGTTACGGTTCGGGCCGTATTAACGGCCGAAGAAATGGCATAAATTGCGGCAAAATTACACGATTCATTCAAAATGGCTGACTTCCTGTTCGGTTTCGGCCATGGCGCCAAGAGACTTTTCTTTAAGTTGCGACATGATTCAGGTGTGTACAGATTTTCGTGCATGTACGTCAAACCGTATTGTGGGGCTTGAGGCACGAAGTTTTCTAGGGGGCGCTGTTGAGCCATTAGGCCACGCCCGTTAATGCAAACCATTAAATATCACATTTTTCGCCAGGCCTGGCTTGCGTGCAAAAGTGACTTTTGGGGCACGTTTAAGGGGGCAAAAAGGCCCTCCTTTCGTCGGAAAAATAAAAAAAACAAGGAAAAAAAAATATTCCTACAAATACAATAGGGCCTTCACACTGTCAGTGCTCGGGCCCTAACTAGAGGAAACAACCTGGCAGACTGGCTAAAGCTAACAAACCCACTCCAGTTAACAAAAGTAAAACTATTTACCGGTACTTAAAACTATTTAAAAAAGCAGTTAAGTTGAAAGGCATTGACTCTCAAAATAAAGATCCCCGAGTTACTATATCATGAGTTGTCTGAAAGTTTTGTCTTCAAGTGTGGACTTCCAGACTTTTGTAGTGAAGGCCGTTAGTCAGAGTTCAGGTTTACGGCGCGTCCTCTCAGATCGGGAGACTGCAGCAGTCAGAACAGTTTTGTGGAATAGTAGTGAATTGATAAAAAAACTAAAGAAGTTGATGGTCCTGGGCTACTGAGACAAGTGGAAGAAAATGCACAACAAGTATCCATCGATGGAAAAGCCATTTATGAGATGCCCTGCTTCTATAATGGATTTGAAGGTGCTTTGTTTCAGACTACTCTGAACCTTTAAAAGCAGTGTCAGACTCGAGCATGAGCCAGCAGACACGTCACAAGCGAAGAGTCACTCTGACTTTTACTTTTTTTTGTACCAGAGTAGAGAAATGCATTTCTTTAGAAAGTTTAATCTCACATTTACAGAAAATTTTAACTAGGACTGCCTTTTTGTGATAAGTGCTGCGTTCACGTCAGTCCCCAGTTGCTCCAGACTGACTTTCAGATCACTTTTAGGGAATGCCAGTTCAAAGCAAAGGGAGGTGATGTTTAGTGTATACCACCGATATTAATGTTTGCACAATCCACTGAGTTTTCAGCATTATTTCAAATGATACTTTGCGCCAGATCTCAAACATCTGGCTCGGCTGCTTCATCTTCTTGGATCTTATCTTATAGTTTTCCCTCATACTTTTATATGTGTGCGTGCATGCTGAGGAGAAAATGCCAAGCAGTATCTAATCAGTCTCTTAAGACTCCTCTATGGTGCAAGGAGGAGGGGCAAGTACTGACAAAGATTAAAGTAACAGTTTTCTTTCTTCGTCCCTTGTAAAAAAAAAAAGTATTACTTTTTAAAAAGTTATTTGACAAAACATTTTCATGGGACACTTTTTCCACAGTCACTATTAATATTAGTATCCGGTCAAGAGAGCTATTATATGCATGCAAAATCTGCTCAACTCTGAAGATTTTCCTTCTTAATAAAGTGGATTGAAAGCTGCCTTCTCTGACATACAGTACATGTGGCTGGAAGCAAAACATCCATTTCATTAAAGGAGCTTGAGGCAGGATTTATGAAAAAAAACGTAAACGTTTGAAGTTTTCTAGTAATGTCAGATGAAGCGTTCCAAACCAAAACGAATGAGCCCTCTAGCGTATCTCTCCGTTGCCTTGAACAGGCTGTGTGCTGCAAAATGTGCCGCACTGTCCTGCGGATGTGACGTCAAATGACGCTGCATGCGCATTCTCCCCATGGATCTATTAATTAAAACTGGATGGGACATCGAAAATGGCCGCCCATTCATTTCAATGCAATTTGCTCACTCAGCGCATACGCTGAAAAAGTTCCTGACTTCCGGGTTTACTTCCGCGTTATCGGGCTCATAGAGCATGGGTAGTTGAGTCACCTCCCATGATGCTCTGGGTCTCCCATCATGCCCCGGGGCAATGACGGGAATATTAATATAATATGTATTAATATAATATATTAATTAATGTATATTATTACATGTATAGTATTACATATATTATTAATGTATTAATATAATATAATTACATAATATATATTAATATAAACATCCGTGGAATGCACGGACACGGCTGTGACGTCAGCCGTGACGTCACGCCCAGAAAAATACTTTTCTTTGACTTTTCTGGCAGTTAGAAAACATTTTTGACGGATATAAAGTCCATGACTTAAAAATATAGAATACAAAGATTAGTAATTGCCGGTGATTACAGCTGGAGGTGTCCTGTGAACAGTTTTAGAGGCTTCTCTTTTACTATTGCGGTCTATGGGAAAAAAAGCTTTCTGGGCCGCATGGGATTTTTTGTTGCAGTACCGCGGCTGGACACTGGAAAAAATCGGCGTGTCTTCTGAGTGCGAGATTCGGGGGCTGGTTCTCCCCGTTCTCCCCTGCCGGCTTCGCTGTTGGCTGCAGTACTCCCGACGGCCGTCGTGGTGAAGGGTGGCGCTATAGAGTCTAATTTCTTAAAAGGAGCCTCATGCTCCTTTAATGAGCAGTTTTTTTTAACAATAAAGTTGCTGTTTGAGCAGAGCACTTCATTAATGAACGGTCTGATAATATCCTGTGCTCTTTCTCTTATTTCAGACTTAACGAATGATTGGCAACACCTGTGTTCCTGTCTCTTTAACTCCACCCTTCCCCACAATGGAGTCCCTGACTTTTTCTCTCCGCCTTCCTTTCTTTTAGGTTATGCTTGACAACATGCTTTGAGCATGATGCTTGCCTCCATTGATCTCGCTTCCATAGCAACTTTCACCACTGATTTTATCAATTTGCTACGTGTCGTACCGTTTTGTCTGTTTTTGTACAAATAAATATGAATTATTTTCTTATCTCCTATTCTCCTGCGTACCTCCCTCTTTGTTTGCCGTGACTTTTGAGCCGGGTTGTGACAGCAGCCACTCTGAAATATCATCAGCGAACACCATCAGCCAAGGCGGCATCTGCAATTGAAATATATTGCGATTTATTATTCAATAAAATGTGAAACTCCAAAATAACTGCATAATGACTTATTTTTTTCATTAGTGAACCAGATACCATCAACTAGTGCAAGCTGTGTGTAAACAAATTGGAAAGTGGTACTTTGAAAGACAAGAGTGCTTCAAAAGCGATTTGCTGCAACAGTCAAAAGAATAATGGGGCACAGCTTTTCTTAATACCCCCAAAATGGGCAGATTGATGCCTTTTGCTGCACTACTGCCTCTGAGCTTCTCACCGTCCATCTTTCATCCATTTTAACTCACTTGGTCCCTTTAAATTTTTCAAAGAAATGGAGAAAATGTCAAAGGCTGAATCTCGTCAAAGGCGGACGATAATTGACCAGCTTGAACACAAATATATCAAAGACTATACAATGTCACAAACAAAGAAGAAATGTTGTTGACAACATTATGTATTAAACCACAGTGACTCATCTCTATGTGAACAAAATAACATGTTTTGTGTTTTGCATGGTGACTCACTCCCTTTTTTCCTAATCCCTCTTCCTCTTTCTGTCACTTTCATTCTTTATCTTGCTCTCTCTCTCCATATCACCATCCACATTCCTTGGAAAGCATTTCATGCCTGAGCAAAGTGCATCTGCTTATATCCCTCCATACCTCATTGCTTTCGACATGGCCTGAGGATCAGAGAGGACATTTGAATTTCCTCACTGACTTATCCAAAAAGTCTTACTTTAGTTGACTCTGCTGCAGCATATTTATGGTTACTCAACATCAGTGTACTGTACAAAGTAGAAGTACTGTACTGTACTATCACTCAATATTTTCATCCCTGTGAAGTCCTATTCCCTTAATACCATACTGTCCCTGAACAGTGAGACGGGGGGACAGAAACCGAATCAGTGGATAGATGTTTGTTCACGTCTGACTCACACGAAATTGTAAAATAGGAGCAGCACTAAAATAATTGTGAAATGTGAAGTGAAGTAAACAAACTTTGTCTCAAAAGTAAGTAATTCCAGTTGGAGGTTTCTTGTGTGCCTGCACAACGTTGGGTTATTTACAGATGAAAGAACCGTGGAGTTTCCTAATCCTACCCTGAACATCTGAACCTGACCAAGTACTGTAGCAGATAGTTAACCATGAACCATGTACAACCCCAGTCCCTGAAGGAAGTTCACTTTTAAGCTTAATAAAGTATTATTGAATTGACTTGAATCATTTGGGAATAAAAAAGAGCATTGCAGAGAGGCAGAGTCTGTTGGAAGTAGAGATGGGCAGAGGTTTAAAAAACGTTCTAAAAAAACGTTTTGAAACAATTTCACAATAATGCTCGTCGGTGTAAGATTGATGAGGCTGAATTTTTCATCCGCGGTACATAATGTCCCGAAAAAGAGCTCTATACAGAAGGAGCAAGGCCCGAAACCGTTATACCCCACGGTCTCAGCATGGAAAACAGATTCTATAATGGAAATCACTGGATGGGACCAAGAAAGCCTCTGGATATCATTGTCACTTCACTGTGCCATCCTTAAAAAAAGGTTAAAGCCCAACCATGCGAACAAGATGTGAACGTGATCCAAAATGCTGGCATTTTGTGCGGGTAAAAGCTTGCTGAAATTAGACTCAGGCAGTCAGATGAATTAAAAATTCAAATTTCTGTTTGGAAACCATGTATAAAGAGTGATCATCAAGTGAAAATAACAACAATGAATGCCTGGGACTGTTGAGTAGCTTGGTATTGTTTAAATATTTGATTTGTTCTCGATGTTTATGAGATTTGCTATCACCAAATGTGGGCTTTTTAAAAAATACCTTTAAGAAATGAATGTCAATGTTTCTGGTCGTGTCCATCACAATGAAATTGTTGGAGGGTATGTGTCCAAGAGGACAAATAAAAAGATTTTGTGTTGTATTATATTCCACAATTGTTTAGAAACTCTGGCGATCGGGTTTCCTGGTAAACAGGCTTTTGCACATACTCTCTAGGCACTTGAAAAAAACAACAACAAAAGAAAACTGATCAATTATTTCCACAACAGATAAAAACAGAGAGCTTGTGCATCAGTTGGGGGAACTTTTGTTAGTTGTGCGACTTTATTGTGGTTGAAGCGCTACGGTCAAAAGCATGTGTGCAGAGGCGTGCTAACGACAGAGTGGACGCTTTTGATGTCAGGTCCTCTTGTGTGCAAGCCTCTTGGCTTTTAATGAGGCAACCTGCCTCATTATCGTGGCCCCTCGAGACCTTGAAACAACCACATAGCGGGGCTCTACTCAGTGTTCTGAAGCCGCAAATTACAGCAGCTTAGCCCCTCACTGGGAGCAGAGGCCACCGTAGTCAGCCTCTGTAATGGCTCCCAGCGGAAACAGACCTGTACCTGCACATACGTTTGGTCAAAGCTTAATGGGCAGGTCCTTTGTCAGTTTGAATCCAATGAAACATTTAGATGTAAGGCAGGAATTTGGGAATGTGCTTATCGACCAAGTGGAAATAATAAACAAGTGGTGACTTTATGGATGTTATGGATTGTGTGTTTACGTCAATGATATCTTTCCTTTGTCTTTTGGATTCCATATATTACATCCTGTCTTATTTTGAAAGTAGTTCTTCATTATAAAGTAATATGCTTGCTATAGTTGCCTAGTCCAGATCAGAAATGTGGATGAGGCAACATTAACATACCTGTTAATATCCTGTCTCCTGCTCTGTGCTCTGCACGGATAGATTTGTGCATTTAAACCACCTTTCACTGCTTTTTAGATTCGATCAAGATAAAATGCATTTTCTACTAAGCAGCTCATCTGTGAAACTTTTTCATTTTATTCTTTGTGTTTCAATCTTCTGAAAACTTTGGCCCAAATGTTAATTTCATGGATTAAAAGCAGCTCAGTGGGACCGGAATTATCCTTAAATGAATCAAATGAATACACTTCACAGTCTAATAAATTCACATTAACCATGTTTCATTACCGAGTCTGCAGTTAAAATTACCATTTTATTTTTGTTCATTTGGATGAAATTTAATAAAGAAATGTCTGCTTTTCAGCGATGGACTGCCAACCTGTCCAAGGTGTATCTCTGTCTTTCACCTGTAATGAACTAGGACAATGTCCAGCAGACCCCGTGAGCAAGTATAGGATTATAGTGAATTAATGAGTTTATTAATTGATTAATGAAATCTCAGCCTGACATATCATAGATGAGCCTCACATCATCCATCCCCCTTAGTATATATTAGTTCAACAGTGTGTCAGAGTGCATAACTTTCATTGCAGAGAAGGTGGACGTAATCAAATATTTCTGCGGTGTTGTTATAGCCTTTCTTCTTCAGGGTCTCCAAATGTTGATTACTTCAAATGTATGACACTGACAGCCTGGTGCCGGTGTCTGCTGACTAAAGCTACGCCTCTCGCTGCTATCTCAATGCAGTATGCTGCCTTTTGCTCTTCTGTATTTATTCATGCTTTTTTTAATTAAACACATCCCTGCCAACATTTGTGTGTGGCCTCCATCTTAAATATAAATCTGGCCCCATGTGAACAACTCACAATGTTTATGCTCAGGTATATTGCTGTTGAATGAGCTTAGGCCCAAAACAGGGATCTTATCACGCCGTCGCTTGGGCCGACTACATAAGGGAAGCCAAGCTTTTCACATCAGGCCGGTACGGATCCAGCAGACAATCACATGTGAGTCCCCCATTTTTCAGACCATTCATATTCCAGACAGGCCCCCCTACAAATGTTGGCTACGCTGAGCTCCAACAGACCCCTGAGACCCTGAATAAGAAGGAGGAGGCATAGATCACGGACGGTTGGATAATAAAATCCTGCTGTTTTTGTTTTATTGGATTGGCTGCAACTGCTAAATGCTTTACATTTCTGGCATTGTTTGCCTGCTTACTTACCTTTTTTTTTCTTTTTCTAATTTACTTTGGAGTATGTAGACTGCAAAAGCTTTAAGATCCATGTTTTCTAAATATGATTAACTTGATCAGAGAAAACACCAACAATCCTTTCCTTTGACTTTGAAGTTTAAAATTACAGATTAGTGTCAGAGGGGGACAACATTTATTCAAATATGGATTTATTTGTCGTGTGCACCGACTAAGGATTGGTGAGAAAATGATAGATACATTGGCAGTATTTACTGTAAGAAAAGTATAATTTAAGAGGATTGTGAAATACTCACAGGAGTTCCCAAGCATGATTGTATTATAACGGGAGCTGCTTGGCCTGTACCACACCTTGAAAACCACGTAAACAAGAGACAAGACACATAAAGTACTGGAGAAAGGACACAAACACGCATAACGAGAAGGAGTCAAGGGCGAACGAGGGGCCCTGACATCCAGGTTATGAATCACTGTTGCGGTTCTGTCTGCCGTGACATTGCCCTCTGACCTACTGTTCATTTGGATGAATGTCCAGAGAAGCTTTAAACACACAACCAAACAAGGTGTATGCAATAATGACTTTTCTGCGAAACGATGCATCATGTTAACCGCTGTGAAAGCTCAAGTCTCTCCCCGTTGGCTGTAATCCACAAACACCAGATGATGTCAGTTGATGCTTGCACATATGTTGAGCTCCTGTCTGAGTCTTGATGAATGTCTTTCTATATTTAACCGAGGCGATAGTCACCCTGCTTGTCTAACGAGAATGAACCTAATCTACACTAAAATAGTTTTCGTTGCCCAAAGCAGCAGACAAGGTGGAGAATGCTAATTGGGTAAGATATCTGTCAGCAGTCCTCAGTGGACTGATACCTGCAGGCCGTTTACCCAGCGCCACCCGGACCACCCTCGCTGCTCAAGTGTTTGTGAGTGTACAGCCAGTGCCCTTCATGTGGTCCTCCATCGTCTGCACAGACAGTTTTGCACCCCATCATACAGCAACAAATTAGCTGCTCCCACGGACCGAGTCTCTGGCATGAATTTGGCATTAAGGCTCCTGTGGATTCCCTGTTTCAAAGAACCACGCTGTGTTTCTCCTCCAGCAAATCGCTCCATATTGTTTCAGCTTTTGCAGTTTGTGTCAGATGCGGATGATTTGTGCATGCGTGAGTCACATGCACTGTTGTGTAACTTTGTTGTGAACATGTGTATTAGCACGCGTACAGATATGAGCTACTGCTTACTGCTTCCGTCTCTGCCTGGCTCATTAGTAAGATCAGCTCTTTTCATTATCACCTGATAATTCATTGATAGATGAAATGTTAAGTGCGTCCTTGACAAAGTGAGCCGAGGACAGACGAGAGATGAAGTAGCTGCTCTAAATGGAAAATAAACACAGATGGCCTCCTCGACTGCGGAGAGCTCTTGACGCTGTGCTTCGTCCTAAAACCGCTGGGCCGTCCAGTAAATATTAGAAGTGGCGTCTAGTTGGACGGTTTGAGGTTAAGGGCTAATTCCTGAAGAGCATGTTGAAGGTTTGAAGTTCCACGCTCGTCTTTTTTTTAAGACATCTTCAAGCATGAATCTTTTATACCAATCATAAATAATGTGGCATGGTTTATTGATGAGATCCACTTTCATGTGGCGCTGTGTGCTAATTGTTTGAGGGTGCATGAGCTCCCAGCTGAGAGATCAGAGAATGAGGAGAAGACAGCAGCTCTGGATAACTCATACATGTGCGGCTGAAGGTTTAGCATGGTGAGGTTTAACAGATGTCTTTAAGAAGTGGTTTAAAATGTTCATAAACCGATCTCATGATGACAAATCTGCAGGAATACGCAGGAGGTGTTGGATACTGTGCAAATGATTGCTGCCGTATACTGTAAATTATGTTTAAAATATGACCGTTTTTCTCATTTGTTCCAATGAAATCTGTTTTTTTCTGGATTTAGCTGTTATTTAGTTTACAATCTGTCAGTGGGACCCACCTATGAGGATGAAAATGGCTAAGGAGTGCTGGCAAAGGAAAATTAAATTCTCTCTTCAAGATAAAGGACCTTTCAATGTTCTTAACAGAGTGTGCAGCTTGTCTCCCCCTCCATGCCTTGCATTTTTAGCTCCCAAGTTATTTATTTTCAGTGGCTATGATGGCTGCATATTGTGACACACAAGCATCTTGCAGAGCAAGTAGAGGTTTAGCTTTTCCTTTTTTGTTATAACACATATTCTCCAGTGCAAAAGATTACTCAGAAAGAAAGAAATCCTGCACGCTCTTAGTCTGCAGTCTGTTTTGGGCTCTAAGGTTTTAACTTTTAGCTTTAAGAACCATCTAACTAAGAACTGACAAAAACTTCTCTGTGGTTGGGTTCCTCTACAAATAAACCCAATATTCATATATACGGCCTGACTTCTCCTCCACTCAGACACTTTGTCAACATTAGAACAACTGCTGATCGGTTCACAAGAGGTGCAGCAAGAGGGGATTGTATTATTCCACTCAGAAAAAGTGCTTTCAGTCAGTCTACATTCTCTGTTAAAGCTGCACTAGAATGGAACTCCATCCCTGCAACTATCAGAGAACTGGACACATACAGTTTATTTAGAGCTCATTTAAAGAAATGGTTGATTAATACTCAGCTCTGTCGGCACTAAAACTTAATTGAACCTTTCTGTATTTCTGTACTTCTGTACTTTTCCGTACTTTCTGTACCTTTCTGTACTTTTTCTGTATTCTTACATCTATCCAGGGCCTACAGATGAAAAATAGCCTCTTGGCTAACTCTGGCACATTTACAGCAATGTTTTATTGATGTGCATTGTCCCTGTCAAATAAACCAATAAATAAATTCATAAATCTAGTCAGAATGATCATATGTTAAGCAAAAATAGTTTTGCCAGGGTCATAAAAAAAAAAACTTCACTGGAATTCTTAAAACTAGCAAAATAGTCTTATTATTTTTTTTTAGTAAATGAAAAACGGATGGATGAATGTTAATGTGACCAACTTTATAAAGATGTGCAGCTAAAATACTTATTTATTATTGTTATTGCTGGTTTATGAGGGACAACGGGCTGGGATATGAATTGACTTGGTGTCGACCCCTCCTGCACCCGGCCATGAAGTCTGCGTAATGTGCAATTGAGTGTACGTGTGAGGAAGGCACGTAACGGGCCGGAGGACTCATTGGGAGTGACTGTGCATGCTGATGACATGTCTATTGCAGGGCCGGAGAAAAACCATAAAATCGAATCATCTGATGGTGAAAAAAGATACAGACATTAATGTTTTACTGGAAAGACGACATGGTATACTCGCCGGAAAGAGCCCTAATTGTGGCCAGAAGCGGACCTAATCATTGGCTGAATTGCCTTTTATAATAACAATAGTGATCATTTCATTTTCTGGCTTATTGCAGTTACATGTAAGTCACCTTGGCGGATGCGGTGATGGGAGTCAGAAATGGCCTGTTGGCTCCTAATGCGTTCTCCCTGTGATGCTGCATGTGTTGGTCGAGCAGAGAAGAGTTCAGTAGCGATTACACGTCTGTTTATACATTTATCAGCTGTGGTGACCATCACTGATCCAATCTCTAACAGTAAATCCAGGCATCGCGTCTATCGCTGCGATAATGATCCCTGGATCTCATCTGTTGTAAAAGCAAAAGCAAACAGATTCGTAGATTAACTAAATTATTGGCATAGATTTTTATCCATAATCAATAGCTTATTTTCCCCATTTGTGTTTCTGCAAAATAAGGTAACAGCTTTAATACGGGATTTGGACACTGGTAACAATCAGCTGCACTGCTTTTTATGTTCACAGTAACCTAAAGTGGTCTGCGCAAAGTCCCGGGGCAGAAAGATTCATACAGCTGGTTGTAAAGCAGCTGTAAATTGTCTTTATAAGCTTGTGCCAGAGTGAAATTACCTGTGGAAACCACTTAAGGCTTCCACAATGGATCAGATGACACTATTGTGTGTGCTCTCCCTCTTCAGTGGTGTCGAGAGCAAAATTACTTTATTTGTGCACCTTTTTAACCTTGGGGCAGTCCAGAGTTATAGAGCGTTGCCTGTAGAAGCAGCTTCTCTACTCACAAGTCAAGCTGCAGAGATCTCTCCTCAAACACCCTCCACCACTGTGCTCTGGCTTTTTGAAAAGACGCAAGCCCTACACAAAGTAATGCTGCACGCAGATGTTAAATACATTAATGATTACAACTGGATGTCTCTGTTCAGTAAACTAATTGCCTGCTGCTGTGTACCGTTTGTTTTTGCTAGGAGATCCACCGGCATGGGAAATATTACCGGTGTGAGGGTGGAGGGTTTAGGGAGGAACCCAGTGGAGTTACTGGTAGGCAGGAGGAATAAACTAGGTCCTTTTATCTCAACACAAACTAAACAAAAGGCGCAGCCAAGGTAGGATATACCAAAGATAGACAAAAATCCACCACAGCAGAGACAACACACATAGCAACACTGGGGGCAAAATGGACAGGAAGTAGAGCAAAATCAACACAGGATTCAAAAAGAAAAAGTACCAGTAAAGCAACACCAACAGGTGTAGAAAACCAAAATCCCAGGACCATCTGAACTCTGAACATGGCTGTGCAGTTAAGTACACCCACTTTTAAAAGGATTGCTGAAGCTACCGCCCTGTTGTGTACATGTGGCCTGGGAACACACAAGGGACTTCTGTCCTTTCCGATGGCACAGAAAAGCGACATTAGTAAATATTTTGAGCTTATTAATGCTATAACATATCTTTGCCTTGTTTTTTTGTGCATCTGATCATGTCCAGCCCCACGGGTCCTACTGGGAGCCGAAACGCTGTGTCCCGGTTGTGGAGCGGCTTTAAAGCAGCAAAACCTGGGAGCATTTCAGAGCTCCAGCTGGTCTGGATTCATGAGATTACGAGGTTTCCTCCCAGTAACACTATTATTGATTCAAAAAACACATACAAGTACACAAAGGCCTCTTAAACACGCAATTTTCCGCAACCAATGAAAAGGTTAAAAAAAAATTTAATTTTCAGAAGTTTTGAAGTCAAATATTGTCACTCAGTTCTTTCTATCCTTCATATTCAAGTATTTAGAAGCTCTGCTAGCTAAAACCTCATAAAGCTGACATTATAGCTTAAAGGAGGTTGAGGCAGGATTGAGGCAGGATTTATGAAAAAAATGTGTATACGTTTTAAGTTTTCTAGTAATAATGTCAGATGAAGCGTTCCAAACCAAAAAGAATGAGCCCTCTAGTGTATCTCTTCGTTGCCTTGAACAGGCTGTGTGCTGCAAAATGTGCTGCAGTTCTGGGCCCGAATTTCCCGCGCTGTCCTGCGGATGTGACGTCACATGACGCTCCATGCGCGTTCTCCCCGTTCTCCCGTGCCGGCTTCGCTGTTGGCTGCAGTACCCCCGACGGCCGTCGTGGTGAAGGGTGGCGCTAGAGAGTCTCATTTCTTAAAAGGAGCCTCATGCTCCTTTAAGAGCTTTTTTTTTGTTTTTGTGTTGCTATTGGTAGAACGGTCATATGCTTCCTCTACAACAATACAACTTTGCTCTGTGACTTGTACCATACAGCACTTTTCCATGAAAATTTCAAACAGCGCAGCTTTTACCTTCTGTGACAGAGGTCTGCCAGGTCTCCAATTTCCCTTATTCAATACATTCAGCTTTGAATTTTGAAATGACATAAATTGATTCTGGCACGTATCCAGGGTGGAGTTAATGGACCATGAAGTGGAAACTCAAAACTGCTCAAAAAGAATAGAGACATCATAAAAAGCTTTCAGAGTCGGACTTTACTAAATTTACATCAGTCAGCAGGGTCGGCCACATCTGTAGTATCCAATGACAACGGAACATTGTAGTCATACACAGGAGATTCAGAGTTAATTATGCACTTATTTTTTTGCCTGTCTTTTTCTATTCGCAAACTTTGAATCTCATTGTGTGATTGAACCGTAATTATGCTCATCTTTTTGAAGAGGTTGCGTGCATCCTGCACTGGAAAACAGCACCCAGGAAGCTCGCAGCCATTTGAATGACAGCCTGGTGATTAAAAATAAAATGGATCGTTACTAAAGCTGTTTACACTGACTACAACAATGCACTAACTATAACTTCCAACATGATTGCTGTGATTAGAGCCATCCATTTGTTTTCTGTCAGGCTAAAGATATCTGTGGCATCTTTCTTTTTGTTTTATGTGCTAATTTATGTACGTTTCCTGTTGAAGGAGCTGGGATGAGGTGAGATTAAAGATTGCATTATCTTTGACATTTTCTCTCTCGCTTGCCTTTCCCCACCTCACTGTTTCTTTCTCTGTCTAATCCTCAGTGTAATCCTTTCCCCTTCCTCTCCTCTCCATCCTCTGCATCCACAGACACAAGCTTACCTTTATATTGATCGTATCTGCAGGTTTGTGATTTGTGAAGTTTGATTACGATCACAATTATTCTGTATAAAGATATGTTTTATATGTATATATATTTTATTTTTTATTCTTTTATGAAGAGATTGATTACAGGGATGACATCAAGGATTATACAGTATATATTGAGGACATGGCAACTAAAATATTTTCTATCTGATGAAAAAAAAAAGGGTCAATGGCACAGAAAGAAAGAAAGAAAGAAAGAAAGAAAGAAAGAAAGAAAGAAAGAAAGAAAGAAAGAAAGAAAGAAAGAAAGAAAGAAAGAAAGAAAGAAAGGAAGAAAGAGTCTATTAAATTTGATAAGACTGACACAAAATAAATGCCAAAAAGGCATATTATGTGAAATATCCCTGCTATCAAGGTTTGGCCACTCTGCCCGCACATTCAACACCAGGGTATTTAAAGCTGTAAAGAACAAAAAGAGAAAAAAAAACAGAATAGGGAGGGATATCAGCAATCAGTTGCATCTGCCATGATGAGGGAGACAGGTCAGTTCACACTTATTATTCAGCTCATCTAATTTGAAACAGTATCAAAATAACAAAGAGCGCACTTGTATTGAGACCAAACATATAAATCTTACAATCCAGACTACCAATTTAAGAAAAAGTTGAATTGGGAATTTATGTGTATGGTTTGCCACAGCTGTCAGGATGTGTTTAGTAGTGACCATCATCCATCCATCAGAGCAAGATTATTTACTCTTGAGATGATGGCCTGAGCAGTTCTGGAAAGGGTTGCCTTTAGTAACTTTTCTGGTTTCATTATGGTGTTTTGGAAAAGTCTGCTTTGATTGTCAGATGAGAAGGGAAAAATGAAACTCATGCTGGATTTTTTTGGTCAATATCTGTAAGTCAATACTTCAAAAACAAACTAAAGCAGATCCATTTTTTAACACTAAAACTACTCCTGCCTTTGTTAAACTATCTAAAACTACACAGAAGTAACTCAAAACTATTGAACTACTGTATATAACTCTAGTCTCAGCCTGGCAGTTTTATGGAGGCGTATTTAATAGTTTTCGGGGCGTCATACCTGAGGTGAGTTTATACAAGTTATCCAGTCAGAAAGTGTATTTTATGCATGATCTGCTCCTGCTGGACGTTTGTGTGTGTGATGGCTACTGTCTAAAAACGTCTAGATGATTAGGTCAGTATGTGTTTCTCTGGAAACCTTTGTCCAAATATTGCTTTTTAGTTCTGGTCAGATTCATCTGAAACTACATATATGGACATGAGTTCAAGCTTTTAATACTCATCATTCATGCAAAGAAAAACAATACTGTAAAGGGTTCCCTTTTTTTGCATTCATCTTGAGAACAATTAAAAAGCAAACAATAATAAAACACATATATGTGTTTTATTATTTATATATATAATATATTTATTACAGTATTGTGATAAATCATTGTAAAGTACAGCAGGGTTGGAAGCTACAGTACCCCTCTCCAGGATTTCCATATAGATCATGCAGCTACTGGGGGAGGTCTTAACCACCATTTACCACAAAAGGGCAAAATCAGACTAGCTGGAATCTCAAATGAATGTGTAGCCATTTGCGTGATGATTTAAATTCCCCGCAATGCATTTTTGTGGCTTAAAGAGCTTTTATCATATTTATCTTCAGAAACGATTACGCTTAATCTCAGGGAGAAACGCTTTACTTTCCAATAAATGCTGGGGACATTTCGCAGCCTTTTTACAAAATAAAAGGCTATATTGTGAAGTTGATGCAAAGACTTAACACGTGCAGTTTGTGAGCGTTTGGCCAAAACCACAAGACGCCAGGAAGTTATTTAATTTTATTTATTTTATTTAATTTTATTATTTAACAGGCCCTGCATACGTCACACTTTGAATTACTACTACTGTATATCTCTCCATCTTTTCATCTCTTTTTTTATATGTTTGAGTTTTGTTATTATAAATTTGTCTCAGGTTTTTCATTATTAATATGTGCCACTACAGAGGGACTCTTTGTGAAATAGGTTCATATTACTGTCGTGTTTGAGCCTCAGAGGTTTCTTCCAAGCAGTTATTAGTATTATATTAGTATATTAGTATTTTTAGTGAGGGCCCAGAGTGGTTTATCTCGGATGCCAATAACCTGGGACTTGTACCCTGGTCCTCTAGACCCAAGTCCCCCTCTAAACATAGTACTGTTTGCAGTTTATCAGTGGATATGTTGCTATGCTGTTTGGGCTAATACAACATACTGCATATCATTGTAATGAATTATTGATAACAATAACAGCAGTCCCTTTTGTTTCCATCAATATCTGCTTTCTCATGTTGCTTTTCCTGTTCACGAAGGAACAAGCTATTAGGCAAATTTAAAATGTTTCTCTGTTCTTCCTGTTACATCACGGAAATCATGCCGCTGCCATGTGCTGCCAGGCTCAACTTCTCATGTAATCCCTAGTAAGAAAGGTAACTAAATGTTTCTATCTGTAAAGACAGACAAGTTTTATTGATGACCTTGTATTTGTGCGGATCAAATTTAAATGTCATTTATGTGTATATTAGGCAGATGTCAAAACCGGATTATGTGCTAGCGATTTGGCCATGCAGATTTTCCCGCTGATAAATCCAGGCTATAATCCAAAGTTGATCCACACTCATAATATGCAAGCCTGAAAAGTCAAGCCTTTCGCACAATCCTCTCAGCTCACATTGATCCTCCCCTGGGAGGTTTGGCCCTCAGTGACAGAGCTGGATCTGTATTTGACTTTTCCCCTGCTGCGTCAGCACAACAGAACACCGGCGGAGTACGAAGCAGCCTGTTCAGCTCACTTCCCCCCTCACTCAGCACTGCTCACCTTGCACCGCTGCCTGCGTGTAATGCTGGCCCTGCAGCGTTCACTCTCTAAACTGCTTAGGTGCCTTTTGTGCAACCTTGACCATGACACAGATGATGGAGAGGAAAACCATAGACCATGTTCTCTGGTGAAATCCCACAACTTGACACTCCATCAAACCAGAAATGTCTTTTTAATAATGACTTACTTATGAAGTCCTGTAAATATGAAAGGATTGTTTGGTCCATTGGGACTCAGCACAGCAAAAGTGGTTTGAAGTTTTTGTTTTATACAAGAAACATTGCGTTGGCAGTCGATCTGTAACCTAGATCATTCAGCCCAGTTGTTTTACTGCTGATAAAATAATATTGAACATTGCAGATTGTAAAATATTACTGCATATATATGTGATTGAATGGAATAAGAAAGAAATCCTGGTTCCTACTCAATAATGTCATGTCAGCCTCATGCTCACAAGTGAAGGTCGTGACACCGGTGTGTTTACCCTCATCCAACTGACTTCTTATCATTGTCCTGTTTCAGGCAGGACTGCAGTTCAATTAAGTGTTCATTGACTTCACTGCCAGATGTCAGGATTTTCAGTCTGAGAGAATGAAATAAGAACTTCAAATGGTGTAATCCTCTTTATTTTCCACTTCCTGGTGTCTTGAAATTGAATTTTAGTTTGCTTTTTGCCTTTTCTTTTTTCTAAGTTTCCATCTGCCTCCTTCCTTGTGTCACACACACAATAACACATAAATTGTGCTGTTGTGGAGCGTGCCTGAGGGAGGGACACATCTGTCAGAGGAGGAGTGATGCCAGGGCCGCAGCATACAAGGGTTTACGTCTTATTGCATTCGCAGACAAACAATACTCTTATCACCGAATCTGTAAACACTTTTTATTGCTATGTTGAGTTGGCTATGTCTTATCTGATTCCTCCACCAAAAAACAACAACAAAAAAACCCACTTAATTCTCTTTAAAACAGTTCATATTAAACTTTAGACTCATAAAACTGAAAAGGCATTTGGTGTAAAAAAAAAAAAAAAAAACATTTTTGCAAAACTAAAATGATCCAACCCTCTTAAATCCAAAGACCAATACGTTAGGAAAAAGGTTATTTTGAAGAGATTAATCAAATATTGTGTCGTCTGGGCACCGAGATAATGAAATCTGTTCTGTGCGGGGCAAAAGTGATTTTAAAGCTGATGAATCTAATTCCTACTGGGAAGCACGGTGGTGGAAATGTTACAAGTTGGGGTTGCCATGCTGTTTCTTGGCAATAAGAGCACTTGAGGTTGATGTGAGGGCATCTGCTGAAGCGCTAAAGTTGAGCTGCAGAAAGCAAGTAAACCTTCAAAGGTGTGGCCAAAGCAGGACGATTTGATAGAAAGTTACTAGATGTTGTGGGGATGAGAGTTTAAGATCAGCACTTATTTGAAAAAAAAACAAACTTAAATCATCTCAAAAATGTATAGGGCAAGAAGTTCCTTCAGCTTCAGGGATAAAACAAGCAACTGAAGCACCTTTTATTATTCTAGCTCTGAAAGTTGAGGTAAAGCTTTTTTTTTTTAGGTTACCTGCTCTCATCTCCATGATTACATTTTCTTGTGTAATCTTTGTCTGTATTGAAATCCTGAGCGTATCAAATTATTCTTTTGTTTATTAGCTGTGATGCCAGTTTTAGTTTATGTTAAATTGTTGTTTTGTTTTGTAGTTTTTTGTTGTTGTTGCTTTACGCTTCTAAACATTATTACGCAACATCCTCTCACTCTTGGTCTTTGACTTCCGATGCCACAGCAGACACAAAGACAGTAAAAAAGTATTTTACCCACCTACATTTGTAAGTGGGCCACATCTGGGAAGTGAAAGTAAAATACCCCCCCACCTCTCTGGGATCCAGGGCTTCCCTGTCGACCCCATGTGATCCAGTCGAATGGTTCTGCTCAGGTATAGCTGGGAGGGAATTCATGAAAATCGTGCACTTGGTGACAAGTTTTTCATATTTGGCATGGTCTTAGGTATGGACATATGGTTTTCAAAAACCACCGCAAACAAATTGGGACGGTCCCCTAGTGGCCGGTTTGCAGAAAATTCAAAATGGCTCCCGCTGAAAAGACCAAAGGTCATATCTCAGCTTCTCTTAGTCCTAGATTGTCGTATCTTGTCACTTTCTCTACTTGTTTTGGTGCTAGGAATTCAATTCTGAGATAGATTTCCTATTTCAAGGTCATGTTGAAGGTCAAATTTAATTTTCAAGGTCATTTTTTGTATATAAAAACTCCATATCTCTAGAATTAAGTGAATCCTGGCCAGATTCCAGTCATAGCGGATGACTGTCCTCTGTATGCCCAACAGAAAAATGTCAGTGGAAGTTCCCTAATGAGGTTGGTGAATCAAAGATGGTGTGCTTCATGGGCTTCCTTCACATCAAGATGATGTCCCAAGAGTCTGGGCGTAAGCTGTTGGCTGGGTCTGGCTGGGAACGGGTGTTTTCCCTCGCAAAATTTTCAACACTGGTGTTGCAGCATCTCTTCTAAGTGGCAAGCATGTCAAACGTACATGGTATGCATACCAGCTTACTCTTGCCTGGCTCCATGTACTCATAATACAGGCATATGATGAATACTGCCAAGAGGGCTATGGGCCTCATGAAACCATGGAGATGTGGGAGAATCGACTTATGAGTAATGCTCCAACAATCTCTTACTGGCTGACAGTGAGAGACTACCTGATGATCAACTGCCGCCTCATCCGGGGTCAGCGAGTGGGCAATTGGCCACTAACCCTGAAAGCTTATGAGGATCTGTGGCCATGGTTATTTGCCTTTGGACATACAAACTATGCCAGCTGGATGCCAGTCTTCTTGAAAGATGGCACGTCTACCAGATACCCACCCATCAGTACATGAGGCTTTCATGGAGGGCAAGTTTGTCGTACAACGTGGTGAAAAGAAGTTCACATTAATGGCACTTGATCAAGGTCAGAAGCACAGCATCAAATTTCTAAAGGAAGATAGTGGATCAAAAGCCTCTATGGTCAGCAAGAGGAGAAGGAGATCATAGAGTTCTTGAAACCTAGTTTCCTACGGGCCATTCATGAGTTTGAGGTGGCCTGCAAGCAAGCTGGGCTCTGCCAAGGCAAATACAGCTCTAATCACCAAGGTCTTCTTGTCCCTACAAGCCCGTCCTGATCTAGACATCGATTAATTCTTTGAGCACGAGAATCAGCGTGAGCCTCCATCCTTGTCTGATCAAGGCAAGCTCCGGTCAGGAACCAAGTCAGATATTCGTGGATCCCTACCAGGAATGCCTGGTCCTGGCCCCTCTCCATCAGCCAAAGAGGCTTCTGTACTTGTGCTTGATATGGCAGCAGTAATACATATCATCAAGACCCAGCGTGCCAGAGTGTTTGGAGAGTACACTCAAATGCACTTGCTACCCTACTTGCGCAGCCTGATGACTGACAGAACAACAAGAGTGGATGCGGTCTGGAATAAATATATAGAGGCAAGTCTCAAATCCCAAACTCGTGTCAAGCGGGGTGGGACTGCAGGGTGTCGAACATGAGTGTCTGCTAAGATGCCTCTGCCAAAGGAAGCTCAATGGCAGAAGTTCTTCAAGGACAGTCAAAATAAAGACCAGCTGTTTCAGTACCTTATTCAGAACCTTCAAGAGATCACAGCTGGCTCAGAGTACCACCTTCTCACAACAAAGGCTGACCTTGTCCTGAGCAACAAACCAACTAACCTACAAGCCTTTTTGTTTGTTTTGTTTGTTTATGTATTTGAGCACATTGAATCCATGTTCCAAGGCTTACCTAAAGACAGTAGATAGTGATGTAGTGGTGCTGGCCATCAACCTGTTCAAGGAGCCGGGCCTCTCAGAACTGTGGATTGGCTTTGGATCAGGAAAAGCATATAAAGATATTCCAATTCACCACATCTCAGAAATGCTGGGACCTCAAAAATGCCAAGCACTGCCCTTCTTCCATGCATTCACCCAGTGTAACGTTGTATCAGCAATGTTTTGAGTTGGCAAAAAATGGACAGCTTTTCCTTAAGTCACCAACACCCTCATTGAAATCACCCAAGACCCAACCAGCGTCACACTGGAATCAGTGCATATGCGACATCTCGAACGCTGGACTGTTCTAATGTATAGCAAGGACTGCAGTGTAGAGTCAGTCAATGAAGCCAGGAAGCTTGTTTTCACCCATAGCCTCAAGTCCCTTGATTCAATCCCCCCGACCCAGCACGCCTTATTCCATATTATGTTCATCTTAAAGCTAGGGTCTATGATCTTGAGTTTAAAAAAAAAAAGAAGACACCTACTCCCCACACAAACTCCCTTCCCCGTGTTCTACCTCACATGAAGCTCCCGCCTCCGACACACCCCCTCTGGTACGGGAGCCAGCAGGACCAAAAACAAGCGCCGCTTCGGCAAATATTCTCTCTCAAATGTCCTTCGTGTTGCCGTACTTTGGGAGGCGGGGAGTAGGTGAGGACTGTCCAATCACTGACATTCAAGCAGATTGACCAATAGGCGCCGCTCGGGCCGAATGGCGCCTATTGGTTGACTTCTTTGCAGGATTACAGCAGATAGAAGAAATATTTTCTTTTGGTTCTTTTTGCTAATCATATTTCATAGGTAACACTAATGGGCCATAACAACCTTATAAATGATTTTGATAAAAATGTACAATATGTAAAATCGTAGACCCCAACTTTAAGCCTGAATGAATGCCACTGCACTCACCCAATGAGATTGACACAGTGATAGTGACCTGTCCAATAAACAGAAAATTGCATTCCTTGGGGGTGAAAATATGGGTCTAGATCCCTGTATAATCTTTCTATGTGACTTAATTCTAGAGATATGGAGTTTTTTGTGCAAAAAATGACCTTGAAAATTAAATTTGACCTTCAACATGACCTTGAAATAGGAAATATATCTCAAAATTGAATTCCTAGCACAAAAACAAGTAGAGAAAGTGACAATAAACAATAATCTAGGACTAAGAGAAGTTGAGATATGACGTTTGGTCTTTTCAGCGGGAGCCATTTTGAATTTTCTGCAAACCAGCCACTAGGGGGCCATCCCAATTTGTTTGCGGTGGTTTTTGAAAACCTTATGTCCATACCTAACACCATGCCAAATATCAAAAACTTGTCACCAAGTGCACAATCTTTATGATTTTTGACATGTTCCCTCCCAGCTAGTACATGGATAATGAAATGTAATGTAGTAAGTAAAATTTCCCAAATGAAATCTTACTTGTGCCAGCCTCAAAAGTCAAGAGGTAACTAGTGCACAATCCCTTTTTCTCAGCCCAACTATGTCACACATGGTCAGAGGTGTCAAGTAACGAAGTACAAATACTTCGTTACCTTAGAAATTCTGGTTATCTATACTTCGCTTTTTACTTTTACTCCTTACATTTTCACGCAATTATCTGTACTTTTTACTGTTTAAAAACAGCCTTGTTACTCTATTTCATTTCAGCCTTTAAAAAAAAACTATCCAGTTAAATTGCGCCATCCGGATAGAGTGAATTTGGTTGTGGTTGGATGAGAAGTAAAAACATAATACCATTCCGACACCCTATTGGTTTGTACGCGTCTGCTCTCTGAAACACATGTTAATGCTCAATAGTACACATATATGGTTCTTTAATATATTTAAAGCTACTGTGAATTGTGTTCTTACAGACTCTTTGACACATGATCTGTATTTGTAAGAGCAAGACAGTGATTCCTTGTACGACCACGCTTTAAATAAGCAAGTGTCCTGTTACTAAAGTAAAAAAAAGTTGAATATTAATGATGTTTGAAGAATCATCAGAACTGAAGAGCAACAATGGCTAAATATCCCTCCTCCCTCGCCTGGGGTTTATCTGCCAGGGAGGGTGTTGTTTGTTGTGTGAGAGGCTCCTGACAGGAACCGCAAGGGGACCGTACTCTGTATAGTTCCTCGTCACTAGTTGGAGGCTTGTCTGCAGGTGGTCTGCTCTGGGTGACAGCGCAGACTGTGATTCAAGCTGCTCACTTTTTTTCTCCTTCCAAGCGATCTGTCACTTCACTGCAGCCACGCGCCATATGGGGGCCCGTGATGACAGGCCAGATACGATTTTCAATCACATTACATCAGAAAAAGCTATTATGGGAATCATACAGAGAGGAGAATAAGAGCTGAGACTTATAACTAAACAGGAAACCGATGCTGCCCACTGAGAGCTCCCCAAAGTCGATAGTAGAAGTCACTGCAAAGCAGATTTACCGGAGAAGTAATTCACACTAAATAAACTGTTTTTTACTTGACTGTTCTGGTGAAATCTATTAGTTGCATGCAAAAAGTAACAACTTGATGTTATTTTACAATACGGTAACCATTTCTTTTATGCGCCAACTGAAGATTTTCACAGCAAGATTGTCCGTGGTTCAAATCTCAGCTGGTGCTTTTCATGTGGAATTTATAGCTTCTCTTCTTTTCCACCTTTTTTTCTCTTGTTGAAACAGGAGAGTGCATGAGGCAGAACTTTGGTTCAAAACACCCTCTCACTAGATGAGGCTACAACCATTGTGTACACATGTGTACCATTTTGAAAGCGGTCTGCTGTAGTGATCACTATGAATGAAAAGGCAACCTTGCAAAACTTTCAAATTCATACAGAAGTTCTGACAAAATTGAATATAAATGCTTAAAGCTTTTCTCTGTAAGCGACCTACTATCTGTTAGGATCCTTTAATTTTTGAAAATGTAACTGAATTTTTGTATTTTTATTTAGCGATTATTTGGAACTGAAAGTACTTTGAGAAATGTGATTAACTTGACTATATGAATATAAATAATATAATAATATATCATATAAATAATAATAATAATAATAATAATAATAATAATAATAATAATAATAATAATAATAATAATAATAATAATAATAATAATAATAATAATAATAATAATAATAATAATAATAATAATACATTTTATTTATAGGCACCTTTCTGAAACTCAAGGTCTTGGTACAGATATCCTCAGTGGCCTCGACGATTATTGCTACCCTACACACTTGTAGATTGTAAATAGGAGAAAAGGATAGAAAATAGCAGAAAGCTGGGTGAAGAGACAACCCAAAGAAACCAACAAATTGTGTGATTAGAGGAGAGATATCATTCTCTTCTCTGTGCATTTACTTGACTTAACTAAATTATAACATAAATAACAACATAAATGTGTACATTCACCTCGTGTAGAAATTCCTATATCAAATAGGATGCAATGTCCTAAACAGATACATAAAAAACACATTTAGTTGAATCACCCGACCTGGTGCTGTGCAATGCCTGCAGCAGTGATGTCACTCCAGATCAAAATATACACTTCATTAGTTACATCTGGTATTCCTAATAAAGTGGACAGTGACTGTACAGACAAATATAATATAACAGACATTGTGTAATCATGAATCATTATAAACATTATTATCATGTACTTTCTGGACAACTATACATGACATGACATTTCTTTTTAGGAGAAAATCTAACCAAGAAGGAGACCAAGCATTGGGCCATCCCATATTTTATAAATACAGCAGATATTTTATTTTATATCATTTCATTTCCCACTGTTATTTCTTTCTTGATAATCATGGTGCAGAGGTCTTAAAAATGTATGTGTCAAATATGATACATCTGGCATTATAGGGTTAACTTACTGGGATACATGATGTATTTTAGCTGAAAATTGTTACGCGGCTGTGACAAAGTTTGTACCGTCTTCGTCTCCAGATACGACAGTCCCAGCCGTCGATGGCAGGATCTGGTTCCAACTGCGGCAGCAAAAACATTTCACGTCTTTCTTTCCAGTCCTCGAGGGCTGCTGTCAGACTTGATGACGGGGTGATGATGGTCCACTATTCTAATTCAAGTGTTAGAACAGAGAGACACCTAAGTGCTGCAGGCAGTCGCTGCACTCAGGAACTATAGTGTTCTGCCAAATTTTAACTGAATTTCTTTTTAGTTATAGTTATCTGTTTTCACAGTATAAGCTCTTAAGAGTTTACACAGTGCTTGTAAAAGAGATGAATGTTGAGTATGTACAATAACAAGTTGTGAATTATTTATAATTTTAAGCAACACAAATGTTTTTCTTCATATTAAAATATCTGTTTCAGTTTCATCAGAAAATATTTGTTTACATGTGGGACTCATTGTCTCGCCGATATGGTCTTATGTCTCTGTTATTGGCAAAATAAAGACAAAAAAACAGCCAAAGTAACTTCACAACACTGTCCCAGTTGTCTTTTGGAACAACCGCATATCGCTTACGGCACTATATCACAGATCAACAAAGATTAATTTCGCTCACAGTGCAACAGTGGACATCATGGTAGAGACAGCTAAGAGACTCCAAAAAAGTTGCTAGGGTTTCTTTTGCCACTGATACATCTTCATTTGTGGAAACAATAACAATTGGAGGCACTCTCTAGAGGGGGGGAAAATGTGCTCACTAACTTTTAATGCATGATAGCATTAAAAATAAAGTGAAGACATATTAATGTGAGACAAAGCAGATGTGACGACTAACACAGTCATTAAGTTTGCTAAGCTGACATGCAAAAACTTAAAGCTCACTTGGCTCTGTGTAAAAGTAAGAGCATCCACTGCGGTACAACTAAGAGACAGAAGAGCTGTTAACTCACAAAATTAAGGATTTCTGGGTGGATAGTCCTCTTTTATCCTTAGCAATTTTCAGCAAAGCTAAACCTTCCTAAATGTAGCTACTGATATTTAGTTGATATCTCTGCTGGTTTTGTACTTTTTCTTGTCTAATTCATGGCAAGAAACAGAATATGGAATATATCCACAAAGCATTATTATAATTGAGTCATCAATAATAATAATGAACATATTTCGGTTCTATTTCGATTTTTACACATGAACCAAAACAATGTGTTAATATATCCCTCGAGAAGCAGTTGAGGAGGAAAATGAAAGGCCTAAACTTCGACTGGGCAATAGGAAACAAGAAATTAATGGGTAAAAGTTTGATGGTTTAATTGTTGTTATTATATGCCGAGAACAACTTCCCACAGCTTTCATTATGTGAAATTGCTAGGAATGAACACATGTTTAAAAATGCACATCACTGCCTTCTGCAGCTCTTTTTATGGCCATATAATATGCTAAATAATCCAGGAATGTATTTGCTTGATAGAACTTAGAACATAGTATCTGAAAGTTTACTTGGTTGTCCTTAGTTTTCTTTAGGCAAGGGAAGGCAGTAGTATTAGTATAACACATTTTATGTACAAGACAATTCAAAGTGCTTTAGATTTTTTGCGCATTTTAAAAATTCATTAAAAAGTATAAGAGTTTAAAATCTGAATTAAAGACAGACAGACAGACAGACAGACAAAAGTTAAAAAGAAATAAAGAGAGTTTGTAGTGCCCTGTGTTAAATTACTGAAGTGCAGCAGTAAATAAAAAGGTTTTCAACCTTGACTTAAATCTAGCGAGAGTTTCAGCAGCCCTGATGCATTCTGGGAGTTTGTTCCACAGGTGAGAAGCATAAAAGCTGAACGCTGCCTCACTGTGTTTGGTTCTAACTCTGGGTACAGGAAGTGGCCTTGACCATGAAGACCTGATGGTTCCGGTTGGTTCATAATGGACCAGGAGATCAGAGATGTATTTTGGCCTGCTGCCATTCAGAGATTTATAAACCGACAGCAGGATTTTAAAATCTATTCTGTGACAGACAGGAAGGCAGTGTAAAGACTTAAGCACTGGAGTTATATGGTCTCTTGGTCTTAGTGAGGACTCAGGCAGCAGCGTTCTGGACTAACTGCAGCTGTTTGATGGATTTTTTTAGGGAGACCCGTGAGAGCAGCATTACAGTAGTCCAGTCTACTGAAAATAAAAGCATGGACAGGTTTTTCTAAGTCCTGCTGAGACATCAGTCCCTCAATCCTTGATAAGTCCTTTAAGTGATAATGGGATGACTTCCCTACTGTCTTAAAGGGATTGTGACATGAAAAACAAATTTTTCTTGATTTTTTGTGTTTTGTTGGGTGTCTTGACATCAATTACACCCAAAAAACAACAGACTTTTAACATTCAGTGTATTGTGTGCTTTCTGGGATTTTCCGCATAACTATGCAAAAACGGCGCATGTGTTTTGGTGGCGGATCGTTACGTAACGATCCGCTAAATCACCGCCCCCTCCACCCAGCTCCCTGCCTCCTCTCCTCTCCAGCGCACCATAAAGGCTGATTTATGGTCCGCGTTACACATACGCAGAGCCTACGGCGTAAGGTTACGCGGCGACGCGCACCATACGCTGAACCCTACGGCGTAGGCTCTGCGTCGATTTAACGCGGAACCATAAATGAGGCTTAACAAGGAGCTGTTTAGAGCCTCTTTTGTTCTAATCACCGGAGGAAAACTGCTAAGAAGACCCGCGGCCACTGACTGGACTTAAGATAAGGGGACAGTGCTGCTTGCATGCCTTTATTTTTATGATTGTTTGCTGTGGTTCGCCCTCCTGCTTTTCCGTGCATGCTTCGCCTGTCGCTCCCGGCTTAACTCTCCGACGCCGCTGTGAGCGTATGGCTGGAGGAGGAGGAGGTTTGGAGGAGGAGCGGAGCAATGATTGACAGGAAAGGGGGAAAGGAAGCATTTTTCACGGCGCAAAAAAACACTGTAATAAAAAGCCAGGAAAAGAGTACTAGAGTGAAGTTTTTCTTGTTACACTCTTTTAGACACATTTGAGGGATGTTGGCCAAGACTTTTAATAGTGTTAAAAGCATGTTAAAAATGATGTCACAATACCTTTAATATTGGCAATATGTTCATATTCAGGTCTGAATCTAGAACCACTCCCAGATTTCTGGTTTAGCTATTGACTTAACTTTACTGCTTGAAGCTGAGTGCTGAATTTTAATCTTTCTTCCTTGGCTTCAAACACTATTATTTATGTGTTGTCCTCATTTAACTGAAGAAAATTCTGGCACATCCATTTTTGTATTTTATCAATGCATTTGTTCAATGTTTGAATTGGATTATAGTCTCCTGGTGAGATAGTTATATATATTTTGTGTGTCATCTGCGTAGTTGTGGTAACACTTTTTTTTTCTTCATGATTTTAGCGTGTGGGAGCATATAGATGTTAAAAAACAGAGGCCCAAGAATGGAACCTTGGAGAACTCCACATGTGATTTTTGTTAGCTCTGATTTGTTGTTACCTAAAGACACAAAATAGTCCCTGTCTTTTAGATAGCACTCCAACCAGGCAAGTGCTGTGCCAGGAAGTCCCACCCAGTTCTTCGACTGGTCTATCAAGATCTTATGGTCGACCGTCTCAAATGCAACACTGAGATCCAGTAAGACCAATACTGAAATGTTGCTGCTATTCGTATTGGAGCGGATGTCATTAAGGACCTTTAGAGCGGTCTCAGTGCTGTGATGTGGCCGGAAACCTGACTGGAAGACATCCAAACATCGTTCAGTGTCAGGACAGGAGGTCATACAGCTGTTGAAAAACAGCTTTTTCTAGTATTTTACTAAGAAAGGGGAGGTGTGATACAGGCCTATAGCTGTTCATACGTGGCTAGACTATTCTTTTTTAAAAGTGGCTTAATGACAACTGTTTTTAAGCACTGAGAAAACATACCTGAAAGAAAAGATGCATTTACAATGTCTAGACCAGGGGTCGGCAACCCGCGGCTCCAGAGCCGCATGTGGCTCTTTAGCACCGTCCTAGTGGCTCCCTGGAGCTTTTTCAAAAAATTTTGACCTTTTTTTTCCTTTTTTTCCCCCCTTTTTTTTCTTCTTTTTTTCTTGTTTTTTTCTTTTTTTCCTTTTTTTCTTTTTTCTTCTTTTTTCCTTTTCTCAACATTTTGACTTTTTTCTCGAAATTTTGACTTTTTTCTCAACATTTTGACTTGTTTCTCGACATTTCGACTTTTTTCTCAACATTTTGACTTTTTTCTCGACATTTTGACTTTTTTTCCAACATTTCAACTTTTTCTCGACATTTTGACTTTTTTCTCGAAATTTCAACTTTTTTCTCGAAGTGCATAATGAAAATAAAGCTTCCCCCCAGTTCTTACTAATATAGAAACATGCAGCATGTGTTGTCTTCATTCTAAGGCTGATACAAGACTTTTCATTTTTTGCGGCTCCAGACATATTTGTTTTTTGTGTTTTTGGTCCAATATGGCTCTTTCAACATTTTGGGTTGCCGACCCCTGGACTAGACTCTCTGGACGGCCGTACAACGTGCAATACTTTTAAAAAACCCTGTTGGGAGAGTATCAAGGCAGCAAGTGGTGGAATGCAGGTGATGTATGATGTCATCAAGGTTTTTAAAAGTTAGACAAATTAGACAAAATTGCATTATCGTTTCTCTCAGTGGACACACATATCCTGCGGCTAGCATAGGAGCACTGACTGGCTGTCTGATTTTCAGATTTTTGCCAGTAAACAAAGAGGCAAACTCACTGCAGGGACGGCTGGAAAAAAAAATTCAGGGTCCACTGACTCAGGGGGTTTGTTAACCTGTCAACAGTAGTGAACGAAATGCCTGCATTATTATTGTTTTTGGCAATGATATCAGAAAAATATGATTGCCTTGCATTCCTCCTCAGAGTATCTCTTTATAGATGTCATAATGAACCTGTCATTTAGATTCCTGCCATCTGCATTCAGCTTTTCAACACTTTCAGCTTTTTTTCAGCTCTGACCTGTCCAACATTTCTCCATGGAGGTTTCTTTCTACCAGTGATAACCTGCACCTTGGTGGGAGCAGTGGTATCAAGAATACTAATAATTTTACTATTGGATTTACTCACAAGCCCATTCCCTGAGGTTGAGTGGAGGAGGGGTGAGGAGGAATAGATCCACATAAACATTTCACAGGTATTTCCATCTATGTGCCCTTTTTTTGCACTAAACAAAATGAATATAACTTAGTTTGTTGTTGTTTAATGTTGGTAGCTTTTCTGTGGAAGATTAATGGCACTGGGTCACTTTGGATAAAACATTTTTACTTGCTCTCTGGGACCATCAGAAGCATGGCAGAGGGGCTCTCAGCAGCGAGCTGCAGCACTGTGTGGTGCCTGAGGTGTGGTGACATGATGTGTGCTGACAGCTGGCACCATGGGTAATAGGGCTAAAACTCTCATCACGCTGCCTGTTGAGACCCCGTCCTACCTCTCTGCTCAACCAAACGTGCTCAGCTATTCAACCACTGCTTTTTCATTACGGCATTATTACCAAAGCCTGCAGGAACGCCACGGTCGCGATGCTGCTTTGAGGTTTGGGGTTGAGATTGATTTAGAAAAAGTTAAACTTAAAGGCTGTGTGCACACCGTAGGTATTTTATTGTGATAATATCTAAATTAGCAACCGAAACAGACGTTATATCCTGCTGATTTTTATAGACCATAAATAAATGACTGTCTCAGAGCTTCAAGATGTGTGAAAATCCTCCAGTTCGAGCAGTACGTACGTACCAAGAGCAGAAAACAATGCAGACAAACTGTTCTTCAATTATTTCTTTATTTTTTTTTCCATCAAAAGAAATGCACGGATCAACAAAGCTGTTACATACAAATGGCCATACAATAGCGATTCTCTTTTTTTTTTTTCATTTATCTTTGAAGGGTGTCATTAATGTCATCTATACATTGTATCTTGAACATTTGCAGGTATGCTGTATTCAGCAGCAAAAATTAGAAACATAACAATGCTGTTCTTTCATGTTCAAATAAACATTTTCAGCCACAAACTACATACTGTATCTGGCCGGTTGCGGGCTCCCGCTCCAGTAAGATCTACTGTAAGTACATACAATAAAGAAAAAAACTCAAGTTTTGCATAGCTTCATTGTAATGTAGATACAGTACTGTAAGGCACTTCATGATAAATTATAGGCTTTTTTTCTTCCTTTTAGTCAATTCATTTCACAAACCTTACCTTAATATGCAATGTTACAACATCTGAAGAAAACATTTTTTTTTCTCTTTTTCATAGATCACATTTTTGCGCACTGCATGTCTACTTTACATCGTTGCTTTTCTTTTGGCATTAAGTCTCAAGTTCAACATTCATACATTGTGCATAATATGACTGACACATTGTCTCATGACCCCACACAACCCAGTATTTTTTTTAAAAAGACAAAAAAGAAAAAAAGAAATTGTGCAATGACTTTGGGTTATGTGGAGTTAAAGGCAACACGCTGTCAAAAACAAATCCCGAATCTAAAAAAGAACCGATAAGTCTGAGCAGGTTACAGGTCCTTTTTCTTCGTTGACTGGTACTGTACCGACAGTGACAAGGAGGAGGAAGAGAAATTCCCTTTTTTTTTTCTTCTTTTTGTTTTGATACAAAAGCAGTTTTTGTCATGTTTCTCCTCAAAGAAGTCCAAAGCGATGCTGGGCTGATTCTGTGTTTGTATTGTTGCAGCTATAGGTAGGATGCTTCAGCAGCTCATTTCACGTGGATAGAGGTAAGGAGGATGCGTCTGCTTCATCCAAGCTGATCTTCATACTGCTTACGGAAGCAATCTCCAGCTGGGAAGAAATCCCAACAGCGCTCCTGGTACATCTTCCACACGTAGGACTCCTGGACACAGAGAGATGAAGCTTTGTCTTAGAAATAATATGCTTCCTGAAAGCAAACATATTTAAGTTATCTAAGGACATCTCTTCTTTAGTGTTTATGACTATTATGTTCAAGCAGGTGGTTTGAAAAGTTACTAAGACCATGTGAAGGGGAATAATTCTCTCCCACCAATTACGTTGGTTTATGGACTACCTGAAACAGACGATTGGTTGAGTTTTCATCTACTGTATGAGATGTGAAAGTTACAAAAATCACTTGATAAAATGCACATGACTCGGAAAACAGACGAGCGAAAAGTGGTGTAAAGTGCAATCAGGAATGATAAAGTATTTTATTTTTCACAACACAAAGTTTCCAATCATAATTTCAAGAAAGAGGCCTTAAAAGAGAAAGTAATAAAGATTGTAAAATGGAAGTGATGAAAATACTTGAAGATAAAATATATATGAAATGAAAACATAAATTGAAAAATAATGATACATTTTCACTGACCTTTAATACTGTTCTGCTCTCATAATCTCCTCTAATTTCTTGTTTTTAATCGCTGCAACACTCACTGCTCACTTTATTTATTGTTGCAACACTCTGGTCAATTAACGTCATCACATTTCATTTTTGTTACTGCCGCTCCAAGAAGCACAAAGCAAAAAATAAGCGACATCTTTCTTGAGACGGTAATGGCAACTTTGTGTTGTAAAGGATAAATCACCCATCGTTTTAACAATTAATTTTTTGATCCTTTCACCCTTCATATTTCTTCCACATCGCCATGTAACACATCCTCATAATGTTGTTTCATTTTGTAGCACAATCTGGAGAATCTATTGACATTCCTTTTTCACCTTCACCAACTATAGTTCTGCACAATTGTTGCTACTACTTAATCCAGAAAAGCTGCCATCAATGCTCATTTAAAGTTGACCAAGGGGTAAGTGGAAAACTGGCCTGTGGTCAGAAGGATCAAAACTTCAAATATTTGGGGGATAAATGTGGAGTGTGCGGTGGAGTGAAGAGAGGGTCCATCTGGCTTGTTGAAAAGCCTGCATTACTGATGGTACGGAGGTCTGTTAGCGGCTTTTAAATGTGCTACTTGCACATCTTTAAAAGAAACTTCAGTGCTGAATCTTTACAACAACATGGTGCCAGATGGTTATTTTCATGGACGACCTTGCATCTTTCAGCAAGACAATCCTAAACTGTGCACTACATTCATTTCAAAGTCTTCGCTTCATAGTGGAGGTGACCAGAGTCCAAATCTTTCACCAGTTAAAAACATTTGGCACATTTTGAAATAAAGAGTTGGAAAAAGAAGAACCAGGACAAAAAACACTGGGTTTGTATGTGTATACAGTATATATGTATGTGTATGCGTATATATATGTATATATATTAAATATAGCAACAATGCACATATATATATGCCTTAGGTTTTTACCAGCATGGTAATAACCATTAATATGTGTGCAGACAAGGTGAAAAGGAAAAAAAAAAAGAACATTTGGCACATTTTGAAATAAAGACTTTGAAAAAGAAGAACCAGGACTGTTACGCTGATTGAGTTCTACATCACATTCTACATCAGAAGAATGGGCCTGTATTCCTGGTAACCAGACAGGTAAACATGAACGAGTGTAAACAGAGCCGTCCCACTTTCTTGAGCTTTTTGTTTTTGCTGCTGTCAAAACCACGTCTGGAGTTACTCAGTTTAAACATTTCAAATGTTTACTGTGCTCTGTTGTGAATAAAATATAGATTTGTTAACCATTGCCTACTGTTTCATTTACATCTTACACAGAATCCCAAACATTTTAGAACTGAGATTATAATTCAAATAGTCTTGATTTGAATGAATTATGAATCAATGTATTCAACTATAAATAAATAAAATGATACATTTTTTTAACTCCCCAGATTCTGAAAATCTGATACTCCACCTGGCCAGTGTGCTCTGTTTCATCCTTGTTGATGAGGTACATCAGAAAAAACCTGGGAAAAAAAATGTCATCAGCAAGTTAGTTTCAGTCATTAAAGAATCTAAAATCAAAGTTAAAACACAGAACAGAGAGAGAGAAGCTGTACTGATGCATATTTGATCTCTGCAACACTGCTCACATAAACCTCACGTTGCCTGTCACCAGGAGGTTTCACAGATTCTGACGCAAGTGTCTAAACAAAGTAACATGGGCCCATCTCCATCAACATCTAACCGGTTGTTTCCTAAGTCAAGTGTAAATGGGATCGGGCCTCTGTATCTCTGCCGACATCTCAGAATGCCAAGTCCTGATGAATACTGTATGAGAGTACACAATCATAAACCTACTGGCATTAAACCACGGCATTAAATAGTAATGAAGCAACGTAATGAGGTCATTCGTGTTTCCACCAGCCAACTGACAGCGAGAACAAATGGACCGAGACGTTTCTCCGGGAACACCAGTTAGGCTGGGAGAGGAGGGAAGACCATAGACAGAAAGAAGAAATAGTGGAATCATTACAGCTAAAGCTTTCTATTATCAGGTTGAACTACAAAAAAAAACATGAAACATGACCTCAGTTAAGAGCATTTTGTATTAAATAGTTGTACTTACAGGTAATTGGCCAAGTTGTGCTCTTGTAAGGTGTGGGTTTCGAAGCCGTGGGGCGTTGTGTCAAAGTAATCGTTTCCAATGCCACAAATGAAGCATTTGGTCTGAGGACAGTAAAAAGAAACATGATTAAAGCCTGTAATTTTTTTTCTATATTTTCCACAGATGTGTTGGCCACAGTTTGATTAGAATTTGGACATATGGCCTTATTTATTTGCTATGGTTGGTTGTTGCTACTCAGCCTGTTCACTGAGGTTTAATCAAGCCTGAGGAAATATTGTGTGCATGAAATAAGATGTCATTGGGGGGTTAGCAGGGCTAAGTGAGAGCAGTGCCCTGCCATTTTTTTAAACTCCGGGTTGAATTAATTTATAAAATAGATCCATCCATCTTCATCCGCTTATCCGGAACCAGGTCGCGGGGGCAGCAGTCTGAGAGATGCCCAGACTCCCCTCACCCCTGACACTTCCTCCAGCTCTTCCAGGGGGACTCCTAAGTGTTCCCAGGCCAGTCGAGAGATTCAGTTCTTTCTTCACTACGACGGTCCGGTACACAGACCGCATAACTGCAACCGTTTCATACTTGGCTGCAAACTGCTGCAGGTCCTGGCCTGATGAAGCCAACAAGACATCGTCTGCAAAAAGCAGAGATAAAATCCTGTGGTTCCCAAACTGGATCCCCTCCGGCCACTGGCTATAACTAGAAATCCTGTCCACAAATTTTATGAACAGAATTGGTGACAAAGGGCAGCCCTGCCAAAGTCCAACATGCACTGGGAACAAAACTGACTTACTGCCGGCGAGGAAAACCAAACTCCTACTCTGGTCATACAGAGGCCTAACAGCCCGAACTGCCGGTATCCGTTGACTGCATCAGTGATCTCAAAGGCCAACATGGCCTGATACGACTCCTTCTTCAGCCTAACCGCATCCCTTACTTCTGGTGTCCACAAGTTCTCTCAGAGATGAAAGTTGAAGACTTTCCTGACAGAGGGCTCAGCCAGATGTTCCCAACAGACCCTGACAATATCTTTGGATCTGTCCGGTCTCTCAAACCTCCTCCTCTGCCAGCGCATCCAACTCACCACCAATTGGTAATCAGTTGACAGCTCAGCCCCTCTCTTTATCCAAGTGTCCCAGACATACGGCCGAAGATCAGACGAAACGACAACAAAGTCGATCATTGACCTCCAGCCTTGGGTGTCCTGGTGCCACGTGCACTGATGGACACCCTTATGCTTGAACATGGTGTTCATTATGGACAAACTGTGATTGGCACAGAAGTCCAACAACAAAACACCGTTCAGGTTCAGATGGGGGAAGCCATTTCTCCCAATCACGCCCCTCCAGGTATCACTGTCATTACCCACAGGAACGTTGAAGTCCCCAAGTAGAACAACAAGTAGTCCCTGATCAGAGCACTATCAAGTACTCTTCCCAGGGACTCCAAGAAGGCTGGGTACTCTGTACTGCTGTTTATCCCGTAGACACAAACAAAAGTAAGAGACCTTTCCCGACCCAAAGGCACAAGGAGGCCACACCAGCTCACCCTGGGCAACTCCAGAGTAGTGGAGGGTCCAGCCCCCTTCAAGGAGCTGGTTCCAGAGCTCAAGCTATGTGTGGAGGTGAGCCCGACTATCTCTAGCCGGTATCTCTCAACCTCCCGCACAAGGTCTGGCTCCTTCCCCCCCAGCGAGGTGTCAATCCATGTCCCTATTGCTAGAGTTTTGGTCCAGGGATTGGGTCATCGAGGCACCCTGCCATGACTGCCACCCAAACCACATGGCACCAGCCTATCATGGTCCTTCCTGTGGGTGGTGAGAATACCGGAAGGTGGGTCACGTCTCTTATGAACCGCTCTTAGTCTGGCCCGTCACCTAGGATCTGCTTGCCATGGGAGAGCCTACCAGGGGCGTAATGCCCCCGACAACATAGCAGAATAGTAGAATCATTCGGGCAACACAAACCCTTCCAGGACAATAAGGTGGCGGTTCAAGGAGGTGTTATAAAATAGATTTCACCAAAATAATGATTTAGCCACTCAAATTAAATATATGAGCTGCTAACACTAAAATTATCAGAAAAGTCCACTCTGACATTATCTTGAGATGAAAATATACAAAGATTTAAAGCCATCCTATATTGCAGTACCACATCTGACCACATGGAGGCATATAGCTCTGCTTTGCAGATAGAAGAGCCACAAACAATACTGCATCAATGAGCGGGGATGTTATTCGTTTAGTCTTATGCCCCAGGCTCACACATTACTTTTTCTTGTAATACACTCTCCCTCATGGTTAAATGTAGTATTGCTCCATAGATACAAGATTTTAGAATTTAAAATGTGTCAAAATCAATGAGAAACAGCCTCTTTGATTCCATGTTAGGCACAGATATAATATTTATGCAAGAGCCACCGAAAATACGCTGCTATGGGTGGAGATTGTTCAGTAGGCCATTTAATGCCACTTTATCCCACTAGAGGTGAGTTAAACCACTCCAACATTTGATCCACTGTCTCACATTCAAATGTAGCAGAAGAAGTTACACACTGGTTGAGGGCGTATTCCGCTTGCATGTCAATCGTACAGGGAGTACCAACTAGATAAACCATTTAAATCAGCTTACAGACTATGTACTGTAGTGCCAGACCAGTGAGCAGTCAGCTGTCACCCGTCTGCACATGAACATGATGTAACAAACATAACAGCTTTTACCGCTGTTTCTTCCCTTGGTCCTTTTTTTTTCATGTTTAATTTCCTAATTTTCCGTGCATTAGTTGACAAAAATGATTTAGAGATCATTTAAATAGGTGACCGAGTTGCTGTCAAATGGTGTAACGGGTGACCCCAGTCAGGCTGCAAGGTGGATAAGCAATGCTGAGGGCAAACGGACTGCCTCACCACTACCAGCATCCTCCAACATCGCCATCACTATTACTTTGAGTAAAAAAACGAAATTTAATACAAAACCGGAAAAAATGTCTTCCAGATTGGTAAGTAGGCTTAATTATTGTTGTGTAAATGTGCTAAAATTTTTATTAAAATTTACATGCCAATTGTTTTTAATCACTGTACTCTAAGTATAATGTGCACTTTGTTGCGTATTATCAGAATCAGAATCAGCTTTATTGGCCAGGTTCGAACATTGTCCAACAAGGAATTTGACTCCGGTAATTTCGCTCTTTGGTTGTAAAATAAACAATAAAACAAATGTGGAATTTCTATGATACAGAATAAACAGAATAAACATTTAAGGTGCAGCAGTTTGAGGTAGAGAAAGAAAAGAAAAGGGACAATTCTGTATAAAAATAAAAAATAAAATAAAAATAAAAATAACCTATTTACAATTTTACAAGACAATTATACAAAAAAATACAAAAAGATTATAAAAATTATACAAAGAAGTACAAAGTGAAGGGTGCAGCAGAGTGAGGCAGACATGGTTATCAAGGAAGGTGCTAGATGATTTTCTTTATTTATTTTTTTATTGCACGTGATTGGTTACTATGAGACTATTAGTTATGGGAGTTCATCAGAGCATATAACGTGATATTTAAAAAAAGATTATGTCCCCATTTGGTCTGACGTGTATCACTACGTAAAGTTCCTTTAACAAAGCTGGATAACCTTCAGAAGAGAGCCTCATCACAAAACTCCAGATATTAAATAAAATACTCAATAAAGTAATCCAATCTGTGTGTTATATTGCTGCAGTTTAAAATAAGCACACTACTGTCCATAAAACGTATCATAATCCACTGAAGGTCAAACCCCGTATCTTCTTAATTTCCATCTGCCCCCTTTGAGTCGCCTCTCATCACATCTTGTGCATGTTTGAGTGAAAATGACATGTCCCCTCACCTCCATGTCCTCTTTGACTTGTTCCTGCTGGTCTCTCAGCTCTCCAAAGGCATCAATGATCAAACCTGGAGACAAAAAGAAACTACTCTGAGCACACACACATACAGTACATATATATATATATATATATATATATATATTAGAGAGAGACACTGAGGTTGCAGTATAAGGCTGTTTTATGTAAATGCTGGCAGAGTTCTGTTGATAAAATGTCAAGGGTTTTTGAGAAGAGTGTGTGGTTAAAGTGCACACACTGACCCTGTATGATGGCCAGGAGAATAACAATGACAAAGAAGAAGAAAGTGATGTCAAAAAGGATGCGGTAGAGCTCATAGGGGTCACCAGCTGGGTCCTCGATTTCATCCCCGATGCCACCTCCAGCTCTCACCCCAACGTACATGTGGAATAAGTAGCACTTTGGAAACACAAAAAAAAGATAGTCACCTCTAAAGGGAAGCTGAGAGAAACACAGAGGGTGAACTTAAGTAGAGGGAAAAAGGACTTCCATTTACCGTCATCATGTCATCACACTTCATGTCTGGCTCATCGTCGTCCTCACTCTTGTTGTAGAACTTCCTGAAGAAATTAAAGGCCACCACTGTGTAGAGATAGACCACGACTGCCAGCAGGCCCACTGTTAAAACCAGCTGCGGAGGAACACAGACAGCAGCCCTCATGGACCTCCACTCTCATGTATTTACATATTTTGATAAGAAACACAGCAGACACAGCAGGGACAGAGCTTCTGGTTTTCCATTTGTGTACAGCCCTCAGGAGGAAAATGATGGGATTGCAGATGAGAGAGGATGAGCAGGTTGGTTCAAATGCAAATCTCATGGATTAGTTGTTTTTCCAATAGTAAATAAAGTCAATCACATATTATCACTTTACATCTAATAAATAAAACTCCATAAAGATGAAGTGCAGACTCTTTAGTTATAAACTTAAAGGGCTACAACACTGGAAGCAGCAGTGGACTGCATTTGGATTGACAGCATGATTGATCTGCCCAGAGGCCGCTTGAGTCCGTTAGTTGTCTGCAATTCCTTGCGGCTTTACCATCTTGTATTTTCACCCTCAGAGACTGGGGAGACCTTAAATATATATTTAGCCTGTGGGTAATTTAGATGAGAATTTTAGCAAAAATAGCTTTAAATGAAGACAGTTGAGCCTCTTGAACTCAAACTTCAAGAGATATTTTGCAAGAAACTGAGGTAATCAAGGCCACTGCTAACATAAAAGGTTGATCTATTGCTGATCAAAACAACAACAACAGCAACAACAAACAATGAAAATGAAAAAGAAACACGCTTGAGTACATCCTCTCTTGGGAGAAACCTCAATTAGAACAGACAACTTTAGCACCGATCCCTGAGGACAACCACTCCTGTGACTGCTGTTGTCTTTTTAATAATACTTACTGGGCTAACTGCTTCAAACAAGCTCACACATTCAATTTACTTCACTTCCATTAAGTAAGTCTTTATTAGCCCTGAAAGGAAATTACATTTTTTGTGCAAATGAAAGTCAGTCAGTCTGTATTGTATTCACTTGAAAGAGTCCTTGTAGAAGGTTAGAGTTATCATCTCGACATTAGTGAACCTTAAGAAGCTTCTAACTGAAACCACAGTTATTTAATCACTGTTGTACGGAGGATGTTTTTTTTTTATTTTGTTTTCAAATGTATAAAGCATTCTACTTCGTTAATGGAAAATATAAAAACACTTCCACTTAATGTTTTGAGTTTAGTTTTTTACGGTAACTACTGGGTTTCATAGACTGTTTACCCCCTAACATTTAAGCATTTAAATTTAAACCATTAAAATGCAGATATATACTACTACTGACCACATGGGGAAATACATTTTGTGCTCATTAAGGGGCAACTATTCAATTTCATGGTTGAATCCAATGCAGAACAAAGAAAAGTCACCATTGCTTAAGTGACCACTAGGGGCTCTAAATCCAAGTCTATCTCCATATAATCCAAGCAGAAATAAACATCTACAACCTGGTTCAAAAACTGTTTTGGTCTCCGTAGGTAGATTTTGCACCAATGACCAATTTTACGTACCATATTGTGTAAAATTATATGAATCAACACCTTTATGTATAATTAGGGGGGTGGTTTTTAGATTGACAGTGCGCACAGCCAATGGCGTGCTGACATCATGTTTGCTACTCAGCACTAAGGGTAGCTTCAGAGTGATGAAAAAATGTATTCATTCATCCATCCATATTTCAAATGATCACCTTTTGTTCTGTTTTATTAACAGACTGCTGTGATTGGCTGTGGGTTGGCCTGGGAGGGTCCAAGGATGAAGTCTAGCTAAGCAGCAGGCAGCTTGTGCTAACTGCGCATCAGTTTAATCTAGCAGTAATTCCTGACACCGACATGACATTTAAAATGGGGGTCGCACTTCGAATGTTCACCGGCAGCTCCGCTCCGAGTCACAGCGAATCATATTAGGACCCTTCCAAGCAGAAGTCCGTAACATGCAACATGGCCCTGTGCATTACAACTGAGAAAGAGTCTTAAAAAGCATTCATCAGGCAGTTAGTTCAGTTCCTCTTATACAGTCTATGGTAATTCCTGACACATGCCCCCATGTGGACACAGGTAGTATTGCTACTTTGAGTGGTTTTAAAAACAAATCAAATACATTATTATTTTTTTATTCCCTTATTTTATTAAATATGTATGACCAAAAGAATTGTAGACAAAGATCAAGCCTTTGCGTGTGTTGAAAATATATTTTTTGGAGTTTATTTAAATTCTAAAGCTTTCGCTCACTGCAATCCACTTACTGATTATCGTTCACCCCATCAGTGAAATGTAACATATATTATCAACATGTGGCCCGTGTGACATATCTGTGCTTTTGTTTTCCTGATTGTTGCTTTTGAGGAAAAAGCCTGAAGGGTGAGTCCTCATTTACGCTCAGGAATCCAGCAGCCACCGTCTCCCCTGCACTGCCCCCTGCTGTTTGAATGGAGCCATGTATCCTGCTACTCCCCCTCACCTGTTTGCCGTTATGGGTGACGGAGGAAAGGATGGTGCGGAGGGTCTTGAAGCCCATGGCGATGTCCAACAGGTGGGCAGCAAAGAAGAAGTTATTGTAGTGTCCCAGAATGGACATGGTGGTGTACCAAACCAGATACAGGAAGGACTAATAGAGACACAAAAACAATCAGAATTCATGTGTTCAAAAACATTTTACATTTTCACTTTTGAAAATATTATCTCACCCATTCTAAACATGAAAAGATAGAGATTAGTCAGCAGCTTGTGTCAAACTTACATTGTCTGTAAACACCACCCCCAATTTCCATACGTGATACTTCGTATCGATTGAGCTCAACCTGGCAAAAGAGAAATGTTGACATAATGAGCTCATATTTTCAGTTTGACCTCTATTTTTACTTCAAGCAGTTCCTGCCTGGAGTCTATTTATTGGCTTTATCTCTCACCATGACACCAGTGATGCTTCCTTGGCAACAGCTTCCTCCGTAGGGTTGAAATCCAGGGCACTCTTGTCCAGCCCCAGCAGCTCTGCTATCCTCTCTGCTCCGTACAGGTCTCCATACTTCTTTATCACCTGCGAACAGCAGACGCAAAACCCACAAGAGACAAGGACGCCGTTGCTGATATTTGATTTATGCTTCTACACAATTAAGATTTTACTCATTTTACATCGAGCAAATTACCTTGCGTTTCACAAATTTATCCCAGTAGTTGTTGGGAAAGGAACTGATAAAAACAGCAAAACAGAGCAAAATTAAAAAGTGTTGGTAGGGGATAATGACTCAGAGTCTCATAAAAGTGCTGTCGATGACTCACGGAGTGTTGATGACCAGTCTGTCCCACTGTCCCTTGATGTCGTCGTCTGAAGGTTGATCTGTGATGTAGAGGCCAGCAAACTCTAACTTCCTCGCTATTTCTTTCTCTCGTTTGAACACCACCAGAGGAACCTGGACACAAGGGATTTGCATCAAATGGGATCCGAACATGCAACTTCTAATAAGTATTATTGGCAATAGTTTATATACACAACATTCTTGTAAACTGTGCAAAATAGGTATATACTATAGTGTTCCTATTTAAATTCTAATAAGAAATATGTCCTACACATTGAATAAACCGTATATTTTGACTTTCATTGGATATCAGTTTACCTTCAGATAGTAATACCCCACTACACACAGGAAGGATATGATAGTGTGTAGTATCGCCAAACAGCGAAGCGTTGGGGCCATGTAGCCTGTGCTCTCCTGCAGGACGAAGTACTCAAGCGCCCCTTCGTCTTCCTCCTCTCCAGCTCTGCCTCGACCGTTCCAGGGGTCTTCGTCCTCCGTGTAATCGCCGGTCACCTGAAGCGCAGTTTTAAAAGCGTCGGCTGAAATCGTCACTGTACAAACTCACAACGCAAAAACATACCTTGTAGAAGAGGAGAATGAAGTTGATGGCAAACGCAACGAAAAGTGCCAGGAAGCGGAGGTTGTAGAAGTTCCTGGCCAGGTAGTTCTGAGAGAAACATGATCAGAACGACCTCTGAATGAGTTGATTACAGTACGTGCAACAACAAGAATGTTAATTTACTTGCAATCACTTTGATCAGTTATGGTTTCAGAAGAAGAAAAAAAATATGCATATACTTTAATGTTACGGTCGGTAAATGTATTTTTGTCATATTTGCTGAATTACCACTATTTTCTGATAATATGACATAAACTAAGTAATTTGAGAAACAAACCCGCTCCTTTGGCATCACCTGACCACTCCAAACGCTCTGCTCTGACGCCTCAGGTTTCTATAGTAACGTAACTTTTTAACTTTCCCAACAGTAGCTTCAAGTATAAAACCTCATTTTGACTAAGAAATGTTGCTTCAAACGTAGAAAAGATTAAAGTAAGCATGCACCTTCATAACCTGCAGGTTATGTAGATGTACAGTAAAACTTGCCACAAAACTTACAAACAATATATTGGAGGAAGTGTTGAAGTCACAAATGTTCAAGTCGAGTCTAAGGCTTTTAAGAAAAAGTCCACTACTGATGTGCGTCAGGTCTAAGTTGAGCCCAATCCAGGCGACAAAGCTGTCAGCTTTTAAAACTCATGCAAGACTTTATAAGACAAGCATCTGTAGTCAGACTCTTTCTTGTTACGTTCCAAAAACAACGCTGATTAAGATGTTAGCTAACCTCTACACAGCGCTTCTTCTCTGAATACCTGATAGCTTCCTTGATTATATGTTGACAACATGCTTCTAAGCAGCTGCTTACGTTAACGTACATGTGAACAGTTTACTGACATATAAAAACAGCTTGAGAGTGGCTAGTACCCACTGGCTGAATGGAAAGAAAGCAAGTTTTAGCTCCAGCTCATAGGTCAGCAAGCTCCCTGCTCATGGTTCATCAAATTAAATTAAATTACATTACTGGACTACGAGTCTAGATGCAGTTATTGATTCTGAGTCCAGGCTATTGTTTTTTCTTTGGGTCACACAATTAATTTTTGTATTATCTGCAGCAGTTTGGTCTTTTAGTCCCACCTCATTGATTGCTGTAGTAACACAGTCTCAAGCTGAGTGATTAAAAATGTGCTCATAACCCATGGGGGTTCCTGAGCAGAGCCTCACTTCAGCGGGGATTATGCGAGGTAATATTCGGGAGGATTCACACCTGTGGTCCACAGACCGCAGGTCTGGAAGCTACATGCAGGATTCTTAATAAATCAGACATTGTCAATGGTACAGAAGTCCAAGTCAAGAATATTATATGAATGAGGTGTTGAGAGTGCTCTAGGGGAAACATCTGACCAGCATCTTTGTCTGGTAGATTTCCAAGCCAGCAAAGAAGCTGGCCATGAAGGCCTCTGGTGGCTCTTTCCTGACGCCCAGCCTCTTCTTGGGGGCCTTCTTCTCCTCCACCGCAGCCTCCGGAGGGCCTTCGTCTTTGCCCTTGTCGTGGTCTTTTTTCTCGCCGTCCTCCGAGCTGCCAGCATAAATTCTCTATTAGTGACAGTCTGCAAGGACTATTTTTTTTTTTTTTATGTTAGCAATACGGATAATGTTTATACTTTATATAAAAGGAGTTGCACACACTTGCAAATGTACATGTAGTCAAATTTCCAACATTTTTATAGTCAAAGTCTCTTTTTGAAGAAGTTGAACCACTAAAATCATTCTGCTCACTCTGCTTTCTCTGAGTCAGATTTGTGGTCCCCATTTGCAGCTCTCTTCTTTGCAGCCAACTAGAAAATAGACAGAGAGAAAGAGATATCGGAAAATATTTGGAAGATTTTTTGCATTTAAAGAAAAAAAGCCTTTATTTGTGCTTAGATGTATCTCCATCAGTTACTGACCTGTGCCTTCTTCTGCTTGACGGCGCTGGCTATGGACGGCGCGTCTCCCACCACCACCTCGGCGACGTCCCCCAGACCGGGCTCAGCCCCGTGCTTGCCCTCCCTCTTGGGCTGAATGTTGAGCAGCTCGGCCATCAAGTCGGCCTCTGTTGCGTCACCCTGAGCCATCTGACCCATTGCCGCCAGTGCAGACGCCTCATTCGTCTCCATCTTCTCCGTCTCCAACACATCTCCGTGGATCCCGAACTGAGTCGGGTCCGGCATGTTTCCTAAAATGTCTGTCACCTTCATATTTTTTGCTCCTTCAACGAGGCCACCCCCAAACAAAGTGGTCCATAAGATGTGGAAGAAGCCCCAAATGAGGCTGTAGACGGAGTGGAAGAGGCCTGTGATGATCATCCAGAAGAAGGAAAAGAAGCCCCGCACCATCTCCCTCACATTCATCTTCCTGAATTTCTTGTACTGCCGCCTCACGCTCTTCAGAGTGAGGAGCTGGCGGAAGTGACAGAGGCTCTTCCTCATCGATATGCAGGCCATTGTGAATGCTGAGGAAGACTCCTGAAGTACGCTCTCCTCCTCCTCCTCCTCTTCCTGATTCTCCACCACGCTTTGGCTGTCATCTTCATCCTCCTCTGGACGTTCGACGGGGTCGGGCTCGGAGATCTGGGAGGCCAGCTGCATCTCAAAGATGGTGTCCTCACAGAATTTGACGAACAGTTCCATCTTCTCGCTCTCGCCACCTTCGTTGACCACGTCAAATATGAACTGCCGCTTGGACTCTTTGACCTGAGGCTTTTCCCACTGCGTACGACTCGACTCGCTGATCTCAAAGTAGACTCTCTCGATGCGCTTGGCTCCGCCCATGATCTCGATACGACCCAAGTAAGGCTCGAAGTAGCTCAGGAGGCTCTCCGCCAGGTCGAGGAAGGTGGAGAGGCGGGCGTCGTGAGGCATGTGCTCCGACAGGTTGGTTAACAGCACAGCCACGTTGAAGCCGATGTCCTTTGCCGGTTCGTGAAACCTCTCCACAAACTGCTTGTAGCTGAACATGTCGTTCTCATCGGCCTCAGCACAGGAGAGAAGAAACTCAATCTCAGACTGATTGTACTGTTTCTGGTTCTCCATGGACTTCTGGAAATCCTTCTTGGAGATGACCCCTTTGCTCTCAAGGTCATACTCCTTAAAGTTATCTGAAGTGGTCAAGTCCTTCAGCTTGAGGAACATGTCAAAGAATTTGAGGATCATTTCCACATTACTGGAAGACTCCACCAAGGTGTCCACCATCTGTTTGCCAATAGTTCCATTGACAACATTACCTGCGACGAGTACAAAGACAGAAGCAAAGGTGCTCAGGAACCATATCAACCATTAGGGGTGGGCAAAAATATCGATATGGCAATATATCGCGATACTTTTCCAGCCGATTCAATATCGATATAAAAAATTTGAATATCGTTTTTTTTTTTTTTTTTTTTTATCCCCGATTTTTTTTCCATTATATCACCCAGTGCCCCTACCTGAGTGACAGTCCTGGGCATTGCCACTCTCTACCAACCCTGGGAGGGGCCTGCACTGAGCTCAGGTTTTATTTCACGTTTTATTTCATTTTATAATTTATTTTCTATATAACACAATTGCCTGTCCTTAAAAAATGAAAAAATAATGGACAGAGGTTTATTTATTTATATCTATACTGACTGATCACTGTGCCTGTCCTTGGTTTTAGTACCCATCTTTCTTGTGTTTATATCATTTGCCAAATAATTAAAGCAACCTCATACTAAATTTAATGTTAATTTCATATGATGTAAATAATATGAAAAACATATACAGATATGTTGTAACTTTAGCTTGTATAGTTATAATAAAACATTGTTTTGACTCAGTTTGTCCCATGAATTGTCACTATAATCTGATGAACGTGCAACTCGGATTTTAAGATCCATCACTATCATCTGATGTACATATATACAACTTGGATTTTAAGATGTATAATGCATTTTTAAATTTTTCGGTGAACTATGTAGAATATAATAATCGGGATATCGCATAATCGGGATATCGCAATGTGTATCGTATCGTGGCTCAAGTATCGTGATGCGTATCGTATCGTGAGGTCCTTCCCAATACCCACCCCTATCAACCATACAAGCAAAAAGCAACCAAATCTGTTAGATGAAAGTCTCAAACCTTCAAGGAGGGAGAGCATCATGACGATCATGTCTTTATGCAGGTCCAGCAGCTCCTTCAGTAATTTGATCTGACTAGAGTCCTGATGAGGGAAACAAAACAACGGAAGCTCATGGGGGGCATCACACAGACCCTTGATGCTCTCGCTATGACAGCCCCCCCTCTTTGATAAGCCTGATTTTAGAAGAAAACAAGGCTACTTCAGGTTCTGCTGGGGACAAAAAGGTACCTTTATGTGACATCCATTCATCATCACCAGGGTTGATGTTATTTCACTGTCTGGGAGCAGATGGCTTGGTTGATTTGATTCATTTAGGGTCTCCACAGAGCCTGTACTCAACATGCCATAAATCTAAACCATATTCCGGCAGGCTAAACTCAACCGCTCCACCTGCTCTCCTTTGTCCTGGCTTTAACTGTCACACCTTCGTCAGGACCACGAGACAAGGTTAGATCGATGTTTCCATCCCACCGCTGGCTTGCTAGGAATATTGTAGATTTATTCATTGGAGTTTTGTTTAAAAAACATATAAACTCTGGAGATTTTACTATTTCCATCATGGTCAAGACAGACATGAACTCAGCAGAAAGGTTTTTCCAGGACAAACATGCACAGAAGAGTCACTCATAACATTTACAAGCAGGTCAAATTTGCCTTCAGTACTTCTCAAATTTGACTGCATCTCTTAAATTAGACCAGTTTCTTGGGTGCACGATGAGTAGACTAATGTGTGATTGTGCTGCAGTAGCCTCAGGTCATCCTTGAGGCTGCAGTGACCTCTAGTGGTGTTTTATGAAATGTCAACGCTGCTCAGGTTTCTGGCTCTGAATAAAATCCATTTAAATCAAACATCCCTGTAAATAAAACATCACCTCACACAAAGCTGTAGCAGCGGTTGAGCTGATTAAATGTTTGTCGAGGTTTGGTTAAAGCCGAGATGATGAACGCCACATATGTCTATAAATAGATGTAATTGCAGCAGACCACGTGAGCACACTGACATCAGCAAACATCTGGCTTGTTTTTTCCACATTCTGGAGGTTTTCCAGACAGGAGACTCATTTTGATTTTATAAAAGTACAAGTTTGTGGATGCTGCTTGTTTTTGTACTAATTCCACCGGTAATCAGCAAAGCAAATACAAAAAGCTTGAATAGGGACATCTTTACATTGATAGTGGCCATAATAAATTAAAAGAAATTAAAAAAACACCATGTTTGTTTCCAATGCGGGTAAAAATAGCTAAATATTTTATCATATGTGATAATAAATTTTAAAAGATGACATAATCATCTTCAAAGTTGCAGCCTTTGAATAAAAAAGTAGGCTTTGAGCAGAAATAATTTAAGATGATAACCCAGAGAGCAGTGAGTAAAACAAATCTGTTACTGTCCAACAAATACATGTACATTACAGCCATTAAGCGATATTGCAAACCTGAAGCACTTACCTGAGATAACTTCATCTGCATGTTGGCAAAAACATGCAGGAATCCCACCACTGCATCCCAAAGCCTGCTGTGAGCCAGACTCTGCTGGTTACCGATGCACGGACCCTGAAACACAAAAACAACACCAGGTCTGACATATTTAAGTCTGTTTGGTTCTTTACCAAGGCTGCTTTTTATTATGAATGGACATTATATTAACTTTTAATCTGCACTCTTTTGGGATTATTTGATTTAAAGGGACTCAGGGACAGCTTCTTCCCCAAATCCGTGAACTTTCTCAACCAATAAACTACCTCATACTGTGCAATATTTTCTATTTTCTATCCATAATGTTCCAATATTCTCTACTATCTATGTGCAATACTCTTCCATCCTTTCAAGTGCAATATTATTCTTATTCTTCCATTTCATTCAAGTGCAATATTCCTCCACCCATCCATGTACATTTTCATCCTCCCATTCACTCTTTTTTATAGTGTATATATTTATTTATGTTTCCTGTTTTTCATTTTGTTGTTTATAGTACTTGTTTACTTAGTCTTTGCATGTGTGCACTTTGACGGAGCTGCTGCCTAATTTCATTGTACCAGTAAAATGAAAATAAAGGCTTTCTATTCTATTCTAAATAAACCACAATCAACTGGACCGATTTAGACAGTACTTCATTTTATTGTATTGTTTGTTTTAAGATGACTTTCGTTGAAACTAAAGGGCTTAAAGGAGCTTGAGGCAGGATTTATGAAAAAAATGCATATACGTTTTAAGTTTTCTAGTAATAATGTCAGATGAAGCGTTCCAAACCAAAAAGAATGAGCCCTCTAGCGTATCTCTCCGTTGCCTTGAACAGGCTGTGTGCTGCAAAATGTGCTGCAATTCTGGGCCCGAATTTCCCGCGCTGGGCTGCGGATGTGATGTCAAATGACGCTGCATGCGCGTTCTCCCCGTTCTCCCGTGCCGGCTTCGCTGTTGGCTGCAGTACCCCCGACGGCCGTCGTAGCGCTAATGAGTCTCATTTCTTATTCTTGCCTCATGCTCCTTTAAACATTGTTCCTATCAGCAACATGTGAGATTGTAATTGTAGAGCATTATGGTGTCATAACGTACCTGAATATACTCAGTTAAAGAGTTGAAGACCTGTTTGGCCACTGCTAGTGCTCTGGAGAAGTTCCTCTGCCCCGCCTCATCGATCACATCTTTACCAGAATAGTACCAGTAGAAATCACTGATGGATTCCTAACAGAGGAGCAAACAATTCACGGAAATATATTACTGAACCTTTTGCTAAATAGACGATCAGTGTGGTTCAATGTAATACCTGGAGTCTGAGCAGGTAGTCCACAGTGCTAATGATGATGTTGACTGTGGTTGTATTTCCTGTCTGAGTCCTCAGGAAATTTTGAAAATCTAAAGTGAAAGTAGAGTAATGATTTAGAATAAACATGAGAATTGCTACAGAAGCACCTCACTGAAAAAAAGGGCCTCTGTAACGTTGCTCCTCAGAAACATGCAGCTGGAGGGAACATCGTTGTGAATTTTGTTGTGTGGAGAAGGGTTTACCTACCGTTATTGTGGCCCTCACAGAGAAGCTGCAGAAACCTAAACAGATCCTTAGTGAACTCATCGTTCTGCAGAACCTTGGAACCTGAGAACAGGAAATGAGATTACCTGTCCCTCTTAGTGATGACACGGCAAGATCCATCGTTTTAATGTCTATACAGGCATGTACAGCTTGTTTAACTTTTATCTCCTTATAAAGCTTCTATTTGTCCAAAAGTGAGTCAGGACAGACACAAACAGTCAAGCGGATTATTTAGGAAATAAAAAATGAGGTTAAATATAGGAATAAAACAGAATTTGTTATTTAACACCAGCAAAGCTTTGTTGTTTTGTCTAAACAAAGCTTCGGGGGATTTAGTTCTTAACACACGCTGGTTAGTATCGTCAAAACGTGTATGTATATAGAGACGGGTCTCACAAAAATAACAAGCATTTATAAAATAATAAGTGGGAAGATTTGCGTGGCTTTCAGCAGCCTGACCGTGGACTGATATCGAAAGAGCATGCATGTATTTCTTTTCTTTCTTTCTTTTTTTCAGTCCAGGAGCCAAAGATGGTGGCATTCAGAGGTAGGAAGAAGGGAGGAGGAAAGAGAGGTGGACTGACAGGAAATGAGCGGGACGGAGAGCAATCAAGATGTCAGCATTGCAGAAAAATGAGTAGAATCTAAACCGTGTATTTACCCCGCTCACTCACGTTGACTGCGACCGATGACATAAAAACATGATCAGAAGGAAACAAACAAACAAACAAACAAACAAAACAAAAGCAGACATAAGCAAAGGAGAACACACTGAGATTCAATCAGAAGAAGTAGGAACAGGAGAGAATGATAGGGCTGCAATTATACGCTTTACACACATCGGTCTGCGACGGCAACATACTTGAAGAGCAGCCTGCTCACTCAGCAGGCAGTTTAAAGTTGGACAAAGTCAAATTTACCATCACTTATGCCTGAGCGTATGACGTGGAAATGAGCTGGAGTATGCATGATAAAAACATATTTATATACTGTATGCAACCCATCAGTTTGAATAGAGTTAATAAGCAATTGTGATTTAGTTGTGACTGTGATTTTTGGTTTAGTTTTTTTGGTGAAAGACAAGACCCAGACAGGACTTGGACATACAGTAGCACAGGCTTACCTGCAGGATGACATGACGACATGAAACGAGAGACGCACGTGAAGTGGAGATGGGACTGAGCAACAGCAAACTAAACAGCAAACTCATTCAGCCTTGTTTATTTTGTGGACGTTTCTGTGCCAATATTAAGAGTCAGAATGAGAAACCCCCCCCTTAAAGTGAGGTCGGCCTCTTTGGTAACAGCTGGGGTAAACTGCACCGTGAGCAAGGCCTTGGCTGTCCAAAGTATCCCAAAATGGTGAAATACCCCACATGCTGCACAAATAAAGCTACAAATGTGATCATCTATGTTTGTTCAAAGTCAGTTTATGAAGATACTCATACTGAAACTACAGGGTTTTGTCTGGAGTGCCATTTCTTTTTTTAAACTGTGATATAAGCACATCCTATATTCTCTTGGATTTCATTTTATTCTGCTACATTAAACTGACGAATATACCATTTACTGTGATATTTCCATGAAAATCCTCAAGGATCTCGGAGCTGAGAGGAAATCAAGAAAGAAGAAATAATTAGAGCTGCAGAGATCAGCTACGTTCATCACCCCCACTTACTTGATCCCTCCTCAGTGACCATCCCGAGACCTTCAGCTTTGTTTTGCCTCTCAAAGGCATTCAAGTCCAGGACGCTGTCGGGAAAACAAAGCAACCGGCTGAACAAAACTATCCTGTCTGTATTTCATCAGTAGACAACACCTTCCTGCACATTTCAAGTGTAATTGGAGTCTTCGTTTAAGCTACAGACAGTCATCATCGCTCATGGCTCCTTTACCTGCACGACATCATCAGTCCGGACAAGCTTTTGAAAAATCCAACGTCTCTTTTTTCCTTCAGATAGTCCAGCATTTTCTGCAACAACATAAAAATGAAATGAATAGCGACGCTGGGGCAGTGGAGCCTTCATCACGGAGGGTTTCTTCGTACCTGCTGCACCAGTATGTTTCCCCCGTTGAGAACGGAGATGCCAAGCTTGAGGGTGAAAGTCACAGTCGCGCCGAGACGACCTGACGGACACATGTCAGAGATGCTGACACCTGCGACATCCTTCAGGACCGCCGACAGGCGCTCGTGCGTTTCTCCACCTTTGCTGGCGCTGATCATCTGAAGCACCATCTCTGCAGCCCCTCGGTCGTGCAGCCGGGCTTGCTGATAAAGCATCTTCTGTTTCTCCATCTCCTTTTCCTACAGAGCATCCGAGCGACATTTGGGAAAACATGGTTGAAACTGACACCAAATCAAGCAAATGCAGAAACCTTTTCTTGAAGATAAAAAACACCTCAAAGGTTTTCTCTTTCCCTTCTTCTTCCTCCTCTTCACCCTCAGCGCAACTCTGAAAGACAGTGTGAATGTCAAAAGTGCACGTCATGGCAAGGAAACATACAAGAGGAAAGTCGAGAACTAGGTACCTTCGCCATCATGTCCGCGTAGGCAATATACAAGGGATCTTCTTCCAAGGAGCTAAGTAAGAAAGAACATGAGTTTCTAGCGGTTAAACTTATGGGATTGCCTACAATTTCATTTGAAACTTTGATGATTTGGACTAAGACTACTAACAAATACCAAAAAGCTGCTTGTTTTTCCTTTTTTTTTAATATAATATATGGCTGCAATTTATGCTTAATGTTCTCTTTATTAGCTGAGAAGCACGCCAAAGCAATTATGCAGCACAGATGGCCCGTAACTCTGACGATGCTGGTGCCAAGTGGACAGGGGGATGTGTGTCTTTACCTGCATTCGGTCAGAGCGTTGTGGCTGAAATGCAGAATGAGCTGGTGAAGAGGGTCTGGCTGCGTCATGACCTCTTCCTCCTCCTCCTCCTCCACCTTAGGCTGCGTCTTCTGAACAAAGCCACACGAATCAGCGGTCAAACCGAAGCAGGCGCTTCCAAAATCAGCTACAAGGTGCAGTGACATTTAACCGTGTCCCAACAGAATAAGGTTTCTTAAGGAAAAAAAAAAAGAATGCAAATGACGTGCGTGCAAAAAAATACCCAGGATCACGAGCAGGTGCATGGACACATGATGACAGGCGCTTTCACACACATGCGGATACACACAAGGACACTCCAACACCGTAGATGCATGACGTTTGAGGTTTTTCCAACTTCCTCAAGGAGCATTCTTTTCTAAGATGCTTCTCCATTGCTGTGATCTCTGAGCTCATCTGGTCCAGTGCTCTCCACCTAACTTCGTAGGATGACTATAAGGAAATAAACAGTCCACAAATCTAAATTAAAAAGCTACTTTTTGTCTTTAAAGCAAAACTATTCCTGAAGAACCTTTGGAAAATAGAGTGCATGACTTAAATGTGCAACTGCGAAGCTTGATGACTGTAAAAATTTAGGAAAGACAAAAGAACTTTCATAAATTTCCCTGGTAAGTGAAAGCATTAGGAGAGGATGCTTTCTTACCTATGTGGATGGGACACAGTGGTCGAGTCACTGGCTCTGACATCATCGCTGATGTCATGCTCACCAAAAATAGGTCTGCTTGAAACCCACCCGGTATGGATGACTGACAGTGACTCGAGAGTGGAGTGTGTTTCACACTTTTTTTCACGGACACAAGTAGAGAAGAGGAGTGCGTTGGAGGCTCAGCTCCCTGCGGTATCCGGGTACCGACATGACAACACTTGACGTCGGGGGTGAAGTACTTACTGCAAGATCCTGCACTAGCTTCTCCTCAAAAGAGTACTCTTCTGTTTCTATCCATATTCTCTGATAGGCCAGGAGGAAGAGGTTAATAGAGCGATGCCTAGGGAGGGGTGAGAGGAGATTAGCCCGGGTTAGGTAGGAGAAGTGCAAAGGATGGGAGAAGTCCCTTGGGAGGGGTTAATACCGGTTAGTTCGGGGTAAAGGCACATCCAACTGGTCATCTCAAATGTGCAGACGTCCTGCCAGACGGTTGACTGAGCAAATATTCTTTTTTTTTCTTTCTTTCTTTTAATCTTGTTAATGAGAGTTAATCTTAACTCTCATCATCTGGAGGTGGAGATCCACTCGCTGCTAAGATTGAGAGCTACAGATCTTACATGATTTAGTTATTAATGTGCAGGGATGTTTAACAGTTACAAGGAATAGATTGAGAGCATCTATTGATTATTAGTGGTTAGTTAAGAAGTATCTTCACGGAAAAACACAGCAGATTAGGAAGTTGCTGAACCGGGCCAAGAAACTCAGCACATAACGCCTGCAGAGAAGCGGTTCAATGCTTTTCTTTTTTTGTGCAATACCAACAAAATACGTTAACTATGGAGCTTTTCCAAAGGGACGAAAAAGTACTTTCACAAGTAGTTTTATAAATCTCCTTTCTGGAAAAGTTGGGATGTTTTTCTCTGAGCCGTTATTTACAGCGGCACACAGGCATGTCTGCAGTCAGGAAGTCTCCCGACAGGCATGAAGGTCCAGCCCCTTCTACAACACCGGCTGAGATTTATTCCCGTTCGGTCAGTCTTTCATTCTCCCTCTTTCTCACTACTTTCTCTTGCCTTCAGTGTGCCTGTATATTGAGGCAATCACACGAGTCCTATTAAATGTTATTAAATTGCACAAATAAATGTAATGTGTCCATGACACGGCTGACTTGCAGTTTTGGGATGGCTCCACTGATGCTGAAGTGTATATTGGAATTTCGTAACAATGTGAGGCCATGAATGCAACATCATTTTCTATTTGTAGTTATTTCTGTGTAACAAATGTTCAAATTAATGAACATATTACAAATACTACAATGTTTCTGCTGCCTGTTACAAAACCTCCCATCTTTTCTGGAAATGGGGTTCAGAAGGCCGAGTTTGTTGCATCCCTGCAAACGTGTTGACCAGTGGAGATCCCAGTGAAAATGAGAGTTAAGACCTCTGGCAGAAACACGGGCCCGGAGGAAAGCGAGCAGTACTTAAAGACGGGGGACGGCAAGTCAAAGAGCAGCAACTCTGGGTGGGCTCTACTTTACCGTCAGCACTGAGAGCAGACTGTCATAGTCTGTGTTCTCATGCATTATCTCCAGCCAAATGTGTCGGTAGGCATTCAGGAAGTAATTATTATTTTTGTGCCTGAGGAGATGAGGCAGAGGTACAAAAGAGTGTGACACTGCGGACAGAACAAAGACTGAACAGAGAGACAAAAGAGAACAGATTACATCTGAATGCCACACATTTGTTACCCAGAACCTTCCCATTCTTACCTCTTCATTCAATCTCCAAAAAAAACCCAGTCTGCTCCTGCACTGCGGATCCCGTCTAGTAATTATTAGCTGCGCTTCGTCATATCTCACAGTACCCAACTCTCGGTAAATGAGTCATGCTGGCAGGCAAGCCGGCATCTGCTTGAGCACAAATTGAAGACGGCCACCCCGAGGTTGAGCCACATAATTGTTTTCCACCACACTGAAACACACCCCCAACTTTGTGTGACTCAGTTACAGAGCAGCAGGCCATGAAATTGCCATGTCCTTTCTTTTGTATTCTTATAAATAGATAATAGCTATAGGTCGGACATGTGTCCTACAAATCGAGCCCAGGAAGAACTATAGGAGGTATGTGGGACAGACGCAGGAAGAAAACAGCGTGGTAGCTGATTCTCCCGTACATGCTGGACTTTTTTTCTTTGCGTGTGTTGGTATTATAATAGTCTTCAACTGTAATAATCATAAAACTGTTTGAACTGAGGCTGTGCAAAAAAAAAAAAAAGGGGGTTGACCAAGAACATAATACCTTGGCAAATTATAGAGGGGCGCCATCCTGAAGCAGGCCACAACCGCTCGCTTCCTCTGCTTGGACAGCAGCTTCTGCCACACGCATTTTTTGGATCTGAGCGGCTGCTCCACCTGAGGGCAACAGAAATGTTATTAAGGTTTTATGACCGACACCGTCCACCAGGGAAACCAGAGAAACAAGGGAGCCCTGAGAAACGGCTCTCTCATCGACTGCACGGGCATCTCCTCAGCACTAACGCTTTATATGTTGGTGACTCACGCTGAACCTCACAGGAGCTTAGTCATATCTGATGAAGTAGAAAGTGCATTTTTATTTCTATACCAATAATAAGCTGAGATATTTTTATTCCAAACACCAAAGCAAGATTATAGTTTCCTCTGCTGTCCTGGCTGCATGTTTGAGTGAATGTATGGTTGGAATAAAAGACATCTTCATCAGTAATCCTACACCTTTACTAGTATGATATGCAGAATATGTTGATATCGAGTGCTGCTTTGAACATAAATGAATGTAGACCTGCTCCAGGTTGAAGATGGCCGCAGAGATCCTCTGGATACGATCCACCACTCGTTCGGGGTCAGGAGGCCCCTCGGTCCTCATCACTACGTCCTTGTACAGGTTCAGCTGCCACCTCACAGCAGGGTCCTCCGACTGGGTTAACAAGTCACACATGGATCAGATGGAAGCCGTTACTGAGCCACGACAGATTTACTTCAGTCGGACTTGCTCACCTTTTCCCGGAGGTGGAGGTTCTGGCGAATGTGGTCTTTGACCTCTTCATCTGTATCTTTCTGTTGGGCAATGAAGAAACATATCAACTTTCTATCCCAAACAAAAAAAGAAAAAAAGTTAAGTTTCTATAACTCTACAAGCAAAGGGTACTGTGGTATTTTAGAAGTATTTAAATCCTTTACACAAATAAAAGCCCCATCTGCACACTGTCAAAAATATAGTTATAAAGTAACCTGTACTGGGAATGTTTCTGTTGCTGTTATTCCTTGTTAATTGTAATTTTTAATGCTATCATTGTCATTTGGATCATTTTCCAGTTTTAGTTTTGTGTTGTTTGTAGAGGGCTGTGAAATGTAACCTAGTTTGAAACTACAACTTTTAATTTGAAATGCAGGTATGCCACTAGGTTATGAAGCACACACGATAGAGCTCAACAAAAATAAGTTGAGTTTCTCCTTCCATCATGTTTCCTCCCTATTGTTTACAACACTTTTACAACACTTAAAAAACAAAGGATGCTTGTCACAACACTATACTCAGACGTATCAGATACGGAACGACATGTCGGCTTGGCATTGAAGCTCAAAAACAAACTTCCAAAGTCAGGGAAGACAGCTATAAAGGTGATATGGATTAAAGAGTAGCTATCCTGACAAGCAGCTGTAAAAAAAAATATTTTAGTGCGCTATTTTACACGTCCTTTTCCTCAGAATACGATCTGTTACCATCAGGTAAAAGATACAGGCAGTGAGACACAAAAACAATAGATTTAAATTCTCCTTTGTTCCAGTGAAAGCCACCATACATTGAGAGGGGCTTTCTTATCTTTATATTAGTGGCTTCCATCTTTTCCTGCGGCTGGATTATTATACCAGTGGGGCATCTTTCCACAGGCAGGACAAACATGCTGATGGCTACAACTTTTTTTCTTTCTTTTCAGCTGCTCTTTTGGATTTTTGTAGGTTTTGGTTAAAACTAACTTTCTTGCAGCTTCTTTATGGTTAATATTTGCCCAAGTGACACCAACCTATTTGGAGCTGTCCAAAAAAAGTACTACTGTATATTTGCTTATAAGTTGTAGTGTAGAGGAAGTTAAGTACAAGAAACACTGCTTAACTTCACTAATTAAGTCATTTTTACATTCCAGCAGTTTTTTGTTTTGAAAGTAGTAAGAGTGTAAAGACAATGATTTTCTTATGGCAGCAGTATTCTTATGAATGGTTGCAGGTTTTTCTAAACACATGCTTTCTCACCATGAGGTAGCGTGTCTTGGCTAGAGAGATGAGCTCCTGATCCCCGGGGGTACACATGTTGAGGCCGATTGGCAGCATCTTCTTCAGAGCAGCCACAATCAGCGACGTCTGGATGGAGTAGAACTCACCGCGCCGCTTCTTGTGTTTCCTCTCCTGGTCTTGTCCTCCAGACTGAAAAGTTCACCATAGTAACCTCAGAAAACACACACTGGTGAATAAAACATAGGAACTGCTGCCTGTGCATACATATATATTCAAACGTTGTAGGTGCACACACTCACACACACATTGACCACAACGACATACAGTATAGACGTACTATAACTACCGGCCAAACTGACGAGAATATCACAATCAATCTACTGCAAACACACACAATCACATGTTTGGCTGGGGAACGGCTTGACTGGTCGAGAAGAGACACGTTACACTCATAAGACGGCGACAAATGACCAACGTGACCATGGTAACGTAATATTCAACTATATTAGGAGCTATATAGCACGGTGGCACAAGCTATTGGCTGTGCTGCTTGGCGACTGAAGCATACAAGCCAATAAGCTGGCAAGTCAACGGCTCATGCACTGCATCACTCTACCTTCTCCTTAAAGGACTGTAGATAAATAGGGAGAAAAAGAGAGAGGAGCAAGTAGAGAAAAAAAAAAGGGGTGAGAGGGCAGTTAATGAAGGCGGGGAGTTCCCACATGGTCGTGCACTGGAGTCAAATCCATTTTTATTTTGTTTGTTTAAAGTGATAAATCTGGCAGACAAGAGATTAAATGCTCCGACCATGTGATGACGGCTGAAATATGAGGTTAGTTTGTGTTTTCGGCCCTAACAACCATGCATGTATACATACACATATGTACAACTGAATATTATTTCTATCCTCCAGTCCATTTCAAATTTGAAGAAAAGCATTTAAGGAGGTTTTTTTCTTTCATACAAGTGTGTATGTGTTCATGTATGTGTTCACACATGGGTCCGTGGGAGTAGTCCACATATTAACATATGAGCGCATGTACAAGCAAGTTAAGGAAATGTTGACATGGTTTGTCCAGCTGATCCCATTTATAGGATTTTTTTCATCCATTTCCAAGAAACATGGAGATTCTTAGTTGCCACAATAGGTTTTACTGTTAAGGGTAATTGAAAGATAATTAATCCCCTTCAACATCAGGTGTAGAATAAGTCTGTTGTTGTTGGGTGGGAGGGGATGAGAATAAACCTACCTTGGACATCTTTGTTTTGTTGTCTCCAGTCAAGAAAGAGAGGTTGTTGATTTCATTCTGCACTACAAAGTTCTGCTCTTCTCTTTTAAAATTCTATAAGAACAAAAAAAGAAGGTAATTAATAGTGAATCAGTGATGTTGATGCACTAATTTATTAAAACATTGGAGACGTGATCCCTTACATGTGACTTGCACCAGAGGATGAATATCTCCGCGACCATTCTGAAGAGCTCATTGGAGTCTGAATCTGGTTCTTTGAGCCATCTGGACCTGCAGCACCAGAAAAGAAAATCACTTCTTCTGCAGACGGTAACATTTTCTCCACCATATTCCTGACGCTCAAATATGTCAAATACGGCAGCTCACTCAGCTGACCTGTTGTTGTCCACGTAGCGGATGAGCATGGGGTAAAAGGCGTACAGGTCTCTGCAGAGCACAGCAAACTCGTCCAGGATGAGCAGCTCGGCCTCCTGCGTGTCTCCTTTACCGTCGGCCTTGAGAAGCTCTTCTTCTGCCACCACCTTCACCGTCTTCTTCTTAAGTTTCTCCAGCGTGGGGAGGAAGTGGCTTTTCAGCAGGTCTGCTCGAGCCTTGCTGATGATGGGTTGCACATAGACTAGACGACAAATGATTTAAATAATTATCATCAATATCATCCAGAGGTGTCAAAAGTATTCACATTCATTACTCAGGTAGAAATATAGATACTAGAGTTTAAAAATACTCCTGTAGAAGGTGAAGTATCAACTCAAGTTTTTTACTCAAGTAAAAGTATAAAAGTACTGGTTTCAAAACTACTTAAAGTATAAAAGTAAAAGTAATGTAAGGGGGAAAAAAGCAATTAAGGACAAAAGCCATTGAAAATGAATGCATCTTAGTATAATGCAAATATATTAAAGAACCATATATGTGTACTATTGAGCATTAACATGTGTTTCAGAGAGCAGGAGATATGATGACTAGTTGCCTATAAGTATTGTAATGGTGCAAAAAGTCAAACTTCAGAGGCGTGTTATCATTTATCCTAACCTTTATTGGAATGTACATCCAAGTTTAGTTGCAGGAATCTGAGGCAACGGATGTAAGAACAAAACTGGACAAGAACATCTGAAACAACCACAACCAAATTCACTCTATCCGGATGGAGCAATTTAACTGGATAGTTTTTTTTTAAAGGCCGAAATGAAATAGAGTAACGAGGCTGTTTTTAAAATGTAAGGAGTAAAAAGTACAGATAATTGCGTGAAAATGTAAGGAGTAAAAGTAAAAAGTTGTCTGAAAAATAATTACTCCAGTGAAGTATAGATAACCAAAATTTCTACTTAAGTAAGGTAACAAAGTATTTGTACTTTGTTACTTGACACCTCTGATATCATCATATAAGTAACGTTCCCGACACAGATAAAACTGTCTGCCACCCACCTGCAATTCTCTTCATCCATGAGGCCTCATCAATACCCAGGTTGTTGTTGAGGATCTTCAGGATGTTGCCGAGGATGAGGCTAAGGTGCTCTGAGGTGACGGTGGTGCAGCAGACGCTCCCCCCGCTGGCGGGTTGGTTTTCAGGCCCCCTCTCCCACCAGTAGGAGAGGTAGTTACACAGCATGGGCAGCACCACTTCGATCACATGAGGCATCTCTGTGTACCTCGCGCCAGACTCGGCCATGTCGTTGATGTCCTTCATGAGGCCGTCCAGCCGCGGCATCCCCGGACACATCTCCTCCACGGAGTCTCGTATTCCTAGGACTGAAAAATTACGCAGGGTAACGGTCATGAGGATAAGAGTCTGGTAGCTTTTACTTTGAAAGAACTGGCTGTAACTCACCAGCTCGATCTCTGGCACTCTTGGTGTTGAACACGGAGCAGGGGTTGTACGTGTTTAGCAGAGGTTCCAGGAAGGCTACAGGCATGGCCCCGGCCAGCGTCGCCAGACACTGGCCGATAGCCGGCAGCTGCCTGAGAGACACGAATTGTATTAAATGGGAAAAGGTTTCTTCGCTAAAGTTCTGCACAATTTTAAATCTTCAGATACCTCTCCACATAGATGTTTTTCCCAGTGCCCAATGCGTAGAGACTGGTCAGGATTCGATAACAGGACACTTGGACATCATCCACTGGGAAGATGAAAAGAGAAAATTAGGAAAATGGTTTGACCCTTCGAGCTGGTATCAAGACAAACTTCCAAGCCACAATAAATAGGCAAAAACTTAAAAATGCATCAATCCAGGACTGTGTCTTAAAAAGACATCTGATATGAGGAGAGCAGCTTGTGTATGAGGGATGCCAACCCCTGAGAAATAGTCCAATAGCTTGAGTAAACGTGGCTTGCAGTCACAAGCACTTATATCATCATTACTTCATCAAAAAAAGGCTTTTGATGCCAGCATTTTTGCACACACGTCACCCTCTATGGCAGAGCGGGACTGATTTAAGTGTTGTGGAAACCAGCGTCACACTTCACTCTAGGTTTCCGCAGCCTTTCAAGCAGCTACGTTTGATCATCCCCGTGCTGTTCAGACTCACAGAGCAGGTCTACTCCAAAGTGGTGTTGAGTGATGTGCTCAAACAGAGCAGTTAGGATGGGGAGCAGCGCCACGGTGGTGTAGTTGATATTCTGTGACACGCCTTTCATCTGTGAGCGGGAGTGCGTGAACTTCCCCAGCTTCAGGTTCTCAAAGGTCTTCTCCAGGTCCTCCGCAGCATTTTCAAAGAAAGTCCTGAGCCCCAGCCTCACCTGCTCCGACCCCGACTTCATCACTGTCCTGTTGGAGTGGATGAGAGCATGATAAATGACGGAAAACAAATGAGTATGCAAGCCCAGTGGATATTCCTCGTCACGCAAATATTTAGCGTCTCACAGTCTGGAAACATTTCAGTCATGAGCATCAATGTGACCTTGCAATAAAATATGAAATGCTCATCTAATGAACAAGGAGAACATCTAAATTCAAAGTCAACGCTCAAGCTTAAGGACAATATGAAGCAGCACACTATATTAATATGATTAGTGAGTTTGTTTTCAGCATTTCACAGTTCATAACAGTATAAATGAATTACCTAGTGTTGAGCCCTGATGTATCATGGAAAGGAAGGACAAATGAAAAACAGTCTGCAAGCATCAGCTGGAGCTCTTCAGAACAAACAAGACACAATAATGCACTGTTGATTTGGCCTCATTACAGTATGTGTGCGGCGCTTTCACAAACAGCGCACTGTCTCCAAAGAACACGGCGAGCCTCGGGCAACATGTGCTGCATGAAATCCGTGCTGCATATTTAAAATGCCAGAGGAGGCTTTTTTGTTAATGCCAGTGCATCCCATAAGAATGATGACTGAAAGGAAACACTCACAACTAACAAGTACCTCTTTGGGTTCCAGATGAGGCCCGGACGACTTGACGGCGACGGGGCTGGAAATGGCTTGCAGAAATAGCTCATGTTTGTCTGCCGTTAGCGTCAAACTGAGGGGCACTTGAACTTTTTTATTTAAAAATTAAATAAATCAAAAAACCCAGTCGTGCCAAGTTCCTTGTGTGCACTGGACTCTGCCTAATTTGCACCCACCTGGTGTCCAGAGTGTGTGCCAGGATGTGCAGACAGCTGACCATGGTGGTGGAGTCGCTCCCTACGAAAGACACAGGCACGTCAGTATGACATCAACACTGGTGAAACACAAATCTACTGACTTTCCTGACTTGCATTGATCCTCCCTTATGGCAGATCTGAGCATGCAGCAATGTACCACCCACCGCTGATCAGCATGCAGTCCATCACCTCAGCTGGATATATGATGCAGTATGCAGTCAGGTTACTCACATATGTTTAAACTAACAAGGTCTGTTTCACCAAAGCCTTTATATACATCTCCATCCTTATCGGCTTCTTCTGTGATAAACCTCGACATACAGGTGTCAACAGTACTCGAGTTGTAAAAAAAAAAAAATTAGGGGGGGTGGTGGATTTTATCATATGGGGACAGATAATTTGTGCTGAATATAAATAATATAATATATTACAAATAATAGCACTGACCAAAACACCTGCAGAAATACTGCAGGAATGACATAGCAGCAGTTAAATGCAGCCTTCTGTAAGCTTTAAATATCCACCGGGCTTACATCAAATACATCAAAACACAACAATAAAAAACAGTTTTCTGAACTTATCAATATGACTCTGTCCTTCACAGGATAAGTAAAATGGATCACTGCAAAAACCCAAAACCCAAAAGAATATTTGTCTTATTTCCAGTTAAAATGTCTCATTTTAGTAAAAAAAATCTCATTACACTTAAAACAAGACTCATCACTGGAAAAAACAACAATTTTCATCTATTTCAAGTAGATTTTCACTTGAGATAAGTAGAAAAATCTGCCAGTGGAACAAGAATGTTTTGCTTGTAATAAGAAGATACATCTTGTCGCACTGGCAGATTTTCCTACTTATTTCAAGTGAAAATCTACTTGAAACAGGTGAAAATTGTCAAATAAGTGCATGAATCGCTACATTGCAAAATAGTAGTAATAACACATTCATTGATGAAATGATATAAGGGATGGAAAGGGGGGATGGCAGTTTTACAGGAGGGATGATTTGGACCGTTTTTATTTCAGGGGGGATGATTTGGACTGTTTTTATTTCAGGGGGGATTCCATCCCCTCTCATCCCCCCTCAACTCGAGTACTGGGTGTCAACCTTAAGGCAAGAGCCATACCAACACACATCCCCACACATTCCCGACCTCCTTACCAAAGAGGGAAATCCTATGTCTGACAAGAGCTGCCAGTTTACAAAACAGGCTGGAGACGTGAAGAAGGGAAACAGAGAGGAAATCAGAGTGGGTGCATTCATGAATAGAAGACTTGTTTCTCTAACTTTAGTATCGTGCAGTGTTGCGGTGTGTGTATAGTAGTGAGGTGCTACCTGGTGACCATCTCCTTCTCCTTGTTGGAGGCGTAGCCACTGCTGCTCAGGTTCTTGTTGGGGGATGAGAGGAAGTACAGAGAGTGGTTCTTGAAGTATTGGTCGATGAGAGGGAGGAGAACCTGAAGGAGAGCAAAAAAAAAAGTTTAAGTAAAAGACCAGATCAGGTCAAAGGAGGAAAAACATGTGCCACTTTCTTACTTTGGCAAAAAACTTAATTTCTTGCTCGTGAGGTGACCTGTCTGTTTTTCCACTGGCGGCCATGGCCTCTGGATTGAGAGGAGGGGTTTCGCATTAAGCAACAAGCTTTCTGAAAGTCTATTTTGAGTCTGTGTCATGTTGTTATACCTAAGTGGGCAATGAACTCCTGAGCTGAGTCAACATACTTGAGCAACTTCTTGAGGAATTTATAGGCAAACCTTTTCTCCATGGAAGAGGAGTCCTGCTCCAGGTCCTTCAGACCTCTGCAACATTAGAACATATTATCTTCAAATTAACATCATCCGGGCATAGCATCATTTGATAAAGCACTCCACCAAACACTTATTGAAGGGCTGCATTAACATCAGGAACATGCTCTGCGCGTACTGACCTTGTGATGCTATAGCCGTTAATTTGCAGGAAGCGGAAAAGGTCCTGAGCCTTCTCTCGATCACGGGCTTTCTCCTTGGCTGTCAGCGTGTCGTAGGGAACCAGCAGGTGATGCGTTCCCCCACCTGAAACCACAAACAACCCTGAGCCCAGACATGATTAACTCCGTCTGTCGTCCGAGTGGCCGTGTTGGGGCAGAGATGAAGTGGAAGCACCTCAGCCCATACTATTCAACTCAGACCAGCTGGAGACACACGCATGCATGAAACTTCATTAAAAAGCAGCAACAACACCTATGCTGCTAGCAGTTTATTCCACCCACACGCAAACATAAATAGTCAATGTCTCTGTGCAGTATTCACTCCCGATTGACTTCATTCACCATTCACCTCTGCTTCCGAGGTCACTTTTTTTCTTCTTGGCCCAAATGTTATGGTAATTCTCAGCTACCGCCTCCACCATCCCCTTAGACCAAACACAACAAGAGACAAACTCAGTGAGGAGCGCATCTTACCCACATTACCCATTCATGAAACATCCCCCTTTTATCTTGCATTCACTAGAGAGGCCCTTTGAAATATAAAAAAGAAGGAAGGACAGAGACAACAAATCTACAATCACTCACCTGCAGCTCTCTGGATAGAACAACGCTACTTGTGTCTATCGGGCTCGGATTAAAGCCGTTGGCCTGGGAATGGAAGCAGACTTACGATGAGACACTCCTTGCTCTCAGCTGTGAATCAACACTTTGATAAAACAACATTTCTGGTTCGGCAGCTTTTTTTTTTTGTTCTGCAAAAGATTACGAAGTGTCTTATGAACTTCTGTTCCTTCTGAAAGAAGATTAGCAAGAGAAGTACTTTTTGCTCCAAAATAAAGCAACTACTAACAAGTGGCACTGCTAAAACTCAGAACATGCAAAGCGATAACAGCTGTAAGCTTTGAATGATGATTTTCAGACTCGGCTTAAGCTATTACAAATAAGCTGTGGATAAATACTTGAAAACTGGAATTGTTCTCTCAAAAACATTTTAACAGGGATTCATTTGAGCATGAGAGAATATATTTGTGTGTCTGAACTCAAATACGGTAAAAGTGCAACAGTATCACTTTATTTGGAATCTACATGGTCTGAAGATGTCACATTTGCAGGTTTCTGTCATGCCACAGGCCAGCTTAAGGCAGAATTAATCATTATTCTAATATTATATCTTCAAATCATGCTCCGCTGTAGTATGTAGTAAGTCAGAAGTAAACAAGACTCCTGATTTTATTGAAGTTGGAAATTTAAAAGAAAAAAGCTAAGTATGTTATCATAAATGTTCTATTCCTGCGGGGTGATGCTTGAACTACCTGTGCATGAAGCAGGGAGCCGTAAGAACCTTTTTTTGGCTGAACATCAGCAGGAGAAATCTAGATATTTGAGAATAAACCTTTAAGAAAAGTATATTTCTATCAGTTTAGTGTGTGCTGATGTGAGACCAGTTTGCTGGGTGTACTGTAAGATGCTGGACATGAACTTTACCTACAGCTTACTCGTGCTGAGGATTGCACTCAGTCCTTTGGTAAGACGTCCTCCAGGGGACATGAATAGTAATTTTGGACCGACATACATTTGCATTGTCATGTAAAGCTGGAAACTGATCTCAAAGTTGCCACAACCCCCCTGGAAGAAACTGGAGTAGCACACTGCAACTTTACTGAATACTTTGACTTTCTTACCTGTGAAGCCTGAGATATTTTTCTCATTTTCTCATTCTCCCTCTGCAGAGACATGCTCTCCCCATCCTTTGTCCTGTCCATGCTCCAGCCCATTGCCAGCATGCTCTTCAGGGATTCCCTGATTGGCCATCTGTAAATCTCCTTCTCCTGGAGCCAGTTAACAGAAATGGAAAAGGAACAATAAACTAAGACTTAAATCTTCTATAAATCATCTATTCAGCAGGGCACACAATTACCGTACCTTCTCCGTCAGAGCTTTGTAGGTCCTGAGCTGAGGGTGAGTCTTCGCCTTCTCGTCCACGCAGTCTCCATACCTCCAACCCAGCAGCACCTTAAACACAAGGCGGCAGGGATGCACAACAGTCAAAACTACCCAGAATATTTTGATGCCTCCTGCTTATTGTGTCAAAACCTAAAAATTAGCTCAACGATAAAAAATAAAGGAGTCATGAAAAATGTAGCTTTTGCCCATCTCAGCTCCTGTTATTCTTAAATATCCAAAGACTAATTACTACTTTAGTGATTACTGTATCCCTTTTGGTTATAACATCAAGTAAGCATCACTGAAGGGAGACTTTTTACTGAAATGTCCCCCAGCTGTTTTCATGTGCTGTATTTCTTCAATGCCAGACACTTTTAGTGCCCTGTCCTTTTCTTTCAACACTCATGGCCTGCTATGAGTCTGATACTGCTCCATTTACTACCCACTGTGACCCTGGTGGACGCTTTTATCTTTGACCTTACCTTCTCTGCAGACCATTTCTCATGACAATGCTCAGCATATTTGTTGACAAAATGCTCCAACTTCTCTGGAAGAGCAATACTAAAGGAAGAAGAACAAGAAAAAGGGTGACAGTGACTAAATGCAATTGAGTCCAAATGCACGTTGGTGCAGTCGTATACACATATATTGGGGATTCAATGTATTTTGTCAGGTTAATGGTGCATCTTTCACAGATTTCTGGATCCAAAGGGGTCTTACTTTGCAGTATTGATGGGTTTAGGGTCAAAGTTTCCCTGAGCGTCTATAGAAACAGGCTTTTCCAAGGTGGTCATAATAGAGGCATCAACGTAGTCGGGTGGCAACGCTCCAGCTATGGCACTGAGACAAGGCATGGCCATCTTGAATAGTTCTGGGTCATACTTCTGCATGGGGAGACAAAAAATTGCTGTTAACTATGTAATTGATTCCCTGAGACGTTCTGTATGAGGCATTTTACTCTCAGTGTGATCTGATGCCAATTTAATCAGGATCTCAATAAAGCTGTACAATTATTTTTGCCCACCACTTGTAAAGGGCGAGCATTAACTGCACCGCTTACAAGTTATTTGTGAAAATGATCCCCTTGTGCACAAGTGCATATTCAAATCAATGAGATTTGTGAGTTCTGTAGAACTGTTCACTTCTTTTGAAGCACTGTTGCAGTTATTGCGGCAAGTAAATGAAAATGATTATGCAAAAATGAACCCAGGGGAAAAAAGTGGCAAACTTTCAAGGTGCCTCACCCTCTGGGAAAGAGAATCAAACACGCCCCAGAAAATCCTCTTGGTGAGCAGCAGCTCGTCGTCTGATGCTGTACCGAAGCTGCCCCAGCCCGACGGGAGACAGTAGTACTTCCAATTCTGCTCGTAGTGGTTGGTCAACAGCTAGAAGAGGCAGAAAAGTCATAGGGTAACATTTAAAAACAATAAATATACTGAATTTATGAAATAGACAGTTGGTAACAGGAAATAGCACACCAGATTATCAAGCCCACCACTCTGTTATACTCCATGCACCTCTGAGTGTGGAAGTGTCAAAAAGTAAGGACGCCTGTATTAATATATTACATATTATATATTATAGTGATAACTCCCCATCAAGCTCACAGGAAAAGCAGGAATGAAGAAAATGAAAAACCTGAGACTGAAAGCAGTTAAGAGACATACAGGAAGACACTAAAACGGAGCTGCACAGACATGCGGGGAGGGCAGTATGAGACGCAAGACGATGAATGCTAAAGCAAAGAAGAAAAAAAAACGCATTTAATAAAAGAGAGGAAGGAAGAAATTTCTGCCAACCCTCAGAGGCATCTTGCAGTATTCAGTCAGCAAGGGCACATCAAAGACGAGGCGGCACAGGAGCTGCTGCAGCATAGAGGGACGAAGGTGCCTGCAGATTAGGGTGAAAGGAGATAAGACTGCTAGTGCCCCTGGGCATCGTCAGATCTTCAGACTCTGACCGAGCCTGTCACACTGACTTGAAAGGATATTTAGAGAAATCTGGCTGTGAGTTATATAAGAATGTTCCTCAAAAGCTGATAAAAAATATATAAAAAATGTGCTGTTCATCTTTGCTTTTCCTGCCTGCTGAGATAGAGAAACAAGTTTTATCACTGGCTGTAAAAACTTTAACCCTGTGCTCCTCACATGCAAATAGACAGCAGGCACTCCTCAATGGCGTCTCTCTGCGCCTTGGTCAGCGAGCGGCCCTTGGAGAGGCGGTAGATGGTGTGCAGGGTGGAGTCGATGAGGGTGGCGTGGTGCTCCGTGCCGGCGAAGAGAGGGGCGCAGCGAGTGAGGAGGGAAAGCACGGCCGAGCCGATGTATCGATTCATAGCCAGGGCCGTCTCGGTGGTGCAGAGACCCTCCTGCAGCGTGAGGAAACACAGGTCATACGGCAGTGAGGGAGAATATATGAATGTAAGGGAAATAAAGAAGGTAAAAGAAGACAAAACCCTGCACTGTTGCTACCCTAAAGACTTGTTCACATGACAGGAGTAAATTAAGTGACTGTCAGTGCAATCAGGACGACTTCATGCCTGACAGGAGACACGCTAGCCGCAGGTTGAGTGATATTCTTAGGTGTTGCTGAAATAACACGGTTGCTGAGGCCAGATGACAGCCTCAGGGACTGTCGGATCAGATCAAAGATGAGTCATGTGAGATATCCAAGCAAAGAGTTGTCTTTGCTGTCAAAAAAGACGCAAAGAAACCACAAGTCCCAGAACAAATAGGCCGGAGGAAGAACGTCCATCAGCAACCACATAAAAACCTCATGCACAAACCTGACAGATGAAGTTCATCTTTGATGAATATAAATCTTGGGCTGGGAATCCTTCCGACTCTGATTTAACCACCTGAAGACACCCTTAAAGGACAAGCACACAACACCCACTGACTACAAAACCAACACGGGAACACGACAGACTCCTAATCCTTCAACCAGCTTCCTAAGATCCTCAGATCCCCATCAGATCCAGTGAGCTGCTGATGTGAGGATAACAGGGGGATGACGGGACACTGGCAGACGTCTATGGTGTCTGTTCTGGTGGTGTGGGGGACACCTACAGAATAATGTGCACCGTTTGTCTCACTGTTGGTTCTGATCCTGTTATATTGGTTTTCTATTACAGATTTCCTGAATATAGGATTTCATTTGATTTGATTTTTATTCGTCTCAAACATGCACAAGCATAAAACAAATGGTATATCGGTCAATGACGTGATGCCTATATTTTCTGAAGAACAGATTTTTTTTTTCAATTCAAAAAAGGTTTAAAGGAGCCGTCTGTAAGAAATGGCCAAAACTGGTACTGCAGTCACTTTCAAAATATTGTTGAGCGGCGTGTCCCCCCCCCCCTCCTCCCCCCGACCAGAGGTTGCCAGGTAGGCTGCAGAATGCAGCAGGAACGTAGGCTGCCATGGCTGCGATAATTAGAGCCGAGCTGGCAACCCGGATGCCGAAACAATACTGACTTGGTGATTGGGAGATAGGTGGAGGGTGGAGCTTCAGAAACAATACTGACTTTGTGATTGGGAGATAGGCGGAGGGTGGAGCTTCAGAAACAATACTGACTTGGTGATTGGGAGATAGGTGGAGGGTGGAGCTTCAGGCCAAAACAAAAAATGACAACATAAACATCAGTTGAGGCTGCAACTCCTCTTTTTAAACTGGAATATCCTGGCTTGAGTGCTGTTGTCAGTGACATAAGTATTTGAAATGAACATGATTTTTAAATGTCTGTTGACATATCGGGGTCATTTTATGATTCGTTTTATTATTGCTCTTACATACAGCTCCTTTAACCGGATAAAAAATACCATATATATGAACTACCTGTCCCACATATGGACTCACTTGAATTTTACAAAGAATACTAGTTATTTGGGATTTTGTTGTTGTTTTAAGCGTCAAAATGTCATGTGGCGCGACCGTCCGACCATGACTCTTGTTTTGAAAACTTTTTTTGAAATCACTCTAAATGTTTTTAAATCAATCTTTTGCCCTATCTGGCATGATTTACGAACTGTATTGTAGTGTGTAAGATTGCAACACATTTGTATTTATATTTCCATCATAATATACAAACAAAGTTTGACTGATGATGTCCATTTTATGAAATATCATGTGGCGCGACCATTAAAAAAACAACCATTTTTGTATAACACTGAAAACTTGTAACAAAAAGATGTCAAGATGTTAAGGAAATTAATTTATTTTAATATGAATCATGATTGCACCACATGACCTTTTTTAAGGCTAGTGCCAATTTATCTTGAAAAAAAACTCTGAAATCACTTAATTTAAAATTTGTATACGAATTTATAAAATTGACCTGTTGAAAATCCTTATTCGTCATTGACCCATATATAATAATGTAAAAAAAAAAATAGCACATTGCGATGAAGTGCAAGTTCGAGAAGGAGCTGAAGGAAACAAAGCTTATCAAGTTCAGCCCCCCCTTACATTGTCATATAGTATATAATACAATTATATATAAAATACAATTACACACACACACACACATATATACTGTATATATATATATATATATATATATATATATATATATATATATATATATATATATATATATATATATATATATATATATATATATATATATATATACATACATACATACATAAACATACACATCTATACATATATACGGCTGTGAGTTGCTTCTCCTCAGTTTGTCGTGCAAGTTTCCTGTCTAGCTCAGTTGTAGGCTCTTTGTTATTAAAGGCTTCTTTCAGAGCATTCCTGGGTTTTGTCAAGAAGTTTTAATAGCATGGTCGGCTTTTCCTAGTTGACTCTGTGACGTCAGCTCTACGTACCGTATCCAGGGAGGTGGCTGCCCTCAGGTCGGGGAGGAATCCCACCTCCAGCAGGTGAAGCAGGAAGCTTTGATCTTCGATACCGTACACCCTGTCTAAAAACAGCACTATGGGGCCTTTGTGGTCCGGGCAGAAGCTGGCCGACATGTCTGGCTCGGTCACCGACCCGTCTGAGAAACAGTGAAGCAGACACAGAAAGGCGCAGTGTTTGAACAATGTAATTCCCACAGGTGGGAAATGCCCAGGGAGCCGTCTCGGTACGGTACGGTACATAATGGCAAGTCTTTTCTGATTAGGAGGACCGTGTGTATTCATTAGAGTTCTCTGGTCCCGGGGCCTCAGCTTGCTGCCTTTTTTTTTATCCTTGCCGATAAAGCCGGCGTTGCAATGCTCACAGCAGCAAATTTAAGTGAAGAGTCTTGCCATGCTTATGCAGATCAATCAACAGAGCGGCCCTGTCTTACTCGGAACAGCAAAGCGCTGTGCTTCATAAGAAGGTAAAATGAATGAAATCAATACCTTTCTGTTTGTGAGATATCACAAGTGTGGCATGTAACTAACAAGTATGTGCTATCTGGATGAAGTAAGATACAGAAGAGCGAACATTTGATCATTACCTTTGTTGGTGATGGGCATCTTGAGAGGGATGCTGATAATCCCCACAAGGTCCTCAGTCGGCACCAGAGAGCGAAGGATGGCGCGGATACGCAGAGCTTCACCTTTCCCCTTGTTGATGAGCTAAATCAATGGAAAGCAACATGTATTAAAGAGAAATCAACAAAAAAGTTCTGGAAAAACTACGAAAATGTCCCAGCTTTGGTTAAACATACGTGCATCTCAGGCGCACAGCGCCCCAAAAGGTCAATGAGCGCGGAGTAGAATGACATGATGGCGTTGCCCATGTGGACCACCTCCTCCTCATCGTCACCGTCAGCAGATCTACGGGAGAGAAATAAAGTCCGGGGATGAGGAAGCGGCCAGACGAGTAGAATAACATTTTTAAAGGTCATCCCAGCAAAGATGCAAGCGCAGACGGGTAAACAGGCCGGCCCGCAGCATCAACGAGAGGAGATTAATTTGATTTTTATTGCTTACACATCCGAGCTGAATCCCTGCACGGAGCCCGGCAGGTCCAGCGCAGGCGTCTCCGAGATCTTAATAGCCTCCTTCATGGCAGCCAGCAGGCCGTTGCCTCCCTCGCCTCTCAGAGCAGGTCCGAAGCACTCCGGGCGACGGATGAGCAGCTTGACAACCACGCTGGAGTTCTCCTCCACGCTCTCGCCTGCAACACAGACACAATGGCACACAAGTCCGCCAGTTCAAAACAGTGCAGAATTTCCACACTTGTGAGGTTTTTCTACGTGTTTACATAAAAAAAGAGGGTGAGATGGATACATAGACTGACTTAAACATGACTTACCGTTGACGAAGACAGCAAAACGCAGGAAGGACAGATAGCGTTCTCCTTCTATCGGGTTCCACCCGATGTCTGGGTAGCGTTTAGCCAGAAGCATGGGACAACTCTGAAGGCCACAGCCAGCAAGGTAGGTGACCACCTACAGATACATGACATAGGACAAGGGTCAGCAACCCAAAATGTTGAAAGAGCCATATTGGACCAAAAACACAAAAAACAAATATGTCTGGAGCCGCAAAAAATGAAAAGTCTTGTATAAGCCTTGAATGAAAACAACACATACTGCATGTATCTATATTAGTTATAACTGGGGGAAGATATTTTTTTTCATTATGCACTCGAAATGTCGAGTAAATAGTTGAACTTTTCTGGAAAAAAGTGGAAATGTCGAGTAAATAGTTGAAATTTTCTGGAAAAAAGTGGAAATGTTGAGAAAAAAGTCGAAATGTCGAGAAAAAAAGTCGAAATGTCGAGTAAATAGTTGAAACTTTCTGGAAAAATGTGGAAATGTTGAGAAAAAAGTCGAAATGTCGAGAAAAAAGTTGAAATGTCAAGATTAAAAAGGAAAGGAAAAAGGAAGAAAAAAAGGAGAAAAACATGAAAAAAAGAAAAAGAGAAGAAAAAAAGGGGGAAAAAAAGAAGAAGAAAAGGAAAAAAAAGGTCAAACATTTTTGAAAAAGCTCCAGGGAGCCACTAGGGCGGCGCTAAGGAGCCGCATGCGGTTCTGGAGCCGCGGGTTGCCGACCCCTGACATGGGATATGTCACTTAAAGCTCTTAACAGGACAATTGAATCTTTGGTCACTTTTTTTTTTTTTTTAAGATTTTTTTGGGCTCTAATGGCCCTTTATTGAAGATGCAGACTGGAAAGGGGTAGAGAGAGAGAATGGGGACGACATGCAGCAAAGGTGCGCAGGCCGGGATTCGAACCTGCAACCGCTGCAGGAGGAGGACTGTAGCCTCAGTATATGAGCCGCTGCTTAACCAACTGCGCCACCGAGCGGCCCGAATCTTTGGTCACTTTCAACATCCCATCAAAACACTTTCCTCAAACAGAATAATGCCACGTTGTCCTACCTTATCCAGGTCAGGTTCTTCCAGAGCCAGGGCCAGGCCGTTGTTGTCCATCACGGAGGACGCAGCTACATCCAGAGGGGTGGATCCCCTCATAGCCGGAGAAGCTGCAACACCAATCACACACAGGCTCAGCTGCACGTACATCTGTACGACTACCCAGTAGCAGCGCACGCGCTCCACAAACATCTCAACTAACAGCAGAGGGGGGTATTTCCTCTCCGAAGTTGTTACCGGCAGCTCATTTCCAAACATGTGCCAAAGATTAGCATCAGCACTTTGCTCTGGATGCATTAGTCATTTTAAGCATCAAAAGGGTTCATGTGTGTGTGTTTATAAACCTGATGTTTGGATTACATTTTTGCTGCCAGCTTTAAATCTCCAAGTCCTCAGACGTAGCAGACACAACGCGGGTTTCACCCACCTAGACCCACGCTGCTGTTCTCCAGCAGGTAGCTGAGGTGGTCGAACATGGCTTTCTGGTTCTGGCGGCTGATCCGGCAGAAATAGCACAGGAAGCGACAACAGCTGGCCACCATCTTCGGGAAAGCAATTTCCTGTGGGTTTGAATATATACAAACTAAGTAACAGCTTCCCTTAGGTTTGACTTTAAAGGTTTGCTGCAGTCTGCTCCCATGCTTCCACTTTAATGCAGTTTTACCTTTAATGCAGTTTCATAATTGGGTCAAATGTAATATTTACTCATGTCCAGCTACCAATAGAAAAAACTGTTGTTATACCTGTGACTTGTCTGCTCCGAGCACGTTGACCATGACCTCCATGACGGTCTCATGCATGCCCAGTATCCTCATTAGGTTCGGATGCTGGTAGAACACCTTGTTGTTCATGATGTCACTGGAAAGATAAATAAGAAACTGAATATATTTGTTACAAAATGTGTCATTCATGTTTTGTCGCATTGCAAACGTGACTGGAAAATGAATCCGCGTCGGTGACTCGTCGAGAAGCCTACCCCAGTCCATCAATCATGAGCTTCTCCTCCTCCTTCCCCATGCGGACAGACAGCAGAGATCTGATCTGACCGAGGGAGGCCAGAAGGTTGATGGTGTCCTGGACGGAGGCGGCGCTGATGGTATAAGTCTTCCTCATGGCCCGGAGCAGCTCTCCAATGCTGTCGTACTGCCTCCTCAACAGGCTGAACATCTTGCGGACCAGCTCCGGGTCCTGGATGTGACACTCTTGGGCCCAGCTGATCATGGTCTGAGAGATGAGCTCCTTTAGATTTGCTGAGGAGCAGGTAAAGTAAAGATACGTCAATGTCATCTTATTGATGTAGCATGAGTGAAAGCAAAGTTTTCCAATGTTTGTTTGGCACTGGAGGTAAAATTAGTGAGGAGTGTACATGTTTTCAGTGGACGTCATGTCCTGACTGCAGTCAGGTCCATAAAACAACTGGAATCGTACTGTGGATTTGGCTCAATATTTGCAGAACGCACTCTCAAACACAACAAAACCCAATCAAATTAAAAGCATCAAAATAAAAAAAAAGCAAAACAATTTAGCAGTCTAATTCAAAATGAAAACACACAGCAAAACAATGTGTTCGAGAGGGAACAGGAGGAAGCAGAACGCTTATTTAGTCCTGTTCCTTCCTCACAATATCATATCATATATAACCTATAAAAAATTAAATAAAATTAAAAGAAAAGAAAAGAAACCTGAATACATCATTCAGAAGGACTAGTGCTTTTGAATCTGTCTAGTTTTATATATATACATATATATATACATATATATATATATATATACATATATATATATATATATATATATATATATATATATATATATATATATATATATATATATACATATACATATATACATATATACATATATACAGGGCCGCCGTGTGCGAACCGTGCGACACGGGGCCTCGCGCTATGGGCCGTTTTTTTTTTTTTTTTCTCGTTTTTTCCCTTATAAATATCAACAGTCACGTTCCATTACAGACCTAAATGTGTACTAGTATGTGCATATCAATAAATATATGTGCAATGATGCGCGTGTCTGTTGTTCAATACAACTGATCAGATCAAGTGCAGACACAAGGTGCTCTGATCCAGACGGTTGGAGTGTGGAACAAACTGTCACAACATGTCGAGAGAACGAGACAGATTCAGGAGTTTAATGCCTCTCTGAAAGGCTTGTTTGATAAATTTGTTGGAAAAATCACCGTTCCGACCGGGTCTCAAGCAGCCGTGGGGCGTCGAGGCAAGCCAAATGATGATGAGGCAGGGGAAGGTATCCAGTATTTTGCTAATTGGAGAGTTAAAATTGCGCATATAGACACCCGATCCGACCCGAAAAACCCAAAAGGGCCCCCCCCGGCCAATTCGCACAGGGCCTCGCAAATCTCCCAGACGGCTCTGTACATATATATATATGAAGAAGCCGATAAAGAGCCGATAGAGTCCTTCTTTTCCATTCCATCCCAAGCAAAAACAGTTAAAAAAATGAGCATTCGAGATGATCTGGATGTTCATCACTCCACATGACGTAGACAAATTCAAAATATATATATATACATGTACATACATATATATATTGATTATTTCAAACCAAAGCAAATTGTAAATATTGCTTGTATGAAACACATTACTTAAGACGGACTAAAAATAAGTGTTTTGCTTTCATAATGTGAGGGAGCGGCTAAGTTTTCCCTCCACTAGAGGCTAAAAGGTCAGATCAGTGATTGCTTTAAATGCACATTGTTTATTTTGTTTATGTGGGCATGATTTAACTCCTTTCTGTTTGAGATCTGCTTCCTAGGGGGCAGTTCATGGGTGCACACATGACTGCAGCCAAGGACCCCAACTGGGGGAACCATCATGCTGGGTGGACTTAAGGGGATGGAGGCGTTGTTTTGGTTTGTTTTCTGGAGTTTAGTTTTGATTTGTATGTTAAGTTTGAGTTGTGTTATACTTTTGATGGTTAAATGGGTTTTTGACTTATTGTTTCTAGTTTGTAAATATTGATGTGTAAGGTGTGTATGTGTGATTTGTGGGGTGGTTTGTCCTGCATGTTTATAATGGGAGTAACTGGAGTTGACAGGTGTTAATGTGGGGTCAGGTTTGAGCTACCACTAGTTGTTTTCCAGTTGGTGTTGTGTTTTTGGATTAAAAACAATCAGAGCTCTGGAAATTTTTTGTCCGTGCCTGGCTTGATTTGCTCTTCACCTTTGCTCATCCTGGTCTAAGGGTTTATTGCATTATTTCAACATTACACATAAGAAATAACGTTTCTAAACATTTCGAAAGTACCTGTTGTACTTTTTTAGATAAACATTCGGCTTAATGATTTACAGATAAATGCATTTTGTTCTATTTATATTTTGCATGGCAACCAAAAGTTTGGGAAACTGTTTTCCTATGCTTCTCTGCTTTTGAGTTACTGTTCGAAGAATTAAGAAAAATAAGGTGTTAATTTCGATTTTAGATCTTTCCATGACCTGGATGACTGAGAATCTGTACAAACACACTAAAGAATTCATTTATACTGAATAATTAAAGCCCGTAAATTACCTAAATGAGCCTACATCGTCACGCAGCTTAGGACATGGACAACAACACGAACAACACAATAAGACTCTCACGTCACACTCATGTAAGAGAAAAATAAAAATGACCACATTTAACAAAATCACATAATTAAGATTTCCATTTTGTGTCAAAGCCTCTATAACAAGTTGGCACAATTAACTTGTTGACGCTGGCGTTAGCATGAATTAAGTTTTCTTCTTAGACTGACGGCCAAGTGCAGGGAGAGAGAATCAAAGTAGGAAAGATTTGAGCCATAAAAACATAACGGTAGGTTAGAAGATGCTGAAACGATGGGGGAACAACAGAGCTGGGCCATAACCTTCACAGTGTTATTATAATAAGTTATGTGCTAAACTATATTGCCTATAAAGATCATCAAAAGTGTGCTGGAACCATAAATTGCCTATACTGGACAAATAATACCTGCATGTGACAACACAGTTGCTAAAATTTACAAGCAGGGAAATGGAGAAGATTTGATTTGGTCTTTAAGAGCTGTCCGTATTATCGTGTAATCCTTACTATCTGTTCCTAGTCTTAGGAAGAAAATTAACTGTAACCTTCTCCATTTAGTGAGGTGACATTAAGAGGAAACAACCCTCCTTACGGTGCTTCTGCCATGAACACACACACACACACACACACACACATACACACACACACACACACACACACACACACACACACACACACACACACACACACACACACACACACACACACACACACACACACACACACACACACCATGGAGACATATTTACACACAAGTCTTAAGAGCTATTGGATATTATACTGAGAGGATGTCTACTTGACTGGGTGCTCCTGTTTTTACACACCAAAGCCTGAATACTGATGATAATAACAAAAAAGACATGAGACATTAAGAAAACAAAGAAATCCAGTCGTCATGAACAAAAAGCCCAGCAGCAGGTCGGCGTCGTACAGCTCCACAAGACTTCCCCTTTTAAGGTAGAAAAATATAATATAAAACCTTTTCTACAAAGCTTGCAAGCTCATTCATTAAAAAGATAATAAAAGCTCAGCTTTTGTGGTGACGTGAAGCATTTATTTGAACAGCTTTTATGTATTGAAACTGAATCAATAGTTGGTGTGGGTGAGGGTATAGATAACAACAATGCGAAAAAAAGACATCAATTAAACAATCCTCTACCATTAAAATCCACAGACAAATATAACCCGCAAGTGTGTGTTTTAAGACGAGGTGACAGATTTGTCTGTTTCTTGACCGACAGGAGGAGCCAGCAGAGTGACAGCAGTGAACGATCCTGCAGCCGAGAGGCTCGCAAGAGTCAGAAAAACAATACAAGCCCCAGTCTGATCCAAAATGAGAGGTGACATTTCATCCTCTCAGCCGATGCTTCACAACACCTGACTCTCACGTCACGCCGTAAAACACACTCGCTTGCTAGCTCTCTCATCTTCTGCTTTATGCAAAGTTACACTGATGTAAGCAACCACTCCCACACTTTATCTCACACACGCATTGATTTCTTCAAGGCCAGTCGTCATGGCTAACCATTAAATGCCGCTGCTGGATGACCCTTTCATCCGAGGTAGAAAACCTCTGTGCTGCTTTTATTTCATTTTTATAAAATAAAAGGCCAAGGCAGTGTCGGCGCCTGCATCCTCAGGGTCTCTGGGAGGGACATGATGTGATATGTAGAAGAACCTATAGCTGGAGTTGCAGCACTAGATAAATTATGGTCTTCTTCTCCCACCATCCGGAAACCTCCTAATTTTTAAATAAAAGCGCAAATTATAAATGTTTTATACACAAAAGCTCTTCCAGTTATGATTAAAACACATTTAGTTTAGACTTAAATAACTCAAATATTGTTCTGGTAATTACGTTGTTTGGATCGACTTTGTTAGTTTGCTGATATGCTAACCTTTCTCATTTTATTATCTTAACTACCACAGGATAGATGACTTGAGGCTATTTGGAAAAAACAGCATACAGACCTCTGCATCACAAGCTCCCCCCAACGTGTTTTTAACCAACTACTAAATGTCTGATGATGTATTGCTTTACAGACACGCTTTTCTGTTTTTCCTTCCCTCTTTTCTTCTCTTGTTAACGTTCAGATCTCTTTGAGCTGCTACCGTTGGGCCCGGGGTGCGTACTCAGTAAGAAAGGATAATGTTTAAGTGTGAGGACTAAAACATAGACCCGATTCCGACCTGACTTTAAAATAAAGCAGAGGAAATCCGATCACAAGAGGCCAATGCTGTTGCAAGTGCAACAGGACAGCCACTAAGCGGCTGGATAACAGTGATAATGACTATGTAGGAGGAAATATCTGCATAGTTTTGTCCTTTATTACAACCACAAACTTACAGGAGCACCAAATCTGACACCTAAATACCTTCTTAAATAAAAGAGGTGGCCTTTTATACCTGCTACTAAACGAAAGGTCGGAAACGTTCCCTCCCAAAGAGGTTCACTTTCCCAACAACTTTAAAACAATCCACAAATTATTCAAAGTTTACAATACAGGCATTAGTAAAACCCTAAATTACTAAAAATTGTTGCAATAATAATAAAAAAACGACTGAGATACCAAACACTGACAGCAACAAAGGCTTGTCTTGGAACCTGAAGAGGCTTCAGGCCCTGGGGGGAAGCATTTTGACTGAACACCCTGGAGACGACAAAGGACAGGCGAATGAATCTCACTTACATCCAACACTTGATACCGTCAGTGTGGTTACATGCACATCTAAATCTGCTGTTGGCAACAATCTAGCTAAGAATTAAACTGGAGTTTCAGAGAAATCTGAGTATGCATGCACGAGAAGACAATCGATTATTGAGTGAGGTGCGTTCAACTCCGCAACGCTAGGTGGCGCCACACGCACGTTCACTTTCACGTTGGCATTCTTCCGGTACAATTAGTAAACAAGCAGAAACATGGACGCTAACAATGCAGCAGCTCTGTAAGTTTCGTACATACTAAGCCTGATCATGTTGCAGGTAAGATGCACACAAAGTCTCCCTCTTCTTTTTCTTTTACCTCGGTTGGTTCAGCGTGAGTTGCGTATACATGGCGGAATAACTCGGATTAGGACCGCGTTACCTGGCACTAATAGCTCGATGTCAAGAGCTTCAGTTTGTTTCGACTACAGCCCGACTTAAGTCTATACACGGCTTTTAAAACTTCAATATCAGTCGGATTAATGCAACAATTCGACTTTCTGTTCGGGCATGTAAACATAATAGCTAATCACTGACAGCCGTCAGGCCACCCAACCAGCTGTGAAACCACTGGACGTCAGAACTACATGAAAATTATACCCAATAAATTTTGAATCCTGAGGATCTGTGCAAATGTTTGTCTGTGCACATGTATGTGTGCACTAAAGTGCAGAGTAACTGTAGTGCTGAAAATGCCTTACAGCGCAACATTAAAACACCTCCCAAACACAAAGCTTTGCCACTTCAGTAACGAAGGAGTTCGTTGTTACAGCGAAGTCTGAACACATTCAGATCTGATTATCACTTGTTTTTTATCACTTTTATCACAGGTCTTTGCTTGCATTGTGTGCAGCTTGAATTTTATTATTGTATTATCCTTTGCAGAATAAAGCTGGGAAAAAATGTAGGTTGTGGTGGATTTTCTTCAGTTTGTTATTTCCAGCTTCCTCTTCTGTGTGCGTTTTCTTTCTTTTTTTCCTGCGAGTTACACCTCGTCATTATCAACTTTTGCCAAAATAAAAAATGAATTTCGGAAGCAGAAATGATGTACGTGTTTATCTGCAAACAGACGCGGAAGGTCAGATCTGATCACTCAAGTCACATTTGAGGAATATATTTTAAAGTAAACAGAGTTCGAATATGAACTCAGAGCAGACAAACCTTGAGATTAGAAACTCCAATTTTACAATTCTAGACTGGGATTTTAGCAGTTATGTTGATTCAAGTTAAGTAAATACAGGGCAACTATAAAAACAAATGTCACCACTGCATCATCATTACCATGAATAACCATGGCAACGTCAGCTAAATGGAAGCGATCCTCCTACTTGTTTCTGGCTACAACTATGATCTTTTATTCCTGACAAATTTGACAATATTTGTCTAAGGAAAAGTGGCAAAGCTGCGGTGGTAAAGGAAAGAGGTGGCGTGGGAGGAATTGCAGATAGGTTCAATATTTTATGACTTTTTAAATATGGCATAATTATATGGCATTTGGCATCAAGTACAGTAAGGCCGCGTTCAGACTGCAGGCAAATATCCGATTTTTAGCCCATCCAGATTGAAACTGGATGACTCTTTTGAAGTCTGAACAGTCCCAAACCGCATGATATCCGATTTTTGCAAACCAGATCGAAACCACCTCCGGGAGGTAGTTTCATATCCGATCCATATCGCATTTGGGCAGATGGCTCGCAGTCTGAACAGCTCCAAACACTCAGATCGGATATGACTGTCCCAGATGCTCCAAACCACCCGCCCATTTCCAGTTGTGGAGCTACTCATCCTTTCACAGAGAGCATGTACAATCTCTGATGTCACGTCAAAAACTATTATTTGTAGTTTAAGTGTTGCAAATTCACATTACAAATCATGTTTTAATAGCAGAAAAAAAGACTGCATTTCCACGTAGGTGCGGGTCGCGTACCCTACGCCGTAGGCTCTGCGTCGGTGTAACGCGGAACCATAAATCAGCCTTCAGTCGCGCTGTGAGCCTGAACCTGCAGCCCGTCAGCCCCTCTCCTCCTAGGAGGAGAGGTTACAGAGCGGGGCTGCCAGTTATTAATTGCTGGTTCGTTTTGTTAACTCTGAGCTTTGTTGGTTGGTTTGTTAGTTTTCCTGTGGTTTTGTTCTGAACACTTTTCTCTGTTTCTCATTTTGCTGGGACGTCGGGTCCCTCCGCTGAGACACAACTTTTGCGGTATGCGTTCATTGTTATGTCTAAAAATGATGCGCAGTGCCGACCCAATCAGAAACGGTACAGATATTTTGGGATTTTTTTATATATATAAAAAATTACATGACTTCACACAATACACGCGCTGGGTGACGCCTCCGCTCCGACGTCGTTGCTACGGCAACCCATCAGATCAGTCAATGATGTGGCCCAGTCTGAACAGAGCCAGATCCGATATGGACACTTGCTAAAAACAGTGTGGACAGTCAGCCCTGAAAATCGGATATGAGAAGAAATCAGATATATATCAGATTTGCCTGCAGTCTGAACGCGGCCTAAGGGCACGGACACAATTAGTGTTTTGTGTGACATCCGGAGGGATCAATCGTGTATGAGGGCTGCGGAAGTATGCAGAAAAAAATGATGGCAGTATGGGGATCTGGATAGTTCACCTGGTTGAGCAGTAGCTATAAACGGTCCTCATGCAGCCAGACCAGGTTTGAATCATGGTTTGTTCTTTGCGTCTTCCCCCTGTCTCTGCCAAATTAACTGTCTCACTTCAATGAAGGCCGCCAGAGCTACAAAATTCTAAAGAAAAACGTTTTAAATGCAGCATGCCAAACAAACTATTCTGAGCCTTTCCCGGTACAAATCTGCATTCTGACCGCCGCTACCTCTTCAGTTAATAATAAAAGTACATGTCCTTGTTCAGATGTCTGCAGAATGGGTCTCATCAGTATGATTGTTTCAGCTTTGTGTGAAGAGAAAGAGGGAACAAAACCTACTTTCAACCAGGTTATGTTTCCACAGTAAGTTACCACGGTGACAGACTGAGTTTAAGTTGCCCCAGTTTTCGAAATGGGCTTGAGGTAACCTTCCTTATTAACTCCAGCCTTTTTCCACTTAGATTTCTACCAGAAACAGAAAACCTAGAGTATCCCTCATTTTCAGTTCAACATACTCTCAGGACTTTCAGAAACAGGCCACAGATGTGAATGAACACAAGTGTGACTGGATTTCTGAGGATGCATCTTAATGGCAGGTTTAAATGAGGGAAATCAAATCCCCCTCCTCCTATGTGTGAATCCCTGACACATACATTTAAGTTCCAGTAGATATTATGGACACTTCAAACAGACTCATTTAAAAATGCGTACAGCTTGAGGTTATCACTTGTGGCCAAAAATCTATGAAATCGCTGTTTTATTTACCAATTTTTATTTTACCATTGCTTTGGTCCATCACAAGACACCTGCAAAACCAATGACACCAATTATCCTCAAATGCTGAGCAGATACACAAGTATGTGCAGCGCTTCATGCCCTTAATATCTTGAATTACTGGGACCAGCTGGTGAATGTTGAATCACACACCCTCTGCTAAAACAACTGAAAGGAATAATGAAACTGTCTCCGCCAAGATGAGACAATCAAATACGGCGTCCAAATCATGCATCACAACACAGCTATTCAAATGAAAAGATTCATTTGTAATCATCCCAAGCCATCAGATGATGCAGAGGCAGATACAATGATGCAACGCTCCTGAGCACGTCTGCCACTGAAAATGAGTCTTCTGATCCATCAGCCCCGAGTCGACACCCCCAAGAGACCGCCATTCCCCCTGACCAAAACAATTTGTTCCAGTAAAGATGCTCTATTTCCATCCCGCTCTGCTTCTTAAAATGCGCACAGTGGCTACATAAACTGTCCTGTCAGGGTCGCGGCTAATCCCCGCGGAGACTGCCTCTCCTTTTGTTGTCTGCAGTCAGCAGCAGAGATTTAGGCTTGATATTAATTCTCTATATTTCGAGTGGACCTGGACTCTTGGGACTGTTCCAGAGGAGGTAAAATAAACTATTTCTATGGGTTATCGAACGAATGTGCTGCTTTTAGTGCTGGAACAGGGACATTTATTTGTGTCTGAAAATTCCTGCAGTCGGTGGGAACACATTCTGATGAATGAATCCCATAATATCCAGCTGTGAGCAGCAGTTTTATATAAAACGCTTGCCTTTAATACTGATGGTCACAAGCAGTCACTTAAAAGTCCATGTCAGCTAGCATATTAAAGACATCTTGTTTTGTATTTATGCTTTTGTCGCACCTCAGTAATTGAGAACGGTACCCGGAATGACATCCTCATCCTTACATGTCTTTCCCATCTACAGGTGTGTGTCAATTTTCTCCTCTGTCTTTTTATGAAAATGCTGATAGATGAGCCTCTCCTCCTCTACTGCGCTACAACAGAAATTTAAATGGAAATGACTGCGATGAAGAGGCTAGGTTCATGTGTCGGCCGTCTCTCCGTCTTTCTATTCATCCATCCGTCCATTTTTTTGAGAACGGCTTGATTATGTTCAGAGTATCTTAAAGGGGATGAAGCATATCATTAGATGAAAGGAAGTGTAGAGCCTGGGGGGGTGGCCAGTTCATCAAAAAGGCCATACAAAGACAAATGAGACAAAAAAAAAAAAAATACATTATCACACCAACAGTCATCTTAAAGTCACCAAAAAGCCTTAATTTCATTTTCGGAGACTATAGGAGGAGCAAGGCACAAGGAGAACTTGTAATCTTCCCCATAGAACGGTCGAGCCAAGATTTGAACCAGAAACTTCCAGCATGTAAGGTTAACCGTCACTGTTCACGTGACCCCGCACACAATTACATGCAAGGCTGAAGCCCGGTTCGCACTTTCCATCTAAGCCCACATTTCATATCGCAGTCAAATTTGGGAGGTTGCCGAGGCACATCCGAGTTTGATAGGAAGTCATCAACTGCTGTGTCTGAAAGCTTCAAAGATGTTTGTGAAGCTCACTGGTGCTGCACGCACTCCTCCGGAGACTGCAGGGAGAGGAGCTGCAAAGAGCTACAACAAATTTGCAAAAGACGGAGTGAAGAGAAGCAGCAGCAGCGAAACCTGACGAGGAGCACAACAAACAGACCTGACAGAGAGAGGCTCGCTGAGAAACCGACATTTCTCAGCAACATCCATGTAAACAAAACGGGTTGATTAGCCAGGAGGCTTATATCAAACAAGGATTTAATTGATACCATTAGTTGTTCGATAAAGACCAGACAGTTGGTTCAGGAGGCAAAAAATGCCTTGCTAAAGAGCACAGTTTTGACTTTGAAGCATTTGAATGGCATGGGAAACAAACGTAAAGAAGTAGGTCTGCTATTTCCCAGAGATTCAGCAGAACAGACTGCCGATACGGTTGCCGCGCTCATTCTAAAGAAGGAATACGCCTCATCAGGCTAATCAGGAAACACAGTTTCGACCAGGGTCAGTTAAACTTAACCAGTAGAAAAAGCAGTGACTTCCTCACATGGTGCAGACTGTTCCTTCTCTGTGGGTTCTTCAGCTTTTTGAGGCTGACTTTTGATCTTGTTCACCAGCATGAGGAGGCGGCCTTTAATAGATGTGTCTTGCTCATCTTCATCTTCCTCCATAGGTATTCCTGCACAGCACAAAAAGACAAGCACGCTATATCCATGGAGTACAATAAAACAATCCTACTGTGGTTTCACAGGAAAGTACAGCATGAAAAGCATCCTTTTTTTTAACACATTTTTTTTAATCTTGTTGTCAATTTCAGGTCATTTCTCTTTGTTCTCCGTGAGGAAACTGCCATGACAGGTCGGCTCCACAAGGCTTAGTTGGCCCACCATCCGCTCTGTAGAACCACAGAGGGTTGGGCAATTCAATTATTCATTAAAACATCAGGATGTCAGAGCAAACGTAGAAGCGCTGAACTATAAATCCTCTGCTGGGAGTCCGAGAGAAAGATGGAGAGGGGGAAAAAAGAAGCGCTGGCACCATTCTGCTGATGGTGAAACGTCAGGTTACAAAACTAATTTAAATACCTTTGACTTTTTCTTTGTTTTGGCTTATATCTGTTTCCATGATTTGTGAATCCATCCTTGGTGGAAAACCTATTTCTCAGAAGACCGTTATGCTTTGAAAAAATTGAACATGAACCTCATTTAACATAAACTTACTGAAACTCAATATGGAAGTTTTACAAAGGCTATTTCTTTATCTCTCATTTAATTATGAGTATGCACAACTATCAGAATACTTAACTATAAATGATATAATAAAAAGGAATTGACATCAAGGCAGGTGATGAGTAACGAGTTTTACATCACGTCTACCTCTCCTGGATAACCAAGCTCCTTTTTGGTTGAAAACTAATGGTACAAAACTAACGCGGCAAGTTGGAATTGTGGCCGTTGTCATGCTTAACCAAGCTACGCAGCATTTCGCTCATCAACTGATAAGAAGAACAGAAAAATACACAATATCGTATGCTTTTTCAAAGAGAAGAACAGCAAGACAAAAGATTTGTGGCTTTAGGTAATCCACAGAAAAGATTCAAACAGGAGACTGTAAAACATGCCCAGCTGTCATATATATTCCTTGTTATCTCTTCATCTCAGCGAAGTCAAAAACGAGATCAGATTCTGATGTTTAGCGTCATATAAAGGGCTGGTTCTGAAATAATTATCTGGAGATTCAATAATACGGTAAACTAAAGACAATTATATGTTGTGATATGAACACTTTTGGCCACTTCGTAGCATTGTTCATCCATATTTATTCCTCAATATTAACATGTGATCCTATTTAATCGTGGCAATCATGGCACTGTAAACACATTTTTTAAATGTTTGCCAGGAAGGCAAGATGCTTAAGGCTACAAAGCAGCACTGTCGTCTTATAAAACAACCTTATTTCAGTGATTCAGATTCAAACGCTGTATCTGGGCTGCCCTTCGAATTTAACGGTTTGCTTTCAGGTTTTCACCCCAAAAAGGGTCAGGGACCTTTCACCAACAAAAATCACCTGGACTGGTCGTTCTCACTCACCTATTGATATGAGGTGATGCGGACTCCTACATTACAGTTACAGAGGAAGCTGGTTAGGCTTAGTTCACAGCTTATTTACTTCCAGAGTGTTGTATTGGCCTCAAGATTTAAAAAGGGATGTTTCTTTTCACTTTTTAGAGAAGGTTTCTCCGCCTGCTTCTTTTTTCCTTATTTCCTCCTTTTCATCCGAGAAGAACCGTACTTTGATGATGTGTACTGATTTACAATCAATAAATTTCAAATCTTCTCCTGAGTGAATCTGGATCACGTGAATGGTGAGTATAAACATAATCAGATAAAAATAAAAAAGTCAGTATACTCACAATATATATTTGCATCCATGCGACAAATTTATGATTTTTTTTCTTTCTTTCTTTGTAAAATGTCTCTAATTAACTAAATATTACTGCATAATCTAAAAAGAAATTATATTAATAAGTATATCAAGTATATCGTGTTATTTATTTGATATGAATAACCAATAAAAGATCTCCATCTCACCACAGTGGAGCTGCAGCTGGTGGTGGAAGTCGTAGAGTTCCTCCTGGATGTCTTGAGGACAGGGACAGTCCTCACCCGTACTGAAAGTCAGCAGCATGTTGATCTGAAATATGGATAAATGTAAAAACACACAGCTCTAAGGAATAATTCACTTACAGAAGAACTTAATTAAATGTCCCCTTTTGCTTGAGTGATTTAGTCTCCGATTGGTGTCTGATGTCCTCTTAAGGGACCATGTTGTGAAGAAAGTCTTCGTTAACATAACACAACTCTACCAACCCGACTGTCTGAGTCTAAAAAAAAAGAGCAATTCAAATGTGCATCTTTGTGTGACATCACAGCCTCATCTGATTATTATTATCCTGCTTCCCCGTCTTTTCCTCGACCCAACTTCATCATTAAATGTTAGCTGTTGCTGCATCTCTGTGGTATTTGGAAGCATGTCACAGACATTTAATTAAGACCTCAAGAATATATAAAACTTCTCTCTTTTTGTCTGTTTTTAAGGGCAAAATGCATGTCCTTTAGATTTTAAATGCCATGTGGATCAGGCTTACAGAGTACAGGACGACATGACAAGTCATTAAAATAGCTGTGAAGTGCTGCGTTCCGTCTCCAGCTGTGATCTCACAGAGATGCTGCACTGACTGTGCGAGTGCTTGTAAAGCTGAATGTGCACACTCAGTTCCTCACCGGATTACTTTGACTACAGTCACACACTCACGATGAGGACCTTTCAGGAACATTTGAAACACGTAGATGAAGTCTAACAGCTGGGAGCGTAAAGGTGCTGCATGTAAAGATGCCAAACAAGCATTTCACAGCGTAAATAGCACTTTGGATGTTCTTTTTCATGATAGCTTATTTTCTTTATATAAATTAAGGGACACAAGCGTTAATCTTTATTGTCGATTTGTTTTTGTTTTTTTTTTAATTTGCTTCAGCCTGTACAGTAGTTTGGTCAACTGAAGTTGTACTAAGGGCCTGATTTACTAAAGGTATGCGTGCGTAAAAACGTGTGCAAACTTGACATCACCCGCAAACCAAAGTGCCAGCTGATCTACTAACAGCGTGCAAAGAGGACTGCGCCTCTCAAATGAGCAAAATAGCACACGCTGTTCATTTAGTACTTTTGCCCTGATGAATAATCAATATGGGGCGTACCCGCCAGAAAGCGCTAAATACTGGGAGGGGAAAATGCAAATAGGTTCATTTACTACACGCAATGAGATTTACCAAGCCTGAAAGTAATTGCAGGGGATTATGATTGCGTCTGTATTTAATACGTTCGAAAGGAAGGTGCTAATCTGGCCAGCATTACGCACCGATGGCTGCTGTTATTGTGGCAAGGAGGCGACATCGCCAAAATCAAAGAATACGCAGAGAGAGAGTCTTTATTCTGCTGCATGCTAGTTTAAAAACGGTTGCACAAGTTTTATTAAAGGCCACTTTTTCTTTAGTTCTTCGCCTTATATCTTGCCACCTTCTTTTAACCTCATCTGCCGTTCTTTTTGTCTTACCAACTGCATTTATTCTATCGCAGGTTTTCTCCGATATTGCGTTTCTTTTGGTAATGTTTAAATTTCTTTGCTGTAGTTCATGAATGTGTTTATTTGCCTCTTCCACTAATATCTCTAACTCCAACTCGTCAAAATTTCATTTTGCGCTTGCGACTATCCTGCTTTCCATCCAGACTCTCCATGGCGCAAACCGTAAGACACGCAACACCTCATTTAAATACTGCGTTTTGCACCTGTTATCAATTGCGCAAGCATTCTTAGTTGATCACCCGCAAAACACACAACAACAGCACGCGCAAACTTTTTCAGTGCACACGCAATTTAGTACTCTTTATTTAGGATCTTAGTAAATCAGGCCCTAAGTGCGCTATAGAAATGAACGTGACTTGACTTTATTCCTCTGGGAACTGATTAAAACCATAAAAAGGGACCTCTGTTTAACATACTGTAATTACAAGTTCTATTTTTTTTCTGCTTTATTTCATAACTTTAAATGGAATATATGCAAGTCCGCCTTAACAAGCCTATCACGGTGTAACTCAACTGGACATTCTTGCCTCTGAACTGCTGCACTGAAATTAATCATAACTCTGTGTCACTTTGAAAGTAGTCAGTGTTGTTTCTTTCTTGATACGAAAGTCATCTCATTAGAGTTCTTTGCTCATTTGCATATGGGAAAAAAAACAAAGTCAATAGAGCAATGATTACAAATTATAGGTCCTCCCCGCCCGCGCAGGATACATCCCTTGATTTGAGCATCAGAGCTCTTCAGTGATGTGTGGGGGGGATAAGACTGTAATGGGGGATGAGGAGTCAGAGTTTGTGCACATCTGAGTCGGATGCAGAGTTAATACCAGGGCTGAGTTGACAACTGTGGTACAAGGAAGAGCCAGCGCGGGGGCACTCATGGCTCTAAACACGGTTGTTGTCACTCATTTCTCTCTACATCAGTACCCTATTTGCAAGCACACTGTTGGGCAGCATTACGCCACTTGGGATTTGAGAGCGTGAGCAAGCACAGGTCAGCAAGAGTGTCTTTTAGTGACTTTGTGGGGTGATTTCTGTGTCAAAGGGGCTAAATATATTGCTGAGAGTTGTGTCTGATTACTTATCTTGACATGGTCAGACGGGATAAGTGAATAAGAACCATAGGAGGAAATTTGATTTTAAACATCCGTTTGCACGAACTACTTTAAAACAAATGTGTATTTCAGTATGTGGTGTAAAATTATGGAACTCCTTAACAACTGATTTAAAGGATTGTAAAAATATTCAACAGTTCAAGAAATTGTATAAAGACCACACAATTAGACAATATGAATTTAACGGGTAAAATATATTTTGTTGTTTTTGTTTTTATATTGTTGGTGAGTTAGTGTGTATGTTTTCTTATTTTTTTGTTTTGTTTTTTTCATTATTTATTTTTTTTGGTATTATATAAGTAGTGATTGTTGAACAGACGGACAGACCATCTTCATATGAATTGTTTTATTTTTTTTGAGAAAGGGGCTTGGTATATAAGGCTTTCTTCTTCTTGCCCCTTTTCCATCATGGAATGGAACATATGTGAACTATTTCCATGATATGGAATAAATAAAAATGAAATGAAATGAAATGAAATATACTCAACACATTTATTCTGTTCTGCTCAAAAGTAGAGTATGATCCGAGGCTGTCAAAGCACGTTATTGTACTTTTGCCTCACCTGCTCTTGAGGAGGCGACCTGAACTCCTTGGTCTTCTTCGCTGTAACAGCGGCAGACATGTTGAGGGCTAGCATGAGCTCGTTGTAGCGGAACTTCTGGTTGTACTGAAGTTTGGAGACAAAGCTGTCGGAGAAGGACGCGATGGCCTCGATGCGGTGCTTCAGCTCGCAGTCGCAGAAGTAGTCAAGCAGCTCGCACATCTGGAAAGCAGACAAGGGGGAGGAGACAAACATTTACACAGCTACCGTTGTATCCGCTCTCACCGGCAAAACAGTCCAACCCCTCACGGTTTATCATCATCCCGCTTGTTAAAGAGACATTATCACTCAGGAGATCGTTTATTCAGGGAGAGACAGAGCCATTTCATGTTTGACTGACCTCTGAATGGACCTATTACAGTGACGCAGTTATGGAGCATGTGATTGAGAGGACAGCCGTGTCGCTCTTTAGCTGTAAACTCATAGTTGGGTAAGTAGATGTTCATTGATGTTCCATGTTCGGTCATTTTACCCTCGTTGCTTTACAGTAATGTCTAACACATTTAGGATGCTGCTAATGCTTCCAACCAAGTGTGTGTAATTGTGTTTCAATTATTACCTGGCGTTTGACGGGTTCCGGCAGCCTCTTCTCCAGGAGCCCCTTCATCGGCTGCTTAGCCTCTTTGGCTGCCTCCTCTTCTCCAGCTTCCACTGCCTTCTCCTCTGTCCCTGTAAGTCCTTCTTTGTCTGTGGTTCCCGTGACCGCTTCCTCACGTGTCTCTCTGAACACATTCGGGTCAATGAGCAGTAAAATCTTTTGAACATCCTCGCTGCCTAAAACTCCCATCGTCAGCAAGGTGCTAATGAGCTTCAAGATTGGCACAAACTGGTACTCCACCCCGCCTCCGACGGGATCTCGGATGTGGTGCCCGCCGCCTTGAACAGCCTCTGTCAACATCGTAATTGCTTTCTCCTTCAGGGCGTCCAGTGGGATTTGAGGACTGTACAAATGTTCCCGTTTGGTGCTGATGAAACAGGGTGGGGTGAAGTTGAGACGGGGCTTTAGAGAGGTGCTAAGCCCGACCCCTGGCAGGAGATGCTTCTTACAAGCATCGGAAAAGAGCCGGATGGAGCGCGTCTCCGCAGTAACTGGAATGATGAATTCATCTTTCATCATGAGTCGTGACTCCTTGGCCGTCTCCAGGTGGATGCTGATCAGAATGCTGTAGAAACCTTCACGCAACATGCCGGACAGGTACTGGTTGTCGATGGTGTACAGGAGCTGGGACTGGTCCAGGTGGCTGCAGAGGGCGTGGGCCACACGGGTGTTTCCCAGCGCACACAGGGCACAGTAGAGCTTCAATGTGTGGTAGTGGAACTTCTTCATGTCCTCCTGCTCGGACAGCTCCATGATGTCAACGCACCTTTTAAAGGGGACACATAACCAACATTATTACTCGTTTTTTGTTTAAGATCTGATTTTTGGGTGCCTAAAGTAACTGCTGAATAAAACATTATTGTAACGCAACCCTGCAGCTTAGTGTTGGGGAAGGCTTAGTCTTAAAATAGGTCCCTCAGTGAGCTATTGAGATTTAAAAGGTTCTGCGGCATCACAGGCCCAGATCAGAGGGGACTTATCCAATCACTCTCTCTTTTCATACGCAAGCCATCACAACTTTCAGCACTCATTGCTCCTTTAAAGTGGTTTTCAGAAAGCTGCCACGTAGATTAAAATAAAAACAAAACACAGTCGGTGGAGAAGAGGGGTGGGGTCAAGTGAAGAGGCCGACTAACCCCCTAAAACCAGATGCCATAAACAACAACGTGTTGAAAAGGCCGCTGTCTTACTCTATTTAAGCCAACACATCTCATAGACATGTCATTCAAACCTGAAGAAATGCTGAAGACTTAAAACATAAATTGATCAATAAAAGAGCCAAATATGTCCTTTCAAAGGAAGGAGCACGTGTTTTTCAAAACATTTCAATACCCAACTTTTTTGCATGTTAATGCTTTTCGCACAGCAGACTCTTTCCTCCTATTCAATGGAAACAGTGTGGCACCATAAATAGGCTTCCCATCTAAAAGGGATTTAATTTCTAGAGTGATATCAAACTTGCAAAATCCTCATTTTGTGAAGCTTAAAAAAATTGAGTGCTGCGATAATGATTAGTTCTCAATCCGACTTCTTATGCATCTGCTACCTGGGAAAATCAATTATTGCAACAAGCGCTGATGTTTACACGAAGCTCATCATCTTAGAGAAACTGAAAACTTCGTAATTTATTTTTATTCTCACATCCATCCAGGCAAACAAGACAAACAACCATGCACACCTACAGTAGATTTAGAATCTCCAATGAACCTAACGAGCATGTTTGTGGACTGTGGGAGTAAACAAAAGTATCTCCACAAGCACAACAACTCCACAAACTCCACCAGGAACACACAGCTATTCCGCTCTCATGTCTTTGAGCTAAAAAATATAGCTAGAGTTAGTAGGAAATTAACTGATGTTATCATGAAAAATGGAGACAGGTACTTATCTAATAATCACAGATCTCATTTGTTTCAGACATAAATAAGATAAGTCGTGACTTGGCAGGGAGTTATACAATGTCCTTTTGACTAGCCACTGGTTGCCAACAAATGTGTACAGTCTCCAGCTCCCTGCTGTGATCAAACATCATGTAACAACACATGCTTTGTAAACCATCAACGATCAGATAAAAGCAGACTTCGTGTATCCTGTGCAGAAAACACACTAAACCCCGTTTCATACCTGTTTTCCTCAGGTATATGCACCGCAAGCATCTGTAGGGGCTCCACGCACTGAACCACCCAGCCGTGCCTCTCGTTTACTCTGGCCGTTTCCACTTTGAGGAAGGTGTTGGGCATGCGGCTCCACAGCACAGCATTAATGGTCTGGACATCTAGTCGGGGCGGACACTGGGGAACTGGGTTCTTGTGTTCACTCTTAAAGATCGCTGATGACAGAGGCATTGCATTCTGGGAGGGACAAACACAAACAAATGATGAATGTTCAAGCTCAGGGGTCGGCAACCCAAAATGTTGAAAGAGCCATATTGGACCAAAAACACAAAAAACAAATATGTCTGGAGCCTCAAAAAATGAAAAGTCTTGTAAAAGCCTTAGAATGAAGGCAAATTGCGAAAGTCTATATGTCGAGAAAAAAGTCGAAATGTTGAGAAAAAAGTCGAAATGTTGAGAAAAGTCGAAATTTCAAGAAAAAAGTTGAAAATTCAAGATTAATGTTTAAGTACAATCTTGAGAAAAAAGTTGAAATGTCGATAAAAAAGTCAAAATGTTGAGAACAAAGTCGAAATGTCGAGGAAATAGTCAGAATTTTGTGAAAAAAGTTGAAATGTCGAGATTAAAAAGGAAAGGGAAAAGGAAGAAAAAAAAGAGAAAAAAAGGAAAAAAAGAAGAAAAAAGAGAAAAAAAAGGGAGAAAAAAAAGGAAAAAAGAAAAGAAAAAAAAGTCAAACATTTTTGAAAAAGCTCCAGGGAGCCACTAGGGCGGCACTAAAGAGCCGCATGCGGCTCTAGAGCCGCGGGTTGCCGCCCCCTGTTCTAGCTCTATGACCACAATTTTCAATCACGCTGTAGATTAAAAGGAAAAATCTTTGGAAAAGATTTTTCATGGCAGTTGTGCTTTTTTTTCACCCCTCTCATAAAGATATGACACAAGCACCCATCTTGTTGGTGAAGGTGTCCATATTTCTAGAATGTTAGTTACAATTAAGGAACTACAATACAATGAAATACAACAAAATGTAAAGTTTCTATAGAACTGCAGGCATCATACTGACCAGCAACAAAGTTGTAACAGAAAAGATGATGGGACTCTACCTTTATTTTAGCCAGTTCAAACTGAAAAAGGTTAGGGCTGGTTGGTCGCACAAACACAGCAGGAAACAGCTTTGTATTTGGTTCCACCTGGAGCGAACGAAACAACAGAAAGTCATTTAAGTGCATGAAAAGAAAGTAAACGTCAAAAACTTGAGCAGGAGCAAAAAAGCGTGACTTTGAGAAAGAAGCTTAATGACGTGTCATGAAAACGTTACTACTTAGTGACGGTGTGTGTGTGTGTGTGTGTGTGTGTGTGTGTGTGTGTGTGTGTGTGTGTGTGTGTGTGTGTGTGTGTGTGTGTGTGTGTGTGTGTGTGTGTGTGTGTGTGTGTGTGTGTGTGTGAGATCTTTCGTGACTGTTGGGTGGCAGGATGAGTCAGTGCTGAGAGAAGCCTCAACAGAATTTTAGCGAAGAAAAACGTAAGAAGATTATACTCCTTCAAAGGTTCTTTGAGATTTAGCTCTAAAAGTATATCTGAACATGCAATTTCCAAGTATAAAAAAAAAAAAAAAATCAACAAAACAGATATGCAAGAAAAATATGCAAAGGCATAAAATCAGTTATAAATGCATAAATAAGTACACCATGAGCATACAACCATACATCAGCATTTCTATAAATTAAAACAAAACAAAACCGACCTTAATCTGACAAGCTTTAGCTTGGTGGCACTGCTAGATGTAATCAAGACAACTTGTAACCCAAACATTACATGTAGTCCAAAAACAGCATTTAAATAACTGATGTAGACCAAGAACAGTTTAAGATTAAAGTTTGAAAATATGAAATGGATATGCAAATATTTTGGGATTTTGATGATTTGCCATCCATCCCAGAGTTAGATAAGAAGGTAAATACTGTCCTCATCTCTGTGCATCCAAATGACCCAGTTTGTCAAAATTACCATGTTTATCCCATTTATGTGCATGTTCAGTTTATTTCTGTCTCATTGTGTCTCATGAACAAAATGTGACTCTCATCCGTCGCAGTTTCTGGTTGGCTCAGTATACAGATTGGCCCTGCCTATTGACTATTCATGACTCTACCAACATATACCATGAATTTCTTCTTGTTTCCCTGCAGCCAACTTGAGAACATAAATTACTTAGCTTCTACTTCTTTAATTATATAAACAGTGAGTCTTATTCCTGACTGGATGCCAGACAGTTTCTAAATCTAGACCAGGGTTTCCCAACCCTGGTCCACGGGGCACACTGGCCTGCATGTTTTAGATGTTTCCCTTCATCATCACACCTGATTCTAATTAATGGTCCTAATTAGCTTGTCATCAAGGTCTTGACACTTCTGTTGATGACACAGGTACTTGTATCACGGTGTGCTGAAGCAGGGAAACATCTAAAACATGCAGGACAGTGTTCCTCAAGGACCAGGGTTGGGAAACACTGATCTAGAGGTGGGCAAAAATATCGATATGGCAATATATCGCGATACTTTTCCAGCCGATTCAATATCGATATTAAAAATTTGAATATCGATTTTTTTTATCCCCGATTTTTTCCCATTATATCACCCAGTGCTCCTACTTAAGTGACAGTCCTGGGCATTGCCACTCTCTACCAACCCTGGGAGGGCCCTGCACTGAGCTCAGGTTTTATTTCACGTTTTATTTCATTTTATAATTTATTTTTTATATAACACAATTGCCTGTCCTTAAAAAATGAAAAATAATGGACAGAGGTTTATTTATTTATGGATTTATATCTATACTGACTGATCACTGTGCCTGTCCTTGGATTTAGTACCCATCTTTCTTGTGTTTATTATCATTTGCCACATAATTAAAGCAACCTCATACTAAATTTAATGTTAATTTCATATGATGTAAATAATATGAAAAACATATACAAATAAGTTGTAACTTTAGCTTGTATAGTTATAATAAAACATTGTTTTGACTCAGTTTGTCCCATGAATTGTCACTATAATCTGATGAACGTGCAACTCGGATTTTAAGATCCATCACTATCATCTGATGTACATATATACAACTTGGATTTTAAGATGTGTAATGCATTTTTAAATTTTTCGGTGAACTATGTAGAATATAATAATCGGGATATTGCATAATCGGGATATCGCAATGTGTATCGTATCGTGGCTCAAGTATCGTGATGCGTATCGTATCGTGAGGTCCTTCCCAATACCCACCCCTATAGACCACAGTTAAAAAAATACAGACAATAACACGTGGTATTTATGTCCAGTTCAGGTTTACCAAACACACAATAAACCATGCTTAAAAAAAAAGTGAGGCAGATCATCAATATTAATATGTATTAAGAATTAATATTCTTTAAGATAAGAAGTAGTTGTTTATCTGCATCTTATAAGTAATGGTTTAAAGTTTTCAAGAAGAGACTTGAAAAGACTTTTCAGCACCTGGTAGTTTGTGGACAGCTCCTTGCCGTTGACGGTGAACGTCAGCAGGCCCGTGGCCAGATCTATCAGGCAGCCAATCTCCAGGTCAACGTTGCTGCGATTAGATGTATGGCCGGTGCTGCTCCCCTCACCACACCACACCATATAGCAGTTACTCCGCTTCACACTGTCACAGTTAACAGCAGATGTAGACATTTTCAGCACTTAGAAAGTGGCAGAGTTACAACGCTGAAGATCTGAACAGCAGTTCTCACCTCTCATGGACTCGTCCACGTTCATCACCCAGAGTTATAGTCACTGATCGGTTCTTGCTGAGGTTAAAGTTGCTGCTATAGTAATGGTAATCGGGAGTAACCCATCCAACCCACACACAGGCAGGGTCCTGACCTGCAAAGATTCTCACTGAGTGGAAGTACTGTAACACAAATAGAAAGGTTAGTGAGAAATATATAGGTGTTGCAACTTCAAATGACCATGAAAAAGAAGTGGATTAAGTACCGTGGTGATGCTGCTGTAGTCGACTCGTCTGGCCTCCTCACTGTGCCTCACAGATCTAAGTGGATACCTATGAGAGATCAAATTTAACCAGTTAATTCTATTATTAGGTCAATTTACTTCAAATTCAGTTGGGTACCATAACAAGTCTGATGAAACATAAATGTATCTGCATCAATTTTTGTTTCAACACTGAAATACTGACTGAAACTGACAATCATAACTTTTGGAAGGTCAGTACCTGTGTTTAACTTTTAGGATATCCTCCTCATGCACTCCGTTCATGTCTACGGCAGGATTGGTCTTGAAGATAGAGTGAAACTCAACAGGCATGCTGAGACGACAAAATACCATGTCAGCATTACTGTTCTGGGTGCCAAATGTTTTGTGGGTGACTTTAAGGCACGGAGGGCTGTCAATGGTGCCGTCAATCCTGGTCACCTGCAAACAGGACACAAAATAAAATCCCCGAATCCATAGCATGACTAATTTAGCTAATCATAAGTATTTCACGGCACTGTCATCTTACTGCGATGTGGTTGTGGTCCTTTGGCACATTGACAAATGTAGGAAGACGCTTGCTGAACCACATCGTGACTTCTCGGTTCATGTTGACAGCAAAGGGTTCAAATCCCTCCTGCAGACCACACATGGTGTAGTATTTAAAGGTGCCGGCATCCTTCCCCAGGTTCATGCGGCCCACCTGAGCTAGACTGAGGCTGCACACTGGGATAAAACCTGAAAGACAGCCAAAGGAAGTGAGTGGGAAAGAGACAAGCTGATGGGGGTTGGAATAAAAGCTCTAGGAACAGACGTGGCAAGAAGGGAGGGAGAATCAATCCAGCTTTTGCAAAAAAGCTATTTACAGCTGTCACGTTAAATGAGGGCAGTTTCATTACAGGGAGCTACTTATTTTTAACTTGTATCCTGAGCCTGGTCATTTGAGGTTATGGCTCCCTGCTCCGCATGTGAAGGCTTTATTAAAGTATGAACAGAGGATTGCTTATGTCTAACAACTCTGTACAATCACATTATCTTCCTAACGTTTCCTGACCTTTATCAAGAACACGTCACCCCCATCACATCACATTTACACATGCTCTCTCACCATCCTCAGTTTCAAAGTCAGTGAAGCAGAGTTCAGAGCCCTTGGTGGTAATGAGGATCTCTCCATTAAGAGTGAAGATCATAGACTTGTCCTCCATGTTGATCATGCAGCCCACTACGTCCCCAGCGTGCCAGCAGCGACCAAACAATCGGCCTCCCATGTTCAGACAGTGGCCCTGTGTGCAAGACACGCTTGTAGGAATAACTCAGTATAAACAATACAAGATATGAGACTGGCCCCATCTGCTTGACTGCTTACTCTGAATCCATCAAAAACGAAGGCGAGCTCATCCGTACCAAGCTCCACGTCAGGCTTACATCCAGGTCGGGCCCAGCCAACTCTCATGTCTCCTCCTGTCACAGCCTCAAATTCGAAGTACCACTTTCCAGTCTTCACTGCATATGTCCTCTCCACTCTGAAGAAGCGGATCTTATCAATGCTGAGCCGCTCAACCACTTGTCCTATCAATAGAAAGGGACAGATGCAGGATAAGATGAGCGATCAGTCCCCCACTAAAAAAAAAATTCAAAAACTCTTTAATAGAAATACCGATTGCCCGGTGGGTAGTTAAATGCAACTATATTAAACCCATTTTATTTGACTATAACTGGAAACAGGGTGGGAGGCAGAGTCCCATATTTGGACTGGAAAATTAATACCACATAATTTTTAACTTCAGTGCATTTTAATAAGCATAATTATATAGATGAAACTCACCGCCTTCCTGGTCTGAGGGCTCGATGTTGTACCCGTATCCAATCAGAGTTCGGATTGCCTCCCGCAGGCTGTCCCTGTTCGACTTCTTTGTTCGCTCATCCAGCAGCGCATAAGGAACGAGACGAGGGTTACGCTTACTCTTCAGATCCTGCGCAGAGAGGAGGCAGTCAGAGATAATTTCATGCACTAATCTGATGAGAACCCTTTTCCAAGCATCCCTGTTTGTTTCATCACCATTTGCTGCGACTCTGCTGTCAGTCCCATTAAAACAGAAGTTAATTGATGGGACGATATAGTGCTTTTCAGCTGTTGACTCTTATCTCTTTCCCTAAACGTCTGTGTCACTTTCATTAGCATTATTGCCGCTGGGAACATGGCAAAGTCATGTTAGCATGAGACCACTTGTGTCTACGACACATTCTTCGAAATTTTTAGTTGTTTTTATGTCAGTTGCAGCATTAAAAAGCATAACTGAAAACCTCAGGGAATAAATCAAGTTCTGGCCAGTGACCAGCGACAACTAATCTAGAAAAATTAGTTTTGCTCATACTAAGAGGAAAAGAAAGAGCAGGGAAAGATTAAAGAGGCAATATGTGGTTTACACAACCTTGAATATTTGCATTTTGATTGAATGGCTTGTGCTGGATTTAGTAAACAGAATATGTTTTTATTAATGAGCCTTTACTCACACTGTAGGAAGATTGAGTTTACTCAATTCACCCGCGTTCTGAATGATGAAAGTCTTTTAAATAAAAGAAATATAAGCCATACCCATTAAAGGGATCCTTTATTTGAAAGAGAAAAAAAAGCAATGAACGTGGCATATTTTGCATCCCATTATGGAAGAAAAAAACAATGGAAACATGACTGCAAGACTGCTTATCACATTTGTGAAAACAACAACAAAAATAGAAAAAAATCCTGATTAACAGCTCATTTCATCATGTCTAGGAGCTTATGTATAATTTTACTTCTTTTCATTTCACAAATTATCGACATGTGTTCTGTACACTGTGTTCTTTGACTTGGTGCCTTTTACAGCAGAATATCTTGTCGCATATTAAATAATGTTTTATCATAGCAGTAGTCATACACTCCACATTTCCATACTTAAGTTATACAAAGTTAGTACATTTACAGACCACTCAGGAGAACAGTGGAAATGATAAAAGAAACCAATTATTTTATATTTTAAGAAAACTAAATTGTTTTCTTCCAGCTTTTATACTTTAGATGGCAAGTTTTGGGGTTTTTTTGGTGCCAACATATTAAAGATAAATATATTTGAACACACCTGCTGAATGCCGTAGGTCCATCCCTGCTTGATCCGATCTTTGGCCCACACATTGTGTGCATTCTCCGCCAGTTTGTCTACGAGCAGCTCCTGACCTGGTGTCAGTTTTATGTCAGAGAGGTCCAGAGGGGATGGTTTATAACCGTTGGACATCATATAGCTAAAGGGGAGGGGAAAGAGAGGTTTTGACCATGTTTACAATTAACAGAAATCTTTATGGAATTGCAAATGTATTGATTGATTTATTTGATGGAAGTGTTCTGATGAACTGGGGTTATACGTGTTTAGATTTTTGCTTCTGTATTCATGCTCACTCACTTCTTGGGTAATTTTTTCTTTTTGAGGGAATCCTCAGCATTTGGATTCACCTGAACTATATGGCAGCCTAATGCTACTAAGGTTCTGTAGAGACAGAGAAAAAAAACAGTGTAAAAAATGGAAAACATTCATCGGTAGAAATTGTTTAATATCACACGGACACACACAAATATATACTGTACATCACTACTTATATGACTGTACATTAAAAACACCAGCAGCAATAGATTAAATGAAAGGCACTGATCTGGTCCTACTTCTGAAAAGCCAAACAACGCTAAGAGGAGCGACTAATTTCCTTCTCTCCTTGTCAGAGTACAAAGTGGCAGTAAAAATACGTTTCTTGTCACTCAGAAACTCATCGCAATCACCCCCAAGTGCTCTTTAAAGATTAATCACAGCATGCCTTAATCTCATAGATCATTTATTCAATTAATTACTACCGAAAAAGCTTTTAGGTGACCCACTATCAATGACATTGGCTGGTACCATAATGCATACAACCCAGTATTATATGCAGCACCGAGGTGGACAAGGATCACAGACTATCAGTGTGTATTTGGTATAAACAGATACCGACACAAATATGCACATTCTGATGACAGGACACAGGGAACGGTAACAGGCAGCTTTCTGTTCACAGGCTAACAGTTTTGCTTATGCATAAATAATATAAAGGGGAGTTTTTCCTTGCCACTGTTTGGCTTAAGGCTTTTCTCCCACTAGGGGAGTTTTTACCTGCCATTGTTTATGTAATAATTGCTCGGGGGTCATGTTCTGGGTCTCTGGAAAGCGCCTAGAGACAACTTTTGTTGTATTAGACGCTATACAAATAAAGTTGAATTGAATTGAATGGAATTGAATATAACGGTGAGCAAACACACGTGTAAAACTGGTCTAATCTTACAAACAATCTGGACGCGTTCACTGTTCAGAGTGTGGCCTGACACATGGTCTTTTTTAAGTTTATCAACATGCTGATAATCTTAGAAACATTTCTTGATCTGTATCATTGTTTCTACCTTAGAATAAACTGGTATCAAAATTAAATGGCAGCTAGTCACAGAGGTAACGGAAAATCTCAAGGCCCTGTCACACCTTGATTATTAAGCCGGAGGTGTGTCTCACGTCGGTATTTGAGTGCCATAATTCAGGACAGATTTGGAGTCCTGTGATCAAGGTTTGTAAAGGCTATAAAAAAAACAACAGGAAAACGACATTAGATTTTTTTTCTTGTAAAAAAATACAGAATAAAAATTCCTTAAGTATTATATAGTGTGTTTATTCAACGCCTTTAGTGCATTATTTCATTCAGATGGTGATTTATTATTCGTCCCTAAGAGAGACCGTTTCAGCTACGTAGTGAATGTATATCGAATATCCAACCTAAAACTAACTTCACCACGATGGCCGCCGTCGGCTTTGGCACAATAGACGCTAGCCTCTCGGTATAAATGCACAGCCCATCCAAACTTTAAGACAGTGGGTGACCAGCCTAGGCATGCTAACGCACATCAGAGACAGTAAGCGGTCCAATGAGTCGCTGGGTTCGACCCCAAAATGACCGGCCAAGTAATGTGAGTAGTCACCATCTCAATTGTCGGTGCAGGCCTATCAGTAATCACATCAATAGCTGGCTTCGGATTGAATATAGCCTCCCGAGACAAGGATGTACACACCTGGTCCATCAGGAGCGGGTCGGTACTTGTACTAAATCTTGAATTAACACTGGCAACATCAAAAATATCTCATATTTGATTTAATTTAATTTTTTATACATTGAATAATGTTGTACAATATTCTTCACTTTCTAAGACCAACTATATGTAAAAATGTGACTGTTTTATGACGAAGTCCAAAAACGTGATATAGTTATTATCTTAATAAAGTCGCTCAGTTACAAAAATCTGTGTAGATATATATATATATATATATATATATATATATATATATATATATATATATATATATATATATATATATATATATATATATATATATATATATATATATATATATATATATATATATATATTTTTTTTTTTTTTTTTATCAACATGATATGTCCTCAAAAAAAGAAGTATGGACAATGAAATTGCATCATGATGCTCAACTTACTTCAGAGTTTCTGTTGACATCTGCAGATTGTAGTTCTTTTCAGTTTCTGGCAGTCTGAAGAAATCCACCAGGCATGGATGCTGCCGTTTATTATCATCCCTTATCTGTGGGGGGGGCGGCATTAAAACATATCAACTTTTTCCAGTTGTCATCAGCATTTATCATTGGCACCACATACAAGTACAAACAATTGAAAGCTTTGCTAACAAGGCATATGAAATACACTGGCTTGGAGGTCACTGTGAACTCGTAGATGGCCAGGCATGGGGTCTGAGTACACACTGAAACTACTTGCAGTGATAAAGACAATCTTCTCTAGTGAACATGTCATGGATGAAGAACTTGAGAGCATGTTTTCTTGAGGGAGAGTAAGAAACATATGCAACTGGAATGGTGAGAGCATTTCTTAAGACTGTACTTGCCAAAATAATCCCTTTGGCAATACTGCTGAGAGTAGGCGGCATGGCAATGGCGGATGTTTGTGAAGAAAACATGCAGAGCTGTGTACAGATATGTGTGGGGGGGATCTAAAGAACACCAGCCAGCTCTTTTGTGAATAGTACAAGAACTATGGGAAATCTCTTCTTTGACAGTTCCTCCTCTGACAGAATTAGATTTAGGAAAAAAACAAAAAACATCAACATACGAAAAAGGTATTTATATGCAAACCTCCGGGGTGAAACTGCAATATCACTCTTCCTTTTTACATCCACTGCAATCTTTCAGATTAGAACATTACTATAAATAAAGGTTTGAGTAGGTGATCTTTTCAAGAAGTATTTTTTTTTTCATTAATATCGGTTAATTTATTTTCTATAATCTGATCATTTACAGCATCTTATGCATAGTCAGTGTGTGTGACGGTGTTGTAGGCAAGCAAGTAGAGGAGGCGCTGCCATTGCCAATGGGTCCTACTAGGGATGGTAGTTTCACGGGTTGCTTCATCCTCAGCGTGACCTGAGGGCTCACTAAGAGTATTTCAGAAGCAGAGCACTTCTGACTTTCAAATGTCTTTCTGAAATGTTGAGTTAATCTGAAGTAACCTCCCTCTATATGTGGTAGAAATCATTCCGTTTTATTCTGATCACTAACAGGATTCTCTGCACCATCCTTCTCCATGTATGATATGATGTCTATGTACAATCAAGTGGTTCAGCCACAGCTGGATGCTAAAATGACCGTAGCATGTATCTTGAGCAAAGCAGAGTGGATGGTCCCTTCTGAAACGTGTCAAGTGAATTCTGTTGGGACCAGTATCCCCCTGTACGCATGAAGGGTGGTCCTTCTAACGCAGCTTCATCATACATTAAGCAACCAAAGACATTTTTTTCATGCTTGGTACACAAAAGAGCTGCATACTTTGAAACTGTCCCTCCCTGATGTACAATTTCATTAGCTGACACTCACGTTGAACGGTCCAAAAATAAAAAGTTATCCAACTTTTGACGAAAGGAATGCTCCTTCCATAATGGACTGAACCCACAATTCAGTTCGGTAACATTTCACATCACCCGATCCAAAGTGAGAAGACAGTGATGCTCAAGGCCCTTTCATCATGAACACGTCAGCATTGTTATAACTACAGTATTACCACATTAGTGTCAGAAAGTTCCTTCAGCTGATGAACTCACTACATAGCTCTATTTGTACCACTACTTACGTAGTGACTGTAGACTAGTGGGCTATACTAGGGATGAATTGGGACATAGCAGTGTTTTGTTTTTTTTAAATAAAGATTAGCACGAAGAGGCTCAGCAATTTGTTTGTATGCTTACAAAATATCTCACTCTTGCAAATGCACACTGCACATCGCAGAATGAGCTGAAAGTATTTCCAGCTTATATTGACACTAACACAATCGTACCCTTAGGAAGAGAAAGCCCTTTTGTGAAACCAGTAGTAGTGTTTTGTCCAAGTAGTTGTATCAGTAACAGAGGAAAGATTCTCATATAAATGTTTGTATTATAGACATAAGAGCTGCGTTCCATAGTATTGTTGGTTTTGTTCCTTGAAAAACCAAACAGGTTACTTTGGCATTTATATTATGGCTCATTAACAATAAACCAGAAAGTCTTCAGACATGATCTTCTTCTTTTTTTTTTTTTTACAGTTATTATAAATCATATATATCATACTTGTAATTATTGAGAGTAAGAATCTGTTCTGATGCAAATTTGATATAATAGTTGTTGAATACTTTTGAAAGTTTTGACAAGATTTAGATCGTGAACATTTGGTCCTCATGACAAACTGAGAGCCCTGTTTTCTGCAGGATATATAAATAGTAGAAATAGTTCACATTACATCACTTAAAAATGATCTTTTCATCATTCAGTTTTAAAAGTGTGAGTTTTCTAATTGTGTTATATGTAAGTCAAAAGAAGTCAAGCTAGCTGTTTCTATGCTAAGCTAACCATCTTTACCATCTTATTTTACATTTAACTTGTGTATTTTAAAGAGCTTTTTTCAATTTTCTAATATTTTTAAGAGCAAAAGACAGGGTATTACAGGAGAGTATGTTAATTATTAAATTTGATAGTAAAAAAAAAGACTTGTTTATAAGTACTGTAAATCCAAGTCTTTGTCCCTTGGATTTACAGTTGAAACACAGTGTCAAGTATCAGTAAGACATCCCTTAAGTTTGTTTATTTTTCTTTAATAACAAAAAGAAGTTGATAAAAGGTAGACTTCCTTCTCGGTTTATTGTGGTGTTGAAGTTTCAGGAACATCCTGTTCTGCCCATGGCTGAAAACGACACAAATTCATGACTCTTGCTAAAACACACAATGATACTTTCACTTTTCTACCTACAAACAAACAGGTATGATGCATTGAAATGACTCATATGAAAAGCATTGAACATGACAAATGAGTTTTCTTTCCACTTACCCTCTTTTTGGTGTGAACCGCAAATTATAAAAGAGAAAGCAAGATGACGAAGAGGCCTCTGTGATGGTTAAAGTCTGCTACTACTCATAATTAATGCATTTCAAGCTGACAATAATACTGAGAAAATGTCTAACTATGATGTTTATATCTGCATAAACATGAAAAAAAATGCATGGCTTATGCTTTTTGTCTTTGCATCTACATGTAAATGACGATCTAGTAAGAGATTGATATGAGAAGAGAGCGACGTGACTGGAATCTCACCTTGCCATATGTCCAACCCAGCTCAATCTTATTCATGCCCCACAGTTCGTGGATGTTTTCTGCCAGCTTGTCCCGAACTTTTTCTAAATGAGGTGGCATGACAACCTAAACAGAAAGAATAACACTGAGATGTTTGTCTCAGGAATCAGTGCGTTAAGCTTCTCCTGTGAGCAGACCTGGCTGGTTTCCACCGGCGTGGGAATGAAGGAGGCCTGCGACGTGAACTGGGTGGTGCCCAGCAGATCTCGAACTCCATCTGCGTCTCTCTTGTACTCCTTCACCGGCTCTACTTTCATCTTCTCTTTGGGCAGCAGAGCCTCGTAACACGGAGCATAACTTGATGGAGGCAGGAACTTAAAGTCGCCATGTCGGCCACCGAACAGGAAGCGCACCCTGATGACAGAAAATGTTCGCATCGTTTTGACTTTACACACATACAGTTACACAGACACCTGCTCACTCACCTACATACTCACTCCGCAGTTTTGGGGGACAGATAATCGCAGTAGCCTAGCTTTGATTCAGTCTCAGGGACCTGAAATGGTTGCTGCTTATGTCTCTGCCTGTTCTCGTGTCTGTTTGTTTGTTTTTTCTTTTACAGATCTCCAAGGCTTGTGTGCTCGTTGTGCGTTTCCCTGTGTTTTTCGCGTTTTAGACTAGCAGCGGATGTCACCCCTGACCCCCACCCCGACCTCCCTCCCCTTCACATTTAAAAAATAAATACCGTATCTTCCGCACTATAAGGCTCACCGCATTATAAGGCGCATTAAATACAGGGCCATCTCACACTGGAACAGGTTACCATATACCATAACTAAAGCAACAAGCAGAGACAGTTTCAAAAAGCAACTAAAAAGGTTATTTTTGGGTACAGACACAAACAATGGTTAATATATATGTTTGATATACATTTTGTAATATACATTTCGTGATTTATTGTGTGGAAAATACAGCTCAATGTAGTTGCAGGTTGTGATGATTACCACTACAATGATGTAGCTGGTGTAATGATGTGGGTGGGATGAGGGGGGGGGTTAATGGAGTGATGTAATTGTAATTACTTATGTATTTAGTTAAGTATATATATGTATAATTGTGCTGTTATATGAATGTATTTTAATTTTAATGGACCCCAGGAAGACTAGTTGGCGTTTTGCGTCCGCTAATGGGGATCCAAAATAAAAAAACAAAACAAAACAAATATCTGGTAAAATACGATTACTATAGTGTCCGGGGTTGAGTTACGTATCTACCTGATGGAGCTGCGCTACAGGAAATGCTACAAAATCCTACAGCAAATGCAAAAAAAAAACCAAGAAGAAAAGTACCGTATGTCAAACTTTATTAACAAAAATAAAAACCAGCTTTGCTCCGTCTCGTCATGCGAGTCAGCGTCGCTGCTGTTGTCTTGAACGTCTGTGACGATTCCTGACGTTTTTAGCGCCATTACTTCGGCGACACAAACTACATTACCCACAATCCCCCTGACTACATTACCCACAATCCCCCTGACTACAGTAACAGAAATTACCGTAATGATCATATATAAGGCGCACTGCATTATAAGGCGCACTGCCGGTTTTTGAGAAAATTAAAAGGCTTTTGGGTGCGCCTTATAGTGCGGAAAATACGGTACATATAAATTGTTTTACCAAAATGGTATTAACCATTAATATATATGCAGACAAAAAAAAAGAAAATGTTCGTCATATGTTCAGACTATTCTGTTGGTCCACATTTGAAAAGAGACCAGTACATGTGTGTGAGGGGGAGGTGGGGGCGCTGCATTGTAAATAAGAAAGATATTCAATGAGGTAGTCATCTAAAAAAGAATTAGCCAGTAAAAAGAAAACCAACCATGCGGATAGACAGAACGACTTTTTCCTTCTCCGGATCCCCTTAAATCAGTTCTGCTCTAACAGGGACAAGTTAAGCTCTGAGAGTGGAAAAAAAACCAGCTCTGAGCTCAGGCCATCACTGTGAGAAGGCTCTCCAGAGGCCTCCCAAAATAACTACTCAAGTAGTAGAGGTGACGCAACCCAACCCATTCAGACTGCAGCCCTCAATTATTGAGCAGTGAGGTTGTGTGAGATTGTGTCATTTCCTGGCACATTTAACTCTGTGGAGATGATCATCTGTCCTGTCAGTCAGCTCAACCACAAGGCTGGAGATTTCTAAACCATTTCACACCATTGACAATGCTCATACTACGGTTAGAGATACTTCACCTCAACAGGAACAAGCTGAACAAGCAAGATGAGTCGGAGAACGTTGCCATTTAATGGTCAGAAGTGGTTTAGTTGCCTTTTTTATTTTGAAAATGCAAATCAGTACTTTTCGCATAAAAATGGACAAGAATAATTCATTTAGCACTAAGCACACATGGGTAAACAATGCTGTGCTTCGTTTTAATACATGTAACATCGAAAAGTGATGGTGATTTAAGCGTGGACTCTGAATGGCTTCAGTTGCTCTGAAATAATGTGCTTAAGAGGGACAGAAAGAAACACATGAAGTGGGTCCATTCTCACTGCATATTCGTCTTTTAGAAATGCCAGTTTGTCTGCAGGAAAAGGTAAATCCATGTTGATGGTGTGTAAAAATCTACTATGGATCAGACAGAGGTACCTAAAACCATTTTATGTCTGGGGGCCACAAAAGCAGTTGGTGAGATCCCAGCAGATACGCCGCCTCTCTTTGTGATTCAGTTTGTGAGGTTTATCAGAGCTGCCTTTATGATGTCACTACGTGCCCATAAAACTGCATAATTTGTATTGAGTTGAAAGATAAAAGCATTCAAAGTAGGATATTCCAAGGAAAATGACTGTATGACGGTAAAAAACTCCTATAAAAAATTTTGATGTCCCTAATTTACTGCTGAGTTCTGCAACTGGCTGTCTGTCTCATTGGCTACTGCTCGCTTTCATCCTCTTTAGAGGAGGAGTGGTCAAGTTTGGATGCTGTGGCTGCAGCTGTGAACGTAAATATTGAACTTTAAAGTTACACATGTTTCCAAAAGTGGAAAAGCACGAGGTTACCCTGAAAGCACTGCAAGCCTTTATTTTCTCATTCTGAAACAATTCTAGCTTTTCTATGATCTGTTTCACCCCAAACTATTTACAGTATGAGAGAAGTCTGTGGCCTGTGTAATGTAAGTATAGCAGCATTGTCATGTTTTTAAAAACTATTTAGTTCTAAATTGTATAATTTATAAACGTATCCAGAGTAAAGTTTACCCCACTATGCAAATGTACAATTGATTAGAAAGCATTGCTCTCGCTGCATGAAGCATTTCAAAACTAACATGAGTGAAGGAGCCCATGGCTGTTTTATTCGCGTAGCAGCGACTGAAAATTATTCAATTTGTTGTTTTTCTGACAGTAAAAGGAATAGCAAACTAATCCAACATTTTGACATTCCCTTCTCATCTAACTTTTGTAAAATCATGTATTTCTTTATACATTATTCATGCGTAACATGTAGCAGTACACAGATTTCAACATAAAAATAAAACAAAAATATGTCAAATCATTTCTCGTCTTTTTTTTAATTCCCTTTACTACAGTTTAAAAAAACTAAACAAAAACAATCTAATTAATTTGCGAAAAAAAAAAAAAAACATGATGCTGTATTGTCATGCAACTACCCGCATTATGAGATCCACTTTTACTTATTTATGTATAAGTGAAGCAGTCAGGCAGCAAGTCATTAATTCAGTTTCTGATAGCTTTCATGTCCACATAGAATCACACCAGAGACAGGTTTTGTGTCAAGTGTCTCAGAGTTAAAGCCGTTGATGTAAAATGTGCTCTTCCAAGCACGAGTCAATCATGAAATCGTGGAAAAACCGCTGGAGCTTGAAATTCCATTTTAAAGACTTGTCAATCACACCATCTGTGGTTACCATGACAACACAGTGGAAAATAAAGACATTTTTCCCCCTTGTCTAATGTAAGACTTGGAATATGAGTGTATTGAACAGAATTAAAAACTACAATGAATACTTCTGGAGAGTGCTGGGATAGGCTCCACCCTGTGACCCTGAATAGGAATAAATAACTGATGGATACAGAGATGGTTAACTTTGGTGACTCTTATTTATTGTTTTGTTTTTGTTTTTTATATTTAGCCCCTTCGACCTAAGCCTAAAGACTATGGGTTTAAAATTTAGACTGCAGGTATTCCCATCCCTCCCGAGGGTAGGGCTTAAGAATTACAACTTTTTTATATGCAGAGTTATATTTTAAGAAGCTCAAATGTAATTGTACAACTGCGTTTACCACCTCCTGTCGAGAGCCAACAGCTGCTAAGTTTTTATCAATATAATTTATTATTCTTTGTGAACCGAGAGTTGGTCTAAGCAGGAAGGCAGGCTCACATATCTTGTGGTTGCAACTTTCATACAGATTATCAAAGGGTAAATGTTCAATTCACAGCTGTGGGCCATTCTTCATTCTAGAAAAAATTTGGCACTTTGTGAGAAAAAAATAAAGTACAAAGTGAAAAGGTGTGGGTGTTCACTAAGACGATCGTTATTTCAGAATGCTGTCCAGGTCAAAGAGCACTCCTGTATAACAGTCATCCAAGTGAAGGAAGGAGAAATAAATATTACAATTAAAGTCTACCATGGAAAGAACACTTCATACTGAATAAAGAAGATTTGACAAGATCAAATTAATCTTTTATTTTAAATCCATTTATCTGGGTCTTTCCAACCCTAACCTGACACAGATGGCATGAAACCTGGGTGTCAGACTGAACATTGATACAAAACTTGAGTCACAGATTAAATCAGTAGTCAAATGTTTTCATCTGAGACAACTGACCAAAGTCAAGCCATGTTTGTCTCTGCATCATGTTGAGATTTTAATCCATGCTTTAATCACAACTCTCGAGTCGGGGGCTACTGTCAGCTGATGCAGCTGGTTCAAAACACAGCAGCTCTTATTTTAACTGGTACCAAAAAACATGACATTCACCCCAGTTTTGGTGACATGTCATTGATTCCCAGGTCACTTCCGGGTTGATTTTAAATGTCTTTAACCTGATTTTAAATGCCCGACGGTGCCTGCCTGACCCGCTGCAGCCGTACGGGCCCGCATGTTCTCTCGGGTCAGCCAATTGGTTGCTAATTGTCCTAAAGACAAAGAGGAAGCGGAGAGGCGCTCGGGCATTTTCAGTCATCACCCCAAAACTTTGGAACGAGCTGCCTCTCTACATCAGACAGGCTGACTCACTTCCTGTTTTTAAATCCTCTCTTAAAATTTAGTTATTCTGGTTTTTATCTGTATTTTAATTTGTGGCGTTATTTTGCCCTATGTTATTTAGCTTTTTTGCCATTTTGCTCCAGGCAGGCTGATCAACTCCTGTTAAAGTTACATTTAATCTTTTTATTTTATTGGGTTTTCACTCAGTTTCGAGATGTTGATTTTAATTTCCCACACTTTAATGAGTTTTTCTCTTTCTGTCTTATTCTTTAATTGATTTGTTGTAATTCATCTTATCTCTCTTGGTGTTCAGCTCCTTGGCCAAGTGCGTTGTTTTTTAAGTGCTTTCTAAATAAAATTCAGTCGAGTTGAGTTGAGACACAAAGTGAAAACTATTCATAATCTGTAAGATTAGAATTAGATTCGATTTTTTGTTTTACTGCTAAAATAAAATAAAGCAGCTTTTGGACATAAAATATATTAAGCCTGGACCAGAATAACAGGAACAGTAAAGTATAGAGCAGACTTAGAATCACTCATGATCTGAGGCATAAAACACCATCTATAAAACATCTGTGATGGCATGAACATGTGGGTTTCCGGAGGAACGGGGCTCGCTGCTGTTGATCCCTCAGAAGACGAAAGCAGTTGGACAAATTTACGTTTATAGTAAAATACTCTCTACTCAGGTGCAGCAAAATGTTTCAAAGCTGATTATATCGTGCTTTAAATTACGGATGGACAATGAAGTAAAACACAGACATTTGGGAGATATTGAAAGCAAAAATAAAAAATAAAATAAACGGGGTATCGGTTAAAAACAGCGGTCCCCAGGTGAAAGGAGTCAACACTTACTTGACCCCTGCAGAGAAGCTGACGACTGGGAAGAAGATCCCATCTGTGTTGAAATTCTCAAACATGCCTTGAACAGGCTGTCCGTTGATCCTGAAGGAGATGCTGGGTGCTCCCAGGTCCAGGCAGCAGCTCACCACGTCCTCTGAGGTCAGGATGTGCTGGTTCATGGATGCAACTGCCCGTGGGACACGGCCTGTTCGGGACAAACGTACGCTTGAGAGTGATGCAGGCACATCGCTCATCACTCAACCAAACACGCCAACACATTTACGCTCTGCTGCACCCACTCAGAGTCAGGAGATCCTCCCTGCAGGCTACTCATCGTGTTTAGACACCTGGTGATCTTCAATTTGCCAACTCAGACACACATATATTCCCTGAACGCTGAGCCCTCACCTGACCAGAGGTGGAGTCCATCAAAGCCATATGAATACAGGTCATCTCCGACTCCGTTGCCCCCCCAGCCCTCTCCTCCTCCGGGATAGGGTGCGTACCCTTTGCTGTTGGCCCAGCCCACTCTCAGGTGGGAGGGCTCGCTGGTCACAAAGTGGTCCACCTGATCGATCATCAGCTCGTAGTACCACTTCTTATACTGAGCTGAGCCCTCACTTACCCCGAGGAAGATGTTTGGTCTCATACTAGAAATAAAGTAACAATATGAAATCATGTAATATCCTCCTGAGCAAATAAGATCATGTCAGGTAAGATAATGTCAAGTATTTCATTTTCCAATAAAAACAAAACCAAAAGCTATGAAAATGTGTTTAGGACCATTTATTTGGGCGTTTCAATCACTTTTAACTCATAAACACACTTATAGGACAATCTTGTCACTTTGTTTGAGCAGCTTAAAGGGGACCTATTATGAAAAACAGGTTTTTTCTTGTTTTAACATATTATAAAGTGGTCTCCCCTCACCCTGCCAACACAAGGAAGATAAAATCCCATGAAAATCTGCCGTTCTGAATCTGCGCCCATGGTGACGTCACTATAGGCGCAGAGGTTCGGCCTCCGCTGCTGAAACCACGCCCACAACCAGCTCTCTGCGCCGGCTGGAGCTTCAGCCATTGTTCAGAAGCGCTGGCTGTTTGCACAGCGAAGGACAGTAGAAATGAGGTTTTGCATCGACATTCACCCTCATAAAAGCATCAGTGCCAGCAGTACGGACCCGGCAACTGCACACGAGTCAGCGGTAAGTGACGTTATTTTTTTAGGTTATTTATATTTGTCTATGAGTATGATCTTTGCATGGGTTAAGTATTTAGCTCAGCTCCGGAGTACCGGAGCTGCTCACGGACCGGACTGATGAGGAGCCCCGGCGGGTACCGTAATACATTTATTTCTGTTTATGGTTTTCAGATCTTCCAAGCAATGCACCTGAAGATGTTTAACGACACCTCCAGAAGACGCACGGTCCTTCCTTGAGCCAGCAATAGTGCATACATGTTATTTATATACAACTTATGTTTTATATTTTAACAATAAAGTTGCCATTTGTGAAAATTCAGTGTTGTGATTTCTTTACAGTTAACATGATTCATTTGTCTTGAGGAATTGGAGTAAAGAACTATGGTGTAACTGTTTAGAATTAAATTAAATCTTCCTGTGTGAAGACGATGTGACTTAAGGCTGATTTATGGTTCTGCGTTTCACCAACGCCTACGGCGTAGGGTACGCGTCGATTTAACGCAGAACCGTAATTCAGGCTTTAATAGTGTACGGAGCCGCTGCTCTTCTCCCCGGAGCGAGGCTTTGTTCCCTCCCCTGCTACACGTCATTCAAGCAGCCAACCAGCACAGAGCCTCATTATCATAACCTCCCCGCCTCTCAGGATCACTCACAGAAAAAGGGATTAGAAGCGGTAAAACTAGAGACATGGCCCACAGGCTGAATTTCTGTTTTATGTAGAATAAAAAAGCTTTAGATTGTTTTTAAGACATTCAAGGACTGTTTAAAATATACTAGGGCTGGGCGATATGGACCAAAAGTCATATCTCGATATTTTCTAGCTAAATGGCGATACTCGATATATATCTCGATATTTTTTCTGTGCCTTAATTGGGGTTTCCCCCAAAGCATTATAGCATAGCATCTCTGTTAGCTTCATTTTTTCTGACCCTTAAAAAAACAGTCAGTTTTATACAATGCCTCGTGCCAAATGTCACACAGGTACATTTATTAACAGAGGTCTGCACAATATCAAAATGTATAAAACAAATTAAATAAAAATAAACCGCCTGCATATATAGAATAAAAATGCTTCTTGAATAAAATAAAACAAATATCCCTTTCCTGCATAACAATTAAATTAAAATACACTGTGCAATTAATACAATGTAGACAGTAACAGGCAGACTTTTCCACTGAGGTTGACAGTTGTGCAAATAACAAAACATTTGTGCAAATCTCAAATAAAACATTCAAGTCAATTTGTCACAAAATAAGCTATATCAAAATCATTAAAAAAAAATGTAATTTTTTTTTTTTTTTTTAAATCGATATAAACGATATTGTCTCGTACCATATCATGTTTGAAAATATATCGATATATATTAAAATCTCGATATATCGCCCAGCCCTAAAATATACATTAAATGCCATAATAGGTCCCCTTTAAGTCTGCTGACTACTCATTCAGTGAGCTGTTGCGATCCAAAGGGAACTGTGACATCACAGACCCAAATCAAAGTGGAATTATCCAATTTCCCCAAGTTTTGAGCTCCGCCTAACCACATCGTGTTGCCTCTGGTATACATCAGAGGTGGTTAGTGATTGATTGCAAAAGAGACTACAGATGAAGTGGACTCAAGTGCTAAACTCCGCCCCCCCTAAAACAGGCTTCTGTGAATAGAAGTGCTGTTGTACTGTATCTCAGTGGTATTTTGAGCAAAGTATGTCGCAGGCATTTCATTAAGGCCTCAGTTAATCTTGTCAACTTGCTGATTAAACTGATATGAAATCAAAATGACTCAACACAACACAGTGTTTACAGAGCAGAAAGTAAACATCATTAATTTAAAACAGTTAAAGTATCTTGTGTGCAAACAATGACCTTGGTACAGTTAAGGGGTGAAAGAGTGAATTATTTTCATTACTCTTCTTTACACCATGTTTTTACTATACATTGATGATCTTAATGGTTTTAATAAATAATTATTGTGACTTATATGGTGTGCTAATCATAGGCAGGGACATTATAGAAAAGCAGTAAATTTGTGTAAAAAAAACATCGGACAATTATGATGTTGAAATTGGGCATTGTGGTTGTACAACTTTCTCACCTCTGGACGTCGTTGACCAGCTGCGTTTGTAACAGCAGATCTCTTTTGGGTAACAAGTGGTCACAGATCAGGTTCTGATTTGTCCGCACGGCAACGCCGTTACACACACACAACGAACAGAGTACGTCCAGGATCTGAAAGAGACAGCAAAGACATCAGGGAGGATAATAAGAACCAAGACCACTTCAGCGCCCCAGCAGCCGGTTACACATTGACTTGATTTCGCCCATTAAACGCTGGATATGAATCCATATTTTCCCTGAAATGACTAATTACTTGCGGGCCTAATCACTGTCCAGGTTTAATGAAACCGCTGCAAAATTATTCAGCGATGCTTATGAGGGCAAAACACATTCAATAATATTCTTTTGATATTTGCTTAACAAAACTGTAGAATTAAACAGCCTGGGAGGCTAATCCCTGGCTGACAGGTCACTTTGTCATCGAACCTTTCCTCCTGCGTTTGGTTCATGGACCAGACAAGCTGATTGGCTGTTCCTGGTCTGTTTGTTGCTCCACAGGTAAATTAAGATGTTTGAGTCACTCTACATGTTAAACTCTGGATATTTTTTTAAACCTTAACAAAGATGCAAAAGTGTGGAATATTAACTGTTCCTGATTTAATTTAATCAGTATTCACGATCGGGACTAAAATCAATCAAACCCCTGTGAACTCTCAGTCATGGTTGGAAGTTTCAAAGTTCAGTGGAAACATTTAACAGCTGAAAATGGCATAAAAATTCTCAGTGAAGTGGTTTGGAAATGAATTTGCATTCAATGAATCCTTTCGTTTAGTTTAATATGAGCAGAGCTCAGGATCAGTGGAAGCGGGACTAACATCTATAAAGCACTTTAATGAGATGTTGTGCTCCTTCCTGCTTGATTAGACATTATGAATAGTTCATTTGTGATGTTTCTGTCGGCAGATTTCATGCCAAGAGTTAGATAAGAGAATCAGTGCACCCGTCTGGCTTTATAAAGGTAATATGACACCAGAGACGGGAGCTAGTTATTCACCTTAGCAGAGACATCATATACGATGAAACAGCTAAAAAAGGCTCAGAATGAAATGAAATAACAAAAAACAACTGCTAGTTCATCTCAGTATCACAGGTAAATAAAAAAACATGTAAAAATGACTGTTAAGTGTTCAAACTGCTTCTTCCATTCTGTAAAAACGTAATTAGTTAATCACGTAGAATTGAGTCATCCTTATTTTAAGAGTCTTATTCTGCTAAAACACATATTTAGCTAAGCATACATGCTGAGCTCTAATCTTTTCCTTTATATATTTTCAGTTCAAATTAGGAGCTTCACTTATGTGGATTTCAGTTCTCTGTGAGAGGAAACACCATTCCCTTATCTCGGGTGTCAGGGATCATGGGCGGTAACTTTTTTGCTCCTTGTAAATATTTCTAAAGGTCGAGGTTAACACAGCACGTAGTCTTTAAAGCCTTTTTTATAGCTACGTATTAAACAATAATTGAAGACTGTTGGCTCCAGATCAAATCATGATTAATGTAGCCAACTGTCTGCTTAATAGAGAAAATTACTTTGAATGTTTGACTTTAAAAGGGTAAGGGGGACAATCGGGGGTGAAGGTATCCTGGAACGGCTTGCAGATAAGGTCCAGTGAAAGTCTTGGACAGAAGGCGGTAACAACAGTGCCGCTTTTCACCAGAAAGAAACCTCATCTCTTCTTAAGCTGCTTCTAAGTTGATCCAAATTATGTTTGAATCGCCTGATTCCATGTTGTGATCTGTCATTAGAAGTAGTTAAAGTCAGCATTTATATCTTAATCATGCACCCTAATTCACACAGTCCCAAAATACATGAACTTTTTCTCAAGACCAAGTGCACCAAGTACCTGCCCGAGACTCGTAAGAACCTGTTTTGGAGGCACATATGATATCAGAAAAAAAGTTTCCGCTAGCCTTTATCTTGGAAGCCATAAATTTGAAGTTAGAGGAACTACTTTCTGCCTCGATAACGCCTTAAAACTACATTCCTTAAAAGGAACCCTGGCTATTAAGACATGTAGGTCTTAAAAGATAAATGTTGGTATCAATTATAACAATGTGATATAAAAAACCTTGTTGATGTCTTCGTTTTTATAAAATTTGAAAATATAATTTAACTCGTAGGTCACCATTGTTGTTTACATTCTGGGTAGTGACGTCAGACGGTGGCTCCTGCTGGCCCTCTGGTCTGGTCTGTCATCAAACGGTGGACCCAGCACCAGCACAGAGGCCGGTTTTAGGGGGGGGCAGGGGTGGGCTATGCCCACCCAAACGTGCATCCTCCACCGGCGTCTCCATCCCGGCGGCGGCGAGAGCGGATGGCGGAGCGCTGCAGGCTGTAGAGCCACGGCTACGCCGGCTACGCAGGAGCCCACGCCGTAGCCTACGCCATCTATGGCGTAGGCTACGGCGTAGGCTACGGCGTAGACGGCGTAGACGGCGTATACGGGGTAGACGGCGTAGACGGCGTAGACGGCGTAGACGGCGTAGACGGCGTAGCCTACGCCGTCTACGCCGTTGATGACAGACCAGAGGCTGAGGGGACTGGCCCGGGACTTTGACGAAACGGGAGGCGCAGACTTCGCGTCAAATAGGCAAGAACATCTTTATTTTATTTAATGACGCCAGATCTGGCTGGGGTTTTTATTGTAGCATCGGCTATCTGCTAGTTGAAACGTGTGGTCTGTTAGTCTATCTGAGTTTTATGGTGTTTTTATAGTTCATGCTTCATGGTGCGGTACTTTTTTTTTGTTTTTTTATACTTTTTTGTAGGTGCGCCGTCACCTTAATGTTTAGCTGCGTTTTGATCTGTGTTTCTGGTGCGCCGTCACCTGTTTAGCTGTGTTTTCATCTGTTTCTGGGTGTCAAAACAGTGTACGGGGGTTAGCAGGAGCCACCGTCTGACGTCACTACCCAGAATGTAAACAACAATGGCGACCTACGAGTTAAATTATATTTTCAAATTTTATAAAAACGAAGACATCAACAAGGTTTTTTATATCACATTGTTATAATTGATACCAACATTTATCTTTTAAGACCTACATGTCTTAATAGCCAGGGTTCCTTTTAACACAAGAATAAGCTTGTAACCTTCTCCCCCAACATTACTTCCATTTGGTGATGGGTTACCTTGCCATTTCACGTCTTGCTGGTTACATCCTCAATAAAGTGATCAGGGCAAAAACATATCTATGAAATTCTACCATGATCACTTAGAGACGTACTTCAGCTGCAGCTGAATATGTCTCATAAGTACACCAGTACAGAGGAAAAACAGCTGTTGTCTACATTTAGACCTGAATCAACATAACATAGCATGCCTCTTTGGCAGGAAGCCCAACGTGCATGCACTCTCACTCATGTTAGCATGCGATCTTCCCCTACGCTGAAGCTTTAGTGGCACTCGTGTGAGTAAAGGTAACAACTAGAACAACTTTCAGATTATGAACAATATAAACGATTATCTTAAACTCGTGTCAATAAACACACTGCCATGAGCATGCTGGGAAATTACAACACCATTTACTGTTCATCTAGCTGCATTTTAAGATTTGTTTTCATAAAGACATTAAACAATTAAACAGAGATTCACTTTAATTACTAGGTTATATCCAATGTACATGTGGCTCAACATAATTAGAAACCAAATTAGAGCCCAGAGGTTCGTTTTACACCACAACCTTGTCCTGTATTAAGTCTCGACCACAGCGCCGCTACTTTACGCTCACCTTGTGGTTGCGTCCATGCTTGTAGAGCAGTGATATGATGGACTTTATGTGTCCTCTCTGGATGATATTCAGTGCCTCCGGGCTCTCAATTAGAATGCAGTGCAGAACTTCCAGGATGCCTGAACGGTTGCGAAATTCATCAATTAGTTAACACCAGCAGAAGAGAAAGACACGGCAGAGGACACTCATCAAAGAGGCATCCGGTCCACAAGGAGCAACAGGGAACTGAGTGCTGCCGGTGTGTTCTTAAATATACATAGAAAAAAGCAGGACAAGCTGTGCAGGAACCTACAAATTCCCATGAAAGGGAAACGGATCTTAAAGCGCTTCACTTCAAAAAGAAAAAGAGAAAGGCGCAGCATGTGTGAGACCTTGGCATGTACCTGATGAAGACTCCAGCCTCTCCAGCTTGCTCACCAGCCAGTCCAAGTTGTTGGAGAACTGGGTGCAGTTGTTCCGGTTCCCTCGGATTAGCGCCGCTGCAGTTCACGAGAAAAGAGTCCACGAGTCAAACTTTACACAAAACCATAGAGACCATGGATGGATCTGTTGCACGGCGTTACCTAACATGACACCTTACATAACACCGAGACAAAGTCACCCAGAGGTGAACACCTGAGATTAATGCCAAGCTTCTTTGACGCTCTCACACATATTAACTCTTAAATGTGCCTAAGATAAAAGGAGATGGACACGCGGACAAACTCCAGCTAAAAACGAAGAAAGACAGGGTCATCTAATGTGTAAAGTAGCTGAAGAAAGGAGGGAGATGTCCCAAATCCATTTAATGCTGCGCTGCACCAGGTGTGTGGAGGAGGGATCAGGGGAACAGAGACGTGGCTGGACCGCTAATTTGAAACCAGAAGGTGAATTCAGTGTAAACAAGAGCATGAAGGACATTCTTAAAGGACAAACGGGGCTTCATTCAGGCGTTATGAGACATCATGTCTCAGAAAAGCATCTTTTACATGACAGTCGGTGAATGGATGCTCAAGACAAACATTGTGCTAATCAGATCAAAGAGCAAAATATGCAGACAGGGAGGAAGAGGGAATATACATATATATGTATATATAGCCAGCTCATTTTAGTGAGGTCTGTCTGTGTCTGAGAGAGCGTGCGGTGGCAGTACAAGAGGTTAAAGTGGATTTTAGACAGTAGGGCTGACGGCAATGGGCCGTAGGGAATATAAAGAACGCGGCAGGCAAATGTAAACGGATTACAGGGCGGACAGGGAGGAAAATTGGAATTCAACGAATGAATTGTGCCAATAACAGACCGAGAGGATTTTATGTGCATATTTGCGCAGGGGCGTGAGACAACTGCTGGTTTTGGGCCGATGCCCTCGCCGGAATCAAATCACAAAAATTGGAGGGGCTTTTGTATGCAGGGGGCCACAGGCCCCCCAAATCTTTCCTCAAACAATAAAAGCACGTTTGTAAGCCGTATGTGAGCGTTACAGGTGGGCATTCATTCATTTGGTTCATTTGGAGTTCATACATGAATCTGACTTCTTGGGCGATCCACCATCCTGAAGCAGCTGTTTCTGAATATAACTCTCATAGTGCTTGACAAAGGTTTCCTAAAGCAATCCTTCACCAACTGTTATTGATGCAGTGTTGTGTGTAGGCCTGTGTTGAAAAAAATCGATTTCCTAATTCTAAATCGATTCTCATATTAATTCCTAAAAATCGATTCATATGGGGGGGGGGGTTCTTTTTTTTTCTTTTATTTATTTATGTTGTTTTTTTTTTCATCATTACATTACAACTTTTGGTTATTTTTTTGTTTATCCCCAAAAAAGGAATGTTTTGTTGGACACGAGAATAACTGGTGCCATGTTTTTGCCTTTAAATATGTTTAAAGGTATGAAAACATTAAAGTGTTAGGTTATAATTGCATAAATTGTCTATATTGCATTACTTTATATACTGTCTTGGGGTTACATTTGCAAAAAATGCTAAAAACCAAATGCTCAAGAATTAAAAACCAAAATAGACCGAAAATGGAAAACGGAATGTGGGAAAAAATAAAACCGATTTCATCCGTCTCCGTTTGCTGCCCTGAATCTGTTTGGTAACTGTGACCCACATGATGTTTCTGAAAGCAGTTCTATCAGCATTCTGGGAGCTGATTGGTCCTTACAGCATCATTAGCTGCCAATACTTGCTGTTTAATCTCAATATAATACTAGTAGTAATATTTTGCATAACTACAGACATATAATTCATGCAACAGCTCAAAAAACAGTTTTAATAACACTAAGCCAAATCAATATTGGAATCAAATCAAATCTTGATAATCGATTCTGAATCTTAAGAATCGGAATCGAATCGATTCTTGAATCTTGAATCGATCCCCAGCCCTAGTTGTGTGAGGGGGAGGAGCTCACAGGTGTGCAGTTTAGGCATGTGTCCTACCCTCTCGAGCCACTATCACACCTTGAGAGGTAATAATACCCGTAAATGACTGTCTCTCAGACAGATTGCAACAGAGTTAGTATAAATCTTTGTGCATCTGTGTTTGTGTGTGTAGATGTGTGTGTCCTATTACCCAGAAGCTCATACAGGAGGTTGAGAATGTCTTTCCAGGTTGCTCCGGCCTCCAGCCCAGCGCACTCCCCGAAGTGAGCCGCGCTGTTGTACACGTTGAGACGGTCGATACAGTTGGACACAAGAGTCAGCATTCCCTGAGGAAGCACAGCAACGCAGCACATGAACGTGACTCTAGCAAACAAGTGGAGAAAAGTCTTTGCACTCAGCGCGTACAATTATCAACCACTGGACTTGGACACAGAGAGGAGGAGGACGGGCATCTCTGCTACCATCAACTTTGAGCTTGTTGATCTATTTCAGGTTAAATATGTGCTGAAACTGAAGCACTGAACCTGTTGCAGGTTCTTTAATCTCATTTTTGAAGCAGCGGCATAGGAAGACATCAAAAGCATTCAGGGAGGATGTGATCTTCATGTCCATCCGGGTACGTCACAGTCGGACTAACCAAAGAGGTTCTCACAGACGAGCGAGTGATAACTTCACTTTCTTCTTATCTGACTTAAATCCAACTGAGAATTTGCACCTCATTCTCAAAGGGGGGAGGAAGCACACCTGAATGAACATCGGGTAGAAAACTTTGGCTGCTGCTTCAGCAAAAGTCAGTCACGGCCCGGTCAAGGAAATCACTGACTCGGGAGGAAGTTACAAAAAAAGAAACCAATGCTTTTGAAATACCGGAGCATTTTTAGTTGTCAATTCATTTTGCCTATTTGTTCAACTTGTGTTTTAAAAAAAAAAGGAAACTGCTTTATAATTATGCAGGGTAAAATATTGTGACTTTTCATCTTAATGACAAACTCTCATTAGTATAACAGCTTCACTGGTTCAAATCTTTCCCCATCTTTCAATTAGCTGACTGTCCTGAATGCAGCTCTGTCCTGTCCCATTCGGTGGCCATGTCACGGTGATTTATCCAACAGAGAAATATCTACAGTGATCAGATATGCAAAATGGAGGCTGTTAAAAGACAAAATGGAAATTGCAGGTGATTTATAATACCAAGGAAAATCATGAGTCAGCTGTGTACAGTGACAAATTGACCTTCTGAATGTAATCCACTCAGGATGGGCCTATTACTGTATATTCAAACAGGGTAAAAGACAAATATGACAATACAATATAAGAACATTGCCTTTATTTATTGCATTTACCTAACTTTTGGTAGTACGGTCACGTTGTAGTCTGTGTGTCAGAAGGGTAATTTGGACGGCTGACATCACAGGGCCACTTACTACGCCAGCTGACATATCATTGTTGATGAAAGCGATTTCAGCCCTGGAGGCATAGCAGGAAGGCCCGGTGCACTCAGGCCGCCTCGGGGAAAACTTATAACAGCAAAACTGCTGACACTTCCGCGTGCAGCGCTTCCAGATACTGGATGGCAATGAAACACGCCACTGAGAATCAATTGCTTTGGCCTCTCTCACACGTTTGTCTGCCTCTGCTGTCGGCCCCGCTTGCACATGCAGTCGTTTACTAAATGTTTGTAACGTTTTGCAGCACAGAGAAACGACTGGACCCTCTGTGATGTGGAGCCTCACTTCTTGTTTGAAGAGGTTCTGCCTGTTCTTGAGTGAGCGCAGCTTGATCTGCCTCTCTTCGTGCTCCAGCTCGGCGTCGGGGAGCTGGAAATAGGTGATGAGGTCGTTGAGGGTTTGGAGCACCTCCTCGACGGGCAGGGCGATCATCGCCCGGTTCTTGACGCTCAGGCAGTCGAGGTCTCTGCGATGAGGGAACAGAGACAAAGACACGCTAAACATTTAATTTCATTTCATTTATTCCATTCATGGTATATATTCTTAATAATGTTGTACAAAATTCCATGAAGTACACATTATTACCATGAAAGAAAAGGAGCAGGAAGAAGAAAACTTATGATACCTGCCCCTCTCTGTTAATACAATTACGTTGACTTACTGAACACCAATCTATCTATACACATATTTATAACAAGAAAACAAACAAAAATACCACTTTTCTATCTATTTTTTTCTCTTTCTCCTTCTTCTTTTTTGTAGGCACTTATCTTTTCTTGTTTAAACATTTTCTTAAGCTGATACAAACTTGTGCAACTTTTCAGTTTCTTGCTTTGTCCATGCCATAATTTTACACCTGTAACAGAAATACACATTTGTTTTATGTTTCGCCTTGCAAAAGTATGTTTGAAATCAAGTTTAAATCTGTTGTCCTCATCCTCCAATCTGAACAAATTTTGTAACTGTTCTGGTAACGATCTATTTTTTGCTTTAAACATTATTTTCAAAGTTTGAAGTTCAACTATATCCGCCATTTTCAACAAACCTGCCGAAATAAATAATCTGTTTGATGGACATGGACATTCAGACAACACATCCCACTGAGGCTTGTGTACCTTTAAAAGTCTCCCATTCATAAAGACGCCCGGCACGCTGAACAGACTTGAGGAGAAGTGGTGATGACTAACATTGTGTTTGGCCCACAAGTTAATTCATGCTGAAATACCGATTTCCGCTGGCGTGCTAAAAATAGTTTGTGCCGTATGCGTGGGAGGGAGGGGGAGGGAGGGGGAGCGGGGGGATGTGTGTCACAGCCACAGGGGAGGTCTGACAGCCTCTCACATGTCACCACACTGAGCGCCCCTGAGCTCCACCCAGGGGACATTGGGCCCTCTGATAACAAGTAAAGGTGTCATCCACTTACGTGTGCCACGTCGCTTTTTCATAGCTGGCCGTGCGTAGCTGTGCTGCAGACGCCTGGTCCACTGCGCGAGCCGTCGAGGGCTTTGGAGCCCCACTCAGTAAAAACTCACAGGCCCAGAGCGTGACTCTCTATTTGTCCCACCAACAATACACAACTGGGTTGACTGTGCAAGTGTCTCGGGGGGGTGGGTTGTGAGACATCAATATTTTGGCTTCTGTGATGAGTTGATGATGTGGTGGCATGTGGGACTGGGTTTTATCGTCTTTATTAGTCATGTTCCACCATAATTTGCTTATGTAACTTTTTCTGATGACAGCACATTTCGCAGATTACACTGACGGAGCGTGTCCAGACAAATGTGGACGATAATTTGGCTTAATTGGCCAATTTCTACACTCATGTGTGTGTGTGTGTGTGTGTGTGTGTGTGTGTGTGTGTGTGTGTGTGTGTGTGTGTGTGTGTGTGTGTGTGTGTGTGTGTGTGTGTGTGACAGTTATAAAACAGTAACTCTGAAAAACAATAAGTGAAACTGTTACTGTGAAAATACTTGGCAAAAAAAAGAAGTGTTTTTGTATGACTGTCTGGCTAAATGTAATTTGTTTGATCCGTGATAGTTTCCAGTAAAAGGGAAAGGGAAACAAACCATCATAATGTATTTCTTTATAAGGGATGTTGTCTTCCTTATTACCCATTTGGCATTGTTTTTATAATGTCTCCTTTTTCAAGGAGACATTTCTTTTTTTCCTTTTTCACCGAACGTGTCTCGATTGATCTGCCTGAGTCACGCCGGGGAAACGTGTTGCCTCTGCTCGTCAACATGTCAACTCGTAGCACTAGTAACTAACAGATGAGTAACTACTGAATGTAGAACCTTTAAATAAATGGGGTTCATATGGATGTGAAAGGGAAGCAGAAGGTCCTGGATCAATTTTCTGGTAGGAGTGTCTTTGACAGAACCCGGCTCTAGTACAGTTTATTAACTGATTAACAGATTATATCTTCTATCATTCAGAATTACACCTGAACCACTTTGTTGTATTTAGATTTTTAAGTAAAGTTCTTCAGAGTGAGCACCAGCGTCCTACAATGTACTGGCAGATTTTGTTTCAGAGTGGATATATATATAAAAAAAGGAAAATAAATAAGAGTAATAACCATATAAAATAGAAGAAGCTCTAGAATGAGAGTACTATTTGTCTCCTCCAGAACTACGTTATGTTTGGAGTCACTGAGTCAGGCGGTTCAGAAGCAAAACAAGCGACAGACTTGTTGTGTCAAATACCCAACCTGAAGCTAACTTCCCTATGTTTATTCTGCTTTTCCAAAACCAATCCAGCTAGTACTTTGAACAACAAAACACAGTCCCCCATGAATTGTCATCGTTGGGGTTTTCCATTACTGTCAGTTGAGGTGAACGCCAGCACCGGTCGTCCTGACTCACACAGTTCTCCAGTTCTGTGGGGGTTTTGGCAGGTGGATGTTTTGCAGTAGATGTGGATTCCCTCGTGGTTGCGTACCTGATGAATCGGTTAAAGAGCAGCGTGGTATTGCGGATGATCCGTGCAGCGCGGGACTCTTCATGTTGACAGCGTTGGAGGGTCAAGCCGTCATCCATGTGACCCTCAGAATGTAGACACGCCTTGAAAATGGGAAAAAAACATATGGCACAGAGTGAAATTGGGGAAGGAGAAAAAGGAAGGATTTCATACAGAGACAACCCTATTCACGCTACAAGTTCGTTCTGCCACTGTAGCACCTTTACTCCACCCGTGTGTGGCTGTGTGACTGACGCAGCGGCAGAACGGTGAAACAGTTCATCCCACGGCTGTTACGCCTGTGTGGGAGGCAACATCAGAGGGGTAATGGGGTAGAAGGAGTGCTGCTTGAACTGGCACTGGCCTCAAAAAGGTGGACAGGTAAAAGGAGCTATTTATTCATTTGGTCTCTTTATGTTTGTGATTTGCATCCGTATGATTCGTGCCCCCCTCTGCTGCCACTCACTCGTCTCTTGAGGGGACCCAGCCGAGCCGATTTGACGTCAGGTGCCTGGTAGGAGAGCCACAGGCCCGTGGGAACGTGCATGATGAAGCAGACCGAGTCCCCGTATTTAATCTCCGCCACTCCCATCCCCTCAATGTCTCGCTTGGGGCTCTGCTCCAGCTTCTCCTGCACGGGGGAGGACAGAAATAGGAAAGATGTCATGAAAAAACAGCAGCATGCAAGTTTATTCTTTTTTTTTTTTGCAAGTTTATTCTTAATCAAACCTCCAAGCAAACTTCAGCTGCGTATGCAGTTTACGGCTCCACCCATCCGTGAGTGGCCTGTATTTTTCCTGCTGTTAGGGTCCCATAGTGGCCACGAGGACGCCAGTGACAAATGACCTCAATTATATTGTAATATGCAAGCATTAAATACACTTTTTGAGGGTCACTAATTGGCTCCCAATCAATGCTCATATCTGGAAAGCCATTATGCCAATTACAGCGAAATGGTCAGTTCAGTTGCAATCGACAATTTCAATGCAATTAACCTCTTATTTTCCTGCCTAATGTCTGTTGGTGGTTCCTTTCTAAAGGTTTAGAGGAGATTTTTGTATTTAATGAGGAACCCTGTGGCTGATCCCATATTACACGGATCAATCTGAGGCATAGTGATGATTCTAGTGTGTGCATCTGGGTGTTTTTGTGCGCGGCGTCCTTGCCTTTGATACCCTGAAGCAGAAGGCTGTGGCGACGGTGTCGGACCTCTCCCGGTCCTGCAGAACCAGCCCCCTGTCCTCAGTCAGGGCCAAGTAGTGGCCCGTGGTCAGGTGTCGTAGTCGGAAGGGCTGGCCCCAGCGGATGTGACTTCCACTCCAGCTGTCAAGTTAAAACACCCTCACATTCAAATTAAACATGCAGTCAAACAATCTGAAAGAGACAAATGCACTTGCTTATTTGTTGGATCTAAACATCGCTGCCAGCTGTTAATTATCCGCTTCAAACGTGACTGAAACACAAGGCAAAAAGGTTGTGCGATGCGCTGTGTTTCTGTCCAGGAAGTTTGCAACAAAACCGATGCGACAAGCATCGTGTGCGACAATGAACATCAAGCAGAAGGACGGAATGTAAATGATGGAAGATGACAAATTGCATTAAGTCTTCAGCGGGAAGAAGAAGAAATGTACAAATTGGTGTAGGGAGAAAAAAGGCATCAGGAAAGTACAGATGGTGAGATGAGAAAACATCAGAGTGATGAAAAATATTGAAAACAAATGGAAATTGGACTGTTAGACAGGAAGAAAAGGTCATTTGAAGTGCATCCCACCTGATTCGGAGAGGCTCCAGCCTCCACAAGGACCTCGCCTTGGCACCTGCTTTACCCGTCTCATAGTTGACTATCCTGTGGAGACCAGAGAAGCGCGAGTGGGTGGTCTGTCTGTGGATGCTTTAACTGTCTAGGCACCACTTTCACTGTCAAGGTCATTCATCCTCGCTTAAAAGAATAGCACCTCTTACTGCCGCTTCCATTTGTCACATTGATGTTCACTGACAAGATGTTCGATTCAAACACAAAAACCCACACTAACACGCGGGCTGTATCCACTCTGCCGACCACCGCATCACATCCTTCAAAAAAAACAGACGTGGGCTCTGATAACCCGCAGCTACACTGTCTGTCAGTGATATGGGTGACTGGGTCTGAAGATAAAAGAAAACACTCATCATCCCGCCATGGCAGCCTGGAGCATGTTTGATCTGTCCCAGAAAAATATGAGAACTCCAAAAAGAAAACTCCTTCTGCTGAATTTCAAGGACAACGGCAGGAGAAGAGCCAAAGCTAAAATTAATATCAAATGCCGCCCCCATGTTTCCCATGCTCTGTTCTAAAAATAGATAGTGCGTGTGTGTGTGTAAATGTGTGCGTCCAAGTGGAAGAAGCACATCTCCTGGCACCTGGCTGAATGTGTAGGGGGTGGGTGGCCGCGGTTTTGACCCACTTCAAGACCCGTGTACCATTTTCATTCAGCATAACGTATCAGTGTTGACACCCTGGGGCTATACTGGAGCTAAAAATAGCATCTGCTGCCATTTTGGCTCCCTGGATATCCGAGCGTTACACTGGTCGGAGACATTTCTGATGAGGAACAACAGTTAAGTGAAAGCTCTCTGATGTGCTGTGCGTGTACTGCTGCCCAACACTGCTGCACGTGTGTTGCAGTCTGCAGTCTGCAGTCTGCAGTCTGCAGTCTGCAGCTGCGTTTCGCACCTCTGCTGCTCTTCACTCTGGTCTGATCCCGGGATGGTCACCACCTCGTCGTGACCGTGGAACAAGCGCATCACATGACCACCCAACAGGTAACCTATTGGAGGGGAAAACAAAAAAACAAAACAAAAAACGCAATATTTTGAAAATGATGAATCAGAAGAAGACCGGATATTAAACAATGCTGCATTTCCGATAACCATCTTGATCTGGAAGCTTAATTTATACGAAATCGGTCGCCTCTACCTTCTTCTACATTGCTGCCTGAGCAGATGGGATGGACGTTCCACAGAGTCTGCATGAAGGAAGCATCCACCTGTATGTTGCCATTGGAGATGGATAAGTGCTGCAGGGAAGAACACGTGCCACTTAGTTATCTGTGCCACAGGAGAGTGACTTGACAGTACTGTGAAAAGTCTTAGGCACCCATAATCTTGTTTTATTACAGTTTTAATGACAGAAATGTCAGTCAGTTTTAAGATAGAAACATGGCTCTCTCTCTTGAACCTAAATATTTTGGAGTCCTTGTGGATTACAGTCCAAACATCTTTATGAGATAGTCTTCTTCAGAGGAGACATTTCATGAATGAGGTCAGATATTCAGAACAAAATGACTCTGCAAGTAAAAGTCAGTAGCATTTCAGAACCAAGCACGAATTTGAATGTGTTTCGACATGTCTGAAAATGTTGAAATTGTGGAAGGTAAGAACGAAACCTAGTCCTGGCTCAGACCTTAGACCTAGGAACGAATGAAGATATCACTTGTCGAAATCAGACTTTACAACATGAATGCATTTTGGTCATTTTTACAGTAAGCAAATGGTTTAAAAAACACATTTAAAAAAATTTTGGACAGTTCTTTTTTTACCAAAAACAGCTGAAAGGACAGTTGCTTCCAACTTAAAGCAACTTAAAGATTTACGTTGGAAGCTACATCAAGAGTAATACGTTTGTGGTTCAACATGCTTTAATTACGGTAAGCTACGATTAAGGGAAGGACTGTTGTTATTCCTTGAATGTTTGTGAGTTTCTTTAAATGCTGACTATCTCCCAGATTGTGCACTTACTTTTACTGTCTTGAGTGCATACAAGCATTTATACTCAGGGCTGCACATAAGTGGGCCGCCAGAGCGCATGCGCCGTCAAAATCCACAGTGCGCTGTCAATCTTGTGCTGCGAAGCGCTTTTGCGTACCAACAGCTGGGGCTCATATTATTGGTTGTAGCCAGACCAGAATACTAATATTAAAAAATCTATTGGGAGAGCTTTTCCCCAGAACTGCCACTCAAAGTTGGTACTGGCCAATCACAGCGCGTCCTTACTCCCCCTCCATACTCGTTGCGGCGGTGGGTGGGGAGGAAGAAAGGTAAGGATCAGCTTTACTGAACAAACCCTGACACGTCTCGTCAAAATGTCCAAGAAGCAAGCGCCATTAAGTAATTATTTTGGCGTTCCACCACCACCAACTACAAAGAGACGCCAAACTGAACCACTACCCGTGGATAGAAACAGAAAACGTGTGTTCGCCGAGAAGTGGCTGCAAGATGTTACGCGGCGACGCGTACCGTACGTTCGCGGTCCCGCGTATCCTACCCCGTAAGCTCTGCGTTGGTGCAACGCGGAACCATAAATCAGCCAGCGTCTTTCACTGCATGCAGCAGCAGCGTGCAGCACCAGCGAGACGTTGCTCTCTGATTATGGCTCACAGTTTATGAAAACCCCAAATAAAAAATAAATTAGAGAAAATATTTTATGAAATCAATAAACAATTCCATCATCAAAATTATAACAAATAAAAGGTTCAACATATCTTGCTTTGCATGTAATAAGACTAGGTAATATATTAGTTTCACCTTTTAAGTTGAATTATTGAAATAGATTAACTTTTACACCATATTCTAGTTGAATTATTGAAATAAATTAACTTTTACACCATATTCTAGTTGAATTATTGAAATAAGTTAACTTTTACACCATATTCTAGTTGAATTATTGAAATAAGTTAACTTTTACACCATATTCTATTTGAATTATTGAAATAAATTAACTTTTACACCATATTCTAGTTGAATTATGGAAATAAATTAACTTTGTAAAGGACCATATTGAGCCATTCATCTTTATAAGTGAATAAATATCGTTTTGCCTATAACTTATTCCTGCATCCCTCTTTTATCGATCCGGCGAGACGGGTCACCGCGTTTTTGGAGGCCCAAGTCACATATCCAGGGGCTCCTCTGAGCACCAGACCAAAATAATTATGTGCAGCCCTGTTTATACTGACACTTCTTCTTTCAGCCACGATCAAAGCAAGCCGACGACTCTTTTATATCAGATACTTGGCCTCCATGATTCTGCCTCCGAGCAGGAAAGCGGTGAAAAGTTAAACCACTAGCGATCTTTTCCCCACGTCTGTTATGTGTGGAGCTGCTGCACCCCACAACACAGCAACGGGTTACCATGGTTTATAGAATAACGGAAAGTAACGATTACAAGTACCGGTAGGCTAAGACAAAATGAAGAGGGAGCACGTCTGTACACAGTGCGCAGTGGTCCGAAGAGCAGCCAAGGTAGCTTCCAACATGGCGGCCCCGCCAGGTGATGACATCAAGACGACCAAGCCCTATGCAACACATTCTCCCGTTCACTCTGAATACGTCACCTTGTGCTTTGCTCTAATTGATTGCAGCGCTAACCAAGTGCCTGCAAAGGCAGTGTGATGAGCAACCCTGGGATGTGGAGACCCTATGGATCGTTTCCAGACCCTACATCTTCCTAGATGTGATCTATCGGGCTTCCCATCACAGGAAGACTGGGTTATTATTTTTGGAGTTTATGATCAACAAACATGAAGTCTAATCGTGACGGTAATATGGCTATCGTCTAGTGCTGTCAAGAAATTGAGAGATAATTAAATAAGATAAATGTATTAACAATGCACATATATATGCCGACAAAAGAGAAAATTGAGAGATTAATTCATTAAGATCTGTAATTAATAAATCGAATTAAACTCTTTTTTAATGTCACCTAAAATTGCTAAGAAAAGCCCTCAAATTGAGGAGTTTTCCTTTAAATTCATTAAATTATTGTGGCAGATCAAACGATTGGTATATAACAACAAAAAAGTGGCTTTATAAAGTTATTTTTTAATTTATTTAACAGACTTGAAGATGCCGTCCTCCTAGCCATTTACATACACTTGGCAAGAACATTCGCCAGCCCCTCGGTCGCAGACGTGCGCATGCGCGGGCTGCTTTCCTCGAGTCTAGTTTGGGGAAGAGCGTTGCTGTGGCAACATCGTTGCTGCGACCGGGTGCTTTGCGTTTATGTGGTAGCGAAATTTGAGCTGGTAAGCAAATTCCTTTCCACAAAGAACACATTTCACTCTACCTTTATCAATGGTTCCGTCGGGGCGTTTTAGAAACGTAAATTCCCCGTTCACTGGACCGACAACTTTCACATGCTCCTCCATTTTCCCGTCCCTTCTCCGCTATTCATCCCCCCCGCCCCCACCAGCGTCTGCTAACCACGCCCACACACAGTGACAGCCAATCAACGTCCACTTCAAGGTGTGACTGACAGTTGTTTCCGCCCCTAATAACTCATACAGAAGCTCACCTCACAAACACAGATTTCAAAATAAAGGCAACTTGCAAACAGAAAAAGTAAAGATAGAGATTAAAAAATAACATAACGTGCTAAATGTCTGTCTGTCTGTCTGAATGAATGAATGAATGAATTAATTTTATTTTTGTGTCATGTCCGAAGACCCATCCCTTACAGGATTATAAGACACAAGAAACAGAAAATCATCAATACACAATATCACACGTACTTAATTGGGAGCTGAACAATGTACACCGGAAAAACATAATAAATAAATCAAAACCAGAATGGATATTTTTACATATATGTTACTTTTCTTCGCCTATCCCACGCTTTCTCCAAATAGTCAGCAAGTGCAAATACTTTATGATCAAAAATCCATTTGAGTCTCTCAGCATTGCTTACCCACATCAAATCCAAATTCTTACACCTATCAAATAATTTTTGACTCAGCTCATGATACAGAGGACAATAAAATAAAAAAATGGAACTCATTTTCAATGTCATTAAAGAGAAAGTTCGGTTTTTTACAACCTGGACGTTATTTCTGGCATTTTTTTATGGTTGTATACTCACCCAGAGGTGTTTGGTGTCATTTGGAGTCCTTCGGAAGATATTAGGAGTTTTTTGCGAGCCTCTTCTCCAAATAACGGTAGTGAACGGGGGCACTCGCGGGACACAGACGTTGCAGCGTCTAAATAACACATGATTGTCGCAAAACTCTTCATTTCTTTTATGAATCACTAGATCTGCTTCCAGGACCTGTTGTAACATTGTGGCGCTGTCTGTGTAATAAATAAAATAAATAAATCCGTTTGTAAACAAGACCTCTGAACTCATGACGTCATCTCTGTGCGCGCACTCTGTCCTCCGTTCAGTGAGCTCTTCAGCCGTAAACTCCGGCTCAAAACGGTAAGGACGTCCATCATATTCAAAGTCATCGTCCACAACCTCAGAATTTGACAAATATTCAGACATGTTTCAAATAACTATCAGTAAACTAACAGTAGCGAACTCCAGCTGTACACGGAGCTGTGTCTGGGATGCGCGCACAGAGATGACGTCATGAGTTCAGAGGTCTTGTTTACAAACGGATTTGTTTAATACACAGACAGCGCCACAATGTTACAACAGGTCCTGAAAGCAGATCTAGTGATTCATAAAAGAAATGAAGAGTTTCGCGGCAATCATGTGTTATTTAGACGCTGCATCGTCTGTGTCCCGCGAGTGCCCTATGCGCTACCGTTATATGGAGAAGAGGCTCGCAAAAAACTCCTAATATCTTCCGAAGGACTCCAAATGACACCAAACACCTCTGGGTGAGTATAGGACCATAAAAAATGCCAGAAATAAGGTCCAGGTTGTAAAAAACCGAACTTTCCCTTTAATGTCACAGTAAGGACAAATCCGCTCTTCTTCTGGGACCCCTCGATAACGTCCCGTCTCAAGGTGCAAAGGCAAGATTCCACAACGGATTTGGGCACATAGTGATCGTTGTATTTTAGATAACGAGGCACAAACATACTTTTCACAGCTATAACAACTTATTATCATACTAAATAGTCTATAATTAATTAATCGCAATTAACGCCCTAATTTGACACCCCTACTATCGTAATTTCCGGTACTTTTCCACTGAGACAGGCTCATTCACACATCCGGTGCAGGTAAGTACTGTATAGCCTACTCTACAATACACTGTTTGAGTGTACTCATGAAAGTGTGGCATTGTCTTGTGTCTCATTTCTGCCTGGTTGTTTTGTTGTCATTTATTTAGCCTTGCTCCATGTGCTCCTTCCTTGATGGGTTTTCTTTATTTTTTGGAATATCCTTCCTTTAAATATACTCCTGATCCCCTGTATTTTAAGGTTAATCACCTCCAAACCCTAACATATGAAGACTGAAAAATAAACATGGTTGATCATTTGAACTTTGGCCGAACAACACGACTTCACACAGGATTATATAAAGAACCAGCAGGCAAAATGAACCCTTCACAGGTTGATATTGTCAGTGTGACACAGTTGAATCAACAAGAAAAGTGATGATGAGGAGCTCAGCTGGAATCTGAGACCGAGTAACTGCTGATCCAGAAGAACACTTTATTATTGAGTGTTGAGGGATGCGTGAAACTGATCGGCAGACGCCCTCGAGTCGTCAGAGATTTCTTCGTATCAGGAGCTGTAAGCGCCAGAAATGTGTTGCTGCTGTGTTTAACTCAGTGTTCAAAACAGATAATGTCATGGCAGCTGCATCCTGGTCATCCCTGCTCCCCGGAGTGTCTCTGCATCCCTCAGGTGCCTCACGCCCCCACGTTCTACCTTATGGGTGACAGATAGGACGGACTACCAGACTGACATAAAGGACCGCGAGGCAACAGAGGTCATCCGTCCGTGCCCCTGCCACAGTAGGGGAGTAAACGCTGCCACCAAATTCAACCCTTACAGGGGGCATGTTTGCAGTATTAACATAACACTATATTTTGATGCTAAACTCATGACAAGGTTGGACAAAATGTTTTTAAAAAGTAATTTCAGAGGTGCACTAACAACAGTCTTTATCTACGGGGGAGGAACAGAGGACGCATGGTGACCTAAGATCAGGCGCTGGCAGTAGTCTAAAATAGTAGTAGTTTCCAGTGCAGATTCAATTTTGTTGAATGTAATTGCAAGTCATCTTGCAGTCATGCAGGAAGAAAAAGTTGCTGCTTTTAATGCTGAGCCTCCTGCTGGAGAGAGGTCAAGGGAAGAACGCAGCATGTGGTAACATGAATTTGTCTCATCAGGGGGAAGCAGAGTATTCTGCTACCTAGACTTCTGCATTATACACACACATACACACACACACACAAAGCTAGAGGAGCTTCAAGGATCAAAGAGTAAACAGCATACTTACGAGGTATCGCTCTGAGGACACACTGACGAGAATGAGGTCATCGCCGATGCGAACTTTCTCCCCCTCCGATCGCTGTTTTGATGCGGGGTGGATCGTCCACCAACAGGGCTCACCTGCAATCATGAACACACACAAACACTCGCACATGTCGGCTGAGTTTTCTGTTGTCATGCATTACACCGCAATCGTTCCAGATGGTGCATTCAGGACTGTTAGAAAATTGAATGTGGAACGCTGGACTCATTGGCAGCCGCTGAGCGCGTCAAGTGTCGTGAAGTGCTCGGATTTCCTCTTCTGATGAACTGATGATGAACCGGAATATGAAAAGTCTTCAAGAATCAAGAAGCTTTTGATGATTACATTGATCCGGAGGACTGAGAATCTACACGACAATGATCCAGTATCACCGCTGATCACATCTGGATGCACAAGGCAACAATAAGGGGACTCCTCATTTCCTCCAATGCACGGTTTGGATTGAATAAGAGCAGCAAGACAAAAAGTTAGTCCAATTATCAGGATAACACAACAAGACTATCAATTATGTTGCCCTGATGTAATCATTACTGACAATGGAGGCACATTGAGCGTCTACAGGGCTCCACGGGGAATATCAACCGAGATGTAGAAAAGAAACACAGGGAGATTCAGTTGTGAGCAAATGAAGTGCAGAGAGAAAGATAAAGATGCTGCTTGGAGACAGCGAAGAGAGTGAAACAACCAAACTGAGACAGAACAAAGACGGGGAGAGAGATAGCAGGAAATAAAAGATGGAAAGGGTGGAGATAAAAGGAAACCGTTTCACAGCTCTTTTCTTTTTTTTTACCTGTTGAATCCTCCTGCAGGCCGACATCAAAGGACAGCTTATCCGTTTGTGACCTCGATGTCTTCAAACAGGCCAGGTACTGTGGTCGACACACACACATTTATGCACAAGAGACATAAGCGCTCATAAACTGTCTTTGTCAGGTGACCTTCTCGTGTCAGAAATTTCAGCGACTCGTTTCCGTTGCATGCAATTTCTCACCATAGAGCTAAAAGAATGCCGCAGGAGGATGGCGTGTCCATAGAGCAGCGTCTTGTGTCCACCGCTCTGCGCTGCCTGTAGAGGAAAATTCACAAAAACACACACAAAAAAAGCAGGCAAACACGTCAGCACAAGTTTCTCACACGACAGCCCCAACGGTCATCGTTCAGTTGCTGCAAACTCCACCCGACCTCTGACACTGAATGTTGACCTGACCGAAGGCCTCCGTGTCGACGATGATGACCTCAACTAAGGGGGTGCGCATCTCCTGGGGATGGCCTGTCACCTCATCTCGCCAATGAAGACATGCAGTCTAATTTTCCACAAGAAGATGGTTTTGCCGGCTCTTGTATCCATAAGCAAACCGGATACAAGTTCATCGCTGTCGACTACAGGAATGCAGGAGGGATGAACAACTATAGTCAGCCTCGAGCAAGGGGGGGAGGGGGACTCCATAGCTTTGGGGTTGGGTTAAGATGCAGGAGGATAAAGAGGAGATTTTGTGGATCCTCTTCTGCAGGCAGCTCCGATGTTACTCACCTTCCTTATGAGCCTCTAGGAAGCATTAAGGTAAGAAAGAGTGTCATTATTCAGAGAGAACCATTGTTCTCCTGCGCCTTTCTGACGTCTTGAGGACACGCATGATTGTCAAAAGGTTATGCAAAGGGATGAAGGGACACCATTTGACTTGTTTTGACATTTTAGACAGCAATGTCATTAGTGTGGTATTTAGAAATTAGTTGTGGAACAATGTGAGACTAAACGAAAACTATAAGCAGGAGACAAGTGATAAAGATCTGCTGAAAGTTCTTCCAAAATCATAGTCACCTGACATCTTAGAGATGTAGCTATACTATGTGTACCTTTCTCTCTTCTCTGCTCTATTTGCCTTCATTGGCTGCTGGGACAATAGCCCGCCTGTGATTTGATGCAGTTGTGTTGTGCAGACTGCAGCACTGGCTTGGAGGTTTCTTCTGCTGCTGGCTACTGCTATATGCTGGCTGAGGTACTGAGCTTAATGCGGCGAGGCACATCGAGCCGCAATCACCCCCAACCAATAAACCCAGGCCTCACACTCACTTCCAGCACTGGGCAGTGCGTCATCGATATGAAACAGAAGCTTCCAAAGGGGGAAACACATTGCAGCAAAAATCCAATACAAGCCAAAGGAGCAAAACTGTAGCACCCCTTGGCTCAATGAACCGAAAAAGACTGTTAAAAGAGAAGGAAAAAAAAAGAGTATGTGTATCTTTAGCCCAGCTGTCGGCCAAAGATGACACCCATCTTTCAATTTAGATGTGTGACATTTAGCAGGACGCTGGCTCCCGGAGTGTGAGCCCTGCAGCGGCTTGTGCTTGGCGGCTGTGTTTTGGCGTGAAGTAAACAAGGTGGTGGGTGCAAGGGAGAGATAGAAAGCCAAGAAAAAACACTAGCCCACCAGAGGCCATCGCAGCTGATTGACTGCATCACGTGGCCTTCTTGACCTGCACCCTGCCAAACGGGTCATCCCTGGTGGACACTGTGTTAAATGTAGCTGGCACTTACACCAGTTGTTGTGTAATATTTTTGCCGCTCCTCGACGTGTCTCACTGCCTCCCAGATAAAGAAAACTGCCAGAACGACCCTTTTGCTCTGGCAACTGCCTATTGATAAGCCCATCTATTCAAAAAGGTATTGATTTCGGAGCCTTGGCCAAGGCGTATTCAACCTCCACTTCCTCTTTAATGGTGCTTTTCTTTCCTCAGCATTTCATCGCAGGCGAAGAATGAAGAATAGGTGTAGAGATTATATTGAAAACAGATGAATGCGAGTGGAAAGAATGCAATAAAGTCACTGTAAAGAGGTCCAATCTAAACCATCTAAAGGCCCTGTGTGGTTTTGTACTTTTTACCGTAAAATCTCATTTAGCCATCCACTTTACATAGACATTTCATGTGATCATCCTAAGCTCCCTTTTCTATACTTTCCTGCCAGCTGACGCCTGACAACAGCAGTGGAACTAATGGTCTTGGCGTCCATCATTCTGCAGTGCATAGATATACATCCCCTGTGGCAAAAGACCTCCATAAATATTGAACCGCTACAAAAGAGTTGTGCTGAGACTCTTTTTTTTTGTTTTTGACTGTATCACTATCACTATGGCAGTTTTTGTCACAGAAATGTTTGTGTTAGCTGAGCTATTTGCATCATCTCATTGTATCTCATGCAGCCGCTCTGATTAGATGAAAACACTGTGACAAATGAGAGCTTATTCTATGTGGGGGGGATGTGCAAAATTAAATAATACTGCAATGAACGTCCATCTGAATCCCCCGAGGACAGCACATATGCTAATCTGATGCTAATCCAGCAGTGGAGGCACTCGAGCTCTTCAGCATTAAAAAGTGAGATGAGTGAAGAGTGATATTTGAGGAGAATCTTATTAGGATGTCTGTATAAAACCCTATTATACAACATCTACTATAAAATAATCCATATAATCATCAGAGACTGGACAACATTAGCTCTGGCACATGATAATTGATTATTCCTAATGATTCCTGATGTAAATGTTCAGTAGTGGCAATGTTGAGGGGAGAACCTAGGGGAGAGCAGTGAGGACAGAGCAGATGAGTAAACAGTGCATTCGAACTTATCTGCTGTCATGCGATGAGGGATGGGAGGGGAATGGCGCGAATGGTGAACGTACCCATCGATCCGGGCCTCGTGTCTATCATGCGGAGGATGGAGATTACACACAGAAAACAGAAGATAAAGATGGGAGAATCTGTTACGGAAGGGTGAACGAGAAGGAAGCATACTTGCAAGAAGACAACTGACAAAACGTCCGGAGCACAGAGTACGCTGAAGAATGAGAGGTAATCACCAATAAACAGAGCCAGATAATATTGATTACATGTGCAGAGTTCCTCCAGTTCTCTTTATTCTTTACTGAATATGCAGTTATTAAAAAGATAAAAGTAGAAAGACCTCACAAATGGACATCGGAATTGTTGGATTCTTGATTTGAAATGAAATTAATTAGCTTAAGTAGTGCCTTTTTTTTTCTTCCTCAGCCGTTGATGTTATCTAAAGGGCCACAAGTGCATGAGGCAGTTGAAGAAAAGCTGCAGTGATGGCAGGACACCCCTCATCCTGATCCGTATTCATAGTAACCTGGACTTCCATGCAGTCAGGTGGCCCAGGCCACTGTAATGGGCTTATTTAGCCTTTTAATCTCTCTGCAGCGGCTGAACAAGCTTGGGATCTTCAACTCAGCTGTCTGCATTCATCACAGCCGCCTCTTTAGAGTCTCAGAAACAAACATGGTTGAGCAATGACTTACACTGTGTTGAGGTATGGGCTTGGCGTTTGTGCGTTCGTCCATCACTCACCCCTTCGCTGTTCTGTCCACTCTTAGCCAGCATCTCCTGCAGAGCCCGCACCGACAGAGACTGCTCCAGCACGAACGTACATATGCACAGGTCTGGAGGCACATACTGCAAGGACAGTTGGGATCTGGTTAGAGATCAAAGTGGCTTAATGATCTCATTAAGAAGTTTCTTTAGGCTTCTTTGATTCTCAGCATCATGTTCAGTTTTACGCAGTCTTGTTTTCATTTCTACACGAGTCCTAAAGCTTATTTGTGGCGTAAATGAAAAGTGTGCATCGATGTTGTGAGATGCTGGATCGGCTCAGCCAGTGGGACGATCCGCTGTGAATGGTTGATGTGTTGTCAGGCAACTGGCGATGATCAGTGGCTGTTGGTCGTGCGAAATTACTCCACTGTTAAGCCTTTTCTTTTTTATTAACCTTCCTTTCACATTTTTGTTTTCAGATTTGTGTCAGAAATATTGGTCAATCACGCTTTGAGCAGGAATGGGTAGAGTAAAAGGTAACACCGAGAGGTTAAACATACTAGAGGAAGAGACAGGAAACACAGTCTGAAATAGAAACTGAAAATAAAGTCATCAACTAATCAACTCTCCATTCGTCGATATGCATGCGTGTAAGCGGTCTAGTGCTTATTGCAAGATAAGCAAAACATGTTCATAAGTCAGAGGAAGAAAACGGCTCCCTGACTAACAGGCATGTTATGAATAGCTGCCTGCTCATAAAAACACTGCTGACTGTGACGTTTTGCCCCGCTTCAACCGTGCTCATCTAACCTGAGTGGGTGATATTCATTAGACACTACTTTAAAAAGATGAGCATTCAGAGCCGTCAGGTCAGATCAGGTCATAAATAAACTGTTTATAACAGAGCATTATCAGAAAGCGGAAAGGTTGCCCACTCATCTTCCAAATCAGGACAGCACCATTCAGGACAGGAAGTTCACTGACAGAATGAGGAAGACGCGATGGGGGGCATTGGGGCTAAAAGATAAATGATACTAACCTGAGCACCTCAGCTGCCTCATCCCTGAGCATCTCAACTTTTAAAGTGGATCATTCACAAAGGTGAATCTAACCTCATTTGAAAACTTCCCATAGCCCAGTTTCATATTAAGTATGGCAGCCTTTTTGTTTTATTATTATTATTTATTTTATTTTATTATGAAGCGTAGCTGTCGTGTTGCTTGTGGTCCAGCCGGCTTTCATGTTTCAACCCTTGTTGGAACGCTTGATTCCTGCCACCTGTGTGTGCATGCGTGTGTGTGAGACTTGTCCTCCCGGTCTATTTACTGTTAAATGAACCGTTATAGGATGTTATAAGTCACACCCACCATTTGACTCACCTTGTCCCATGAAATTCTTTTACTCCATTTCCCCCCATAATTCCTCCATCCGTTAGCATGTAGCTTGATTAGCTATGCTTTAACACAATAATAAATCTAGAAGATTCTGAATTCAAAGGTCCTATCTGATGTTATTCCACAGTTTCAAAGGTCAACATTCACTTACACTATATCATACCCAGTTTTCAGGCCATCCAGCTGTCATTTTAAGAGAGGCTTGATTGATTAGGCAATGAATAAAATATTGATTAATATGCCTAGTGATCAAAATTGCATAATATGAGATTATGCTGTGATCTCAGTTAAATGTTATTGCAGTGTCACAACAAGCATGAGTTTATAATTTACAATTTACCTGTTTGGAAATCGAGCAGCAAATAGCTGTAATAAATAAAGAACATCTATTGGAACCTGTTGTCGTTAAAGTGGTTGAAAAGGAGCTGATGGGATAGGTTTGATTTTCATCGATCTTAACTGCTTAATCTGACTTGCGCTTGACTTATCACTATTACTATGATCTGACACTAAAAGGGTCAATTTTAAGTCACACAGATTGATAAGGAATGAGAGGGCTTTGCAAGAGCCTCTGTGAGCACTGTTTTCCTCAGCCAAGACTTTGCACTGAAAACTTAAGCAGTAATATGGTAACTGACGGTGCTGGCAGTGCTTTTCACCAAGCCATCACTGTCAGCTTTCATTTTTAGCCTGGATAACGTGTGTGTGTGTGTGTGTGTGTGTGTGTCTACGCTGAGTAAACAATGCTATAAAGATAGCATTGTTTATTCAATAGTCTCATAGAGCTGATCAAATCTGTTGCCTGATATTGCAGTTTAATAAGATCAAGTTAACCTTCATGCAGGTTAAAATGTCAGAACAAAGAAGCCACATGACTTCTTATGTCAAATTGACACACAGAGGTTTAACATTGGGTTAAAAGCTGAGCTAGAAACTTTCCAATACCATTTTCTTACTTTCCGATGCCAATAGTGATACCTGGGCTTTGTTTTGCCCCTAATACTGAGTATCGATCAGATACCAGTAGAGAAAAAAAAATAAAAAGCTGATTGCCTGCACTTCTTATTGCTTACATGAGATATGTTCAATCAAAGTCATACAGTTTGGGGAGAGGAGTTTCATATTTCAGACCCGACCAACCGTACCGTGAGTCTAAAAGTTGAAATTGAGCAGTAAAATCTGACAGTTTTGACGATCAAAGGCATGAATTCCAATTTTTTTTGTCCCATTATTGCTGATAGTTTCAGGCTTTATTTGGGGAATTCCTTTCATTTGCGAGACGCTCACTCCAGGGCCGACTGCTGCACTGCTCTTTCACCTGACGGCTGCTTAAATACTTAAAAAATGTTACTCATTTTACATTTAGCAACATGTGTGCGACCTCTGGAAATTGTTTATTTGCATAATGAGAATTCCAGTGCAAAATAAATTCATACTGCCCGGATTATGCTAATGTCGGGTGGCTAGCTCAGTCCAATAACTCACACTTTGACCTCAGCTAAGCTGGTAGCAGTGCATTTAGCTCAACATGGTCCAAGATATGACAAAACCTTTCTAAAAGGTTGTGTTTTGGGTTCATTGTGTCTCCTTTTTTATCTGTTGTCGAAAGTGGGTATTTTTTCGTGTTATCTAAAATTTTGTTGTTTATTTGAGTTTTGGATTGTTGAGGTGTTTTGTCTAATGTTGCCGTGTTTCATACCTCGGGGGCATTGTGCTTTTGGCCAGAATGAATAAAGAATAACATCGACCACTTCATCTATTTCTGAACACGAATAATGTAATTTCACAAAATGTCAATCTGCTGATGTCCCTTTGCCAAGCTGGCCTTTTCTTTCCAACCCTACCCGCCTCTCTCTGCATGACCAGCAACTGGCCGGTGCCCTGCTCAGTGATGTGTACCTTCAGAGACCAGAGAAGTGTATTGAAGGTATAATAAAGCTGAAAAGGATGAGGAGTATCCATCCCTGCCAGGATGCTTTCTCCCGTGGCAGATCCCTGAGACAGCTTTACAGCAGGCTGGGCATGCCCAGACAGTTGGTGTACGGCCAATCATGTGATGTGGGAAAGAGTGTCACTGGATGGTGGGTAACAATAGATCACATCTTTGTTTCACTCTTCACGCTGTGGTTCAAAATAGGTCCTGGAGGGGTGTTTTTTTTTTTACTCTGCTCTTCATTTCAGGATTAAATAAAGGGCTGATAAGGCTTTTGATAAGTAAAGAAATTAAATTAAAATACTCAGACACCGTACACACAATGAAGACACAGCATCACTGCTGTAATGGTGAGCGGGCGTCCCTCCAATAGTCATAATATTGAATGTCTGACAGGAGAGAGCTGCTGGTTGTATATCATAATCAAGCAGCTTTTCACAGGCTGATTGATGTTGCCATTTAAACTGTGCACCCTTTAAATCAACCTCAGGCCACCATTTGATTCTCTGCACCATTACTGGACTGGTTTACCAAGAAAAGGAAGCAACCTATTGAGTTGTCCACTTCTAAATGGCTCTGTTGGGGTCTTTTTCCTTTTTTTCCCCCACAAAATTGTTGTTCTTCTTAAATGTGAGGTGATACCTTATCATAAAAACAATAGGCAGTGAAGACAAAGTGCCTTATAGAGAGAATATCTATCACACCTGTCAGGTGTAATTACCGTCCATTATGAGGTGAAGGCATGGCGCTATTTGGGAAAGCTGAAGAAGAGAAAACACAAAATGCCAGCGGTACAAGGATCCTCGCTGGCATGTAAATCCTAATGATTATTATTTCCTCTTTGCTTTTCCTCAATATTCTCATCTTTTCTCTCTCTCTCTCTATCGCTATCTTTTGTTTACAGACACTGCAAATGCCAGTTCGAACAGGCTTAATCACAGAAAATCCTAACGGATCAGGATTAATAGATAATCAATGAGAGCCAAATATTGCCTGATGTCATCTGCAGATTTGTTCCTGGAAAGCGTTAACACACCAGGTGAGCTGCAGATCAGCGGCCAGTGAAAGGTAGGAGTGTCGATTTAAATCTTTCCTGCAGCCATCATCGTTGGGATAGTTCTGACTAATGGGAGCGCTGTAGGAGGATAAGCTCCATAATGCTGATGCCTTCCTTGGTAAGTGCTGATTTCAGAGTCAAACAACTACATTTCGCTCATTAAAGTCATGGACTTAGTTGCACAACTCACTAAATGTGCAGAGAGCTACAATAAAGCGGTAGGCAATTATAGCTAACAACACCGCTGCTTATGAAGTAGTCCATCAAACATATCCAGGGGTGTAATTTCAGAGTATTATCATCTAACAACAGGCCCACGGAGATGTGACGTTGTCGTCTAACCCTTTTTGAGAGAAGCTCATGGAGGTTTTGTTCTCGCTTTGATGAAACAACGAGCTGCCTCTCTAAAAACATCTGAAGCTCCTCCGATTGTTTTTCTGGACGAGAACAAAGTAGCCGGTCGTCTCTCGTCAGGATGGACGCATCCTGTCTGCAAACTCCTTCATGTGGCATCTGGCTGATTACATCAGTGTCTGACTGCGTGTGCGAGGACAATCTTGATTACACAGTGGAACTACACCCAAAACAAATTAAGTCAAATAAAGTGTATGAAGGTGACTTTTGATCAAGAAGCAGGGCAGAGGCGCTCCACATCAGTAGCACGCGTTCCACTAAATGTTTTTCAGATATGACAGAATCAATGTGAACCCGGGAGACGGGGCCTACCTTTGCCTCAGATGTGGGCTCCAGGTAACACAGACGATTGCCCAGCCCCTCGGCGGCCAGGCAGAACTTACGATTCTCCTTCTGGATGCACGCCACGCACTGGAGCACCACTTCATCATCCTGTCAGAGCAAAACTGACTTCAGTTTGTGTGTTTGCAGAAGTATAGACACATAGATTGTGTGTGTGTGTGTGTGTGTGTGTGTGTGTGTGTGTGTGTGTGTGTGTGTGTGTGTGTGTGTGTGTGTGTGTGTGTGTGTGTGTGTCCTGGGAGAACTCCAATTCAGCCCCACACATGCCCATTCAGGTCTACTGGGGAGGATCCTGTAAAGTGTTTCTTCACCGGTCGGTACCCCCCCCCCCCCCACTTCCACATCAACTCTGTTCGGTTGGAACAAACAACAGAGATGTCTTCTTAGAGTGATGTCTGTGTGAAAATTGTTATTATTCGTGTAATTGCACTACTTTTCGGCTGTTTCTCTGCATCTCTTTTCACTGCTTTTGAGGACCGTGTTTGTGGCATCTTGCCTGTAATTTTAGCATCACGCTGGGTTCAGACGATCTCGCCAAAGAGCTGCTGCTCAAAATTAGCCTGCTGTTTCACGCTGGCACATCTCAAGAAATGGGTTATTGTGCATCCCCCTCATGAAGAGATTAAGGAAAATATCCTTGAGTTAGACTAAATGTAAAATTAATGCTTTTCTGTATTATTCAAATTTCATACGAGGCAGTGTACACGAGGCACACGTAAAACATCCCAATGAACATGTTTGTCCTTCCAAACAACTTATCTTTTTCTTCCATCCTTTTTCTCTTTTATTTTGCAACCGTGAGGGAAGAGAGAAGGGGTGGCTGGTGGGTTTCCCCTCTAAATGTGAATAAAAAATAACGTCTACAACTGATCCCTTTGTGTCCACTCAATCTCCTTTAAGCTCTACAAATGAGGATGAGAAAAGGCTGCAGTATTTTGTTCTTTAAGAGGAAATAATGGGCTGGTTATAGGAATGCATCTTAATATATAGAAGAGGCATTGGAAGGGTTTCATGACCCTAATTAACAGTCTGCAATATGTTTATGGTTATTAATCATCTGCATCGTGAAGTGTTGTGTCAGTTTTGCAGCATTTGTCTGAATGTGAGCAACGAGTGCAGCCGTTGTTATAGACTCCCTGTATTCACATCCATGGAGGAGTCTCTCGACTGTAGGCGTTGACAACGATATACATGCTTCTCCAGAGTATTCCTGATGATGTCGTGGAGGGATTTTTCTTCATCAAGCAAAAGGATTCTGCGATTATTCATTTTAATTGCCATCTGTGGTCTTCCAGGCCTGTGGTGCAGCTGCTGAGCTCACCACCAGTTTCTTCCCTTGTGAAATATACCTCATGTCTGTTTGCTCGACCACGCAGAATGTTTGTACTGTCTCTCGTCTACAGTTACATTGTCTTTTTTTCTTTTCTTCCATTTCACTTGCGTTGAGATTTTCGTGAACTTCAGTCAAAATATCATCTTAATTCCAGACTTTTAACTTCTTTTCAAACAATCGTTCCAAAGCCTTTGCCGTACTTTGCTAAAAAATGGCTGTGATACCTAACCGGTATATTAAAACTGAAAGTTTACGCTTTAATCACAGCTTGGTGGTCAATAAACACAAGATCATAAAAACTCTATCAACTTCATCTACAACTTTTCAGCACAGTTTTCAGGTTAAAGACTTCCAATTAGATGAGTTAAACCTATGAAATCAGTTTTGCTTGTTGTCTGTTACGAGCATATCGTTGTCTTTGATAGAAACTGTAGTCTCGCAAAATACATCTTTTGGGATCCTGAAGTGCTGAAAAGAGACATGTGATGCCACTGCTGCGTAAATGAGTCGATTGTGTTTATGGCATTGGCCTTGTAAATGTTGAACTGGACAAAGTTCCTCTTTATGGCTGCAGAGCAGGAGGAAATTTGCTGATAGTGGCTGCAGCGGGACAACAAGGGGCGGGGGGCTTCTGCACAATTTGCCAGCTCTCCCATTTAATGCAAAGGGGATCGTGCTGAGCCCAGAGTGCAGCAGCAGTAGTTGTAACAGTGAAACACTCCATTACAATGCAGCAGTGACACAGAAATAAAGCAAGCATCTGCAAGGAAACCCAGTGTCTGTTATTTCTTTCTTTTTTTTTATGTTTGTACCTAAAATCCCTTTGACAAGCCATCGCAGCCACACGGGACCTTTTTATGTTTGTATTAATGCCCACTTGCTGGTCATACATGGCTCAAGGTGAGGCTGCAATTGGGAGCATCTTTAAATACATTAAAAGATTATCCCTCTTCATCTTTAGCTCTTTTGAGTTAATAACTAGTAAATCATTGAAAGCAGTTTCCATTGTTCAACTGACGTTCTAGTCTGTTGTGCTGTACATGCAGTAAGAAGCAGATACACTTGAGCCAATACCGACTGTTGGAATTGATGATGTCAATCAAGTGTGTTATGGGAAGGACTTTAGGCAGTTCTAACGGTCTCAGATCAATATGAAAATGTTATTCAGCTCAGATGCAGATTGAAATTAATAGGCCTTTATGGCAACCCAACACTTGGCTGGGTCAGGACAAACCATCAGTCTCCTCGTTGAGAGTGAAAGCAGAGAGCTGATTTGGGCCACATCAGGACGGTATTGATCCATGCTTTGCATCTCTGCCTGACCGAGTGCCAAGATTCTCACACAAACGTTCAGAATCATCTCTTTAATCACCGCAGGCAGTTTTCATGTCTCAGCCTCCATCTGGCCCACAACTGACCTTCTTCTCCTGTGTCACACCTGCCCCCAAGTATCTATCTCAGACCTTCTGTCACCACCACATCCGTCTCACTCAGCCTGTGTTATACCTGACTGATACACAGGGGAGGGGGGTGGTGGGGGCATCTGCTGTTATCAATCATTCAAGAGAAGCACTAAGGCAGGAGGGAGAAGAAGAAGATGATGTTCTCCTTAATTTGAGATGGGGCAGTGTGCTAAATGTGAGAACAAAACATCTGACTGAAGGAGAGTCTGCTGCCTTCTTCTAAAATCTTCTTTGAAATGAAGACAGAATATCTGTAGATTTGCTAGAAGTTTAGTGGTTTTGAATACATGCTGTGATGATGGGAATGCAAACATAGGTTCCTGTAAAATGGCCTACAGTAGCCGTTTCCTCCATGCTTGCATTTTTGTTGTAAAAACAAAACCTGCTTGAAATGTATAGCCTGCTCTGATTGGTCAGCTCTGGTGACCTGAGCAGGCATCACCTGTTCTTCTGCATGGGCTCAGATGAACGAAGACAAAATTAAATCCATTATTTCATTAGCTGTTTAACTAAAAAGGAATTACTTTTTTCCCCCATAAGATGTCACATTTTAAAATGAACATTCACAGAATATATAACATTACTCTTCACCGGGGTATTATAGTGCCAGCATTCCAAGTTCCGGTTCACAAACTGCAGTCCCTCGACTGACCATCAGGACCAGACTCCAAAAGCGAGTCACTCTCTATTCATCCCATCTTTAAATGTTCAACTTTGCAGCAGAAATAAACCTATTTACAGCCTGGTCAAACAATGTTTGTTTTTTTGTCTCCATAGGTAGATATGGAAACCTGATGCCAGTGGGCTTTCCTAACTGCAACGGGTCTGACCCTGCAAACACCGGGCCGGGCAACAGGGGGGTCCCAGAGTTGAGCTAGTCCTCGTTTCAGCTCCGACAGCACTCATTTCCGATGGCGTTTTGGTAGCAAGACTTGAATTGAGGAAGTATGGATGGATTTGATCTGAATTATTGCAAAGTCATATAAATAATCATCTGAGATTAGCATAAGCAAAGCCAGCCAAGCTAAAATAGCTAACTGTGACTGAAATAATGTGGGCGTCTTCCACTGTTTCCAGGCTACTCGTTCCACCCATTTTTAACTTGGTGCCAGACAGTTCAAGGAAAAACAGGCTCCAAACGCACTCTTCAGAAGCTCTTTGAGTGATCACATAGAAGGTATTCTCCAGTTCTTCTTATATATTATATGCAGCACTCGAGTTGAGGGGGGATGAGGGGGGATGGCATCCCCCCTGAAATAAAAACAGTCCAAATCATCCCCCCTGTAAAACTGCCATCTCCCCTTTCCATCCCTTATGTCATTTCATCAATGAATGTGGTTTTACTGCTATTTCAACATTTAGAAACATCACCAGAAAAATAACACCAGAAAAATAACACCAGAAAAATAACTTATGTGACAATTTTCACCTGTTTCAGGTAAATTTTCACTTGTAATAAGTAGGAAAATCTGCCAGTGGGACAAGATTTATCTTCTCATTACATGCAAAAAAATCTTGTTCCACTGGCAGATTTTTCTACTTATTTCAAGTGAAAATTTACTTGAAACAGGTGAAAATTGTTGTTTTTTTCCAGTGATGAGTCTTGTTTTAAGTGTAATGAGATTTTTTTTACTAAAATGAGACATTTTAACTAGAAATAAGACAAATATTCTTGTTAAGATTTTGAGTTTTTGCAGTGATCCATTTTACTAATCCTGTGAAGGACAGTCATATTGATAAGTAAAGAAAACTGTTTTTTATAGTTGTGTTTTGATGTATTTGATGTAAGCCCAGTGGATATTCAAATCTTACAGAAGGCTGCATTTAACTGCTGCTATGTCATTCTTGCAGTGTTTCTGCAGGTGTTTTGGTCAGTGCTATTATTTGTAATATATTATATTATTTGTAATCAGCACAAATTATTTGTCCCCATATGATAAAATCCACCACCCCCCCTGATTTTTTTTTACAACTCGAGTACTGATTATATGGTATCGTAAAGACATATAAAATAAAATAATTTTGATACCATGATATGAAACATGCAAAATGTTTACTGTATTCTCTGTGATAATTAGCATGCGAGCATTTTCAATGTTTTAGTTGCCAATCCACTGCAGGGCCACACAGGAAGAAACAAACATGCACACCTACACTGATGGACAGTTTTGAAAAATGCATGCTTGCTGGAGGAAATTGGATTACCCTGAGAGAACCCACACAGGCCCAGAAAATCCCACAAAGTCCACATCCTTACACCAGCCAAGATTTGAACCAGAAATATTGTTACTGCAAGGCGGCAGCGATAACCACCACATCACCATGCTGCCCTCATTAGCATCCACCCCCTGCAAACCAAGTGGTTGTTGAGATATTTCATTCTGCACTAAAATATCTACTGACAAACGGCATCCTGAATATGATATCCTGAAGTACATTTAAGATAACTGAACAACGGGAGTTAAATGATTCCCTGATGCCATTAAAGAAAATACAATTTATTCAAATATCTTCAAGACAAGTGGGAGGTGAGCTGATTCCTCCAAGGGCACCTTGGGATTCAGTTGACTCAATCCTACTGCTCCCTCCCGTACACTGCATGGCTTTGTCATCTCCACTGTGTGCATGTTGTTTGGTGTGTGCGCGCGCGTGTGTGTGTGTGTATGCACGCACGACAACAATGGCATGAAATTCCTCCTTTTTCTGTGTCAGTAGAGCTTTAACAAGTCAGTGAGCATACTCTGATTGCAACTCTTCTTATTTTCCCATTTCAACCAATCACAGTGCCCTTGTGCATATGGGAATAATGACATTGGTGGAGAAAAGTGCATAGAAACAGGGTGGCAAAACCAGTGTGACCTTGACAAGGTTACAGTGAGTCAATAAGGATTCTGAACATTATGTATAGTCAGAGTAACATGAAAGACATTGATTATATATGCTTCACTAACTATGCATCTTTTCATTGATGATTAAAGCAATGTGAAATTTTGTGAAATAATCCTGACAATGTGCAGTTGGTTGAATGGCTTATCTTTTCCCTGTTTTCCAATCACCTCATTCCTCTCCAACCTTTCTGTACCCTGCTGCAAATATCTTTTTTTCTCTTTTCTTTTTCTTCTCTTAAGTACTATAACGAGTGGAGGCAATCTAAATCAAAATGCTCTCAGCAGAAGTCAAAGTAGATAAGCCTTTGGCTCAAAGAAGTGATTACAGTATTTCGGCAGGTATAATGCAGTCTAGTGCATGCCATCAGTGCATGAAAAGGAGCTCTTACAAGTTTATCATATGTGGCAGAGGCACGAGGCTGCACTGCTCTGGCAGTAAATTTGCTTGTACATCCTGGAGGTACAACTAACAGCTACTGTTCAGCTGGAGTCACAAAATATCTGGCAAAGTCACGAACAAGTCGGAGCAAGAAGGGAAAAAGGGCTCAGAGGGCTGTTTGTGAGCACAAGGTGCAATGACATGTATTGCTTCAGTATTTCATGTTATGCCTCAGTGACTCCTGTAAGGCTTGTATTTCTAGCGCTTCTACGATGTTACACCCTTGCTGTCACCTTCTCTCTACTTATTTACCTCTTTTTTGTAAAGCTGAAATGGCTTGCAGAAAGAAAGTTCCGTGTAAAAGTTCTGGTGCAACAGGGTATGTAAATACCTACGGGGAGATCATAAAGAAAAGTATTTTACACATACTTTGAAGAGGAATTCACCATTATTTAATATATGCCATGAAAAGTAAAGTAATGTGGTGATAAAATCCTGCTCTCTGCCTCAGTCTGCCTCGCTCTTTGAGGTAAGAGTCGATCTGTCCTCTTTAACTTGATCCTGTGCCAAGACACCTGGTGAATCAACAGCAAGCTGGCCCAAGGGGTGGGACCAAGGCGTCCCCTGGGCGGCGGCTGGAGCGCAGACACACATACGCAATAGGAAAGGGAAACTGCTAATGGAAAACCATCCCAACTAAATAAAACAACAACAGGGCACACCATAATTCTTTCCTCCACTTGCCTTTTTCCCCATGTGGTATTATTTCACAAGGTATTGGGTAATAAATCTCCATCATCACCTGGACAAGCACCCACTGAATGTTGTTTAGAGACCGGCTCACACGCTGAAACCTGGTGGTGGACAGATTGATCCTATTGCCTGGACACTGCAGAACAAAATGCAGTTGGGCAGCACCTGTGATCCCTGCAAAGCACACTCTCCTGCCATGACTTTGTCCTTTCACACACACACAGAAACACACACACAGGTCCAGAGAATGTTGTAACAAAGAAGACCTAGTGTTTCTCTGGCACATTATAAATGTTTTAATTCAGAGTGATTTTTCAGATCACTGTCATGTAATCAGGAGTCTTTAAAGTCACTTTATCGCTCACATTAAGTGATTGATCAACAAGTAAGGGTCACACTACAGGATTTGACAGTGACTCAAGTGGTCTCTCAAACCTCATTTTGGAAATAAGACAGACAAGGCTATAGGGGGTCAGCACATAAAAAAACACAACTGATCTTTTGAAAATAAACTGAGGAAGGAATCAAGTGGTGCAAGCTGTTTGGGCTGTTTTCTAAGAACACTATTGAAAAAAGAAGAGACAAAGAGCTGTGGATGAAGGAATGGATCGATTAGGGCCGATACACATAAACATTAGGGTAGCACAGATTGTCTACACAGAGACTTGAAAGTGTGTGAAAAGTCTTTTGTTTATTTAAAAAGGGCCTGCTAATGCCCCTCTGGGATTCCCTTCCAATACTTACTGTGATCCCACTCGAAGCCTTGCTGGCTGTATCCTGAATATGGGATCCTCAAGATGGCTCCGTATATTAGGCTTGTTGAATTGATAATGGCTTGCTGGTGAAAGTCTTTCACAAATCTTTGATTTGTTCACACATGATGATCGAGTGGCAAATCCCGTCAGTTAACTGCCTGCCAATCTGTGACTGTTCAACCGGGTCTAATATCATCTATTCTAAAAGAGCAATAACTGGACATAAAGAGACTTTTTCAGTTTCTATCTCAGAGGTTTCCCTATAGGCATGGACGTTAAGTCGCTTTAAAACACCATCAACTTTGTCTGGTTTTCGCAATAGCAGGGATAGGAGACAGTGAAAACTAGATGACGCTTGTTACAACCAAAAACGTAATAATGGCCAATAACGTAATAATTTTGGCCATTTCAAATGTAATAAGGCCAATAGTGTAATAATGTGCCAATAATGTAACTTTTGAGCCAATAACGTAATAACTTTTTGACGATAATGTAATAAGGCATTACATTATTGGCTGGTTATTACGTTATTGGCCTGGTATTAAAAAATTATTACAAAATTATTACATTATCGGCAAAACGTTATTACATTATTGACTCAAAAGTTTTATTACATTATTGGCACATTATTACACTATTGGCTTTATTACATTTGAAATGGCCAAAATTATTACATTATTGGCAGTTATTACGTTATTGGCCGTTATTACGTTTTTGGTTGTAACAACGCTTCATAGAAATAAGTAAATACAGCTTCAAATTACATTTAAACTGATATTTTAACATGAACAAACATTTTCACACAATCACAATCTAAAGTATTACATAAATAGTACTTAAAATGGTAAAACTGTACCTCATATGGCATAATATAAGCACATTTGAACAAAGAAAAAGAAATAAATCTATTCACCACTGCGTTTTCTGTTGCTAGTGACTCACTGCATGACAAAAATTGAAAAACAAGGTGCTATATTTTCCCATGATGGTGCTCCACAATCAGAGAAAGCCCTTAGAGGCAAGAAATGTTTGTTCCACAACAGTCTGATAGAGATTACGGCTCTCTGCTGCTTTGCTGTAGGAGTGATTCACAGGCTTATAGCATAATGCTTTCGCACACTGTGGTGTGACAGAGCTGAAGATGGAAAGAGAACAAGAACAAACAAAGTTTGGACCAGAGGAGCGAATCTTTGTTCTCATGACTTAGTGTTACTGTGTAAATGGGAGTGCTAATGCTCATATCGGAGCAAACTGCTGAACATGCTCCCCCCCGATGCACAGACAGAACGTGAGGAAAAGAGAGCCAGAAAAGCAAACAGAGCCATGGAGAGCACAAAGACCTCACACACAGACAGACACCTCATTAAAATCCCCAAGTCAGGGTGACACAACAAATTAATCTGGACGTCTGCTGAAATTTTAGCCTTCTTTAAGGGCTTTGCTGAGCATGACAGCCTTGTTACTGAGCAGTGTCAGAGGCCAGAAGCCGGCAGAAAATACATGCAGCTGCAGCAGAGACTGCACTCTGTGAATGCACGATGTTTAAAGAATTATTGAACACGTTTTCTAAAGTCTGTGCTCTACATCTGACACTACGATGCAGAACATAAGGTCACGTGTGTCAAGTTTATCCATAGTTACAACATTTTAATGAGTGTTACAAACCAGATCAATCGCTCAGTTCAGCTGAAATGTAGAGGATGATAAAAAACCGTCAAGCCCTTGGAAGATAATCTAATCTGAGGGTTATGAGTTGTCCCACCCATATATGATGCTCCGAGGTTTTGTTTTTGTGCATGTGTGATTCTAAAAGTCATCTGGCGCATATTTTGCATCAGACTTGGACTATCTAATCACTGTGGGCAATCTAATTACCCAATCACCATCCACTCACAGTATACAGCTGTGAACAGCATCAGCCATATGGGCCGAGGCCATCCATCTTCAGGATGGGACAGGTAACGATGATCACAGCGACGTAAATAGCTTGGAGCGAAACACAGCTACATTTTACATGACGGCAAATGTAGCTGCAATTGCAGTGTAAAACTTTGTCACAGTATAGAGTAGATCAGGGGTATTCAACTAGATTCGGCCGGGGGCCACATCTGCAAAAGGACTGTATGGAGAGAGCCGCACAATTTGAAAATGTGGGGGTTTTCAAAATGTATTTTGCACTCAAAGACGAAGACTTGTGTAAATATAATACATTTGTATTATACATTTGAATATATCTAGTTTACATATGAATTATGTATTAATTGTCTACAGATTTAGTCATTGTGAATGTTAAATATAATATTCAAATAAAGAAATATTATTTTAAATGCAAGTTCATTTTGAAACCATGCATTGTGCAAACTTAATGAAGTTGATATTGACCTACTTTTAATAAAACACGGCATAATGACAAAACACCACTTTCCACCAAAATTTCCTTATTTGAATATTATATTAAGCATTGGGCACAAGCATTTCAGTCCATAGTAGCCAGTTTGATGTTATAAATAAGCAACTAAAATATTAACCATAAGCTCCTTTATTAATGACACATCTGTGCATTATATCAGCAAAACAAAACAATCACATGAAATTATAGGAGGCTTAGAAGTTCCATCTGAAATGCAAAGTCCTCACTTATTCAAATGAAAAAAATGTCAGGCCAATCCTAGAAGCCTAATGATGTCAACAAGTCCTCTGTACAACGAAGGTTAATAATAATGTGACAAACATTAACACTGTGCAACACTGGCAAAAAATCTGAAATAAAAAAAAAATGTATTTATTTTTTTTTTCAACAAACAACCCCTTTTTTTAAATATGACCAGGGGCCACATAAAAGCTCCTGGCGGGCCGCATGTGGCCCGCGGGCCGCCAATTGAATAGCCCTGCAGTAGATACTAACAAACAAGTCAAAGTCAATTAATGGAGGGAGCTGCTGTACACCAGGTCACCTGAGGAGGAATTTTATACAGCTTATAAGTGTACCCTGCTGGCAGATTGAATCCCTCCCCGGTCTGGAGGTAGTAAGCCAAGCTGCATTTCTCAATACTAAAGGGGTGAAGCAGGGAAGCTGTAAAGTGTTTCATTGCACCTTCCAGCACCACTATGCCTTGGAGCTGAGGCAATACAGTGACAGTGGAAAAAGATTGCTGTGCTGTTGCTCTTTTCCCCTGACTACGGAAAGACACAGGGGATGCTCAGAGGCAATATGTGATAACACTATAGCTAGTGTAGGCCCTTGCACCAAAGAACCTTAAGAGCTAATTATTTCCCTCTTTTTGGACAGGAAGCAGCAGTTGAGGAGAGACATCAACAGAGGGAACTGAGACTCTTTGTGGCATAGAGGAATGAAAATAGGCTGCTTCTACCTCCTGATGAGAAGTGTAATGTACGTTTTTAGGGAAAAGCTACTTCAAAAGGTCCAAAGGGAGAGCAGGACTAGCAGATGCAGTATGTGTTCCCGTATTCAGGAAGTTAAATATGATTTCTGACTCACTTCCTTGACTGTGTGACGCCAGAGGAAGTCCCAGGTGGAACAGTAATGGAAATTACACTTTTTCTTTCAGGTCAAGGAAGCGGGAGTACCGGATATGTGACCCAGAACATAAGTGCAAGCAGTGACTGCGGTTAATTCAGTAATTCCACAGCCTGCACTTAATCCGTAGAGAAAAAGGATGTGCTCGATAAAAATACAACAAATCAAGCTATAAACCTGTCCACCTATCATTACTTTGACATTTTGGGAGATATTAATTCACTTATTATATATATTGATTAACCAAAAAACATTATGACTGTATTAAGGCTGAGTCGGTCGTCCTTGAGGTCCGATGTTAGCAGTAGATCATTTAGGTTGTGGCATGGGGACTGTTATGGCTTCAAGTCACCTCCAAATGTTCTGCGATTCAAAACCGAAAACCTGAGAACCAAAACCCAGAATCCATAACGGAGAAATCAAAATCTGTAACAAAGGGCACAATTATGTTTGTCGGTAACATTTTTCCTTTCTCGCCATTGGTTCTTAAATCATCTTTCCCTTTTTCGAACCATCTTTCTCGGTTGTACTCTTTCTTTTTGCGGTTGCGGTTCTGAAACAGATGTCAATCTGCAGTGCAGCAGCAGGAGACAAGGAGCTCATCTTGTTTTCTGGTTACGCATGGTACCACATTGATAATATTTGATAGAGAGAGGACTAACATTACCAACTCATCTCCACATGCTGGTTCTCCATGACCAAAACAAAGTAGTTTTGGTCACTCTGATGTTCATGCAACATGTTAGGTGATTCAGTAGCCACTGAGCTAATAGATCTCAGTCCCTCAGCTCATTCTCTAATATGTGTCCAGGGTAAAGTCAGGGCATGGCTGAAATATAGAGAAAAATACCACAAATTTAAAGATAAAATACCAAAACAGTGGGAATGTTTGGTTTGTGGCTAACTGAGGTGACCCTGAGAGATACAAAATGAAAAAGCAAATAGTCATACAGTGTTCATACTTTGAAGGAAGCGATCAATAACAGCCTGAGGGACAGTTGATGTGTCAGATCCTGACCTATTGTGTCATAATTACCTATTGTGCCGGGTTGATGAAAATTGAGCAATTCTGCAGTGGTGATACATCTTCAAAAAATTGATTTAAAAAAACAAATCTTTATCTGCTTCCTCACCTGTATGGCAAAATATCAAGATATCTATAGAAGGAGTCTGGTGGGGGGACGCCCTGCTCGCCTCTCATTGCAATATATATATTAGAATTGGTAATATATACCAATTCTATGTTATGAGATCTCATGGGATGTTAAACTATTACTATTATTATATTGTTATAATATAGTATGGTGATATAATTTTGTTATATGTTATAATATTATACAAATTATTATGTTATATTAGGATATTATTATATTATTATATGCTATTATAGTATATTACTTTATATTATATCGTGCTATACTATATCACTCTATATGATACTTATTTATTTGTTTATTTATTAATTTATTTTCAAATTAATATTCTTAATTTACTTATCTACTTTCATTATATTATTTACACACACACGCACACACACACACACACCTAGATACATATAATTGTAACTCGATGTCGTCTTTTGTTGTTGTTTGTACTGTATGTTAATAAAATAAAAATTACATTTTTTTTAAATATATATATCTCTATATCTATAGATGTTTCCTCAGCAGTAGCTACCAAAATTTACGTGAATAGCAATAAAACCCTATTCAGTTGAAAACAAAAAGAATGTATTGATGTTATTAAAGCTTTAGCACACATGTGTGCAGCTGTCCCTGCTGCAAATGCAACACTCGTGAATCTACCGTCCAGCATGCTGGTGTGTGCATTTTTTCCCAACATGCTTTGTTGACTCTGCAGTAACAAAGCCCAGTAAAGACGGTGAAATTGTCTCCTGTATGTGCTGCCGTGGTGCAGTCTTGAATATTTTATAAGTGACGCCACCCCCCTGTCAGATGGAAATCTTTGACAACTCTTGAATTTCTTGGTAAGTAGCTGATGTTGAGCCTTGATGCAGCTGCTGTTAATATCTTGCTGCAACACCACAGTGGAGTCAATTACAATCACCACAAACAATCACTAAGGAACATCAGGGACAGTAGAAGAGCTTTTTTCAACAGCATAACGATCCAGCATTAAAATCTTTGCGAGCTGAACATTTCATCAAAGAAGTAACCTTACTTTCTCTTAAGAGAGCCTCAACTGCAGCAGATTGAATTAATAGATGCTTTTCTAAGTAGCTTATTAGAGGCTCCCTGGGGAGACTGAATTTTGGACATAATGGTGACAGACACCAGAGTTGTTTTATGTAAGAGAATGATTCACATGCAGGGCCACTAATAGTTTTCCTAATGACTTTTGTTTCTGTGGTTACAAGGATCCCAGCTGCAGATCCTGAAAGTACTGTCTGCCATTTAAATGAGGGGGTTTTAAAAAGTGATTGTGCTTCCCACTTGTGATGTGTCGTGGTTTTGGGTTTCTGTTTTATTTTGAAATCCCAGATTTTCAAGAGTCTCAGTCTGGTTTGCCTCCTATATTTGATTATTTTCCTTAACTTTTAAGTATTGCTGAGTCCACTAATCTAATTAGTTGTAGCGATCCTACTTAATTTATTAAAGGTATTGTGACATCATTTTTAACATGCTTTTAACACTATTAAAAGTCTTGGCCAACATCCCTCAAATGTGTCTAAAATAGTGTAACAAAAAAAACTTCACTCTTAGTACTCTTTTCCTGGCTTTTTATTACAGTGTTTTTTTGCGCCGTGAAAAATGCTTCCTTTCCCCCCTTTCCTGTCAATCATTGCTCCGCTCCTCCTCCAAACCTCCTCCTCCTCCAGCCATACGCTCACAGCGGCGTCGGAGCGACAGGCGAAGCATGCACGGAAGAGCAGCAGGGAGAACCACAGCAAACAATCATAAAAATAAAGGCATGCAAGCAGCACTGTCCCCTTATCTTAAGTCCAGTCAGTGGCCGCGGGTCTTCTTAGCAGTTTTCCTCCGGTGATTAGAACAGAAGAGGCTCTAAACAGCTCCGTGTTAAGCCTCATTTATGGTTCCGCGTTAAATCGACGCAGAGCCTACGCCGTAGGGTTCAGCGTATGGTGCGCGTCGCAGCGTAACCCTACACCGTAGGCTCTGCGTCGGTGTAACGCGGAACCATAAATCCGCCTTTATGGTGCGCTGGAGAGGAGCGGAGGCAGGGAGCTGGGTGGAGGGGGCGGTGATTTAGCGGGCCGTTACGTAACGGCCCGCCACCAAACCACATGCGCCGTTTTTGCACAGTTATGCGGAAAATCCCAGAAAGCACACAATACACTGAATGTTAAAAGTTCGTTGTTTTTTGGGTGTAATTGATGTCAAGACACCCAACAAAACACAAAAAATCAAGAAAAATTTGTTTTTCATGTCACAATCCCTTTAAATATAATTCTGCATCCAGTACAACAAGCCTACTTCTGTCCATTCCCAGAAATCGTCTGTCGACAACGTGGTAATATTGCAATTGGTCCTGCCAACTGTGCCCTTAGGATGAATGCGGCCTGCGTAGGTCTCTCGTCTTGCCTTCGAATGTTAGATGAGCGGGTCTGGAAGATTCTCGTTGGACAAACAAATTTAGACCCAAAGTTACTCCTTGCTGGGTGGTGAACTGTGCAAACCAAAAAGGAAAAACTCGAACTTAGCTCAAAAATGTATAAGAAAAATCAAAACTCTCTCAAAAAGGTCAAAATAAGTGAACAGAAGTGTAAAAAGCCAAAAAGTGTAAGGAGGAGCAAAAGAGAGTTGTAGAAAAAGTAGATGGAGCAAAAAAAGATGTAGAAAAGTGAGAGTGAGAGGAGACAGCAGCTTTTTCCTTCAATCGGTTATCACGCCCATTACGGGCGAGACTTTTAATCAGTTTTATGACTTTACCACTTTGCTCCCCAACTCGTGCCAGGCATTCTAGGTACCTTTTCAAGTACTTCTTTGTTTGGTTTGACCCGATGTGTATTTGTTAGTGGTGGACCATGACGGTCAGTTACTCCTTTCGTGTCACCTCGAAAAATGTTCATGTGTATTTCACTCTCCTTGGTTTGGGAGACTCTGTAACTCAAGACGTCGTAAACCAGGCTTGGATCACTACATAGTCATGTACAGTCATTACCAGGTGTCCAGTTATGTAAATACAACATTGCATGAACGATAACACATGGCATATTCTGCATGTCACCATTTACTGAACACAAACTACACAACAATACACAAGCAGGGTGTTAAAAAATAATCAAATGATGCTCTATACTTCCTGAGTGCTTCCATAGGAATTAAGAGGGTAAGTAGCAGCCAGTAATGCCGCATTCCATTTGTCCTTGGAAGTAGGAATTTCCGAGTTCAGAGTCGGAATTTTCAACTGGAACGTCCCTCGAAGTGGGATTTCCTACTCGGAAAGTCGGAGAATCTTCACCACCCCCGAGTTAACATTCCAAGATGGCTGCCCCGGCTGTAAACAGTAAGTAAAAGAGAGCTGTGCTCCTTTCTGTTTCCTCTTCATCCACCGTGTTGGAAAGTTGCAGAAGGACTGCATATTTGTCCAGAAGTTGCTTGTATTCGGACAAGGCAAGCACTAGAACAGCTTTTGTGGACGTGGCCATCTTGTTTTCCGACTTTGTAACTGGAACCCCGATAACTCGGCTGTGGCGCCATTCCCAGTTCCGAGTTCCGATTTCCGAGATAAATGGAACGCAGCATAAGTCCCGCCCTCCTTAGTAACTGTTGCTAACTTGGACAAATACCTTTGTTTACAGTTTTACAATGGCAACTTTTGAACTGCCAGTAAGAAAACCTCATACAAACCATACATCCATCCATTATCTATTGCCGCTTCAACCTATTCAGACTTGTGAGAATATCCTTCAGCCTATCCCAACTGTCTTCAGGCAAAAGGTGGACAAGTTATATTTTAGACTCTACAGGCCTCAAACAACAAGACTTCTAGAGCAATTTTGATGGACGAGACTAAGGTGTAGATTCACGGTCATATGGGCCAAAGCACTGAGCACAACATAAAATATATGCTAAAAATAGTCTTATCTAATAAACCAAACCCGCGGTGATGGTTTGGTCGCAGGACCTCGCCATCTCAAGTCATAAATTCCTCTGACGTTATTTATTCTACAGGGAACTTGACACCAATATATCAGTTGTAGATACACCTCCCTTTGTTTTTGCCAAATTGCTGTAGCACTCCAGACATTTTCTGATTTATTTCTGAGTCATATGTGATCTTTATAATATTTTGGGATTTTCTTTCTTACTGTATTTTGGGGGGTTTTAATTGTTTTTTTTCTTTTGTCTTACCTTCCTAATTGCATGTGCCAAGCTGCTGGAAAAATGGCAGAGAATGCAGCCCTGGAGGATTTCACTGAAGGGATGCTGTAGATCTTTTAGTGCAATGAAAGAGTGGGAAGAACAATAAAAATGAAAAAGCCTGATTACGCTGAAAAGACTCATTAACAGATATTTGCCAGGTTCATTTTTTATTTGTTTTCTTGATGAAGAGCAGTACGCCTTCTCTTGTTTTCTTATGGGGGATTGGATCAATAGAAACACATAATTGTAATCGCAATAACAGTTTTACTGAACAGAACTGATATATATTTGGCTTTTTCAAACATTTAACATTTCAACAATGCTTATTTTTCAAAATACATAATAGTTTTCAGTGTACAAATTTTACTTTAAATGGTGTTACTGTAGCAATTGATGCCACATCTCTTGCATATTTTGTTATAGCTCATCAGAGATATATTTTTAATATCACAGATGTCACAGTATGGATGGAGAAATGTTAAAGGGATCATAAAAGTGGCACTGTGTCTGTGATCGTTTTGCTTTTCTGCAGCTACACCTCACAGCTCACCACAAAGAGAACACCAATCTGGACAGTACATGGAATACAATATAAGATCTAACTGAGTATTCATATTATATAGGTTAAGAAATATTATGGACCCATGACGAGAGAGTTAGAAATATGCAATAACAAACATGTTTTCTTTTCATCACCAAGGAAGGTGCCATTGATTTTCCAATACAGTGTACAGTCAGGCTACTGATGTTTCAGAGCCGTAGTACATGCATAAGTCATGTAACCGATCAAACTGGATTAATGGTGCACGACCCGTTCCCCCTCAACCTCCATCACATGTACTGGTTCAAAAAAGAGCCGCTATTCCTCTTTTTTCTAGTGTAGGATCACAGAAGTTCTTACACACTGTCGGAGACTGAAATTCTCGCTGATGCGACTCAGGTGCTCAAGGTGATGTACTGTAAGATGTGAATGTCCACATCGCTTCAGTCCAACAATGTAGCTGCAAGTAATGTTACTTAGTGTTAATTGTTAACTTTCTAGTAGATGAGTTGGCAGCAGGCCACTGAGGCTCCAGATACAAAGCGGATTAGCCCCCGGAGTGTGTGTGTGTGGGGGGGGTTGATCCCTGATTATTCCAGTCAAAAAGCCCTTTGGGAAGATAATGAACCCTAAAGCTGCCTCCATTTGTTGATTTATATGTTATAGAAATAGTTACATATGCTGAAAAAAAAATGTATCACATATGACAGTGTGTTAATAGACAGCTCTAACAGTTAAAGTTGCTAAATTCTGAGAAATTTCAACGATAGAAGCCTTCCATATAAATTAGAGGAATTTAATGAAAATAAACTGTAAATTGCAGTTTAGTTTATTATACAGGACTTAAATAGAGCTTTAAAAAAAAGAAAGGAAAACACCTATTAGCATAAATCTTGGCCAAAATAATTAGATTACATTTTCATTCCTCAGTCACATGCACCAATAAATCAGGAGCATTGATGCCACACAGTCTGAACCACAGGAATACATCTAGTCATGAAGGATTTGATGATAGTATACCAGTTAGTAGCCCTCCAACCGGAAGGTTGCCAGTGAGACAATGAAACCTGCATCGTCACCGTTGGCCCAACTATTTCTGCAGTCCCAAGCCTGGATAAACAGATTGTGCCAAGAAGGGCATCTGATATAAAACTTATGCTAGATCAATACGTGGAATTGGATGAGCCAATGTGGCAACCCTACTACGGGAAAAAGCCAACAAAAATAAACTAATTACTGTCATGTTGTTTCTTTAATCTTCTGTTAACACCCAAGAACGTAAGCACATTGATGAATGAGGGATGCTCGTTGCCTTGTCTGTTCATTTGGCTGGCATCAGCTGTAAAGTATTTCATCCACTCAAGAATATTTAAATTGTTTAGCCAAATATACATCTGTATATGACCCTCCCTGCAGCTGCTAGTGTGTGGAAATCATACCTTACTTTTTCTATTTTTAAACAGAACCTTTAACTAACTTATTCTGAGAAAATTAGAAAGACTTCGTTAACAGCCCTGGAACTACAGAACAGAGAAGAAGAGCCAAAGATGTCTGATGAGAGACGGCTCTGCAGGTTTGGGAGGAGGCAACAGACAGCAAAGCAGGACCTACAGTATATGGCAACTGTACTTGCTGCCTTATAGTGTTTGGGGTTCTCAGTTTAAATACAGTGGATTGTTGTGGGTCCTAAACCAACATTAAAGCATTGAAGCAAGAAGCAGTGACGGTCAAAACAAGAGGACTGAACGGAAGGCTTCGACATCACTGTTGCTGCTGTAAATAAGAGACTAAAATATATTTGTTTCTGTTCAGGGAAGTTTTTTTTAGTTTTTAGTTTTTCACACAGCACTGTCATTGTCTTAGTGTGCTTGGTGAAATAAGCAATACACTGTATACATTTATTCAATAACATTTAATATTACTGCCAATTACAGAAGCACTTCAAGATAAAATATTAAGATAATTGTTGCGCTTGTTACACATTACATGTTTTCCAGGTGTGTTGCAGTGTGATACAACACATCTTTAGCACTTTTGTCAGCACTGTCACATCAAGACCCTCTGATTTAATGACCTGAGACGCGAGCGACAGGTGACCTGGACTGCGGTCCTTAACCACAGGTGAAAAAGGTCTTTCTATTGGAAGGAAGTTTCCAACGCTGCGTGGTTAAATATTCATTCTCTAGCACACCTGATCAATCAGGCCCACTTACAGCACGCCATTGACATTACTAAGGAAATTTCTTCATTTAGTACCACGATCAATATCTCATTACAGCAGCTTTATACTAGGTTGTCTCTGGGCAGATGCGCCAGCTTAATTCCCAGTAGATAACAGGCCTATCTGATCTGCCCATCTTCATCACATACAAGCATCCTGCTGAACAACACTTCTATTCTCAAACCTACATATGCACTCACTTTTTCTGAAAGTTCACTTGTTCAATGTGTGCCTTTGAGACTTTTAATGATTCATTCAACCTGGTTGTGAGCATGGGTTTCTGTATTTACGTGTGCAGCACAGAAAAGACTCTCAATGGGATTTGATGAATAACATCCCTCATGCATGGTGCACAGTCACACCAAAAATAAACTACACTCTCTTTTAAATCCAAAGTTCTATTCATCAGGACGTTGAAAAATCATGTGGTCCTCCCCAGGCCCCCTTGATGACTGATATATGAAATAATACATGGAAATGTATTATATAGAAATATTTTTTATTTCAAGTGTTCATTATATATTGAAATAAAATCACGTCTAATTTTGTCTTTAACAGTTTCTTTTTTTTTGTATCCCTATGAATACATTGGAAAATTGTATCTATTTCTCTATTTAATCTTTAGAATTTTTTAAGGTATAAATCTTTTGTTGGTTGTTTTGATTCTGGGAGTTGTGCAGACGTCTCAGAAGGGTATGTATCAAATATGTGCCATTAGGCATCTAGTGGTTAAAATGAAATGAATACAATGTAAATGAACAGCAATGCGTGACATGTGACAGTCAGAACGACTGCCTTTGTTTTTTCACTTGTGGTTAATGTTTCTCATGGATGAATGATGAGCTCCAGACTCTTTGGAAATGGTATTTTGCCCCTTCCCAGATTGGTTGACAGCAACAATTACTTCTCTAAGATGTCTGTCCTCATTAGCATTGTGTTTACACACACCTGAATGCTCCAGATTAGAAAACAGCCAAAACGTCTGTTTTATAAAAGGTGCTCACAATTACTGTTGATCCATTATTTATTCACTTGTTTTCTAAACCCATTTCATCCCATTCAAGGTTGTCCCTGGTATCACCGAGCAAGAGGCTGGATACACCCTGGAAAGGTCGATACTTAGAACCTTAAAACTCAACAACTGTGTACTTTTTTCAGATGCGACTGTCCTCGTTAAAAGGAAGCTCATGAAAAAAACACAAGTCAGTCAGATTTTACACATCTCCAAAGCAGTATGTAAGACATAAATACAAATTTTAAATAAAAATTAGAAAAATTGAGTGTTCAGCATTTGCGTTTTAAATCTAAATTGTGAATGTAACAGCTGGCAGAACCGCATGAGACAGCAGCAGGGAAGTTAATACTCCCTGTGACCGTTTGCAAACCAGCAGAACAACACTTCTTGGTTTCATGGATTCCTTTTCTCCACACTTGACCTTACACCGCGATGCTCACAAAGCTTTTTCACTTGCTGGCGAAACAGAGCTATTACTTTTTATAACTCAACCATGAAATGACAGCTGACCTCATCATAATGACATTAAAGCTATCTCTCTTTGTTTCAGCTGGAATGCAGCGATGTGCTCAACTGAATTCCCATCTAGGGGAACAATTTCATGCTAATCTCTAATAATTATACGCAGGGCCAGTAAGAGAGCAACAGGAGGAGCCAAGTGTAAAGTGAGTCAGACGTACGTGGGACGAGAATCCTGCACAAAAAACTGTAAACATATGAGTGTGATGAGTGATTCGTAAGTACTGGTCCAGCGCTGAAGTTACAGTGCCAAAATGAAAATGTTTCCATATAGATTTGTGACGGGGAATCAACGTTGGTGTCCTCTGGGTCACGCTACTGGCACCTCTCTTAATACTACCCCAAATTGCAGGTAACATCATGCAAAGCCACTGCATCTCAAAAGATAAAAGAGGAAATCGGGACAACTGAGCTGAGTGAATGCAGATTATGACAAAAGTGAAAAAAGAGAAGAAAAGCACGAGAGCAGCAGAAGAATACATAAGAGAGATACCCAGCAAGGGTCCACACAAGCTCCTGCTCTGAGGCCGAAGGCAGAGCCAAATTTGATGCCTCACTGTGCTTTACTGCTCTTCCAGTCTTTCTCCTGAAGCAGCTCGTCTTGGATCATTGCATTATACCTCTGTGTTGCTGCATCGACAGTCATCGCATGGATGCAAAGTGAGGTCTGTGCCTTCACATAAACAAGCCATGTGCTGCCACACTGCATTAGTCACAGCCTTAGTCTGGCATTTTCAAAGTCGGTACACCCACTGAAACTGCTAATAGATCCCCAGAATTTGATATTCGCCTAGCAGGGATCCTCGCAACGGAGGAGCCGTGTGTATGCCTGTGTGTGTGTGTGTGTGTGTGTTGCATGCTGCACTCTGTATTTAATAAGTGGCCTTCTGTCAGTATGATTTTAAATAAAAGGAAAGAAAAGCAAAGTGCACGAAGAACAAAAGTTTGACATGATTGTCTCGTTCTCTCCTGCTTTAGTCACAGCAATCACAAAAAAATCTATTCATTTAGAAAAGTACCCTTTCACAATGAGCGCCCAGAGCAAAGTAACCATAAACTGATATTTTATTCACTATACAGCTTGTTATGAAGCTCCTGCTAATGGACATGGTGCATTCGAGGACATTTGCAAACCGAAAATAACAGAATCTGCAGGCTTATTAAACCTTCTGCACAGCCCCTTTCCCCCTCTGACATTAAAGAGCAGTTTGTGGGAGAAGCTCTTCTCTGCGTCTTCTGCCTAACAATCAGCACCGTTCCTCTTCCTGCAACATCAAATTACCCGTGGCTAAGAGATATCCTCTCTCTCTCTTCCCTCCCATCCTCTCCCTTTCTCCCGCTGAGCTGGGTTTATAGGCAGCGGTCCGGCAGGGGTAATTTCTGCTACCACTCCAGGGAAATTACTTTGTGTTGTTAGAGAAAAAGAAGTTTGCAAACTGCTTTATCAAGCTCCTTGACTCCAATAACAGTCAACATTTGGATGCCGGGAAGAAATACAGTCTATAGATATCCAAATAAAACACTTCTGGTGATACCGGCGCACAGTGGGGGTAAAGAGCGTGCATGTGTGTTAGATCCCAAAATATTCATTTGACAGAGCCTTTATTTCTGCAGGAGTGACATTAGCCATGCACCATAGGAAAAAGATCACGTTTTCGAACATAAGCGTGTGCATGCATACACTCAAGCTCGTATCTGTTCTGCTCCTCCACGCTGAATAGTTCAGCTGTGCGTCTTGCTTGGCTGATGAATAATTTCTGCACTGTGCTCTGTTGTGGCACGTCTAGTGCAGCCTGACTGCACCACACAGCTAGAGCTCTGCATTTGCATTCTCCACACAACGCACACTAACGTACGCACACATTTAGTCGCGTGAACACCAATCTTGCAAACTGCCCCCCCTTCCCCCCATACCAGCACCATGCAGCCTTTCAGCTGCTTTGGTGTGGAGGAAGGCAACAAGCTGTTAAGACTGTTTTAAAAAGCAACAGCAGTTTCCTATTAGTCATTGTCTTTGCACGTGTTCTCCCAGAGTAACATCTGAGAAAAAGATTGTCGCTGCGACTCCAACAAATTGGATTAAATGGACGAACAAGCTAAATATACTAAATCCACAACTGTCGAAGAAGGTTGCGTGTTCAAATCTAGACTGCGTAGTGGTGGCATTTAAGTTCAAGGCCCATAAAGAGAAGAAATGGTGTTAAAATGTCAGCTGTGTTTTGAAGTGGTAGGCATGCTGATGTGGCGACCTCTTTGAGCTGTGGTTAAAAGGTTACTAAAGATTAGTAGAAGGTATTGCCGAGTATAGTCAGAGTAAGAGGCATTTTTAAGATGATCTGCACTGGCTTAGTCAAGGTTCCATCAAATCTGTTGCTTATCACTCTCTGGAGGAGTGGCTGAACAGTTTCCCTCACATCGTGGGGCTTTACACAGGAAAAATAAAGATGCTATATTGCACTCATGCTTTTTTAAATGTAAAACATGTACATCCTTACTGCTTTCATTGGAATTCAAATGCCAACTACCAGCTAGATTTGTCTAATCAAAGCACTTATTAATTGATTGCCAGCAAATGTGTCCTCATCTATAAGGAAAAAAAAAAACTAAAATGTCACAGTTTGTGGATAGTTCAGGTCTAACACAATGCCATAAAGAAAGGCAGCAGCACTGAGTTTAGAGGAGCAATTGTTTCTGCCCTCAGTTATGAGGGATATAATGGTGTGCTCCATTGACACACCTGAGTTGACTGTACTCCAAGTCAGAAAATTAATCTTTTTAAACAAATATGGCCGCTGCTAGCCATAATTAGCAATATCAATTCATAACTAAACTGTAAGCAATATTTAGCACAAAAGTGTGACAACATGTCCACTGATGAAAAGCAAACAGTATGTATGTCTGATTTCATGTAAAACATTAAGATAATGCTATTATTAGTCCAATTTACAGTGTTTATTTCGTTGAAAGAAGCAGCCATATCGGATACTGAAATCGGGGGAGGTGAGGTTTCTCTGACTTTCTGAGTTGGCATACCGACTTCAGGGGGCGCTCCAATTGAAATATCTGACTTGCAACTCAGAAATTCCAACGGATTACACTACAAGGCCATTTCCAAACAATGAGGAGTTCATCATTCTTCAATAAAAAAATATTATTCACAACTGGAAAAGATTTAATACAGTCACTAATATACCTGCAAGTGAGCATCCCAGGATGTTCACCCCAAGGTCAAACACTGAATTACGAGTAGACAAAAAATGTTCACAGGGATGTGGGACACTTCCTCCAGAACATTATGATTTCAAGTCATTGCTGCAACATTTTTTTTTCCCACACTACTTCTCCATTTTGGCTTAAATAAATAATGAAGTGTAAATCATGTGTTTCATTTAAGGTTGTATTTATCTAATGTAAAGACCTGCTTTGGACCAGATCATTTACGTATTATTTATAGATATGTAGAACCTTCTGAGTGAAAGTTGCTTTACTTCCTTTTTCCACCTAGTTATAAAGACACTTTATGGAAATCAATTTAAAACTTCTGCTTTTCACTGTCAAAAAGATTAAGGAGGTGATTTCAACAACACAATTAATACTGTTGCTAGAATTGATATAAAAACCGAGGCATTGATGCTGTGTTTGCCTCACTGTACAGCAGGTTGTGGATTTGAGAGCAGCTTAATAAAGTGAAACCACAAGCAGCAGTGCGAAGGATACGTGCAACCAAACACCTCCTACTGTCTGGGGGCTTGCTGGAAGACAGCGCTCCGCTCCTTCATCTATTCTGGACGAGTGGGTATTTTCCAACGTGATGGGACTCTAAATGCATTTGACCATAGATGAGAAGATCATGTCATCATCTATCACTGTCAACGGTAGAAAGTGATATTCCACAGTGTGCGACCGTGGATGGCTATTTTCAAGCTCAAACAAGCTGAGCTGGAGGTGTACATTTAAATAGAGCAGAAAATATTTTTATTGTGGGGTAGTGCTACACCTGAAAGGAGCCAAATAATCTCCAGATTGTCTTTTACATGCATCTTATTACAGGCATCTATTACAGTCTAAATTGGGTTTGTATCCAACAAGTTAAGCTGGTTTCGGCTCAACAGCATTGCATTAATTACAAAATATTGTCATTATCTTATTTGCAAAGACCTCTGTTGCTGCACAGGAATCCTGGGGTGACTGCCTGAACTGGCAGCTTGTCCTGCCAGCCTAGCATCTTTGGAAAAAAAAAAAAACTGATTCAGAACTCCCTTCTTCCTCAAACATATTTAAGAGATGCAGATAGAACAATAAAGCCTTTATTATGGGAGTCGTTTTAAGTGAAATTTCAATAATTTTTACACTAAATTCAGGTAAAATTGTAGATGAAACAAGGATGCATTAAGGCACAAAGCTAAGTTTTCCACAGCAGGGACATTGCTGCTGTTAAGTTCCTGAGATAGATACTGCAGAAAAACACAATAGCTGTCAGTGAGCGATGCGCAAAATAACAGAGCAGCGGCTTGTAGTAAGATCTGCAACAAGGCAGAGGGGTACCAGTGGCTGCACGGCGAAAACAGCGTGTCTGCAAAGGAAATAAGTGGCAAGGCAATCGGCAGAAATCAATTCATGAAAGAGAAAGCTCCTCATATTCCCTCAAGCAGCAGAGCAACAATTCAAATACAAGCGGCCGGAAATGTACTTACAGTTCTGAGGAACTGAATCTCATCCTCGCCTTCTCCACCTTCAGCCATGGCTGCAAAGGAGCCCGTTCAGACCCCGCTGGCTCCTCTCTCCTGTCGATTTTTAGCATATAGCTAATCCACGGCCATACAGAGGGGACGATACCGCAGCATGGACCAGTCAAGCCCCGTTGCTCACGCCCCGCTGGCCGCCCGGAGGAGGTGTGAGTGTCAGCAGCATCGGTGGGCTGGAGCGACTGGGGACGCTGTGGCACAGATACAGATACACATACAGATACAGATACAGATACAGCGGGGTCTTTATCCTCGACGTCACCGCCAGGGCTTATTCATACAAACTTGCAAGCGCCAATTTTCCAATAATGAGTGTGTCGAATGCCGATGATGATGACTATGCTGTGTTGGAGAGTCTCTCGGGCAGCATGTTGAAGCGTAAAAGCCTGAATTATGGTACCGCGTTAAATCGACGCAGAGCGTACGCCGTAGGGTTACGGCGGAGCCTACGCCGTAGACTCTGCGTCGGTGTAACGCAGGACCATAAATCAGCCTTAAGCGGCGCGTCACCGGAGGAAACACCGCCACGTACTGCGCTGATCCCGGTCAGCACCATGGCCAGCGCCCGCCGCCGCCTCACGGCTCTTCTGCAGCAACTTCTACCAGCAGCCTGTTTGCTGGCTGCTACACTCATACAAATATTGTGCTTGATCTACTTAAAAAAAAAATCAACTTTTTGCATGAGATTAGGCCTATTGGTGTCATTATTGACTCAGACCTGAACTTCAACAGCCATCTAAAGTTTATCACCAAATCTGCCTATTACCACCTAAAAAACATTGCTAGAATTAAGGGGATTCTGTCTAAACAAGACATGGAAAAACTTATTCATGCATTCATTTTCAGTAGGTTGGATTATTGCAATGGCATCTTTACAGGCCTTAACAAGAAATCAATCAGGCAGCTGCAGCTGATCCAGAACGCTGCCGCCAGAGTCCTTACAAACACCAGGAAACTGGACCACATTACACCAGTCATGAAATCACTACACTGGCTTCCAGTGAGTCAAAGGATAGAGTTTAAAATCTTACTGCTGGTCTACAAAGACCTGAATGGTCTTGGACCAAAATACATGGTTGATCTGTTAGTTCCTATGAAGCTCCCAGACCCCTTAGGTCTTCTGGATCTGGTTTGTTGTGTGTCCCAAGAACCAGAACCAAGCAAGGTGAGGCAGCGTTCAGTTATTCTGCTCCTCACCGGTGGAACAAACTTCCTGTAGACCTGAGGTCTGCTCCAACTGTCAGCTCCTTTAAATCAGGGTTAAAAACATTACTGTTTACTGAAGTGTACTCTTAAATTAAACCTGCTGTACTCTACTGTTCTTATTTTTTTTAACAGCTTGTGCTTTTTATTATTTTACTTCTTTTCTTATTCTTACCTATTTGTTATTATGTCTTGCTGCTTTTAATGTCAATGTAAAGCACTTTGAATTACCTTGTGTTGAATTGTGCTATATAAATAAATTTGCCTTGCCTTGCCTTGCCTATTATGTAGATCAAGAAAGACTAGTCTTTGTATAAACTACTTAATTTTATGTATGTAAATAATACATTTTGCAAGTACAGTCAACTTAATTGTAAAATAATTTAAGTTTAGTTTATTCATCAAAATTAAGTTGACTTTACTTGCAAAAATTAAGTTGACTTTGCTTGCAAATGAATTTTGTACATACTAAAAATTAAGTAGTTTATACAAAGACTAGTCTTTCTTGATCTACATAAAAATCTCATGCGAAAAAGTTGCCTTAATTTTTTTTAAATAGATCAAGCAAGATATTTTTTATTGTGGTGTTCTACTTAAACAAATAAAGCATGTTTCATCTAAACATTGGTCAATCTGCCCAATAGATTAAAATTGTTAAAGGAAAAGTATACAGCAAGATCAGTGCTTCTTGTTTGTGTGTAAATGAAAAGATTGCCTGGGATTACATAAATACTGCTTGTTAAGGAAAAAATGCACAATGTCTTATTTTTTGAACAAATGCAGATTAAGTTGAAAACTAGACGTATTCATGTAAAGCAACAAGCTTCATTTTTAATTGTTAATATCACAGATTTAAATATGTTATATTTACATGCGCTTAGATTTATTTTTTTCAGTGTACCAGCAGACTGTTTGATGGCTTCTAGGTGTTTCCTCACCTTTAATGAAGGTCAGGAATATTACTTTTTGCTGGCTGCATAAGTGTCCACATACTTCTGGACATATAATGCATAATTTCCACTGCTTAAATGCAAGCACTTTATAATAGCAACACAAAATATCCTAATCTACATTGTCCACAATCATTTACTTCGAAATATATAATGTGGGTTTTATTTATATTCATTCATATTAATGTTAAATGTTCTGAATTTTTTTAGATTGCATTGATTTATGGACTATGAATATTCTTATGGAATTGAAATTTGTATGAATGTGTGTCTGTATATATATATATATACATACATAAACCTATACAACCTATATATATATATATATATATATATGGCTGCATATATATATATATATATATATATATATATATATATATATATATATATAGGTTGTATAGGTTTATGTATGTATATATATTATTTGACAATGTAAGGGGGGGCTGAACTTGATAAGCTTTGCTTCCTTCAGCTCCTTCTCGAACTTGCACTTTTAAAACAAATAAAAATCAAATCAAATCAAATAAGAAAAAATACATTTTATTCAAAGTACCTTGGACGTGACAAAATAAATGTTGTTATTTAAAGGTTAAATAATTATTTTAGTCTGGTGTTATTTCACTTTTCGAAGAAATCTCATTAAAAAGCCATTCTGTAGAAGTGACGTGTAATTGTACATGTACTTAACTATTTAAAACAATGAGCCATGGTTGAATTATTCATCAAACAAGATTAAATGCGATTAAACATTAATGAATACATATAAAGGCTTAATCTTTCTGCGATAACAGATATCATACTGATATCTAACCACTGGTTGTCCACGTTGTCTGAGCATGATGAAGCTCACTCATCTTCACAATTACAATTAATTCGCTTACTGGATGTTCCCTTTAACATGATACAATGCTGCTCTCTAATGCCAGAACGGAGAAGTGCGGAAAAATGTCCTATTTGGTTTACTTGGAGTCATTTTTCCTTCTTCCTCGACACTTCCACATTGATCCCTTCTAAGTATCCTTAGCCATACTCCACTCCTCTCCAGTCATGTCATGTATTCTTGGTTTGAATTGGCATCTGAAACTGTTTGTCAAATACTTACTTTATCAGATTCTGTTTTTTTTGTTTGTTTGATGTTTTTTTTTTAAAGCTTGGATATGTATTGGAGACAACTTAAGAGAGGCAATAGTGAGAAGGTTTTGGACAAATAAAGCAGAGGGATAGTAATTTATTGGTTGAAGGATGCTGGATTTTTTTTTTTTTAAAGGGAAAGGACAAAAAAAGACCAATACATTTCTGGATTTGGTGAAGGAGGATATAGTGTTGGCTGGTGTGAGAGAAAAAAGATGCAAAAGACAGGGTACGCTGGAAACATGTCGCAATCTGTCAAGGGAAAATATGTATATAATCATCGCTACATATATGTTATCCACACAACTGTTTCTACACAACAAAATCTATCACATTTGATACAGGACCTTCTGAGACATCTGCATCAACCATATAATCAAAATAATCTTTAAAACCTTTCTTTAAATCAGTTGTACACAGTCTAAAAATAAACATTGTTGTGATCAGAAAATTGTCTGCATTGATGCTCCTTCATCCAAGGTTCAACTATCAGCCGAATCCTCCTCTCCAGTACCTTGGCGTAGACTTTCCCAGGGAGGCTGAGAAGTGTGATCCCCCTATAGTTGAAACACTTTCTGGTCCCCCTTTTTAAAAATAGGGACCACCACCCCAGTTTGCCACTCCAGCTGCCGATTCCCAACCTCCATGCAATGTTGCAGAGGGGTGTCACCCAAGACAGCCCCATAACATCCAAAAACTTGAGGAACAGGGTGGATCTCGTCCACCCCTGGAGTTTTGCCACTAAGGAGCTTGCAAACTACCTCAGTGACTTTGGCTTGGGTGATGGAAGATTACGCACGATAGTCCCGAACCTCTGCTTTGGCATGTCAGTGGGACTGAGGTGATGATCCAAGTATTACTTTCACTGTCTGACAATATCCCCCGTTGAGGCGTTGGATGTTTTGCCAGAATTTCTTCAAGGCTGACTGATAGTCCTCCTCCATGGACCTCACCTAACTCCTCCCAGACCAAAGTTTCCCCTCCAGGATTGCCCGGGCTGTGGCTTGCTTGGCCTGCCTATACCTGTCAACTGTATCAGGAGTCCCACAAGCCAACATGGCCTGATAAAACTCCTTCTTTAGCCTGACAGCATCCCTTACTTCCAGTCCACCACCAGGTTCGGGGGTTCCTGCCACTACAGGCACCAGAGACCTTGCGTCCACAACTTCAGGCGTGTTGACAATACAGGCAGACAACATGGTCCTCTCGGACTCAAGTTCTTCTGGGGGTGCGAGTTGAAGACATCCCTGACAGAGGGCTTGGACAGGTGTTCCCAACAGACTCTCACAATACGTTTCGGTCTGCCAGGTCTGTCAGACTTCCTCCTCCACCAGTGTATCCAACTCATCACCAGGTGGTGATCAGTTGACAGCTCAGCCCCTCTCTTCACCCGAGTGTCCAAGACATACGGCCGAAGATCAGATGAAATAACAACAACTTTGACCTCTGGCCTAGGGTGCCACGTGCAACATGATGTTTATTATGGACAAACTGTGACTACCATAGACATTCCATGTCCCTATTACCATAATTTTGGTCAAGGGATTTGGTTGTTGAGCAGTTATTCAGTTTATCGTCTTAGAGGCATCTTTGTAGAGTCTCGACCTGGGGGTCTCGTCTGATGTGGTAGACCTTGGCCTCTACTGATCACGGCCTGTTCTTGTGCTCCTATGATTAATGCATCTACTCTTTCCTTTCAGACCAGCCTTTTCTATCCACTGGCCTTCTAGTTATTTAATCGGCTAGTGACTCATGCCCTTTCTACCATCGGCGATATTCACTTAGTACTTCATCACTGGAGGCCATCTTCTAGATGTATATATGGATCTTAGTTGTTTCATCCTGGATGGTGGCTTAAACTCTCACTAGTCCCCTTCCTTACTTTCATAGTGTTTAGTCTTAGGCCCAATCCCAATTCAACTTCACTCGCCCTTCTTTTCTCCACTCGCCCTTCTTTTCTTCCCTAACCCCTAAAAAAGAAGGGGGAGATTTTAGGGCACTTGAAATCTAGGGCACTTGGCCCAGGTGCCTGTCCCAATTTTACTACTCCCCTTCCTTTTCATCCCTACCCTGTTCAGGAAGCTGAGAGCCAAAAGCTGTTTTAATTTCAGCTGTAGCGCTGTTAATATTAGACCCTCCAGAAAAACGCGGGCAAAAATCCTTGATTCTGCGGGCTAAAATCCTTGATTTTGCGGGCTAAAATCATTGATTATGCGCTTAAATGTGCGGGTTTTTTATGTGCTTTTATGCGGTGAAATTGCGGAATAGGCGGGAAGTTGCAAAATATGCGAAATATGCAGGAAGTTGCGGATTCGGCGCTGAGCTCTTCCCTCTTAAATTCAGCGGGCTGTCTCGTCTGATCTGAGGTCGAGGAGAAAAAAAAAGGAGAGCGCAGGTGGAGAGGGGCGGTGGCAGCCCGGGGGCCGGCCGTCTCTCTCCTTCCAGCCCGCGGCTCAGTGCTCGGGTGATTGCCGGGCGCACCGGCGCAACGAGGGGACGACCCAGAGCTCAGTCACCCCACGCGTCCGCCGTCAAGATCCCCCAAGTGGATGGGAGCTTGGCCGGCGCATGCGTCCGCCTCCGCAGGCGCAGTGGTACGCGGTCAGCACGGATCCTGAGTCCCCCGGCAGCCGCGCCCCCCGCGCAACGGCACTCTCTTTTTCCCCTCACCCCTGCGGGTGAGAGCTGCTGTTTGGGGGGTGGCGAGGGGTGCGGAGGTCCCCGGGCGGGTCCCGCAAGTCGCAACCAGGCGTCCCGACATGTCACTCACAACACTCCCCCCTTTTTCCAAACTTTATGCGAGAATGTGCGGCGATGATGCGGTGAAATCAAGCGAGCCCCGCATAATCCCCGCATAATTTGCATATTCAGCGCGGACATATGCGATCATCGCGGGAAATATGCGCCCTTTCAGGAATAAATTTATCCCCGCGTAATCTGCGCCATTTGGTTGATTATGCAATGAATTCTGCGATCGCGTAATCGCGTTTTTCTGGAGGGCCTATAATATGGCACTTTATTAAGTTTTAATATTTTTTCAGGCTCAAAAGTAACCGTTAAGATCCCCAACCTGGGCTCAGTTTATCCAAATAACGCCTGTTAAGAAATTTGACTCGACGTTTTCGGAGATGAGAAGAGCCCCCGGCCCCGGGGAGCAGCAGCAGCAGCTCACAGCCGGGGGGACAGACGTGTCCGCCGGGTCAACCCAGCGCCGTCGTCCCGGGAGAGAAACCTGCAGCTCTGTTGAGAATTACGCTGAAATAAATCATTTAGGAAGATGTTGGTTTAATAGATGAAATCTAACAGTTGTAGTTACGCCTGTTAAGAAATTTGCTACGAAATTTCGAGATTTCTGTCTGCCGGCCCTGGAGCTTATGGGTCTGCGTTAAATCGACGCAGAGCCTACGGCGTAGGGTACAGCGTACGGCGCGCGTCGCCGCGTACATCGACGCAGAACTTACGGCGAAGGTTACGTAACCTACGCCATAGGCTCTGCGTTGGTGTAACGCAGAACCATAAATCCTTTTATTCTGGCGTGATCTTCGGCAACTTTATCTGAAAGTGTGTAAATTACCCAGATAACAGCTGGATTACTTGGTGGTTTCTGAAAACTAACCTATATCAGAAACATCCAAAACAAATCTGACGAGTCACAGGATTATTTCTCTCTATTTCTCACAAAAAAATGGTCACAATCTGAGACAACTCTGCCTGTTTCTCGGTTGGCGAGTCAAATCGACGCAGAGCCTACGGCGTAATTTACGTAGCATTCTGGGAAATTTTCATACCCCCTTGCTCGCGAAGTCAGCATGTGAAAACCCTCGATTTGAAGGGGATATTCTCAGCCCCTCGCCCTCGTTATGTCCCCTCCCCTAGGTGAAAAGAGGAATTGGGACACCACTACCCTCACGGGAAGGCGCAAAATTTAGGGGAAGTGAAGAAAACGAGGGCGAGGGGGTCAATTGGGACGCAGCCTTAGTATGCTGGACTGAAAGGGAAAACCCTCCATGCCTTATGTGGAGCTTTGTTTTCTTGACATAAGTGATTTCCACGTTGAAGAAAAATCTCAGGAACCCCTTAGACTAGTTGTTTCATCAAAGTGTTGCTCCATATTTGCTTTTTAGTCTTTTAAAAAAAAACTGAAACAGCAAAAACGGGCAGCACGGTGGCTTGGTGGTTAGCACTGTTGCCTCACAGCGAGAAGGTCCCCGGTTCGACTCCCAGGCCCGGCAGGGGCCTTTCTGTGTGGAGTTTGCATGTTCTCCCCGTGCTTGCGTGGGTTTTCTCCGGGTACTCCGGTTTCCTCCCACAGTCCAAAAACATGCATACTAGGTTAATTGGTGATTCTAAATTCCCCGTAGGTGTGAGTGTGCATGGTTGTGTGTTTATATGTGGCCCTGCGATGGACTGGTGACCTGTCCAGGGTGTAACCCCTACCTCTCACCTGAAATGAGCTGGGATAGGCTCCAGCAGACCCCCGTGACCCTGCAAAGGATAAAGCGGTTATAGATAATGGATGGATCGATGGATGGATGAAACAGCAAATACATTGATAATATTGCATGTAAACCCTTTGAGCAGCTGTTTAATGACTGAATTTTTTTTTAATAATCTGCATTAGCCACAGAAAAACCCACATTGGTAAGATTTAAGATGTTATGTACAGAAAACAAAACCAAACAAAGTGACTGAAAATGTAAATATTTTCTATGATCTCCAACCAAGAACAAGTTTAGGCCAAGTTGAAGATCTATACACTGTTTAAAAAAAACCAGGACTGACCAAAGTGCCATACAGATAGACAATAAAAGAATACACATGTACATTTAAACAAATGGAGTAAAAACACAACTAAAAATAATATAAAGTGAGAAGTGGGAACTGCTTGGTGGTTAGCACTGTCAAAGATCCTCTATACACTATAGATATAGTTATAGAACGTCTCTGGCACTGTTGCCTCACAGCAAGAAGGTTCCTAGTTCAACTCCCTGGCCCGGCAGAGGTCTGTGTGGAGTTTGCATAGGTGTGAGTGTGAGTGTGCGTGGTTGTTCGTCTGTATACGGGGCCCTGCGATAGACTGGGGTATAGAAAATGTATGGATGGAGAAGTGAAAACCCAAATTAAAGGCCAGTGAATAAAAATGGGTTTCAGCAGCGATTTAAATGTACCAACAGTTTGAGTTTTCTTTATTTTTCAAAGTTAGCTCTTTTTAAGGAGACTGTCCCACGCAGAAGTTTGCAATATCAATTTTTATACCACGGTCTGTGTGAATACTGAATACTGTTTGGCAGGCAGGTGTAGGTTAAAAGTGATAACCTACACCTAGAAAACAAGTTCGGTCAAATTGCCTGATAACTTTAATATCATTGCGCTGGATCAACTGTCAGGTGGTTACCACGGCAACGGAGATTCAGAGTAGCCGGCTACCGCAGGACGGCGACATGAGTGATTTTGTAATTTCTTTTAATTTATTTGGTGAATTTAACCATTTTGATGATGGGGATGCAGAATAGGAGAGAAAAGAAAATAGCAGAGCGAAGCTTAGTGGACTACAATATCTCTGGTTACCAAGGGAACTGAGTTATGGCTTGTTAAAAAAACTGTAATTTACCAGGTTACAACGGCTGCAGACGAGAGATTAAATAGTCTGTTCAGCCACTGAGCTGTGGCTTGTTATAAAATTAATGATTTCAACTGAAAACACATTAAAGCATGAATAACTTATTTAATATTTATGTTTTTTGGTAAGTGACCGTGGTATAAGCGGGATAATGCCCTTCGAGGTGTACATTATCAGAAATATATGGACGACGCGGGGGCGTGAACCGTTTGCCTCGTCCGGCATTATCCCTTACATATTGGGTCAAATAAAATACTGTTGAGTTGTCCGTTTTCTGGATTTTGCTAAATGTTGTAATTTTTAAACACTATATTTTTTCTTTTCACTGGGATTTAACCAGTATTGTAAGCTACTTTCTGCTGTTCTAGTGTTTTTATGAAATGATGTCCTAGACTTCCCACAATTTTTATTTTAATCAGGTTGCTTTTTTCCTGCTTGTTGTATAAGGAACAAATATTGTATAAGGTGAAAAGATTTTTTTTATATTGTTGTGTTTGGTATATTCTTGTATTTCTCTAAATATTGGTATGGTTTCTTAAACACTGCTGTTTTGCAAAATGTTTTTCTCCTTGGCATTACCATGCAGTTTTTCTTAATTTCACATCTGTTACTATTATTTAATTATTTTTATTTATTCTATTTATTGATTGTATTATTTGTGATTTCCCAGCCGAGTAAAACACATTACAGGTTATTAAATATAAATAAAAAATATATATATATTTTTTAACGTGGAATAAAAGGAATTCACACATTTGCCACTAGATGGCTCTGTTTTGTGAGATAAAGTGGGACATCGGCCTGTAAATAACAAGCACCCTTATCTTTCTGTAGGATTACATACATTACGAAGCTGGGAACCGTTTAAGAAACAGTAAAAGATGAAAGGACGGTGACAACAACTTAAACACAATCATACTTTCCACTGCCTGTGCAGCAGCCACCGACTGAAACCATCACATGTCCCACCTGCAAAGTGCAGCTGCACTGAATCAAGCTGTGGGCGGGGCTTCACTACCAACCAGCCAATGGAAGAAGAGGAAACAAGCGGAGCCTTTTCCTATTGGTCCAAACTCCTGTCGATCAGGCCAGAGGAGCGCAGTGAAGCGGCGGTGAGTCCTGGCTGGCTGCAGCACAGAGATGAGGGGGGATTTCTCGCCTTTACACCGAATTGGGTGAGTAACTGTTTATTTTTTTTGCGCACTTCTGCTGCTGCATTTCACCTGCTGCAAGTGCAACGAACTATAAAACGCTGTCAGCTCCTAGGTTAGGAATACAAGCTCATAATCTCGAAGCGTGTAATAGGAACAGAAACAGTTCATATATTACATTTTAAATGATAATGCATGTAAAAACAAAATAGTCCTCGGTTGCACTTGTAGTGGTCATCAGCAACTCGAAAGCATGAATGTTAGTGTTACTCTGCTGCCATCTTAACACAGACACATTCACTCGTGGTTGTTGCAAGGTGACAGTACTTACCCCCACGAGATGATGTTATGACACAAACAGCTGCAGAGTTTAACGTTTGAAGCACTTGTAAAACTGTTTCCCTGTTGTGCTTGTAAACATCTTGGACGACAAACCGACTTGGACACGTCACGTGTCGTCACCCTCTGTGACACTGGCTGCAGCAGCTTGAAATGTTGATCAAATCTGGGTTAGAAATCTCTGCTGCACTTATAGACAGGTGCTGTAGAGGAGAATGGATGTGAATGGCCTGGGAGGTAAGTGTGCCTAGGTTTGCATGGTTTAGTTTCTGCAGTTTGGGGTTTTATGTGCTCTAGCTGAGACATCTGGAGGGCCCAGTGTTGTGAAGAACAGCGTGCAGTAGGGCTGCACGATTCTGGACAAAATGAGAATCACGATTTTTTTGCTTAGAATTGAGATCACGATTCTCTCACGATTTTTTTCCAATATAAAATTTATTGCACTTATTACTTTAACTTTGCAACAGCTGAACAAAAATATAATAACAATAAACATCTCTTGTCTTCTTTACACAAACCTTTGAATAATTTAAACAATAATAACAATTTTGAACAATATTTGTTCCTCCCTGAGTTGAACACCCTTTCAGAAAGGGGACTTGTAACAGATCCTGTAGTTCTGAGGCAACAAATTATTCCTCTGGCTGGGATGAACCCCCCATTGCCTTTTGCTGCTATTAAGAAGCTGCCGATACAAAAGGTAAACGTTACAAAAAATATGATGGTGCCTGATAAAAGACTGGCATCAACTTTGTAACAGCTGACATTGAACATAAAAACAATAAACATAAAAAAAAAAAAAATTAAATCGTCGTCATTTGGAAATGAGATTGCGTTCAAGCATGAATCGAGATCACGATTTTTTTAACGATTAATCGTGCAGCCCTACTGGGAGGTAAGTGTGCCTAGGTTTGCATGGTTTAGTTTCTGCAGTTTTGGGTTTTATGTGCTCTAGCTGAGACATCTGGAGGGCCCAGTGTTGTGAGGAACAGCATGCAGTGAGGAAATTAAAAGATGCTCTTTAATTTAAAGGGTAAATGTAAACAAACAGCACAGGGAAATCTGGGATTAGGAGGGGATGGATGTCTCCAGCAGCACTAATATACTTTGTGTGTCCAGTCAGATTTATCTCTGTGTACTACTTTTTTCTTTGGCAGCATCTGTCCAGGTGATGAATAGCCTGAGATTGTCCTCAGCGGTACGAGTCCCCTCATCCGCCTGCAGGCTGACCACTTACTCACAGTGCTCAATGGATTAACATAGCACCCATCATGGAGGGCAGACACACCATCTTAACTCTGCACGCACCCATCCGTGAGCTAAGCAACATCAGCCTCTACTTCCCCAAGAGGCGGGCCCCGAGCTTCAAATACAAGAGCCGCACCTCTCACTCAGAAAGAACCGGTAATGACCATGACCGGAGGAAGGAGGATCTCACGGCGTCCGGACAAAGAGGTCAGTCTTTCGACTCCTCGGGAAAACTCTTCAACTCACAACGTGCAACAAAGGAAGCAGTTGCAGAAATCTGCATTCTGGCGGTTGAGCACCACCAGTTGCTGGCGGACCTGTTGTCGCTCTGTCGGGATTGTGCGGACAAAGTCAGGATGGGTAACCAGGATGGGAAACTCCAGGATTACATGGAGGCTCGGGAGGTTCAGCTCGGAGGTCCGGTTCTCAGCAGTGTCTCCATCACGGAGCCTAAGAGAGGTGCACCCAAGAGCAAAAAGCTGAAGAAGCTGGGAAGCAAAAGGCTGGAATTCGCTGAGGATTTGCTCCACAATAAGATGAAAAAGAAAGTTCCCAAAGGACATGTATATGTGGAGCTTCCAAATGAGAACAAGATGACCTTATCTTTGGCTTCAGCGGCTGAGCAGATCCCAAGGTTAACAGTCTCTGACCATATTGCTGAAGGCCCAGCTGCCAGCTCTTATGTCAGTGAGCCCATCTTGCCGATGGAGGTACCTCCCCAGCTTGCCTGCGAGAACTGGGACCTAACAGAGGACACACAGACATTTGACCCTGACGTGGATTTCTGTAATGACTTTTCCGACTACGACGGGGAGCTGGGTTATGAATCATCTTCTTGCAGCCTGCTGGAGGGTCTGAAAAGACGAGACAGTGGCAGCAACCTCCGACCAATTAAAGGACTTGATTCTTCCATCGAAAGTGCATCGACGGTCAAGTCTGCTCAACAGCTTTTAAGTGAAACCAGGCAAAGCAACACAGTGGTCAGAGTTGTTGCCAAAGTGCAGGACGTGGAAGGCAGAGTCCACCATGTCAGCCACACAAGTCCAGACAGGACCGGACCAAATCCAGCTACTAGTAAATGTCAGAAGGAGAATGGGAAGCGGACGGGGTCAAATGGAAACCATCTGCTGGGAGGCGGTAAGGAAAAGGCATTAAACAAACTCTCTGATGGGCTATGGCTGGCTCTGTCCCACACTACGGAGCCCTCGGCCCCTGCCAGATCCCACGCTAAAAGCCCCTCTTCACCTTCTCTTGCTGGGGTCTTCAACACATCCTTCCCAGCTTCAAACAGTCTCCAGAGCATGTCCCCGGGGCTGTGTCCTCTGTCTTATAAGCAGAGGAGCCCACAGCTCAACCACCGCATCGTGCTGCTCTCAGATAAGGACGAAGACCCGGATCGAGACAGCTCCAGTAACGCAGATGAACCCAAAATCTTTACAGAGGACGTCGACAAGAATGGCAACAAGCGGGCTGTCACTCGTCTGGACCTGGACCTCAGCAGCCGGCCGAGTAACTCCAAGTGGAACTCCTCCAGTAACTCCGCAACAACAGGTGAGTCTTTACAGATCCTCCTTTCATGTTTAGACTTGGTTCCTTGATCTGAATGAAGACATCAGTGCTTTTATCACCATGGTAGGATGAAATGCTCATCAGTAGATGTCCTTCATCTGCCATCAATGATGCTGGATTTCAAAGAACAAAACATGAATAGAGATGACTTGAAAGAGATGAAGTTGTGTGTGTGTGTTTGTGTGCCTATTAGATTTAGTTTTTGAGCTTTCTTGAGGTGGTCTCTATTTGTTGAAATTATACAGGGATCGCTCTGCAGTATGTGTCTGACCTGCATTTTCTGCACGGTACTTTTGCTCAGTAACTCCATCAAATAAACAGGTCCGTTCAACAAATGAGGGCTATTTCCCAGGATCTTTTTTCTCAGACTGTCACTACTGTCGTTTTGTGTTTTACACGTGACCACAAATTAAAAACTCTCCAACAGAGTTGTGCACAGGGCGAGCAGGGCCTGAGAAGGGGTCTCACTGATGATCCATTGTAACTCAAGCAGCGCTGCAGGGAAGGTAGAGATTAGTGGGAATGTTCCAGATCAAAGGCTCAGAGTTGACTCCGAGTTCGACCTGACCACCGTTCTCGTGAACACAATGGGAACTGAAGCATTGCCAGTTTGAATTCTTACCGATCTGCTGTCTGTTCATCCCCTTATTCCATATTTCACCCAGTTCACAGGGAAGCTAAACATTGAGGAAAATCCCAGATCCTGTAATCAAAAAGGAAAAAAAATGAAAAGAATTCTCTTTTTATTCTTTTCATTATCTTGTCAGCTTCATACAAATCAGACAATGGTGAATATGAACCATCACAATGTGCTCTATGTAATCTGTGCCGTGCCATAATGACGGTATAAGCTTAGCTGCATGATGTCAGAGTAGCTTTTCATCAATGAGCAGCAGAAAGGCTCTGTCCTGCTTCCTGGCTTTTATTCAGCGCACTTGGTCATGCCCTCCTGTGACATTTTCCCCTTTAGATCAGAAGACGATGTTTCTCCGTTGGTTTGAAGTTAATTCACATTCTTCTGAGCCAATCACAGTTAAATAATCCAAGCTGGTGGTACTACTCCAAGAGTTCATCATGATTCTTTGGTCTCGTCTTCCGTGCTTCCTCTTTTATTCTACCCCAGACATGTCTGGTGACTGGGCTGGCCAGTCCTGGAGCACCTTGATCTTATTCTCCTTGAGGAACTTTGATGTAGAGATGGAAGTATGTGATGGAGCACCATCCTGCTCCAAAATGTAATGCCTTTTATGGTTGGGAATGTAAGAGGTAGCTAATACTTCTTGATATTAAGCTATTGATGTTGCCTTCCACCCTGCAAATCTCTGGATGTAACCCCATACCATCATTTTTCCGTCACCAAACTTAACTGCTGGGTGAATCTCGGATCCATGCAGGCTCCGGTAATGTACATTCCTAACCATAACGGGTCAAATTTTGCAACAGGATGGTACTCCTGTCTTCTGTCTCTACATCAAAGTTCAGGTTATAAGTTGTTGTTTCTAACCCCCAATCAACACAAACACTATATACTGGATACACTTATCACAAGTAACCGTTTCCGCATCTTTAACATCATTAACAGCCTATTAATGACTCTTTCTGTCATCCAGAACCATCTTGTACTGTTTTTCAACAAAGCAGCTCCACAGTATGATAGGAGCTCTGCTATGTTTATCTGTGGAAAGGCTGTACCTTTCCATGTGGGCTTGATGTCAAGGACGTTAATCAAACTGATGGATTGCAGTGCAAAAGAGTGTTAGTTTTGTCTGTTCATGGCATATGATCCCAGAGAGACGGTTACCTACCTGTGAGAGAGTTGGGATTCGGGAATTACTTTTTGTGCTATTGTTTCAGTTTTGGTGTTCTCCTTTGGCTTTGCCTACTAAACACCATTTCATTCAATGTGCTGTGTTTGGTATGAGCCCCGACACACAGCAGTTTGAAGGTGGGATATGCATGTAAGACCCCAAGATGGAACAGCAGGAAATGTTTAGCCTCCTGCACACAAATTATATAGTTGCAAAAAGCTTGTCTCCCTCCATTTAACCTCTGCGACTTCCTCTCAGGGTGGAACAGAGATGTTACAAAATGCCCTGTTGTTCCTCCTCTGGATCGTAGAATTGTACAGCGGGGAGGAATATGGCAGAAAATGTATCACCTTAAATGTGCTGTGTGTGCAGGAGCTGTTGTTGCCCCACTGTTAAGCCTTGGCAGGTTGTAACAGGGTGGGAGACGAGTGCTGTGTGTCACATGACTTGAGATGGCTTTATGTCTGGCTGGAGCTGCAACTTTGTGGACAATTTATGACATTCAAAAATGTCTCGATTAGACAAAAAATTCTGAGTTTTAAAGTTTAGTGGCATTTACCTCCTAACTCGAGCAAAGTAAGCAGTAAAATCATCAATTTTGTTACTCCAGGTCATGTGAACATTGTATATCTGTCTTCTACATAAAATCATATATATATATATATATATATATATATATATGTGTGTGTGTGTGTGTGTGTGTGTGTGTGTGTGTGTGTGTGTGTGTGTGTGTGTGTGTGTGTGTGTGTGTGTTCATTAATATTGTACAAAAAAACTTAAAACAAAAGCAGCTTTTTTTTTGCATTTATTTATGAATACATTTTTGATGCATGCTAGCATGTTTGTTAGAACTAGTCTGCTACTTCAAAGTGAGGATGCTCAGTGTTGGGATCCTGCCAACACTTGTCATTTTGCCATTTTATTTGGGACTTCAGTCAAGATATTTATTTGGCCATTTCAACATTTATCATGTCTGTGTAATGGATTTGACCCTTTAAGAGAAAATGCTAGAGCATTTCAGTTGTTACATCACAGACCATCATGTAACACTGAGCAACTCGGCAACAGTTGAGGGAAGAAAGCCACTTTAAGGTGATCAGAGCTGCTGTGGCCCAGGTCTACTCCCACGGCGAACTGGAAGGCACGCAGATGCCACTTGGATGTCCTGTATTCTGTGAAGCCTCGCTTGCGTCTTTTATTTATCAAGCGCGACACCCCAGATAACCAGAGTTGTCTCTTACGTCATACTGTCCTCTAGCAATGTGCTGTAAATCCCCAGAGTAAAAGCCTGGACTTTTAATCCTAAACAAATTCCCTTTTTCAGTTTAGCTGAATCGTAGTTGTTTAATCGATTGCCCTGGTAATATTTGATCATTTGATGTACTTCAGATGCTACATGGAGATAAATGAACATCACAGGGCCCGGCTAAAAAGAAATGGGGCAGTGTGAAGCTTGGCCCTTCATGATTTGAAAAAGGTCGAATTAATTATCACTGGGGCCCTTTCATCTTGGCTCTATTGTGGAAGCTCAATCTTTATTAATGAGTATGATAATGCAGACAGTGATGGGGATTTTGAAGTACCAAATTCTCTTGTTTATTTAATATGCTAATGTATTTGAACAGCACTCTGCAGAACAAAGGCCTCATGCATTTGTCTAAGGTGTGTATGCCGTTCCTGAGTATGTTTCAGTGCTTTGACAAGGACTGTCAACCAAAAATACAATTTATTATCCACATAAAAGAATGTAAACACTATTTGCAGTCTGCATCTCCACTGCATGGAGTCAAACATGAAAAGATACTAAAAGGAAACAATTCAAAGCTCTATAGAGTTGAATGAAACTGCAGCATCTGACTGATAATGTTCCGTATGCATCTGCAAGGGACTCTTTTTACATTACGCCGTCATATGATTCATAGGTATTATGATGAGATTATGATCATGATGAGATTACTTTATACCGCCCCTGATATCTCTCTGGAGTAGCAAGGACATCTAAACTATTTTGCATTTACTTTGTAAGCTGCTTAAAAAAACAAAACAAAAAAAAACACTTGAAAACATACAACATAGGATTGGGAAACCTTACCCCAATTACTGCACAGGAAATTATCTAATTATTAATTGAATATCTGAAAGTTTTTAGTGTTAATCAAATGCACCTTTACTCAGTCTCCCTATAAACTTACTGCTTATAAGCGGCTTACGTATTGAAATCGATACCTTAATCAGATTAGGTAACATCTTCCTGCAAGGTCATGTAGGGCTGGTCATTGCCTCATCCCATCTCTCCCCGGCAGCTGTCATTCAACACAAAGCCGTGCAACATTGTTCCAACCAGTGAAGACAATGATCAGCTGTATTCAGATAATGAAGTCTACTCATTAGACAGACTGAGAGCTTCTCTCTCCGTCTGTCTCCCACTGTTGCTCTACGCTGCAAACAGGAAAACAAGGCACAAAGGTTCTTCTCTCATAATATGTAACTTGTCTTTTTTTAATAAATAACTTTCCTCCACGAACATCTTGGAAAATGCCAGCTATGTTCCAACTCGTGCTTTAGGAAATTGTGCAGCTTCAGATAGCCTCTCCTCAGTGCTCCTGGTAGTTCAATCTCCCAAGTGGAAGTCGACCACAGTCCCCGTCTTCTGATTCATTCATGGCCCGCCAGGTGCAATAAGAGCACTCTTAATTCACGTGAGGTCTGTACATCCCCTTAGCCTCAAAACTGCATCTTAAATAGATAATGGCGTTTCAACAAGCATGACGTCAGACTGTTTCTGTTTTGGCTTTAATGCAGGGCACTGCAGTGCTGCTAGTCGGTTTCCACTTATGGCTGCCTTTTCATGAAACTCAGGACAAACCAATTAATCAGCCAGCCTGACATTTGTGTTTTGCCACCCAGCCTGCGTTGTAGAAAGATGATTTAGGAACCATTTATTCTTAAAAGTCAAACCTGCCCTCCTTGATTTAAGGTGATGGAAGGGGCGGAGGCCGCCAGAAGTTCAGTATATGCCCAAATCTATTCATCAAGATATAGTTTATGTTATGAAAATGATCGGGGTCACTATTTTGTCCTATTTCTAACCAAACAAGATGTCTTTGAGGGCGATCAACCTCTGATGGGGCTGGCAGACTGACCCAACTGACGGCATTTCCCACCTTCCACATTCAGCCCCAGGATGGCCTTAGATCCAACCACAATACACATAGGTTTACTGTTAAAAGTAAAGTTACACTTACATTTGCACAGACATGTACGGAGGCGTATTGTATTCACTTGAAAAAAAAAAAAACATTGTTTTTCGGGATAATTTTTTTCAGTTTTTCGTGGTATTTTATTTTTTTGGCCCTGTTTTTTGGGATAATATTTTCCGCCCTGGCTTAAGAAATATTTTTTTGTTTTTTGTAGTAATTTATTCCGCCCTGTTTTAGGTATAAGTTTTTCTGTTTTTCGAGGTCATTTTTTCCGCTCATATGCCGCCAAAGGCGATTCCGTCTACTTAGTACAACTTGGGGATCCAATATTTTCAGCAGTATCCTGAAACATTGCTATGTAGAGGAGATCTGAATGGGCTTTCCGTCTGAACAACTGTAGTCCTCAGGTGTCTGCGTAAAGTCGACAAACTAATGGTAATACCATCTATATGGCTTAAAGACAGGACTATCTCCCATTGTCTTAAATCCAGATGAAAGTACAACTTGATTAAACTAAACAAGTCGTCCTGTTTACTTCCATTAAATCACGCTCTCAATAAAGGGGGGGGGGGGGGTGTTAAACTGAAAAACGGGGGTGGAAAAACAAATGCCACAAAAAACTGAAAATAATTACACCGAAACACAGGGCGGAAAAAATTACCATGAAAACAGAAAACAATTATAGCGAAAGACGGAGCTTTTTTTATTTTTTTTTTCCAAGTGAATGCAATACGCTTCGTAGAAATGTCAAACGGATTGTTTTTGGCAGGTGGTCAGTCATGCAGTCAACACCTGCAGATCTGGTTTGTGGAAACACCTGGATTTACCACAGCTGTCGGAGAGATGTAATTCAGCATAATGATTCTTAGGCCCTCTTTAAGTTGTTTTTTTTTTGGTTAGTTTTTTTTTGGGGGGGGGGTGAAGAAATACGAGGGAAAGCTGACATATATCAAATAATGTTTGGGTTTTTTTCGCCTGCAGCTGGGGGATGGACTTTTGGCCATAAGTGCATTACAGGAGAGGAGCTGTGCAGAGAGCAGTTCCTGATCAGTGGTTTTGCTTCTTGGCCCAGACCAGGCTTAAATCTGCATTTGGACTCATCCCAGAATACAGTCAGCAGTTTTGTACTGCGGGACCATGCAGCGCTGCATTATCATAATGAATAGTTATTAATCAAATCTTTATTCTCTCTCTCTCTCTCTCTCTCTCTCTCTCTCTCTCTCTCTCTCCTGCTGTCATAGGCTTAGATAACTGCAGAGAGCCAATGCTTTGCTGTTTTATGATGAGTGATGGTGCAGGGATGCTGAATGTCACTGCTTTCTTTTTTCCGTGCTGAGACTCATTCAGACTTGTTGGGTTCCCTCTGGATATCAGCTCAAGGAGTCTTTAGAAGTGAGGTTTGCTGTGTCATGTAACACTGTATGTCCTATCCAGGGATCCTTATTACATGCTGGAGTTGTGGGATATTTTAGCTGCTTATTGAACAGGAAATGAGATGCATTTCCCGACGTCTACCTCATAAAACAGGTCGAGGTGTTGTCTTACAGCTGCAGGAAATTGAGCTCATCAAAATCTGCACCCCCTTCAGTGAACACTCTGAAGGGGATGCAGATTAAATCCAACATTTTATTAAACTAACAACCTGATGCTTGCATAAGTAATATGGACATTTAAGCACGATGCATCACGTTTCTGTGTCTGTAACAACGATATAATAGGGTTTCTGTTAAAGGAAATCAAATTCACTGGGTTAATGCTGTGCCTGCTGTCTTTTCTTTTCTTTTTTCTATGCCTGCTGTCTTTGTCCCTGCAGCAGTCCTCAGGATCCTGCAGTCACCATGCTGCATGGGCAGGAGAGGGCACTGTTTCCCTCTGTAAATTGAAGGTGGCTCCTGTACTTCCACTTCCTCGGTAGAAGTAAACCAGCAGGCCTGTGCTCATAACCAAAACACTTACCTGCAGAGCGGCAGCTCTCAGTAATGCTTCGTCATGTCTGTTTACAGGGAGAATGTCATGAGTGCAAATTAAGATCACAAAGAAGCACTTTTAAAAAAACAACAACATTGTTCTATATTTGTCTTTTCTTATTATCATGATGATGACGTGAACAAGGTTGATGAAGGGCAGATAAAAGTATCTGTGTTGCCTCTGCTGGGCCTGTGTGATGGTTAGAGGTTCTGATGAAGGCTTTGTTGCTTTCTGCCACGCAGCATTGTTGCTCATGAAAGAAAAAGGAAAAAAACAACTTGCTTCAGCCAGGAGTGTTTAGTTGGCTCTGTTACAGACAGCCGTACCTGCTATGTTAGCATACTTGGTAATTAATTCAGGTTTTGTTGTTTTGTGTAACACACAGTGTAGCCATAATTACCCTGAAGTCTTTTCTTTTCTTTGTTTTTCTCTGTGTGTGTGTGTGTGTGTTTTGTGTAGATGACTCGCTCTTGCGTCAGGATGATATTTGGATGTTGGATGATCCTCAGGAGCCTTTTTCCCGGGTGCCACGCCCCGATCACCTGGACTTCCTACGCATCACACCACCCGAGGATGACATCATCGGGGATACACCATACTACCCCAAGCTAGAGGGCACGGTGAGAGCCCTCAAATATCAGCAGCAGGCTGAAGCTAGCTGTAAACCTTTTTCTTTTTTTCCCCAGCTAGTGCAGTGTGGTTCTCTGTTCTTTCACCCCGTGAGGCTTAGGGGGATTTCTTTCCATTTGGTCATTTAATCACCTGATCGTGCTTAGAAATGGATTAGCAGGTCCGGGATTATCATCTGCGGACCAGGGTCCTTCACCAAAAGTGACAGATAATTCCAAGAAAACTCTGGAGATTCAGTGCAAATAAAAAAGGAAATCTTCCCTTTTTCTTGTAACGTTTTAAAATCCCACAGTAGGTACGGCATTCTGAATAAACAATAAAAAATGTTTGTTAATGATGGAAAAAAGCTGCAACACAAGATTTCTCACATAAATGTAATGTATTTATTTATTTATTTCAGATCCCCATTAGTTGCTGCCTCAGCAGCAACTATTCTTCCTGGGGTCCAACAGTACAAATATACATTTCTAAAAAACGTTTACAGTACAATATAAAATGTTAGTTAAACAGAATAAAACAAAGTAAATAACAAGTACAAAGAACAACAACTAAAAAGAAAAACAAGACAAAAAACAAAAACTAATAAAAACTAAAGATAATAAGAAAACAATGAAAAAAAAGAAAATGAATTTTCCTAAATGAAAAAACGAAAATGAAAAAAACAAATAACAACCAAAAACAGATAGATTAAAGATAAATCCAAGTACAATTAAAGATAAATAAGTGCATACTAAATGAGGCAAATACAAAAACAAGAAAATGGCTAAAACCATTAGACACGATCTAAAACAACCAGTTTCTTTTGAACTTCCTTTCTTAGTCTCCTCTTGAAGCCAAATCTGCCACTAGTTGAAATAAGATTTTCTGGAAGTCTATTCCAGTAAGTAACTGCCCTGTACATTACTGTTCTTTTTAGTGCATGGGTTTTAGGTTTGGGCAGGGTGAAATGACCTCTCGTGGCATGTCTAGTATGATAGCTGTGGCTATCATTAGCCATCATGTACTGTTCTACGGAGAACAACCTACGATCCCTCTGTCGCTCAATTCAATTCGAAATACGTATTAATCCCACAAGGGAAATAGAAATTCTGATTATTATCTGTCTTACAAACTTTGCAGACACTATGAAAGAATCTGGCTTTGTGTCAGAAACATTTACGCTTCTTCTGTAGGTAACAATAAGCTGTTTCAAAGTATTTAAGTTATCTAGTATTAAAAATAGATGAGTGACAAAACCCTGAATGATGAAAATGATTTGGAGAAATGGTTCACATTCCATCACGCTTTGTGGTTTGAGCCTTTCATTCCTGCGCTCATTGAGGTAGATTATCTGGGTGTGGATTAGGGCGGGTGGTGTCAGCGCCAGTTATGCATTGTTTTTCGGGCATCTGAATTCCCTTGGGTGTGATCACTTCACAACACAAAGGACATGCTGTACAGAAATACTTACAACTGTAACCTTTACAATAGTCATGTGACTATAGCAATAATGTGTATGAAATATCAATTACATGTATATGAAGTTACACTGATTCACTTTGTATGGATAATTAGGTTTGAGCCTAATTCCTCAGTCAGAGAAGGTCACTTTTTAGTAAAACACAAGCAGCAGCTGGTCTAACTTGCACTGTGTGAATCCAGGCAATCTGAATGTTTGCTTTCAAGAATTTCAACTTCTGTTGCTAAGGGCAACCAGTTTGAATCTTCCCTTCAGTTGCTCTGTCCTTGACATGTATCAAAAAGTCTATCAAACTATTTCAGAGCAGAGCAGGAAGTTAAGGCTGACTGTAAAATCTTTTTTTTCCCCTTTTCACTAAATCATAGAATATAAACCTCTGCGGTTATTAGCATACAAGTCTGTGAACCCTCTTTAGAAACGGCCTCCTTACAGCCGCATTTCCAGTTGAAATGTGAAAGTTAGAGTATGGAAAACAGGTTGACTGTCATAATTCAGGTAGGTGAAGCAAAATATCATTTGTGCCACTGAATTCAGCCCTGCTCTCTGTTTCTGCCAGTTGCCAGTCCCACGTTAGTGACTTAGCATATTAGCTCCTGCTGGCTATGGCCAGGCTGCCTAATCACCTCGTCTTAAGCCCAGTGTTGCAGCAGCTCACCACTTTATGATGCAATGCTGCTGTGGAGGACCTCCACACCTCTCTCCCTACCTGATCACTGACTGACTGCTCCTGCACACGTGCCCCGTTCCCTGCGCAGCCCGTTCACGGAAGTGAGCGGAGGTAATTGGACACCTGAGGTTTCTGGCTCTGCCGGTCCCCTCCCAAGAAGGGAGGGACCCGGGGAAAGGCGTCTCCAGACTGGGCAGACCAGGGAAAGTTTTTTTTTTTTTTTTTTCCTTTTCAACCTAAGGAGATTTTCTCACACTCCAGCACACAAGATTTTCCTGCAACCTGAGACAGACACACTCAGGAATGAAGACAGACTCTACGAGTCGAGGATTCCAGGCTTCACACCGACCTGTTAAGAAATACCACCAACAACTTACTGCCTGCGTATTGGAAAGGGTTGGAGAGGCTTTTGTGAGAGGCAGGTGAACTCTGGTCTCCCGGGAGATTACAGGACATGCTTCCAGCCACTGAGCGGCATGGATTCATGGGAAGCTTGCTCACTGGGAGAAGACTAAACCACTGAAAACATTCAGGCCGAAGTCCTCTTTAAGTGATGTTGTGAAATTCCACCATATTCAACCTGTTTGTGAGTCATTAAACACGAGGATGTTTATTTTCTTTTTCCTTTTTACCACCAGCCTAACGCAGAAGGTAAGAGAAGTGGGGGAGATTTAGTCCACATAAAGGCTTTTTGTTCCACCGGCAGAAGTGAAACAGGAGCAGCTTGGGTAACTGGGAATGGGGGTATGGACCTTTTGTGACTTTGTCAATGGACACTGAAAGTACTATCGGTTTTGGTTCGCTCTTCAGCTGGAGTGACACTGAGCGTAAAAATGGACAGTGCAAGTAACGACTCAAATGAGCCGGGGAAGCAGCCCACTGGCTCCATCCTGAATGCTTTGACCGGTTTCTTCACACGGGATCAAGCCGTATCTAAAGATGCGCAGCATCCGGCCGTGTTGACGTCTTACAAGGAGCTGACGGATGAAGTTGTGCCTGAAGATGGTCCCGTTACCGGTGAAAACGACCTCCAGGGGAATCAGGTTCATCAGGATGATGAGAGAGTGCCAACGGGTGAACAAGAGGGAGTAGCGGCAGGAGCCGCGGTCGACCCAGATCTGGTGCAGGTCACGAGGGTGGAAACCTATAGTGACCCGGAAAATGATGAGGAGGAGACGTCCCTCAGTAGCACGGGTCTGCAGGAGAAACTTGGCAGCTCTCGGGGGTCTCCCGTACCCGAGGGGGAGGAGAAGGCAGCTGAACACGGCGACAGTGAGGAGCCAGAAGTGCCTTGGTTTAGGACCCACAAACTCAGAGGAAGGTCACGTGTAGAGGCTCTGTTATTCTCCAGCAGATTCTCCAGTAAGAGTTCCCTGGTCTCCCCTGGGTCGAAACAGGGCGACGACTGCAGTCCGGAGGGGAGTACTGCAGCAACATCAGGTGCTGAAGGGAACGCGGGGCTGGATGTGAGCACAGATCAGAAGGAGGAGGACACTGGCATCGATTGTTCTCTGCCTGTTCCCTCAGTCAGATCTGGGCAACTGATTTCGGAGGCTCCAGATCATAACAGCAACGTAGTCTCTCCATTAAAACTAACACGAAACAATGAGACGCACGAGGAACAAGCTGAGGCAGGGACTGAGGAGACTTGCTCCACTCAGACGTCTACGGACGCTCCTTCCAGCCCCAACACTCCTCAAGTCTTAAACCAATCACCTTCAGGGGCTGAGCTGCATAAATCTACGGTATCTACACCTGAAGAGTCCCTAAATGACAGCCATCCACGCGCTAGCCCGGCTGACCAGCGCACTGCAGATACAAAGACACCAGAAACAAGTAAAACACCACCAGTCTCATCGGCTGCCGCCGCCTCCTCCAGCTCATCCTCGTCCACCGGGACAGCGTTCTCCTCCCCCCCTTCCTTCCAGATGCCGGCTCTCTTCAGTGGTTTACGGGTGCTGAAGAAGGGGGCGGTGGGAGAAGACAGGGAAGTGGTGTCAGAGATAAAGCAGAGGCAGAAGGATGCAGATCTGGCCCTGCTCAACCTCAAGAAGACGGTTCACAAAGCCAAGCTCTCCCCCGAGCAGAAGGCAAGCACTCCTGTTAAGAAGCAGTTGGAGCCCAAATCAGTCTCAGAATGTAATGCAGTGGGGCAACTCAGTCAGATGCTCAACCTGGACAACCATGACAACACTACTAAGTCAAATAATGAGCAGGAGGGTGAGTCTTTTCATGGCAAAGAAGCGTGTGAGCAGAGAGAAGACGCTGCGGGAGAGAAAACTCCCCTCTCTGAATCCCCCAAATCCTCTCCTGAGAAGAAGAAAACGACAGACATGGCCTACGAAGCCTTCAAGAACATTTTTGGCCCTAAAACTGTCAAAAAGGAAAAGTCTGAGAATGTGGATCTGGAAACGGTGAAAAAGAGAATCAAGAATGACAAGGAAAGTCTGCGGCTGATATTTGAGAGAACCTCCAAATCTCCTGGCAAGGACTTGACACCTCCCAAAGAGACAGCTGTATGTATATGTGTGTGTGTGTGTGTGTGTGTGTGTGTGTTAGGGCTGGGCGATATGGACCAAAAGTCATATCTCGACATTTTCTAGCCGAATGGCGATATATATCGATATTTTTTCTGTGCCATAATTGGGGTTTCCCCCAAAGCATTATAGCATAGCATCTCTGTTAGCTTCATTTTTTCTGAGGCAAACCCTTAAAAAAACAGTCAGTTTTAATACAAAGCCTCGTGCCAAATGTCACACAGGTACCTTTATTAACAGAGGTCTGCACAATATGAAAATGTATAAAACAAATGAAATAAAAATAAACTGCCTGCATATATAGAATAAAAATGCTTCTTGAATAAAATAAAACAAATATCCCTTTCCTGCATAACAATTAAATTAAAATACACTGTGCAATTAATACAATGTAGACAGTAACAGGCAGACTTTTCCACTGAGGTTGACAGTTGTGCAAATAACAAAACATTTGTGCAAATCTCAAATAAAACATTCAAGTCAATTTGTCACAAAATAAGCTATATCAAAATCATACATTTTTTATTTTTTTTTAAATCGATATAAACGATATTGTCTCGTACCATATCGCGTTTGAAAATATATCGATATATATTAAAATCTCGATTTATCGCCCAGCCCTAGTGTGTGTGTGTGTGTGTGTGTTGTGTGAAATACGATTTAAATGAAATGATCCTCCACATTAATATTGGCGTGTGTGTTTTCTACCTACAGACGGAGGTCACGACCCCTACGGACAGTGAGGACAGGACTCCAGGGCGGCTGCAGGCCGTGTGGCCGCCACCCAAACCCAAGGATGAGGAGGAGAAGGTTGGGCTCAGGTACACCGAGGCCGGTAAGAACTTCAAGCTTGTAGTTTTCAACAACGCAGCCTGTGTTTACATTTGAAACAATGAATGCTGACAGAGGATCATGACGGATAAGCTTACTGAGACTCTTCAGGCTGATTGGCTTAGTGGATGAACCATCGTCTAGTTCTTCAGATGCCCAGACATTTTACAACTAAATAAAAAAACAACGTGATGATTTGCAAATGTCAAAAATCCACATTTTATTCACTCTAGAGCTTGGAACACGGGGTTGGATGTCAGCAAAGTTGGGATAGGGGTTTTTCTTGTCATTTTGTTTTCTTATTTCATGATGTGCCAGATGTTTTCGGTTAGTGAAAGGTCTGGACCTGGTCTGAAAGTATACCAGTTCAGCTCGGGGACATTTCTAGTGCCAAGCCAAGCTGTTTTTGTCATGGATGCAGTGTGCATGACGGAGCTTTAACCAGGGTTTGTGGATGGCAGAGCAGACGGTGTCTGTAGTGATTTCTGGAAGTGTTGGGGAACGTGTCCAGGGATTTCCATTACAGAATCATCTGTTCTGCTCCCTGAGGACCCAAAGATTACAGGTATCCACTAGTGATGCATGATAGTGTGCACATTTACGTCAAAATCAGGTTAAATTAAAGCAGCACTATGTAACTTTTCCACCTTAATATCATATTAAGAGTCATTGTGATGGTACATCAACTTCCAACAGGTTTAATGACACCTCTGTCATGATCTGAGGGGTCTGTATCGCCCTCACTGGCACTATGTAACTTTGAGGAGCATGGTAGGAACCCTTCCACACTAAAAAACTACACATTTTTACGGCTTTGACTGCTTTACGGCATATGTCACTTCCCCCTCCTTCCCGATTCGTAGTCGAGACGAAAATGGGCGGGGCGTGGAGCGCAGAGCTCCGCAGAAGCTGGTGTTGAGCTGAACGCAGAGCTGGTATCATGGCCGAAGCAGCGAAAAATCAGAAGAAAATAAAAGTTTTATTGGAGGAGGCTAAACAAAAAGAAAGAGGGAGAGTAACAAGCTAAATGCCCGGACAACAATAAACATTGGCCCGGTGTCGTGCCAAAAAGTGATTGCGTGCCAGAATCTGATTTGTGGCCGCGGGAGCGCGCACAGCAGCCCATTGAGCAATAGCGCTTAAACGTCAGATTTTCAGATTATGAAGCTCAAGAATGAGATCAAGTCATATTTAGGCAGAAACAACTTTTCATTAACTGTATTTGGCCTTCAATCAATTTTTGGCAGGTGAAAATGCCTATTTTGTGTTGTAAAAGAGTTCAAAGCAATCCTGTGAGCTCTAGTGTTTTATATTATGAATCTCAAGAATGAGATCAAATCATATTTAGGTAGAAACAACCTTTCATTGACTGTATTTGGCCTTCAATCATTTTTTAGCAGGTAAAAAGACCCATTTTCAGGGGAGAAATCAGATTCTGGCAGGCAATCACTTTTTGGAACGACACCGGCGTTCACTCGCTGGCATGAGCTGTAAGACGAGGAGGGATGTCCGAGCGATGGGGATTTATGGGGATAAAACAAGACACAGAATTATTATGATACAAATGTAAATGTAGAGTTCTATGTTCAATAAGAATAAAAATTAGAATATTTTCACATTCGTTTTGGTAATTCTAAAATGAATGACTATATCAACAACAGACACAGAATAATAATAGTGATCATAAAATGTTGTAATTGGCAATAAGGAAACTTTATAAAATAATAATACAATTGAATAGAATTACAGCACTAGAAGAAAGAAAGAATGCAATGCAAAGAAAATGTATAGAACATTTCTATTTTTCCTGAGAACTGTAAAATTGTGCAGGGCTGATCTGCAAAACATTCAGTTATTCACAGGTTATTTTTTTTTTTTTTGTCAGTAAGTATGTTGGACTACTAATTTATGACGAAGTCCCTCTAAAAAACGTGACAGGAAAAAAGGTGCCGTAGAACAAAACCAGGGCGCATTATCAAATGCACGCGACGGGGACAGGAGTTTTCCGGCAGTACGCGTTGGTGCTCATGGGAAACGTCGTGTTCTTTCTGGTAAAGCACTACCGCTTTTGTCCAAAGGAGCTGCCAAACTCAACAAAAGCTGAAAGTTACATTGTGCTGCTTTAAGTCAATGTAATAATTGATAAATGTAAAGGTTTTTAATGGCAGATGCAGATAAGTTCATACTTCCATATTTAATATAATATTCTCATAAATGGCAAATTTGTTCACCCGAGAGAATAAAACATCAAATATGCAGTGATGAAAACCTAATATTGTAGGACTTTTGACAGACCTTAAGAGCGAACAATAATCCTGGCTAAGTGCTGCTTCATATTGTTTCTGATTCAGCTTTGACGCATCGAAAGCCTTTCAGGTCAGAAACAAGACTGGTTGTGTTCGAACCTGCCGTCTCCTTTACTCATCTCTGACTCCTCGCTGAACGTGCTTTGAAAGCAGGAGCAGTGACGACGCTGCTGCCCTCCAGAAAAAGAACAAGTCTGGCGCGTTAGCTCCAGCGTTGTGCTGCTAGCACTCGTTTCCAGTCAGGCAGACACAGAGCCACACTTTGGTCCTGCCAGTAAGGGTCAGCAGATGACATAATGACCACAACATGAACTGTTTTAAAGGTGGTTCCCAACTGCAATCTATTTAATTGATTATCATTGATTTATCACTGCTATTTATTGGGTTTAAAAATGACATCCTTTTCCTCTCGTATTGACCGATAATTAATCTCTCTAACTATTTTGCATCCTTTGTATCCAGCACTAATTGTGAGAGATTTTTCCAGATTCTTCCAGATGATATTAAGCATTTTAGTTGATCGCAAATTCTGTTTGAACAAATTTAACTCCAAGAGATATTAGTCTGAAATGCGTTCACATTTTGTGGCCACAGTTTTTTGCAGATTGGTGAGCCTCTGCCTATCTTCACATCTGAGAGGCTCTTTATACCCATTCCTGTCACCCATTCCTGTCAAATCATCTGATCATTTGCAACTGTTCCTCCTGATGGTTTTTTTTTTTTTTTTTAGTGCTACTTACTTTTACGGAGTTCAGTTGATCATGTAACAACAATTTTCGAGGCATGGCGCTAATATTTTTCATAAAATGGTAGCATTTCTTCCTTTTGAATGTCTTTGAATCAGAATGAATAGAATATATTTTAGAGCGCCTTGCGTCCGTAAAGGTTCCTGCTTCATGGCACGACAGCGTGGCCCTTGATGGTGTTAGCGGGAGAAAACATTTAATGGAATCAGTTTCTCTGGCCAGTCTTGTATTCTGGGGCTATAATGCACACAAATGGACTACAACCACACGGTAGATTGAATTACCACGTTAAAAGCTTTTCTTTCATGCTCTGGGTCTTGTGTATCTAAACATACAGTGGTGCAGCAGCAGCTGCATGTTCCCTGTGGTGCAGATTTTCAGGAGAATAGATTAAGATGAGCTAATGTGGATTTGTTCAGTGATCTCTGCTCCATGTGTCGAAGGTGGAAAGCAGAGATTGTGTGCCATAAAGACTTAAGGGAGCACGATCCTCTGACCCTACATTCTCGTTTGCGTTACTTGCATGGTGGTTATTAAGAATACATCTGAAAGTAGATTTTTTTTTTTTTAAACCTTTTGACTTGCAATAATCATTACGAGAGCACGACATTAATCATCTTCTGAAACTGCCCGTATAGTCTGCCCTGGGGCGTCTGTTTCTAACAGGATCACATGAGAAGATGGACAGTCTGTAAGTTTTTATCGTAAATGGAAGTGAACAGTGTTGGATGCAAAAATGAGAGACACGTTTATACTGTCAAATCCTCAGGATGCACACAGGGGTCGCAATAGACAACATGAACCAATGCACACAGGAAAAATGGTTGCATTAAGAATACAAATATCACATACGTGTTGCAAATGTACACAATGCATACAAACCCTGACGTGCACTGCAAATGGCACAAATGATAAGCAGAAGTTTTCCAAAGATGAAAACAGACAGGGACATGATGACATCTCTCAGATGTTGTTGATGGCATAATGTTATTGCAGATATGTGATCTTATTATTGTTGTTATCATGTAAAAATACTTGTTAAAAGACACTGCAAATCTCTGATGTAGTTATTGAAATATAAGCCGGTTGATACTGTGCTAATCTGTTTTATCAACTCTCAAAATTAGCGTTGATTTGTTTTGGATTAAATCTTACTTTCCTTGTGAAAAACAATTTACACCAACAGATCAGCATTTCTGGTTGGTGCTTTGACCTTTACAAATGGTTTTGTTTCCATTCAGCTCGGAGTGTAATTTAAAAACTGGTTGGTTTAGTTGTGACTTTGCCTGCACTCACGGCGACCCAACGCTCTGCAGCATTAACCATTGAAGACAGGTTGATGACGTCCCTCCGACACTGCACAGCAACTCAATAGTAGATGAATATTTCACAAAATGATGTGTGGAAACATATCTTTTTTGCATGTGTGAAACCATACAAGTGCAAAACACTACTGATGAGTTGTGATGAACTGAAAACTGAAAACACTTGCTCCATTGTATATCAAGTGTATATGGAGTCAATCGGTGGTGTCTGCAGAGCGAGCTTGTGTTCTCATACAATTGTCTTGCTTTGGGTTGTTTTCCAGAGCACCAGGCCGCTCTCCTGCAGCTCAAGAGAAAGTGCAAAGAAGATCTGGAAAAGATGCACGTAAGTTGACTGTAGCAGCTTTGGATCGCCTGCTGTTTTTCTCAGCATAGACTCGTTGCAGAGCTTCAAAAATAAAAGTAAAGAAGGAAGTATGAAGAATAGAAAAGAAGACTAAAGGAGTCCTTTTTTTTTGATTGACCTGAACATCAAAGTTGCAACTGGTGGCTGTGGCCACAGGGTGGCGCTCAGCGCACATATAAAGTGCAGGTGAAGGAGCTGATGAAGGAGCTCCAGTAGTGCAAAGTTCAGGCACAGAATTGTAACTTTACAGATATTACTTTGTTTTGGGATTTTTTTGTTTGTTTTTTTTTCTTTTAAAAAAGGGGAACATTACATTCATTAGACAGGGCTATAATTCAACTTGGATCAGTACATGAGAGGAGAATTGCAAATGAAATGAAATGTAGTTAAACTCTCATATTACTGCGATGAAAAAAATGACTGCATTCGACCAAAATATAAAAATCTAACAATTAAACCACTTGAAAAGTCTATATTTCCTGATTAGATAATGTCCTTAGCCTTATCTGTGTGTTATTGTTTTTTTTTTAGCATTTTGGTTTCATCATATGTTTGATTTTAAATATGTAGATAAATAATACATAAATAAAATAAGAGTCTGGAGACTGAATTGGGCTTTAAAAAAGTGATATGAAAAAAACTCCCAGGGATTGCTTCTCCGGTTCTACCTCATATCTTAAAGTTGATTCCAGCTTTGACTCTAATTATGGGCTGCGTGCCTTCCTCGCTCACACGGTGACATCAAGAGCTTTGCTTCTCAGGTGTTTGACATGTCAAGAATCGATTCGATTCCGATTCTTAAGATTCAGAATCGATTATCATGAGTCATTTTAATTCAATCTGATATTGATTTGGGTTAGTGTTATTAAAAATGTTTTTTGAGCTGTTAACTGAATTACATGACTGTGTTGTTATGCAACATATTAATACTACTATTAAACTTGACCATGTTCATTGTTCGATAGTTTCACACCACATGCATGTATGAATTAAATGATGCGACTACTGGGCTTAAAGTTCACCGGGCGAAAGTATAATGATAAAAAAAAAGAAGATCTTTAGACATACGAATCGATTTTCAGTAATTATTATGAGAATCGATTTAGAATCAGAGAATCGATTTATCTTTTTTTCCAACACAGGCCTAGCAGTCAGCTCTTGAGAAAGGAGGGGACCACCATCTATTTTCTGATCCTAAAATGAAAAGAGTTCAGAAGGAAAAGATTTATTTCCAGATAACATCCTCTTTATTGCGAATGAATACTACGCTCAGGTTGGTTTGTTTTTCACTGCTGCTAAAGTCACATGGAACACTTGAGCATCGGATTTTACTGTAAGAGATGCAGATTAGAGAAAATGACAACCATCCCTGTTACTGTTTAGTAAATAACTCCTCAGATGAATAATAATGCACATGAAAACATTTTTACACCGGTCCTTTTCCCCTCCACAGGCTGACTATGAGGTCAGGATCTTCCAGCTGCGCGGCGAGCACGCCGTCTCCACTTCGAGCCTGGAGGCCGTCATCGCCAAGCTGCAGACGGATAAGCGGCCCAGCAAGGGCCCGGAGAGCGCTGAGGTCCGCGACGTGGCCGTGTCCACGTGGGACGACCTGGCTCAGAGGACGTACCGCACCGTGGGCATCCAGACGGACCGGGACACCTTCATCAGGAGCCCCGAGGGGGACGGGGGCCACGGCGCCCAAAGCCCCGGCCAGAACCCGCCCAAGAAGCTCAACTTGGACTCCATCGGACTGACTCTCAAAGCTGAGACGGCCCCTGGTCCTCCTGGACCGCCCCCGCCCCCGCCACCACCTCCTCCACCTCCCCTCCCCCCACCAGGCCACTCAGGACCACCCCCACCCCCTCCTCCTCCGCCTTTACCAGGCCACGCCGGACTACCGCCGCCGCCACCACCTCCACCTCCACCTCCACTGCCAGGAATGGCTCCACCACCGCCGCCACCTCCACCTCCTCCACCTGGCCTACCTGGAGCTTGTCCACCTCCTCCCCCTCCTCCTCCTCCAGGCGGCGGCCCCCCTCCTCCTCCCCCCATGGGTGGATTCGGCCTGAAAGTGGATACGGCCCCGAGGAAGCTCGCCATCGAGCCCGCCTGCCCCATGAAGCCCCTGTACTGGACCAGGATCCAGATACACGACAACAAGTACGTACCAGTCGCTGCAGAAAACTCTGCAACGTCAACGTCTTTTGATGCTCTCGAATTATACGTTCTGTTTCTACCTCAGAACCAGCAGCCAAGGCTGACAGATTTTCGACGTCACCCAACGAAGCCTGAAGCTTCTTGGCTGCAGGTTAATGGGATCAAACACACATTCGCTGCCTGCGCCGCAATTTAACCTCAACTTAAGGCCCCGTTGAGGTTCTTTTACAAAAGAGAAAAGTGGATTATCCAGACCATTTACAGTGGCTGTGGTCGTTGCCTGCGAGTGCCAGGCCTCCAGCTTTATGGCCTTGTATTTCCATGGCTGGCTTAGTGGAGGAAGCCGAGCTGTGCTTCTCGCCAGTGCTGGAGGACAGACCGACTACACATCAGCAGTTTCATGTCAGCTATAAATTAAACTCTAAAGGGCCAAGTTAAGGCACGTTAAATGGGTCAGATGTTTAACTATATCTGGATCAGCTGTGTGATCTGCGTTAATGGCGTGAGAGTCTGAGTTATGAGGGAGGGCAGTGAAAGGGTGGAAATGATGCCGGGATGTCTGAGTATAAGCTGGAACACAAAGTACAGTTTGCATCGTGAAGGAGAGGCTTTTTTTCTTCTTTTTTTTTTCTTCTTTTTTGGGGGAAGCTGCATATGTTGAATTTTGAGGGGTTGATTTGAATTAAATTACAGTCATAATCCAGCCAGTTACAAAGCCACCAAAATCTTTCAGTGGATTTGGATGTAATTTTTCTTTTCCAGGCCAGTTTCCTGGGCCGTAGCTCTCGGAGCTGAGGGACTTGAGTAAAAGCTTAATCAAAGATTTTACTTTTTTCTCTCAATATCACCATGTTCTCAGCAGAAAGCCTTCTCTGCCTCCCCGGCTCAGCCTTGTCTCCCTGCTGCAACGGGAGGAACACTGCGTTGGTTTACATGACCCTAATGGACCCGCTGCAGCACTTCACTTAATCGTTTTGGCATTGAAAACGTCACGAGCTCTTGCGTTAGATTGTTATGTCTGGGCTGCCTTTTTTTTTTTTCCCCGTGTAAATGAGTCTTGACAGATGAGCTGTAAGGTCACTAAACAATGACCTGCCAGAGGAACTGCAAAGTGTGAAAAAAGATAAGAGGAAATCATGGACATCATCATTCCAGAGCCTTTGTTTGGGTTTAGTTTATTTGATTTCAAGCCTGTTGAGTGGGCCGTTAATGACCATTTGTTAAACAGACTTTGGGAGGGAAAGCCCAGCCAGATGCCTGGACCGAAGATGTGTTTGTACCAGCAAATTGTTGAACATCCTCTCGACTTTAGCCCCCCACCTCCCCCATGTTCTTGTTTCTGCCTCTGTTTGTTTTTTTTCCACGTTACTCAGCAACTTCAGAGACACGGCTTTTGCCTCCCCTTATTTTTGTCCTTGCGGGAAATGGCCCTATATTACAGAAACAAGCGTGTTCCTTAAGCGTTTGTTATTTTATCACCTCGCTCATAAACAGTGCGTTTGAAAGTCGAGATTGCAGGAATTCCTGCCAAGTTTTTGTCGCGCTGCAAAATGGAAAACAGGTCGATACGCATCAAATAAACTTCCACGAATAGAGCGCTCCGTTTGTCGAGCTCCCGCAACCCCCTTTGTTTTGGCCTTCCATCTAAGCTGCTGTGAAAAAAAAAAAAAAAGCTTTGATGCATCCGTTTTGTGTTAATATATATTTGTGTGTATGACTTTCTTTTGTAGTAACAACACGCTGTGGGGGTCTTTGAAGGAGCCTGACATTGTCAACACCAATGAATTTGAGGATCTTTTCTCCAAAGCCACACTGCAGCAGAAAAAGAAGCCCCTGTCAGACACCTTTGAAAAGAAAACCAAAACTAAGAAGGTAAAGTCAGCCGGCTTTTACAGAGAACTGTTATTTTTGTTTATTTTGTTGTTGGTTTCGGGGCTTTTCTTTCATTTTAGTTGCCGTCATTTCTCTCTTAACTTCCTTGATAGAGGTTGCTCCGTACAGTTTGTCGATTGGAGTCGTGCTCCTTTGTTTAGTTTTGTTCGACGGAGGCTTTTTGTGTGCCGGTATCTTCAATCAGGACTCCCGCAAACGTGTATCAAACAGTGAAGAAATGGATTGTGAGTCTCATCAGATCTTCCTCCAGACGGCCTGCGGTTGCCAGGTCTCGCACTTGCTGGCAAAACCCGGTCTTTCAAGTTCACTCCCACATGTGTGTGTGTTTGCTCTTTTGCAGAAATGTGTTACAGAAAAGTCTTCACATTTTTTTTGTCTTCTTTTAATGCAAGCTTTTGTCAATATGGAGCAAGTACAGGAAAAATTATCAATTCTGTGCTTTCTGCCAGATTGATCCACTGTTCCTTCCAACCCACCAAACACTCAGACTCACTTGTTGATTACCTTTAAAATGCTGCAACTCGGCACTTCTTGTGCAGCCTGCGCTGCGTCAGCGTCCAGCTGCCTCTTGGTCTTCACCGTGGCGTCCAGGCGGTTGAAAATCGGCCACTGCCCCAGACTCCCCCCACTCAATCCATAGACATCCCCTATTCTGATCAATTTGCAAAGGCTCCACTGTGCTCCAGGGGGGGTCACAGGGTGTATGTGTCTGTATGTCTGTGTCCGTGCGTGTGTGTGTGTGCGTGTGTGTGTGTGTGTGTGTGTGTTTTTCTGTCCCTGCTCTACATCCCAACAGCTCTCTACTCAGTCTGGTCACTCAAATATTTGATCCAACTCAGACGACTGTCTCTTGTCTTTGCTTACATCAGCCTGGAGGACGTTTGACCACTCGAACGGCAACTACTACTAGAAGAAAATCATATCTCAGAAGAGTCCATATCCAGTAGTCTAACATTTTGTTTTTAAAAATGATCTCTATGACGCACTGGCCAGGGTTGTTATCTCTGTTTAGGCAAGGAAGAGTTTATTTATGAAGCACGTTTCAAACACAGAGACAGTTTGAAGAGCTTTTTATGTGCTAAGGTTTGCATCAGAACATTGGAGACAAAGAACAGTGAAAGAAAAGATAAAATCCATGAAGACAAAAGAAGATCAGATAATTGGAATATGGAACAATAAAAAACATGATACAAATACATGGATCAAGACGTACACAAAGATCAGAATACAGTAGGTGACACATGACAGAGTGCAGGAATAGTTGGAGCAAAAATGTAATTCAGCAAAGGAAAGAAAAGCTTTCAGTTTAACTTTAAAAGTAGGTGCTGGAGAATATTTAATACCAAGAGGAAGTTTATTGGACGCATTTTCCTTCTGTTTGGTTCCTAATAGATGTTTTACGAGCTGATTAGCCTACATTGTCAACAAGAGGATCAGAAATGTATCCATATTCATGACCAATTTGTGGACCTGCCAGTTCCATATTTACCTCTTAGTCAGTGTCAAGACTTAAGAACAGCTCATTGGCCCTGGTTTTAGTTAGATCCCCGTCAGCATCCTTCTCAATGAGCGGAAGCTCTCTAAAAGTCTCTTTTTGGAAATAACGCTCACCAGAACATTATAGTGGTCAGTCTGATGAAGGTAAAGGCATGGGTGAGCTGCTCCGAATCTTGTTTGGACCTGTGATTTCTGAACCACAAGGAGATCAGAACTAAATTAGGAGCATCCGGCTTTTCACTCGCTCTATTCGCTGACAGAGGAAGTCTAAATCACCATAGTTGTTTGGTGAAAGAGCTACGTAGATAAGAGTATCATCTGCATAGCTGTGGTACCATGACGCGTGGGTAGGTGTAGAAATGACCCGCGATCGCCCAACGTTTTCAGCCAACCTGACCGCAACTGGAACTGCAAATTTTGATAAACACAAAATAATACATGACCTGCAGTCTTTTTCTTTCAAAAATACAATGAATAAAGGTAAGCTCTTGATGCATCATTGCCTTAATATTTATATGAGCAGCAAATACAAGTGTTCATGTTATGACATGACATCCTGCTCCGGTGTTATTAGGGCTACAGACTATTGCCTAGACCAGTGGTTCTCAAATGGGGGTACGCGTACCCCTGGGTGTACGTGAAGACACTCCAGGGGGTACGTGAGATTTTAAAATATGCATATATTTAAAAAGTAGCATCCATGCAAAAATCCTTTAAAAATAATTATTTCATAAATAATTGAGGAAAATATAAGTCTAAATTCATAAAATGAATTTTATCTTCAGGAGTAGGCTATTCAACTTATTATCCAGAGTATCCCCCACACCAGGATGGTTCCACCTAACCTGTCAAATGCCACCTGGCTTCACCTGTCAATCCCTTGGACCAACAATGGAGTCGTGGTTGAAGCGTAGCAGCAATATTTTTATGTTTAATAAATCAGTTACTGATGGCACAGTGCTGTTTTAGGTCTTTTTTTTTTTTACAACCAAAAGTGCTTTGCGCTGGTTAGGGGGTACCTGGCTGAAAAAATATTTCACAGGGGGAACATCACTGAAAAAAGGTTGAGGACCACTGGCCTAGACTAAAAAAGGGCCTTCCCATCCGTGACAAATTCTTGGATATATTTGAAACATATTGTTGCTGTTACTGATATTTGATTTTAAAAGAAAAGAAAAGAGCCCTTGCACTAGGAATATTCATGGTCGGTCTCAACCTAAATGTTCAAACACTGATGATCCATCAGACCAACAAATATGTGTATTTTTTTGTTTTCAATTCTCGCGTCTTCAACTTTTTCCCGACCGTCTCCTACGCTTGCCTTTTGTCACGCTCACCGTGGGGAAAGCTCGTGCTGCAAGGATGTCGTAGTATTGATGATTTTTATAGTGTTTGCATTTCTATATGCTGTAATTGTGTTAAAATATTAATTTCAATCAAAGTGGAATAATTCTTCCAACCAGCCCGACCGAAACCCGATCTGAATATCATTGTGCATATTTTTGTCTGACTATCACTGCATGTGACCGCTCAGTCCGGATCAGCCGGAGCATCACTACTGTTGTGGACATGGTCATGTTTTATTCACAATAGAACCTAAACAAACGTAACCAGGGTTTAAATTAACAATATGTATCATTTTACGAAAAAAAGAAAGTACATTTAACGAAAAAGGGTGGTATTTACCAGTGTGTAGCAAAGGCGTCCGCGTTTCTTTCGAGAATAGTCCATGTACGTCTGGAGTCCAGTTGCTGGAGTTTTGGAAGGGAAACGTTTTCCCAGGCTTGACTGACATTGGATTTGAGCTGCTGACGAGACGTGGGTCTTCTTTTTTGTATTTTCTATTTCATGATGTTCCAAATGTTTTAACTTTGCCGACGGTCCAGACGCCACTCTTTTACTTTGAAGCTATGCTTTTGTAATGAGTAAAGTGTGTGGATTAGCATGGGCTTACTGAAGGATGCAAAGCCTTCCCTGAAGAAGAACCTGCATATAAAACATCAACGTTACCTTTCCAGATGTGCAGGCTGTGCGCTTCGTCGACACTAATGCACCTTGCATCAGAGATGCAGGCTTTTGACGGAGCTGGAAGGTCTGTCTTCTCCTCAAACCAGAAGACGAGGCATCCATCCAGCCATCCATTTTTATTTTTTTTGTACCTGTTTAACCCTGTACAGGGTGACGGGGGTCTGCTGGAGCCTATCCTTCCGTATTTTACGGGACGGGTGGCAACCCTACCTAACATACATGTTTTTGGACTGTGGGAGGAAGCCGGAGTAACCGGAGAGTACCCACGAGAACATGCAAACATGCCTTGTCATTTTTGCGCAAGGATTTATTCCCCAGAACTTTTGATAATATTATCTATTTTAGATTATGAGTTATTCAAAGTCTTCACTATTTAAGACCAAGGAACAGGGTTTTGAAATAGTTTTAAAATCTGTGGTGGCATTTTTTTTTCAAGATGCTCTTTTTATACAAAGTCACACAACTGATCTTTTGCCAGTTAGCCTAATTAGTTGGTTGTAACCCAACTGACATTCAAATAAATATGATTTAAGGCCGTAATCAGTGCCGTCTCAGCGCTATGGTCAGTCTGAAGCCAGGCTAAAATCTGCTTTAAAAGGAACCCTGGCTACGCAGTTGATGCAGTTGCTGGGATTTTGTCCCACTCTCGCCTCATCCCGTCTTTTTTGGTCTTCATTTGGCTCGTTTTGAGATATGTTTTCAGTGTTGTCCTCCTCCTCGACCTTGTTCTCGGGTTCAAATTGAAATGGCTGAACAGATGACATGTTTATCCTCTGGATTATCTCGTTGAGCAGTCAAAGCAGTGTACGGGGGCCAGCATGTGCCACCGTCTGACGTCACTACCCAGAATGCATTGCGGTGTAAACAACAATGGCGACCTACGAGTTAAATTATATTTTCAAATTTTATAAAAACGAAGACATCAAAAAGGTTTTTTTATATCACATTGTTATAATTGATACCAACATTTATCTTTTAAGACCTACATGTCTTAATAGCCAGGGTTCCTTTTAAAGGATATTGGCGATCCATGCTGCTCTGCTTTTGTAGTGGCCAATTTAAGAAAAAGGGTCTTTACAGTTTTCCTGTGATTATTACAGCGTTTTTAATTGTGAAGTAAATGTTATCCCAAAATGTTATTTGAGGATTAAAGAGAAAAATAGAGTTCATGACGGCATGGTTGTTTTTTTGGGGGGTTTTTTTTCAGCCAGCTCAGAAGTTCAACTTCCTGGAAAGCTTGTCAAAGTAAGAGAGACTTGTTTACGTGATCATTTTTTAATCCTTGAAAGTTTATATTCTGAGTGGAAAGGAGAGAAATGATCTGAATCACCAGCTGATGAGGACTTCCAAGAAGTTCAGCATGGGAAGGACGGGGGAAAGGGCAGGGGGTACGGGTAGGAGGGGTGACCGAGTACTAGCTGCTTCTGAGGTCTGGGATCACGGAGATGGACCGTTGGGAATGGTCTTTAGTTTTAGTTACTTCCAGGTGTTAACCGATCCTGCTAATATTGAGGGTTTAACCATTAAACTAGATGTAAAGTGTGCTGAGTGGTCCTTTCCCCTTCAGTGGTGGAGCGAGCGCGCGCCAAGGCCACGGGCTTTCTCAACATGTTTTGCTCTGCAGAATCTGAACCAGACGGCGGTGTGTGTCCTTCTGTGTGAACACCAATACCAGTCGCCTCGCAGCCAGACTCCCTGCCTCTCGTCTCTGTCGACACACCCCTCGCGGTCTGATGTTGCCAGAGAATCTGTGTTTTTGTCTGGATTAGGAGCGTGTGTTTCAGTCACCTCTTGTGTGTGTTTCCTTGTTTTAGTTTGTTTGCCTATGCATGGACATGTGTATGTTTTACTGTGTGTGTGTGTGTGCACGCGTGGGTGTGTGTGTGTGTGTGTGTGTGTTGACAGCACATCCCCACAAGTCATTATGCACTTGCTCAGAAAGTGTTGCCAGATCGTGCTCACGCTACGGCCCGGGGCTCCGCGCGGCAAGAGGAGATGAGTGGGTGGGAATGGAATGCGTGTGTGCATTATGCAGATGAGCCATTTCCCCGCTTTCCGACAACTCCACACACCAAAAGTAAAAACTCGGGGGATGCAGCCCATGCCTACGTGAGCGAGTTAATCTTTATCATGTGTGCCAACGAAAAAATCAAAGGTTTTGTTTACTCTGGAGCCCATCGCTCTGCGCTGATTAACATATCAAAGCCGCGGAGATGACATGGAGGAGAGCTCTCCCACCAGAGCAGACCGCACCGGACCGGACCGGACCGGGGTTGTAATTGCATGCATGTGTCCCTCCACTGACTCGGAGAAGAAATGAAGACGGGGCACCTATCAGAGTTGGAGGGGAGGGGGGGGGCACGGATGGGCATGTCGAGGCATTCTTTAAGGATGAGAGCTGGATGGAGATGAAGAAATCCTTCCAGCTAAACATGCTGTGGAGCTCGTCTGTGTGCAAATATGCGCATCAGTAAACACAACTTCCTATACACACATAAATCAAAGCTGGATCCAGTTTATACGAGGCAGATCTCCTTAAACAAACAGTAGTTTTATCCAGTTTATCATTTATGAGCAATCCGTTTATTAAAGACATATTTGAAGTCGTGGCTATGACGTGAGCGCAAGATTAACACCGGAGTAAGTATTGGTGGGAAGGCTTGATTCAGTTGTTATTGTAACATCTGCTGGGATGGTTCCACAGTGATTGTGAGGTCGGAGAGCCGGCCAGCGGCGGGCCGGCCGCTCGGCCAGTGTAAACTATCTGCTCTGCTTTGATTCTGCATCCCGCACCGCTTAACATCAGCCACCTGCTTCGGCTCAGAGCTCCGACGCTCCCACTCTCTACTTCCATCACTGTATTTATTTTCTCAGCCCGCTTAGCTCGGTCTGTCTTTATTCGAGCGTTCCAAAACCAGTTTCAGGTGAAAGGCGGCCTTCAGTTCTTGGTTCCTCCAGAGGAGGGAGCCATCGGCTCTCGGTGTCCGGCTGCCTCAGCATCAGCATCGCCCCGCTGCCTCCACCTCCCCAAAGCCTGTCTGAGAGCAAGCATCCAACATCAGTTGTCTTTCCTCATTAACTTAACTGTTCAGGCTAATTGGCGAGTCCTGCAGCCGCCGTGAGCGGGACGGGTTTCCTGCGTGTCGCTTTTAGTGCGGCCCATCCAGAGCGCTTAATTAGAGGTGTTGGGGAAAGCCTGGTCCTCGGCTGTCTCAAGTCCCCAGAGTGGGAGATCCCCAGCCATCCAGGTAAACGAGCTGGAAGCAGCATGGCACCCACTAACGCCCTGTAACGCTATACCCACTTCTAAAGGCTCCTGCTCTGCAGCTCCCACTGGACAAACGCCATAATACCTAATGAAGAAGCCCGACGCATTAACTTTTAGAGCAGGGCTTTACCTTGCCAAAACTTTCTCTGGCTTTACGGCTAATTCGGTCATTAGTAATTGTGACCATGTGTAGGCACAAATAAAAATCCTGTGAATTTATAGTTTGTTATAAAAACCTTACTTCTTCTCGTCACCGTGCTCTTCGAGACTGTCCTTTTATGGAGCCACTGTTGCCTTTGTACTTTCACTGCCACTTGATATTTGTGATTATGTCACACGTGTGCTTTTCTAAACTAGATGTGGTGCTTTTTCTTGTGTGTAAATGTATTTATTCATTTCTGAAGTGGGTCACAGCTGTGTGTGTGTGTGTGTGTTTGTCACTATGATGGGTTACAGCAGAGAGAGCCTTTATAACTTTGGTCATCAGAGTAAATCCAGTGATTCACAGTTCTGCTGAGACTAAGTGGCTCATCATCTGATGTCTGTTTCCACGGCTTCAAAAGAGACAATATAATTTTTTACCATCCTCTCATTACTTAAATGAGCTTTTTATTCACTCTTCCTCAGTGTTTAATGCATGCGTCTCAGATGAAGCAACTTTATTCGTTGTAATTTGAAGTTTCTGCCTTCGGCAGAGCGAGTAGAGTGCATTCATGTGTTGCACTGAGTGTTTCTAACTGTTGCACATATCGTGCGGCTTGTTCTCAACACGATGAATTACATCTGTTTTTCTAGATCATCAAGCTGCTGGACGGAAAGCGTTCGCAGACAGTTGGGATCCTCATATCCAGTCTGCACCTGGAGATGAAGGACATCCAGCAAGGTGAGCAACACAGCCCCCAATATGTTCGGCATCATTAGAAGCCTGGGAGCATTATCTTCACCTTCAAGAATCTGATTTACTTTGCGCAGCAACGGCTTAAATTTGCTTTCCTGTCTGACAATAAACTGAGGATGACTCCTGATGAAACGCATATGGAGTTATTTTTAGAGATGAGATCGTGAGCTATGCGGCGGAGGATAAATTCCTACCCCCTTTGACAAGTTAATTTGTAACTTTAGATACTTCTTTTGGAATCGCTCGGGACTGGAGTGGAACTGGGATGGTTTTTCCAGTTGCCACAGTTGGGAAGGAAAATGCCTCAATTAGTCAAAACAAGAGATGGGACAGAGGGATGAAAGCAGCTTTCCAGCTTTTTCTGTCAGGCCTTCTGTGCTGGTTAAGATCAAATTGCCATCTCCTTAATTCGAAGAGCTGCACAGATTGATTGCACGCTTGGTTCCTCAGTGGAAAATGCAGGCACGCGCGCATGCGGCCTCGCGGGTGCGTAAACGCGCAGTGTGAGTGTGTGTGTGAGTGTGTGTGTTGGGGACATCGTAGATGGGCCAGGAATTAGTCCCGTCCTGGGACTGTGGTGGAGAGTGCCTGCCGCCTGCTAGTCTGAGCATGCGGCCAGCAGATCTGTTTATTGTAGCCAGTGACGGTTTCCACAAGCCTAATGGGACTGACACCCCACTAATGATCTAAGCATGTACAAAACCACCTTCCACAGTTAGCAGACACTGTGTTACCACATAAAACTGCCTCTAACGCAGGCCAAAAAAGCACATACACCAGTGCAACCATCTTGTTTAGATTTTTTTTTTTTTTTTTTCTCTCTCCCCCACCCCACCTTTTCCCCTTCAGTGCCTTTCTGTCTGTTCCAGTGTCAGTTTGTGGAGGTGGCTTGGTAAAGAGGCCTGTTCCCACCCAGCATGAGGCTGCTTCCTTGGGCCTTAATGGGAGGTGTATGTGAAATGGACAATTTGAATTTCACAATAAAGGACAGCACCTTGAAAAGCACTTCTAAAGGCCGGCCCTGCCGCTTTGCCTCCCCTTTGTTGCCAAATTAAAAGGACATGGTACATGTAATGTAATTACAGCTACGAGAGCGGTGGGGGGGGCTGAAGGGAAGGCAGCGCTCTGGTTAGGAGAGAGGGGGTCAAAGGCACCCGTTGAAGTGACTGGGGGACCTCAAGGGCCACCATGGTTCAAGGGCAACCCCCCCCCACCTTTACACAGACACACACATACACAGCACCTCACCTCTCTCACACACACACACACACACACACACACACACACAGAGGAGTGAAAAGTGGAAGGAGAGGGTGTGAGGCCGTTGGCAGGCAGGCTTTGATCTGTCGCTGTGGAGAGATATCCGGCTCCCCTCGGATCAGAGTGCTTCTGTGCACACAGGGCCAGGCCCCCCTTTGGTGTGTGATTGACGGCTGCATGGCTGAGGGACTGAATAATCCACTCTAATAAGATGTAGGAAATGGACCTCCAGCGTTTCTTCTCTGATCAGGGGACCACATTGACAGCTTTTCTGATACAGACCAGGTGCAAACCAGAATGCAGTTTGGTTAGCTTGTTAGGTTGCACATCAGGGTGCGATTGGGAAGATTTGATTGCTGAAATGATTGCGTGTCACTGTATTGATATCAGTAATAGCACGTTTTTCATATCAGTGTGATGGTTTATGTATTAGAAGAATGTGTTGTATGACACGTTCACTGACTTTGATTTTGACTTGTATATCTGTGAATAACAAGTGTCTACAGAGTGGGTTTTGTTGTTGCTGTTCTTTTAGAAGTCCTGTAAAGGCCTTTTGAGGTTTTCTTTCTTCTTTCTTTTTTTATTTGTTTGTCACACCAAGTGTCTGATTTAAGAGCAGAGCTCGGCGTGCAGCGCTTCTTAGCTGACACCGACCAGACAGCTGTCAGCTGATCCAGGATCAGTGGAGCCATCCCTCCCATCTCCTCCTCCTCCCCCTCCTTCCATTAGAAAGCAGTAAACCCACAAGACCTCTCCCGGTCTGAACAGGAGCAATGTTTCCTTTTTTCATGTCCATATTTTCTCTTTTTTTTTTTTAATCCTTGCTTTTTTTGCTTTTTTTTTTGCACTTGTTGGCAAAGACAACATCCTGCGCCCTGTTCCTGCACAACTCACCTTCGACTGCCTCCCCTCACCCCCATGCCCCCCCACCACCACCACCACCACCATAATCATTAGTTGGCTGCGGTGGTTCTAGCTGCGGGCTCAGAGGTTAAGCAGTTTCAGGCTTTCTTCTCTGAGCCATGCCGAGGGGTTTCGTCCCCCAGTTCGCTGCCCTGAGAGAGAGGGAGGGGAGGAGAGAAGAGGCTTCTGTGGCTGCAGCATCCACGGCCTGGCCGCGCTGCCAGCTTCACCCCATGTGCCAATATTCAAGGACTGGGGTTTCTATATTGTGCATTTGGATTTGTGGGACAGATGTGGTTCAGTTTACAAGTAGCCCCCAACTTTCGTTTCAATATTCTTTTTTGTTGTTGTCGTTTATGCATTCTTTCTTTCCATTTTTTTTTTTTTTTCACTCAGACGCGAGCATAGGTGCAATATCAATGGCATTACATCTTCAGAAATTGTATTTTTACTGAATTTACCAGCTATGTGTTAATACCTGCAGCTGGTCAGGAGTCTGCTTTAATATTGCTGGAAGATTTTACTTTTGTTACCACTGAAACCAAATTCAAAACAGTGTGACTGCAAAATGGAGTCATTTGTTTGGAAAAATTCAAAGATTCAATGCAATTAGAAATGACCAAGTCATAAAGTTGAGAAATTGCAGTTTAATTTATTTGAAGTTCCTTAATGTCAGATGACTGCAGTTTATGTACCGTTTTGTAATTAAAACATTACAGTACTTTTCCATTTTTCTATGGTTAGTTGTTTATTGAATGTATTTGTTGAAATCATCTTCGTCCTTAACTGAGTTTATTGAACTTGTGTTAATAGCAAAAAAAATCTTTCCATTTTCTTTGATACATACAGTTTGCCACATGCATAACTTTGTGCTGTCAAACTCTTGGCAATAATACGGGGATCTATCTTATCAGCTCACGTCTCTGCTCAGGCTCGTTCGTCACCGTCGGCACCTCAAAGGCGGCTCGCTCGGCCCGACGTTTCTGCCCATTTTCATAAGACTGACTGTTTACAATCACTCTCTTTACTCTTCTCCTTGTCAGCCGTGCTTAACGTGGACAACTCTGTGGTGGATTTGGAGACCGTTGAGGCCTTGTTTGAAAATGTAAGTAACCGTGTCATGATTGTTAGTAAGCGCTGACTGAGGAGGGCGAAGCTTTGTGAACGTTTTGTTTGGTGTCCTTCGCAGAGGGCCACCAGTGATGAGATGGAGAAAATAACGAGGCATTATCAGACCTCCAAAGAAGATGAAGTGAAACTGCTGGACAAACCTGAACAGTAAGATTATTTTTCTGATTTTTTTTGCTTCAATAATGGGGATGCTCTGGTGTTAAAGGTTCAGTGGTATCATAATACATTTGCTGCTGATCCTTATTTATCATTAATTCAGCTAGATATGCATGTAATTACATGTAGCTCAAGCTCAGTGACTCTATAGTTATGTACTAGAAAAGGAGTGATATTTGTATCAGGACCACGTTTGTATTAGGAATGGGTGATATTTTACCGTTCACGATAAACTGTCAAAAACAATCCTCACAATAAGAATTTGTCATCTCAAGGAAGGAAGGAAGGAAGGAAGGAAGGAAGGAAGGAAGGAAGGAAGGAAGGAAGGAAGGAAGGAAGGAAGGAAGGAAGGAAGGAAGGAAGGAAGGAAGGAAGGAAGGAAGGAAGGAAGGAAGGAAGGAAGGAAGGAAGGAAGGAAGGAAGGAAGGAAGGAAGGAAGGAAGGAAGGAAGGAAGGAAGGAAGGAAGGAAGGAAGGAAGGAAGGAAGGAAGGGAGGGAGGGAGGGAGGGAGGGAGGGAGGGAGGGAGGGAGGGAGGGAGGGAGGGAGGGAGGGAGGGAGGGAGGGAGGGAGGGAGGGAGGGAGGGAGGGAGGGAGGGAGGGAGGGAGGAAGGAAGGGAAAAAAAGGGAGGAAGGAAGGAAACAAAGAAAGGAGGAAGGAAGGGAGAAAAGAGGAAGGGAAGAACGAAGGAGAGAGCAGGAGGAAAGAAGGAAGGGAAGAAAGGTAGGAAGGAAATGAGCCAGAAAGAAAGAAAGAAAGATAGATAAATTCCTGTTGATGACGTTTTTGTGTAACAAACATGGCGGATCTGAGAGCGAGATAGATTCATAGTTAAAAAGGTGGAGTTGAATTGGTATTTTTTTTATCGTCATTTTTATCGTTATCGGGATAAATGCCGGAAATTATCGTGATACATTTTTTAGTCCATACCACCCATCCCTAGTTTGTATTTGTACCTAGTTTTTACGACGTGTCTGCAAACTCCAAGCCGGCTGACCCAGCGGTGCCGAGCGTCCCGGCCTTCCCATCTCCATGTTTGACCAGAGCTGTCACTAGAGCGGCCTGAGTCATCCTTACTCAGTGTCTGCCTCCATCAGCGGGGGCTAATCACACAGGATGTTACCGCTCAGCTCCCCTCCGACACGGCACTGTTTACATAAGTCGTCCCGCATCAGGCCAGAGCTACCTTTGATCAGTCTCCATGCGCCGCTCGCTGCTTTCCCTCCACCCGACCCCGCGGACCTTTCAAACCCAGCCGAGCAAGCACCGCTCATGACTATCAGCTGCCCGGCCGCCTGTGAAAAAGCAACATTGACTCAGCCGGGCCGCTCGGGGAAGCTCGGCCTGCCAAGGCCCCTAGATAGTTCTTCCTGTGAGACGTTTTGTTTAATTCTGTCATAACACATCACACCCCATTCCTCCTCCCTCGGCTCCTCCTGCCCCTTTTTTCCTTTTCCAGGTTTCTCTACGAGCTCTCCCGGATTCCTGACTTCGCAGGCCGAGCCCACTGCATCATCTTCCAGTCGGTGTTCCTCGATACCATGTCCTCTTTACGTCGCAAGGTGGAGATCATCTCCAATCTCTGCAAAGTAAGGAAGTCACGTAAACAAGCATGCTTTCACAGGCGACAATAAGCCAGCTGAAGGGTTACAAACAGAACCGTGTGTGTTTTTACCTTAGGAGCTGCTCGAATGCAGTAACCTGCGGGATGTAATGAGTCTAGTCCTGGCCTTCGGGAACTACATGAACGGAGGGAACAGGACAAGGGGTCAAGCTGACGGCTTTGGTTTGGAGATCCTCCCTAAGCTAAAGGATGTCAAGAGCAGGGTAAACGTCACTTAAAAGCTTACTACGGTGCCTCATTCTGGTGAGTGTTACAGTAATGGGCTCCGACATCTTCTTTTATCTTGATTGTCCATCATGTCTCCTTCAGGACAATCGCACCAACCTGGTGGATTATGTTGTTTTATACTACTTGCGCAATTACGATAAAGTAAGTAAGATCAGTTGCATCAAAAAGGTTTTTTTTTCCCCACTGTTTAATCAGCTCAAGACTCCACTTTCATATGTTTTTTTGTTTTCTCCAGCACGCTGGCACAGATAAGAGCGTGTTCCCTCTGCCGGAGCCTCAAGACTTCTTCCAGGGTGCTCAGGTCAAGTTTGACGACCTCGCCAAAGACGTCAGGAAGCTGAAGAGGGATCTAGCCGGTGAGCGGAGCCCTGCTGGATACGCGCTTTCATGTTCACGCACAAGACAAAGGGCTTAGGAACGAAACCAGATTGAGTTTTACTGCTCTGGTCGTCTTCGCTTTATTCCCAATCAGGCGCCGTAATTGTATACACTCGCATCTTTCACCAGAGCAGTTTGAAAAATAAATGCGTCTCCCGCGGAGCCGTCCCGCCCCCTCGCCCGGGAAGGTTTTGACGACGTTTTCAAGGACCTTCAGCAGATTTCTTATTTCCAACTTTCCTAAACATTGTATCCCGACTGCAATCTCGTCATAACACCGAGGCTCTCCTGTTTTGGCACCGATGGCAAAATATTTAGAAACATCATTATGTATTTGCCTCAGGAGATTTTTCTCTTTCTTTTATAAAAGGACTAACAAGCTCCAAACGAAACGATGGCGTTCCATCATCACAGCGACGGTTAGCAGACTTATAAATAAATAAAGTTCGATGAAACGTTCTCGCTGCACCCGAGCCGCGGTGCCGCTCAGCAGCCCAGGCAGCCACTTAGTCTTCGGCAGGGCCGTGCAGAGGTTAAAGGCGATGCCCCGCAGTCCCCGGGTGTCTGTGGTTATTTAAATCAAGCAATAATACGGCATATGAAAGCAATTAGATATGCTCCACGTTGCTGTTAAAGCCCCTCTCTTCTCTGACCTGAGGGAGAAATACAAAGAGTCTACTAAAGTACCCAGACCCACCTCAAGCTGTCACTCATTTATTAGGAAAAATGGAAGACCTGAAGACAATAAATGCAACATAAGGGCTTTCGTATTTGATCTCTGCTGCAGCGCAGTCTGGCACGGGAGTCCTCGGGGGTGTTGGCGTCGCAGGGCCGGCGCTGGGGATTCTGGACGTTTGCTGAGCTCCACCTATGACTCCGACCATTTTTATCCTCTCCAGCCGCCTGGAATAAATATTTATGCCTGGCTATTATAAACCGGCCTAAAGAAGCCAACTGGTCTTAATTATAACGCTAACACAGATCACTTCCATCCGCTACGTGAACGCTGTCTGACACCGAGAAGCGAGCACTGAATCACACTTCGGTTTACATGCGCTGTTTGACTTTGGCGAGCGAGGCGGCCCGCCCCTCACCTGATCCCGCGCTGATCGGCAGCGTCTCGCCCTCCAGACTCGGGTCAAAGGTCAGGAGACTCATTGCCAGCAGTGAGAAAAAGTCACCTTTTCCAGCACATTTCCCCCCAAACTTCACGTTTCCACACGTGCATCCAGCACAGATCTCCTGCAGATACTGTATTTATCTGTGCACGCGGGTGCAGGAGCAGGAGTGGTGACCCGCTCTGCTCGGCTGGTCCCCGGCGATGCTCAGGGGCGGGTCGCCGTCCGCTTGGCTGCCCTCTTCTTCACTGGCCTGTGCAGAAACATGATCCTCTTTTGATGGGGCTTCCTGTTTGGGGAGAGGGTGATGACCTCTCTGCGGGCTCCACTCGGGGGAGAGGGATGAGCGAGAGGCCAGGAGGACCTACTGTAGCACTTTGCACTTTAGACAAATGTCTCACGTTTGGTTTTTACGTCGCATTAAATACGAGCGTTCCATTGCTAAATCCCGTCCAAATTAAAGCTACATATTATTCTTTATGTCAGATATTTAAATGGCCGCGTTAAGACCGGTAACGACATATGAAAAGATTCCTTCAGCTGCTGCGTAATTGGAGCAGACAGACGGGCAGGGATGCAACTGAAATGAAATAGGATCAAATAAAAAGGAACAGTCAGAGCTCATTTGCTGCTCAGGGGAGTTTAGTGTTTCACAGAAGGCCTGGCCCGGGTTAGGCATTCATCGCTCTAGCAAATCAGACAGTGTTCTGATTTTAAATGGCCTTTAATGTCAGGTTCAGGCAGGGCCTTTAGCCTGAGGTCTGTTTTACGACGGGGGCTCCTCTCAGAGCCGCTCGTGTGAAGTCGGCCTGCAGAGGTGCCGTCACCTCCGCTGAGACCGAGCTGCACAAAAGCCATGCAAAGTCGTGAAACTGCGGGACCAATCTGTCCAAAATGATGGTGCAAGAAAAGGACTGCTATTTTTTTTTTTTTAATTTGGAATAGATCTGTGAATCTTTTTTATAAGTTTGTAAATTTTTCCTGAATTGTTGTCATCAGAAAACATGTTTTTACTCATCCTTGGCTCCATTCTTTCAACTAATGTGTGAATTTTGAAGTCATGGTTGGAGCTTCAGTAGAAACCTGAAGGGAGAGTTGTAGTTATTTGTCTGATTTAAGGGGGACGGACAGCAGAGGGAGAGAGACTTACTTTTTCCTTGCTGAGGCAATTCTTGGCTGGCTGGGCCGAGGGGATATAGTTTTTTTTTATCCCTCAGAAAGGAGAGTTCAGACTTTCTGCTGGAACTGAAGACTATTGGGGGATCAGTGAGAGGATTCAGTTTCCAGGTATAAATAACTCTGCTGGGACTTGAGCCCTTTACTGGTTTAACATCTGAAAATTTGCCCCAACAGATGACGTGTGGTACGTCCCCTCTCCTCCCCTCTAGGTAGCTGTCGTTTGTTTACCCTCTCACTGATGCATAGCTTCAGGGATCGGAGGTTATTGCTACGTTTGGCTGCTAAATCCATCCATCAAATAGCTGGAGTGGAGATTTTTGTGGTGTCTTTATGCATTTTTGACAGTTTTCTTTAAATCACGCTTTAATTTGCCGGTAGCTGCAGCAGGGGCCTCCTGCTTCCTGCCTGATATGTTGAGAACATATTAAAACGCCAGTGGCACAGGCAGCAGAAATGTTTGGCGTCCTTGCTTCTTTATCTTCCCTTTAATTCCGCTTTTACCCTCAATCGTTGACGTGTGGCTTCAAACTTCACACAGCCGATACACTACGGTGTTTTTTTTTCAGCGTTGGTCAACGTTTGCAAGTCTCTGCTGACTGTTTTGGGACATTTGCCACGCGCATTTATCTGCTCAGAGTTTTCCTGTACACTGTAATTCAAATCGCTCTCAAGGGACAGACAAAGAAAAAACAACGAATATGAACGATTTTCTCTGGTTTAGTTGTTTTAGCGCAACCCATAAAACTTTAGCTGGTTTTCTTAATGATTTAGTCACGAATGAAACAGAAACCCTCTGTTTACTGATGTCAGCGATCCGTTATTATGGACTTTATTAGCAGTAGCCGTTCCAGAACTGCTGATTGTGTTGGTCCTCCGCTGTAACCCAGGAAGGGCTTTAAAGATTGGAGCCGGGGCTCCCGTTATGATCCCGACCGTGGTGATAAACGGCTCCCCTGTGGCTCCGTGAGTGGACGGGCCGGGCCATCAGCAGGCCGCAGCTGCTGCACTTGTGTAGGTTTTGATTTATCTTTTTGATTTTTTGGATGTACTGTAATGAAGTCTAGTCGGTTTGCTATCACGTGACCGCCTTAGATGCTTTGTTTTGCTCGGTGAGTTTAGATTTTTTTTTTTTTTTTTCCGGCTTTCAATGATTTTCATTGATTTTATGCATCTCTGAATTATTAATTACACTTTAATTGAATGTTTTAATGACAAAATCACAAGATTTTCTTTATTTTAAAAGCGTTAGGGTCGATTCCTCTGAAAGACGTTAAAACTGACATTTGACTACGACAACAGATTAAAGCAAACATTTTTACTGTCTAACTGTCCCTTTTGTCCTTCATCTAGTTTTGACAGTATTTATATTGACTCACTGCTCCGCTTATGCACTTTACTTGCATAAAACAAAAGCCTCTTTTCATCAAAGGCCTGTAGTATTTCAGGTTTTTCTGTCTGTCCTGATGGCGTCACTCGGGCACTAACAGGAGAATCCTCCCTGTGAACACACTTTTTGAAAAAAAAAAAAAAAAGAGACAATGTCTCAAATTGAAGCTTTTAGTTTTTATTCTCAACAGCTGTTGCGTTTTTGTGGGCTTCCTCTTTGCGGCCTTCGCTGTCTGGACCACATTTGGAAGCGAGCTGCGTCTAAATTGTAGCCTTGCTGTTTTGAACACTGTTTTAATAGGTCCGTTTGAGTCGGGGGATTTCTGCTGAGGAAACGTGGTTTATCCAAACAGAATATTTTGAATGCTGTGTTTATATGGTTGCTGATTTCTGTTTTTTATTTGGCAACTGCCAGCTCTCGCCGTATTTAAAGGGTCCTGGCATCCAGACCGCGAGGCTGTACCTAATTACTTCTCGATTATAATGCTTGCGTGTCATGTTTCCTCCTTAATTTGAAAAGACATCTAATAAATAAAAGATGTAACAGCTGAGGTATAGTCTGTTGCAGGTGCAGCAGCTCTCCTGCAAACAAAGCCAGAGACAAACTGGCATGTTAAAGCAGCGACACGAGCAGCAAAGCGAGACGGCGGCCAGACCTGTTAACGTTGTTGTTCTGTTGTGGATGCAGTCATAGGCAAGGCGAGGTATTTATAGCAGCCATTAATGACTTACAGGTTGGAGGATTGTGCCAAAGTTCTTTCACCAGGCGCCTGTGTGTATTTGAACCTTGGGCTTACAGTGGAGAGGAAATGGGGAAATGTTCGACTGGAGCTCACTCGGTCACGGCTGTTTCCTCTAAGCTCGTGTGAGTTGGATCATTTGGCACGGCAGCGGAAAAAAAGCCATCCTAGTACCGCGAACACATCTGCCGCACTCACGTGCTCAGAGAGGACTGGAGGATGGAGCACGACGCCGCTTTACTGCAGCGCAGCGCAAAATGATTTCATTTATTAGACCGTAAAGAGCCGTAGAGAAATCAGAAACTGGAGCAACATGTTACACAACTTATTAGGTGGAAGTGGTTTAAAGTTTCAGACCTGTTAGTAGCAGGTGAAATGAGCAGATTACCGGGAAAAAAAGTGTAACATCAGTTTAACCTTTCTAATTTACACAGAAAAACAATCATTCACTGTGTGAGGAAATTAAAGGCACATAAATAAAGTAAGCTTATAGACAGAGTATAGAATAAAACAGCCATACTGAAGATCCATTAATTATTTTTTTAATGTATTTTAGCCCTGAATAAGTAACTTTTCTACCAAAACCTTTCAGATTTAACAAAAATGTGAAGAAGCGAGCGCTCTGAGACGACATCTGTGTTTGATGTTGCAGGCGTATGACTCGAAACGAACGTTCAGCAACCGGTGAATCGAGTCCATTTGCATCAGTTTGTTTGGAAAGAATAAATTTGCTGGTGTAGTAACAATGAGAAGTGGTGGTGCGGGCTGTAAAACAGAGCGGAAAATAGGAAACAGGCAAATAAACACAAAAGAGAACAGTCCAATGCTGCATACTTCATTCAAGGCTGAATAAGAAAAATAAAAATAAAAACCTGTATCCAGATTTGGATTTAAAACCTCAGGCAAAGAATCTAGTGTTACCGCTGTTGGAGGATGTTCATTGAGCTGTTTCATTTTGTTGGAAAAGAAAACATTCAAGACTTGTGAAATATGCCTTCAATAAAATCATATGAATGGCATTTGTTTCTGATAGAAATGAGGAAGATGTTGGAGACTCGCGTAAGTTTCCGCTGCTACTTTTTGTCACAGCTTGAGCTCATCCAGGCATCGACTTCACTAATAAAAAGCAATCATCTTCATTAGTCGGGTTCCAGCTTTGTTGTAAAGCCGCTCGCAGACACTCGCTTGGGTCTAGATGTGGACTGCATCTCCGGCCGAGATTAGTCTTTTTCTAAACGAAAGTTCAGATGCGAGATGCATCATCATCATCGTCATCGTCACCAAGCCTCGTTCAGTTTGATGTGTTGAGGAAAGTAAAGTGCAGCCACTGCAAATCCCTTTTTCCATGCAGCAGTCTTCACAAAGCCCACTGGACATGCACCAAATAAAGTTTTACTGCATACTGTTGCCCATTGCAGATTTATAATTCATCACTGAATGTTACTATTGTAATAATGATGATTTACATTTGGCTTTTCTCTGTATAAATATTTTCTTCGGCCAGTTTCTTGCAGCTCAGTTGTGACAGCGACTCCCGTTTCTTCTTATTTGTTTTTCATTTCTTTTGTCGTACCTTTTCTAATGTCAGCGCACAATGCTCCAAGTTTTCCATCCTGACAAACAGGCGAGATCTGTTTGTTTCTTTTTTCTTCTTTTCCATTTTTCCATCTTCTTTCGACTCGCTCCGAATGTCGAACCGAGCTGACGGGGAACAGCCAACATCTTTAGCCGCAGCCCGTGCTGAATGACCTCCTGTCCTTCAGCTTTACCTGACAGCTCTCTTGTCAAGTTTCCCGTCCGTCAGCGAGGCGGAGCAGCTAATAAAGATCTGCAGCCGCGTTCGCTTAACTGCCCACTCGTTTGCATGCTGACATTTGCAGCTATTGCATGTACAAGTGCAAATTAAAAGATGATTCCGTTGTTTTTTTCCCTTCAACTCGATTCAAAGTTTGCCATAAATGACAGCTTTATTTTTTGCGGTGTGTTTCCCCAAGAAGATTCAGCTATTTCAGTTAAATATTTAATTTATTTATTCATTCCATTCACGTCAAAATTGTTGGAGAGAGCATAACAACGCAACACTACTATGAATCTATGTATCTAGATATAAATAGATATAAATACACATACATTTTGAACATGTAGAACCCCTTGTAAATCTATATACATAAGTGAATCTGTTTTCAATGAATGTACACAAAATAAATGAATCTAAACCGAATGTGCAAATATATATATATATATATATATATATATATATTTGTGTGTGTAAAGCTGATTTAGTCCTAACCCTTCTTAAGTAATCCATAATTACAAGTTACATTCAGCCAGTTTACTGAGTCTTATGAATATATGAAAAAAAATCCTAAAATCATTTGTTATGATTTGCATATTTTCTATAAAACAAAATGTCTAGTACCTATCAAAGTGTAGCGAGTCCATATTTTTTGCCAGCTGTTGAAGGAAACAAACAAAGAAAACAAGCTGCAAAAAAACAAAAAGGTTTGTCTGCTTGTTTTTCCTCTTGAGCCAGATGAAGTTGGCCAGTCATGTCCTTTTTGATTTACACATGTTGATTCCACAACGGCAACAATAATTAAGATGTTATTTAGTGTTACTGTGGACCGTCGGTCTCTGGTCTGCGTGTCGTTGGACACGGCTTACAAAGTCCCGTTGGCCGGCTACCGGCGTCGGCCAGCAGGGAATTTCAATCTGGTGGGATGTGTCCGTATATCCATGTCACATACATAAGTACCACAGATACACGTCCATAAATCACGATTAGTGCCTTCACCACCCCAGAAATAGCAAGCAATAACTCACTACACCCTTTTCTACTCTTTGCACCTTCATTCCTGCGGTTTCTGCAGACCAATAATCATTTCTCTCACTTTTTTATTTTTCCCCCTTTACCAGCTTGTGAGAAGGAAGTGCAGAAAGTGTGCGCCAACTCCTCCGAGGAACACCTGCAGCCATTCAAGGAAAAGATGGAGGCCTTCGTATCTACTGGTACGTCTGGCGGCGTCATAAATGTCACTGCTTGAACATTACTCATCATTTGTTCTTCATTTTGTGGGCTTTATTTTTGTCACTTAAGTTATGGAGGAAAAAAAAATTGATTTTCTCATAAAACACTTGACATATGTTATTTTCTTGTGCATGAAAGCTGAAGCCGTCGCACCACAGAGCTGCCAACAGAAACAGAAGTCAGACATTACCACGGAAACTCGACGCATTAAATCACTGCTGTAGCTACAAGCTGCCAAAATGACTTGTCACCTAGTTTTAAAATAAAAACTTTTGCGTAATCTGGCTCGTTTTAACTGATCGTCGTCACTAAATAATCACTCCCACTGAGAGCGCTGGAGGAACGTCAGTCACAGTGAGGGATGAGCTGCTTTAATCTCTCCCACTCCCCCCAAATCATGCACAATGACACTCTTGCGTCCGCGCCGTCAGATAGGAGTAATGGATGCTTGCGCTCAGCCCCGGCTTGTCTTCTGTGGTGTTAAGAAAATTCTCAGTGTCTTCAAAGATTCGTTTGGACGGAGGATTTGATGAAACGGGCGGTGCGGAGCTGGAAAGGCCCCGTTTCCACCCAGACTCGCAGTGTGAAACCTTTTATGATGAAGAAGGAGACGTCATTGTTTTAGGCGGAGCTCTGTTTGGTGGAGAAGGTTGTTCTCGCTGAGCGAGGGCATCTCTGCGCAGTGAAAGACGGCACGAGGACGGGGAACCTTACAGGCCTGTAGAAAGGATCACATTGCCCCTAACGTGGTTCTCACGTACTCGCAGCTTCCATAAAGCTGGCGGGGCATCTCTGGCCGCGGCCTTGTAAAGCCCGGCTGGCCCTGGCCTGGTCACCGCCGGGGACCACCGTGACGGGAGCGGAGATTCCCCAAGATGCTGATCGTCTCACTGACTGTCCGCTTTCTGACCCGGACACCGGCGGCCCCCTGCTGCTCCGGTGGTTTCCCACAGTAAACGTGCAACACACTGTTAAACTGCGTTGCAGGTTGAGTCATGGTTTCTTTCTTTGCTTTTATCACGTCTTCAAATAGCTCTCGGGTTCATGACATGTCTGAAAACCCACCAAAACCTTCAGAGTCAATTAAACTAGGGATTAAAAGGCAGGGCCTGTGTTGGTGCGTGCATGTGCCACCATGGGTTGTGGCTCACGCGGCATCAATGTGACGGTCAAGCAGGATTTGTGGCTCAACAGCCTTCAGGTTTTAGTTTTTTTGTGGCTCTAGTGGCCCTTTATTCAAGTTGCAGACAGGAAGGGGGTAGGGATGGGCGGTATGGACTAAAAAATGTATCACGATAATTTCTGGCATTTATCCCGATAACGATAAAAATGACGATTAAAAAAAAATACCAATTCAACTCCACCTTTTTAACTATAAATCTATCTCACTCTCAGATCCGCCATGTTTGTTACACAAAAACGTCATCAACGGGAATTTATCCTTTTTTCTTTCTTTCTTTCTTTCTTTCTTTCTTTTTCTTTCTTTCCTTCTGGCTCATTTCCTTCCTTCCTTCCTTCTTTTTCCCTTCCTTCCTTCCTTCCTTCTTTCCTCCTGCTCTCTCCTTCCTTCTCCCCTTCCTCTTTTCTCCCTTCCTTCCTCCTTTCCTTGTTTTCTCCCTTCTTTCTCCCCTTTCCTTCCTTGTTTTTTTCCCTTCCTTCCTTCTTTCCTCCTGCTCTCTCCTTCCTTCTTCCCTTCCTCTTTTCTCCCTTCCTTCCTTGTTTCCTTCCTTCCTTCCTTCCTTCCTTCCTTCCTTCCTTCCTTTCTTCCTTCCTCCCTTCCTCCTGCTGCTGCTCTCTCCTTCCTTCTTCCCTCCCTCCCTCCTTCCTTCCTTCCTTCCTTCCTTCCTTCCTTCCTTCCTTCCTTCCTTCCTTCCTTCCTTCCTTCCTTCACGTACGTTGTGCGTGGATTTAACACAGAACCATAAATCCGACTTTACACAAAAACGTCATCAACGGGAATTTATCGTTTTTATCGCGAGATACAAATTCTTACCGTGGGGAATTATTTTGACGGTTTATCGTGAACGGTAAAATATCGCCCATTCCTAGTAGAGAGAGAGAATGGGGATGACATTGATGATTCGAACCTGCGACCGCTGCAGGAGGACTGTAGCCTCGGTATATGAGCCACTTGCTTAACCCACTGCACCACCAAGCAGCACAGCCTTCAGGTTTAACCCCGGCTGGATGGAGCTTCACCTCTTACCTAGTATCCATCGCCACTCACCCTGCTGCTGGACGAAGGTCACGAGAGGTCGTCAGTGTCCTCGTGTAACGCCAGTAGTTCCCTCGACAGTAACAGCACCTTCGTCTTCACATGACTGAGACGCGTTGTGTACAGATCTATCTACTGACGCTATGAACAGAAACAGACCTCCAGTTTGTTGAATTCGCATCAAAGTGCAGGCCACAATTTGAGAAAGTGGTACCAGAAACCGTCAGTCAACGTGGTTCTGCTGCCTCCGCCGCTCCCACATGTTTTTCCACTTGTGACTTTGGGGGAAGGAACTCTTTAGCATTTTGTGCTCGAGTTGCCGATCCGTTTGGACCCGGGGTCCCTCGGCACTTTAAATCGGGAGGCGTTTGTTGCCAAAACAGCTACTGCAAACCAACATTGTTTGTTACTCTCTCACCCGTTAACTTCGGTCGGTGTCTCGGTCCATTTGAGAGGCTTTAAAACCATCGTGGCCGCCGTTGTCTACGGGACCACAACGGCAATCCGGAGGAGAGGGGGGTACATGCAAGAAGAGTTTTTCATAAGTGAAATTCCCTGAGCTGTCACACCTTGCTTTGGCATAAGCGGCGTATTATGAACATTTATAACGGCTTCATTACTTCAAAAGATAAAAAAGAAAAGCACCTCTCTTACATCAAAGAGCTGCTGAGGCTGTTAAACTCTGGCTCATCATTGGACGCTCTGATTCATGTGTCATGCACATGATTTTACATATTGAAATGAACCTCTAAGAGGGGAAAAAAATCTCTCCGGTCTCCGGTTAAACAAACAAAAGCTGAAGTCTGTCCTCGGCACCGTCTCTCGGGGTCCTGCGAGTGAACCCAAACACCCTGCTCTCCGCCTCTTAAACGTGCCTGCGTGATCTCTCCCAGATCTAGATCCAGTGATCTGTCCTCTCGTTCGGCAGCTCCCGCTTCTTTCCCGTCACCGTGTTTGCCTAGATACAGTACACCCCTCCGGGATTGGCCTTTTCTCTCGTGTTTGATTTGTTTTCCGCGGATCCGCTCTAAACTCATTGTTTATCTGATTGTCTGGACTGCATCATCTCTTCGGCAGTTTGTTTCTCATAACACTCTTTATTCTGCACATTCTCCAAAGTCGGGACAAAAAAACCCCAAAGCTCCCAGATGACAACATCATTTTTAACACGTCCCATCAGCCACCTTTCACTCTCTGAAACATCTGGGGACACTTGTAAGTTTTTCATGTTGAATATACGCCATGACTAATTGGGAGCAAAAAAAAAACAAAAATCCTGCTTTTAATCTCAACCTTGTCACATTTCACTGACTTTCCGCGGAAAATACTTGTGCATCATCACACATCCGTGCGCTTTCATTGTTGCCAGTGAGTCAGAACAAGCAACCGAACTTCCACTTATTTAGATGACCGGGAATGACGTACGCGAGGTAGAATGTGCGCATAATAAGTATGCAAAGGAAGCTGTTTTTGATAAAGCCTTTAAAAGGCATCTGCGTTCAAAAAGAGATGAATGAGGCTGGGCTTTTTTTTTTTTTTTTTTTTGTTTTGTTTTATGGAAATGTTCAGCATCCCTCATAGACGGCTCCTCATCTCTTTGTTATCTGGCTGCCGGGGAAAGCGGCAGTTTGGAAAAGAGTGACAGGGTTTAAGAGCCCTAATTTATTGTCCCGCTCAGCATGCACGTCTCATAACTTTCTAGTTAGCGACTAGTGGTTTCATGTTTACACGTGGAGCGGAGGAAGAGGAAACTTCACACACTCTCTATCTGGAGCGGTCTCTTTTCTCGGAGCCTCTCGGCTCCTGTGCCACCTCTGCAGTCACACCAGAGGGACCTCAGGCGCCAGCCCGACCCCCACTGAGACTAACACCATTGGTCACGCCCCCCCCCCTTTTTTTTTATTCCAGACGTGGCCACCCCCCCGCCTCCTCCACCTTCATTAGGTTTACCCAACAAAAACGTGTAAAAAAAAAAAAAAAAAGGAGTAAAAGTAAAAGGGGTTGTTGATCGCAGGCTTTTCGCTCACCTTCTCCCAAAAGACCCCCAAACCTGCCTTTGAACAATTTTTTGGAGACTTCCCCCTCTTAAATCTTCAAGTAGGAAAGGTCCCCCATCATTGTAAAAAAAAGGATGAATCTGGAAAAATGCAATAAATCTGAGATCACAGGCACTCTCTGGCCCTAGATAAATTCTTGCACCTCAGCCTGGCCCGCCACACACATCTGCCTTGCATTTAGACACTTTTACATGGCAGAGGTCCACGGAGCCTCCAGTTCCCAAGCCCCTCTGCCTCGGCCGCAACACTCGCATGTATGTCAACACTCCCGCGGCTCCGCGAGCGGACCGCCGCTGCCCGCCCGCCCCCCCGAAAGCCCGGGGCGTCACACGCTCCGCACTCCGGAGCATCAACACGCAGAGGCACGTCAAACTTTACAACGTGCTTAACGGTCACTTGAGTGACGTGTTGAACGTGTCTCATCCCCGAGCTCCTCTTCTGCGACCCCCCCCCCCATCGACTGATAACTGACCCGTTGAACACGGCGCCCTCCTGTGGAGCCGGAGAGGCCGTCGTTTCAAGCATCATTATCTTATCCATCAGGTGTCTTGATGTGTTTTTGTGTTCTGTGTTGCAGCCCAGAAGGACCACTCTGCCGAGGACGACCGTCTCCAAGCGGCTCAGAAAAGGTAGGAAGCCAACGGCGTCGAGAGCACGCCAACAAGTGCAGGAGGAAGATGTTTGTTTTTTCTCGCATGTTTCCGAGAGATAACGCGGCTGCTATCAGATAACACTGATGTGAACTGTTTGCGTGGCCGATATTGACAGCAGCTGATAACGTCTCCAGAAGGATGAAGGAGCGTTTGTCTGCTTTGGTGAAAGAGCGAGCCGGTGACCGGGCGGGATGGTTTAAATCTCCCGGCTCGGGCAAGAATACATCTCTGCTAACATCTAGGCCCTTTTTTAAATGTACAATTAAGGCAAACAAATGTCCTGGGAGCTCAGCAGAGACAGCAGCGGGCTTCCACGTCGGCGCGTAAACCTGGACGCCCCCGAGTCTCCTCCCCTGCGGCTCCGATCACTCTTATCTGCCATGTTTTGTGCAGAAGACTCCCAGGAGGTTTTCTGAGAGGCAACGTGATTTACGGGCGAGACGCGCTGGCAGCCGCCGAGCTCGCTGTCCAAGCGGAGTCATATCTGGAACGCCTCATATTGGAAAAAGATGGTGGAGCAGACAAACAAAGCAAATAGATTATTTTTTTGCCTTGTTTAGATAAAGAGCAGAGTTGTTTGCTTTATGTCGAAACGCTCCAACTTCCACAATAAATCATGCGAGCGCATAAAGGAGAGGGCCCAAAGACAGCGGACACAAGAAAAATGAAAGCCATAAACAGTTAAAAAGCTGATTGTTTGAGACAACGGCGTAGCTCGGCGAGTGGTTCTGATCCGCTCTGCTTTCCGTTTGAGCCAAGAGAATCGCTGCAGGTTTTCATTGTCGGCCTTAGTCCCTCCCCAACCGTGGAGTGGTATATTTCCATCCACCAAAGCCGGCATGCATCGTTCATGAGCGACGCCGCCACAGCGGAGGTGTTGAGCTCGGAGGAGAGTATTGATCAAAAGGCCCCCAGCTGACAGCACCTTCACCTTTGATGGAGTCTTCCTTCAGTTTCACCTAAACAGGGAGGCTGCTTGAGCGGCGCTAGGTAACGCAGGAGGGAGGCGGAGGGGGGGGGGTTCTCCCGCTCAGGTTCCCACAGAGCCACCTCATAAAAGTGACACGCTGTTGATGAATATGGGCGTCGGCGGGCTCGCCGGGCCCTGGGTGGGCTCTGACATCTGTGCTGGATGAGGGATGCTCGCACAAATAGCAATGGCAAGAATAATGCTGAAAGAAATGAGCAGCCCTAGCAGATACTTCCACCTCCACCCGCTCGCCCAAGGCTCTCGCTGAGCCACAGCGGCCGGCGCGGATCAGGACGATTCACAAGAACTCAACCTCAAGATCTTTATCCCACTGTGGCTGCACTTAGCAGTTATTCAATTATTGCTTTTTTGATTAATGTATAAAAAAACAAAAGAGCATTATTTGATTTTAAAGAGTTGCACAAAAAGATTAAAAAGAAATCACATCCATAAAAGTCTGACATGAAAATGATACAAGTGAACCAAACGTCAATATCGAAATAGCTGCAGAATCCTTTCCTGGTCATTAAATTATAATAAAAAGATTGTTTTCACCTTTAATATCAAGAGCTGAAAGGTTTAACAGTATCTCAATAGATGTTTTGACGTTGACCTTGATTTTATTAACTTTTCATTTGAAATCAAGTCAGATTTCACACTTTATTTAATCCATTTTGATAATTTAGTTTATTCTTGATGGTTTTAATGTTGAAGGTTTTTCTTTACAGGTTTAGTTGGCAGGAGGCCCGATATATACGAAGGATCACCTTTCAAAGACTGCTAGTCTTGTTTTCTTTGTTTTTATTCAACAATTCTCAACATAAAATTGTTAAGAGTTTAGGGATTTCATAATTTAGCCTCCCGCGCTGGGATAGACGGGGCGTGAAACCTGCAGCTTAAGCATCATATTAAAACTTCTGGAAATCCCTGATCAGACGTAGGAACACATTTGAATTCATCACTTGCCCGTTGCGGGATTAATGAGGTATTCTTGAATTAAAAGCCCCAGTTCATCACAGGCTTCACAAAGTTAAATGGAGCCTGTTTAACATTGACTTAGCTCCAGTTATCCTCGTACCACAGTTTAAATTATGTACACCTCATTGAACTCTGATCCTTTTTCCAACAGATCATTGCCAAAAACTTTAAGGGAAGTGTGTAAAAGTATTTCTGTTTCTGATTAAACCTCATGACAGTTTTTACAGTGGAAGTGTGATGAAGCAACTCTGCTGTGTACGTGAGGCTGTTTGGAGATTTTATGAACTGTGACATAGCTACATAAGCAAACGGCTAACATAAGACTCCCACATTTATTTCTTCTGAGTTGGACTGTGAAGCATTTACAGAAAACATGCAACGGTGTCCAATTAAAACAAGATAGAGCAGTGAGAGGGAAAAAAAAGAAACGCAGGAATCTCTCCTATGGAATATCGTAAAGCGTCTGAAGCGGCGTCGAGCACGTAAAGGAGAGGGCTGCACGTGCAGCCGCTTTGATCTTTACCTGGCCTCTTCCTCACCGTGCACACTTCATTTGTCTGCTTCGTGTTTGGGTTCCACCGAGGATTCTTGGTTCTGTCTCATTAAGTTTTCTTCTCCCCCAGCACGCTCAATTTCATTTAACCCGAGTGCCCCGCGTGCAGCCGCCCCTGCAGTCGGGCCTCGCCGGGCCTTTGCCGGGCCTCGCTCGCTCGCTGCAGAACTGCTGTGTCGTACTCTAAAAACCGGCCGCATCAGCCAACAACATGCACTCCGCTCCTGTAATATTTCTACTTGGGAAACACAGGAATGCAGAGTTGCTTGTCCAAAATATTCCTACGATTCTCACGGCTGTTCATGGTTTGGTAATGGCTCTTTTTTTTTTCCTACTTTCTTATAGCTGTCAGTGAGGAATGCTGGCCGTGGGTGCTGCAGTAAACCCTCTCACGCCAATGGCATCATAACCTTGATTACAGAAGTGGAGGTGTTTGCGTGCGTGCGAGCGCGACCGCTCTGCGCTCGCAAATGAAGAGAGAGGGCAGCTTGATTTGTGTGCGTCCGGGCGGCATCTGTTTCGAGTGATGCTCGGTGTATCTGCTTGTTTCACATGCTCGGAAAGGCCGAGAGGAGAAAGTTTGCGGCTTGATTTGTGCAAGCTCTGACATGATGACCCAGGGTCAGCAGAGGGAGCTGACGGAGGAGAGTCTCCCCGTTCGTCATGCCAGACCCCGCGGGCAGCTGCAGCAGAGCTATCTGTGACGGCACGTCTGGCCCGCCCGATCCAAACATCTCAGTCCTCTCCCTCTGACTTCTGCAGCGTACAAGAATGATCTACGGCACGCTCCTGTTTTGAGCGCCCCGGCAATATGACACATCGCCTGGGAGATGAGAAGCAGGCTTGTTTTTTCTCTGTTCAAGCTGGCCGTCTGAGCACCGTTCACTTCCACGTGAACGTGTCTTCGATTAGCGCTGCAAGAAGCCACCTAGCATCTGGAGGTCAGAGCCTATCTGGGTGTCAATGGGACGGAGAGACGGAGAGCATCCCGTGAATCATGGCCCCCTTTTATCAACTTTCTGACAGGCTCGGCCAGAAAATGTCTTTCATGTTTGGGTTCTATGCTCTTTGAGCTGTATATTTGTGTGTGTGTGCGTGTGTGTGTGTGCGTGTTACGGAGGGTTTGGAGCAGCAGCTGCCTTGCTCCTGGCCGTCTCCGTCTCCTCTGGCAGGGTTTCCCCTTGTAGGTTGTGGAGGTCAACGTGATAATGGAGTCGCCGCTACTGGCGGCCCAGCGGGGTGGACTCTCTCCTTCCAGCTCCGTTTCTCGCCTCTTACTCTACGATGTCCATCAATTTCTATGCTTGTCCACATTTAGATTTATTCATCCGGCGTTCATCTGCGTATATCGGGCCTCCGTGTGCTCATTGATGCAGTTTAAAACCCCAAGGCTGCTCACCAACATACACTCTGACTGTGAGTCTCTGCTGTGCTTTCTCCCTCCAGCTTCCAGGACGTGGCGGGCTACTTCGGTATAAGGCCAAAGTCCGGGGAGAAAGAAGTCACCCCGAATCACGTCTTCATGCTCTGGTACGAGTTCTGCAACGACTTCAAGAACACCTGGATACGGCAAAGCAAGAATATCTCCAAGGAAAGGTGAGCTGGATTGGAGCACAGGTCCAGCATTAATTTCTCTGTCATGGAGGTTTAGTTTACTCCTCAGGAGGAATAAGCATCACAGTTATCTGAAATTCTTTAGTCGAAATGAAGAAAGATTGATTTTGGCAATAGAAAATGGATGATTCAGTACTTTTGGAGCTTGAACCCACACTGGGGCTCTAAAATTGGCCTATTTTGGCCTCAGCTGTGCGAAATTCAATACTTCTTTTTTCAGACGTTTCTCTCGTCGTTGTTCGGACGTCAAGTCGAAGCTTCTGAACTGTTGACTTGTTGCTTTAATGGCCTCCTCTCTTCAGAGTGTGTAAACGTAAACCGAGGCCCGAAACGGTCTAAAGCTACATTTCTTGTCTTTGTCAGCTCGGATAGGTCCTTAACACCTCTGGACATCATGTCAAATTAGCACTAAGTGCACAGAGGTGATGTGCAGATGCTGGGCTGTAATTAAAGCAAAGAGGGAGGCCATCAAAGAGGAGGCAGATGGGGAGTAGCTGAAGCCGTGCTCCTGTTTCTGAGGGACTGGGGGCCTGAATTTATGGTCTTTCCTCTGACCTGAGGCGTCACGTTGGGGGGGAGGCATTCCTCCGAGGGACTGCAGACCCTCCTGGCGGCCGCCTGGCTTTACAGGCGAGCGGACAGGGGCCCGTGGCTGTTTTTAAGAGGCTGCGCATCAAGGAAGGACTGATGAACACGATAATGATGCTGGACGTGCAGCCCGACGTGCACGGACGACTTGCGGCTCCGGGAAATGCTGCAGAAATCCGTCGATGTCCAAACAGACATTTTGCCTCTGTGGCCCATCGTCGCACTCTGGGAAAGAAAAAAGAAAGTTCTTTGTCTCGGTCTGGGACCCCGCGCGCATCTCCACGCACATGCTCAGTAGCTCTCAGGAGTTTCACTGCCTGCCGAGGATCCATGTGTTGTCTCTTAATTGTAATCTTGTCTCACGTTACTCACAGCTGATTGTGTTTATGTACAATTAACTTTATTTTAAATGGCCTTTGCGCCGTCATAAAAACCAAGTGTTTTTTAAAAGCTCCCTCATTATCTCATCAAGCCACTGTCCTTCTCTGCTGCTTCTCACTTAAGAGGCGTTCGCTGACCGCAAACTGCAGAGGATCTGCGTGAGTGCGTGAGTGCGTGCATGTGTGCGTGTTACTCCAGTGAGATACTTAAATGTCTTACTCTTGCAAACAGCTCAACTCACACACTTTAAAGGGAGGATTATCTCTATATCTGCGTTACATAAGCACTTTTTCCCATGTGTTCTTGTGGTTTTCTAATGCAAAGTCCTTGTGGGTGTTTTTTTTATTTGCATAGGTTGAAAGAAGCTCAAGAAAACATCAAAAAGATCACGGCGGAGAAGAGAGTTGAGACTAAGAAGATCAATGCCAACAGTCTGGTGAGGAGCGGCTCCACGTTCTGCTTCTCTGGATAATTTCAGCATTTTGAGTTACTTTTTTTAATTGTTTTGTGGTTGTTGCCAACAGAAAGAGAGGCTGAGGCAGAAGGAAGCCGGCGTGTCCTCCAGCTGAGCTAGACGGAGACTGACAAAGCGGAAGGAGGATAAGAAGAAGGTGAAGAAGCTCGCAGGCCCCGTCCCCGCCGCATTCACCACCTGCCACACGATAACATAATAAATCCTCACCAGACTCGTCATATCTCCGCTTAACTAACAGCCCCGGACACCCCCCCCTCCTCCCCATTACCCCACACTCCACCACCTTTTCTTCCCAACCCCTGCAGTGAGGATGCATGGCTGACACGGCCCCAGTGATGGGAGTCTTAAAGGCCAAAGGTTGACCTCATTCATCCAGCGTGGCGTGACCTCTAAGTGCCCAGCTTGTGAAAGGTCTCTGGGGTTCAGCGGGATTCTCAGCGGTGCCAGCTGACGCGTCAACAAGGCTCCCGCTGGATCGTTAGGGCGCTGAAAATCGCTCCTTTCCCCCGAAGTTCATCGGACAGGATACAGTACGTGCTGAGCACACCCCGAAATAGTCGCGCTCGGAAACGCCGGAGTTGTTGCGGGAACAGATACGGCTTCCTGGCGGCGTCTGCTGAAAGGCAAATCCCTGTTGACAAAACAGATCTCTGCCTTAAAGCCGGAAGTTAGCAGCTCCCAGTGTCCTCCTGCTGCAGCGAAAAGCTTTTCATTCACCACGGCTCATTAGAAGTCTTGTAAATATGTCATGCAGTCAGATCGGAGGAGCACGATAAATGACCCAAAGTTCGCTTCATGCGCTGATGAAGACATGTTGAGTTTGAACTGCTGTATATATTAGTTGTGTGTGAATGCGTGGAGGTTTATCTGGTGTGTGTGTGTGTGTGTGAGTGTGTGAGAGACCTCTCGTGGGTGACGGCCACAGGAGAGCAGACACCAGTGGAGCCCAGCAGGCGGGGGAGCATGTGCTCTGTGATTTAAAAAAAAAAAAAAAAAGAAAGTAATTGCACTGTTTGCCTTCTCGTGTCTCGCCGAGTTTTAAGCACCTTCCCACTCTTGTGGTAGCCGTACGCCGTTAACCACGCCGTTAACCACGCTGTCCCGGTAACCATTACCGCGTGCACTCCTCCTCCAGCCGTCCTGCACTTTCTTTCTTTCTTTTTTTTTACACTGCTTTTCCTATGCAAGAATATATTTACTAAAAGATGTGTATCAATTGTATTGCATGATGCAATCCTGTTAGTTTTATTTTAAAGAGCGAATAATAAAGTTGAGTTTTATGTACTAATGGGCAAATGTAACTGTCATCCAGCCAGTCTATCTATGTAAAAAAAAAAACAGAAAAAAAACTTTAAGCTGAAAGCATTACTTCTGTTGCTTTTTTTTCCTTTTTTTTGAGGTTTGCTGAATTGTAACTGAACCGACTGGAGAGCGTTCTGATGAAATGTACATGTTGCTCACGGTGTTACGTGAGTGTTTGAAGATTTGAAATGGAAATGTATAAAGTGCGAGAGTTGCCTTTTTGAGCTGTTTTAGGTAGTGAGAAGAAGCCATGTAAGATGTAATACCTCAGACGGACGACACTGCAATATTATCCATAAAACTGCACCTTGAATAGCTTTTTTTACCCTCTAAAGTTCTTCGCTGGTGCCATTTATTTTTTTATAAAAGTCAAAAACTGCTCTATTTTCCTTCGAAAAAGATAGACGAACAGAACTGAGCTGATATTGACCATGGAATTGTTGCGGCCTCTCGTGTGTGTGTGTGTGTGTGTGTGTGTGTGTGTGTGTGTGTGTGTGTGTGTGTGTGTGTGTGTGTGTGTGTGTGTGTGTGTGTGTGTGTGTGTGTGTGTGTGTGTGTGTGTGTGTGTGTGTGTGTGTGTGTGTGTGTGTGTGTGTGTGTGTGTGTGTGTGTGTGTGTGTCCTCAGTAGCGCTTACGTAGGTGCTCTGTGATTTTATGGAATAGTTTTACATTTCAGAAATAAACTACTGGGTGCTGAAACAGCCATTTGGGTAAATGTTGGCACTTTGAAAGATGTTTGACCACTTCTGTTAGGCCTGCATCGTGTAAACCTGATATTTATGTTCAAAGTCTGATGTGTCAAAAGGGGTTTGAGGATTCCTAAAGCTGCTGGGCAGCTCCCTAAACTAAACACCAGAATGAAATATGACTGTCGAGCCTTGTTTTTTGGACATCTAAGCTTGTGTCTGGAAATCTCCTGAAATAAAACTGATCATTTTAACATGAGGAACTTCTCGTGGTATTGCTTTCACAAAACAAAGTACTAAATGAATGAATTTGCTGCATCATAAAAGATACTGACAGGCATTCATTTTCTTTTTGGACGAAGAAAAAACCTTTGAATTTCTTCAAGAGACTTAATGGTCTCTTAAACCTGTGGCGTTTGGGTAATAACAAAATAAATCCTACAAGTAAGGCTAGAACAGTTTTTGTACTTTGTTGGGTACCAATATATTTACTCAAAACGGACTACTTTTTGGATACATTTTTTTGTTCCAAGCTTTTAATACACAATCAGTTCCAGATATGCACAATATTCCAGCATCAGTTTATTAAGCGTTCAGATATAATTTAAGGAATGAAAATCAAAGATCATTTTACATTTCAAAACAGTTCATTACATCTCCACACTAAACCAGCTCTGTACATTGTCTATAAAGTAACTAAGGAATCTTTTTCTCTCTTTAGGCTATTTAGAGTAAAAAATAAAATAAACATCAACAAAAAAAAAAACATTTTACTGATCAGTTTCGAAATTCACAGAAATCAGTGAGGTTAACCTTGAAACGATTCTTGAAACATCGCAATAAAAATCACATTTTTTTTTGTTTTCCATTTTCAAATGTTCATTCATAAAATTCCACACGGTGGAAACGTCCAGTTCTACAAACAAATGCGTTAAATACAGCATCGGACAGGACAGGAGGGGTTCCCATTCACACGGGGTTCGGTCGGAGCAGTGACTTGTGTCATGAAACCGGGGCTCAGGTCTGTCTCTCTGCGTCGGTGGTGTGGGTTGCGAAGCCGTGCGTAAAACTGTGCCAGTTCCAACTCTGCGTTTCCGTGCAGTGATGAGTGTGTTTGGTTCACACGTCGAGTAAGTTAAGAAGCGTGTTTGTGTTTTTGCGGTGCACATCTCCAGATGGAGACGGACACGTGTTTCCTGGGACGCTCACTCTCTAGCAACGAGCCTGTCCAAGAACCAGTACTGGAGTTGAGGAGGGATGAGGGGGGATGGCATCCCCCCTGAAATAAAAACCAAATCCAAATCATCCCCCCTGTAAAACTGCCATCCCCCCTTTCCATCCCTTATGTCATTTCATCAATGAATGTGGTTTTACTGCTATTTCAACATTTAGAAACATCACCAGAAAAATAACACCAGAAAAATGTGACAATTCTCCCCTGTTTCAAGTACATTTTCACTTGAAATAAGTAGGAAAATCTGCCAGTGGGACAAGATTTATCTTCTCATTACAAGCAAAAAAATCTTATTTTAAGTGAAAATCTACTTGAAACAGGTGAAAATTGTTTTTTCCAGTGATGAGTCTTGTTTTAAGTGTAATGAGATTTTTTTTAACTAAAATGAGACATTTTAACTAGAAATAAGACAAATATTCTTGTTAAGATTTTGAGTTTTTGAAGTGATCCATATTAATTATCCTGTGAAGGACAGTCATATTGATAAGTTCAGAAAACTGTTTTTTATTGTTGTTTTTATGTATTTGATGTAAGCCCAGTGGATATTTAACTGCTGCTATGTCATCCCTGCAGTATTTCTGCAGGTGTTTTGGTCAGTGCTATTATTTGTAATATATTATATTATTTGTAATCAGCACAAATTATCTGTCCCCATATGATAAAATCCACCACCCCCCCTGATTTTCTTTTACAACTCGAGTACTGCCAAGAACGATAAGAATACAGGCACACGCACACACGCACACACTCTCTGCATGGTGGGTGTTGTAATGCGTGTGTTAATCCAGATCTATGGAAATACAGCGGCACTGCTTCACGCGCTGGATGCGCTTCTTCTTGGTGGGCGGCTGCTGGTCCGGACAGTTCAAAGTAAAAGTCATGGTGGTAAAGCGTTTCGGTTTGCAAAACGAGCAGGACTGGAAGGCGCCCTCCTCCCTTCGGATGTGTCTGGGGATGTAAAACGAGTTGCACTGTCCGTAACAGAAGCGGTTGATGATGGTGCGGCTCACGCAGCCCTCCTCGTGGATCGTCTGCTTGAGCGGCTGCGTTTTGCACCAGTCCCGTTTCAAATACTGGCGCTCCGTCACATGCAGCGCTTCCTGGCTGGACTCCAGCACCTCGTCTGCGGGCGAGGACGAGCCCGGCCTCTGCACGGACCCGGAGCCCCCCACCTGCGGGGGCTGCGGCTGCTGTGGCTGCTGCTGCTCCGATTCGTTCGGGTTGCTTTTGTCTGGATGAGGAATGGCCCCTTGTGTGCCTCGGTTTCGTTTGGAATCCACGTCACAGGACAGCAGGCTGATGATGATGAAAACCATACCGCAGACAATGCGCGCCGAGGTGGCCATCCTTAGGGGAGAAATAACAGAATGAATCACCTGTGCAGCTCTCATCTCCGGTAGGGCGCACTTTTACGCAGCGTAAAAACGCGCAGGTTTTTACTTTGAAACTGCATTAAAATTGGATTAAACTGACAAACTTGTGTTTCAATTGAATCAAACAATTCACTTTAAGCCAGTTTTGCTTCAAAATTGTATCCATTAACCCAATAGTAAAACAAATTTACAGAATGATCCACGGCACGCTCCTGTTTTGAGGAGAACGCGTATAGGTAAAAACGCGTCTATAGGCTACTGCATTACAATTGGATTAAATTTGAACCAAACAATTCACTTTCAACTAGTTTTGCTCCGAAATTGTATCCATTAACCCAAAAGTAAAACAAATTTACAGAATTATCTAAGGCACGCTTCTGTTTTGAGGAGAACGCGTATAGGTAAAAACGCGTCTATAGGCTACTGCATTATCCTACAATTGGATTAAAATTTGAACCAAACAAATCACTTTAAACCAGTTTTGCTCCAAAAGTGTATCCAAAATAAAACTACACAAGCAAAAATGCATGCATATTTTCTGCAAGGACGCGCGTCGTCGCAGAAAATATGCATGCATTTTTGTGATGCACATTTCTAAATCTCAAATTGCACAGTTCCGACGTAAACTGTCAGAGATTAAAAAAAAAAAGACATCATAAGAATCCAAATTCACTCAACTGTTCGAGTGTCCACTCCTACAAGCGGGATGATGGGATGCTGTCAGTCCTCTCGTCACCTGTGGAGGTGATGCAGCTACGGCAGTGTGTTCGCTGGCGGGGCTGCGGATGGGTGGGAGACTGCGCGCTCCATAGACAGGGGGCAGGCCAGGGGTTTAATACAAATTGCTTCAGCGCCGGACTGTCTCCCCTTTTAAATGCCTGAGATGTGCACAATAGTTATTGGCTAAGCACGATGTCGAGAAAATCAAGACTATCCGCCCCCTCAACACTTCCCTGAACTCACTTGAAGAAAGCAGACAGGCGAGGAACAGCGAGGTTACGCAGGAAGGGAGGAGGAGGAGGAGGAGGAGGAGGAGGAGGAGGAGGAAGGGGCCAGACGGACTCGGGGTGAACAAGCCCTAAATTGTTGCGCACGTGGAAAAGGGGAAAGTTATTCTATTAAGGCTGTCATATCGCAGCTTAAGAATGGTAAATTTGCCACTTTAATTACTGAATTATGGTTCTGCGTTAAATCGACGCAGAGCCTACGCCGTAGGGTACGCGGCGTCACGGTCCGTACGGTGTGCGTCGCCGCGTATCCTACGCCGTAGGCTCTGCGTCGATTTAACGCGGGACCATAAATCATGCTTAAGGGGGTCGCAAAGATCAGGAGAGGACAGCGCATGCGCAAACCACCTATGGAAGTCATTGTGTTACACTTTAAAGTTTCCTAATCGCACAGATGTGTTGATCCTATCAACTATTGCATAAATTCACAAATATTTATCTGGAGAAACTGATCTTTGCTGATGGTTTTCTAAAGAATAAATACATTCATTCATGGAAGGGGGGCTGGCAGCCCAAATGACCTTAATGGCTTACAATGGATGCATGGATCCTGTTTGATCCTTTTTGAATATAGAATATATGAGCTCATACGTCATCTCAAACTCGGTGTTCCTCATCAGCCAAAGCAAAAAGTCAGCATGCTCCCATCTGTGCGGCAACAGAAGATCTAAGAGGATGCTCTGTTCCAAGTCCAATTTATCCTCAAGCTTCTGTTTGAAAGAAGGGAATAAATCTGTACAACTTGTCTAATATTTATATATCAGATGTTTATCACATGCTCAAAGGCAGTTGGGTTGTTTATTTTACCACCGTTTGGTCTAGTTTTTTCATGTGTACAGGAAAGTTTGTTTTAAAAAGGATCTTTTGCTAAATGTATCAGCATTCAGAATTGTGTTCAAAGACATGCTGCAAATATTTAAGCTTTTGTTTTTTTATTTTCCTTTCTTTTTCCATCCAGCAGCTGATGGCAAACAGATTATACCTGAATAAAAGGGATCTAGTCTGAACATTGAACTTGGCGTGGAGTTTACAGTATGGATTACTGGCCTTGTTACAGTTTAAACCTGAGCCTAAATAAACGAGCAGCGCCGCCAGGAGCAGCTCCAGGGCGCCCCCTTGTGGCTCCACGCGGTCACGCATTCACCCAAAGAAGATCCAACCACAAAACTTCAACTGCAGGCCACTTTATTTAGTCTGAGGCACTTTCACCAGGCAAAGCATTTTCCTGACTGGACGTTTTGAAATTAAAGGATTGCGATAGATGACATACTCACATTGTTTAGCTCTTTCTGTTCCATAAAAATCTATTAAAAAAGGTGCTTTTTTTCTTCATGTTCATGTTGCAAGGCAGGAAAATATTCAGTATTTCAAAAAAAAAAAAAAGAAAAGGCAATGGCTTTTATTTTCAATTCTACTTTTTCTCTAAACATCTATCAGAAATGCATAAATAAAAACACAAAGCATTGCCAGTCACACCTCCAATCGCATTGAACATAATTTGGCCTTTACACCAGTCTAACAAGACCAGTTATGTCACATTACAGGCCGATGCGTCTTATGCAAAGCGTTTCAACAACGCCCAATTAGGTCTCAAAACATCACGCACAGCATCTAATGTTGCTAAATAATAAATTAAGACCCTGAAAATGTACGAGTTGGAATGTTTAATATCTTGTAGTCTGACCAGAAAGAAGCTGCTTAGCAAGAGAAAAGATTAAAAGGGGGAAAAAAAGGAAGGAATATCCACTACAAGTCAATGGGTTTGGTGGCAGACAGCAGTCTTCCTTGGTTGAGAGGGTTTCTGGGAGAACCTCTGTAATGGCTCATGTCTTTCTCTGTAACCTGCTGCACAACACACTTCTGGGCTCCTGGTGGTTCTGCAGCAGAGAAGTCCATTTTGCTCTTTGGTTGGACCTTGTTGGTCACGTCGCCCAAAGCACACAAGCTGAGTTTTGAAGCCATGGTGCTTTGCTTCCTCGGTGGGACCGGAGGGGGGTTCTTCTTAGGGAGCGTGCCGCTGCGTAGTTCCACGTGCGTCCGTCCCGGTTGAGGCTGGAGCTTCGGCAGAGGGGACAGGCCGCTCTCCAGACTCACAGCCTTCGCCACATGGCCGCCGCGGGAGGCCGTGGAGTCCGTTCTCCTGACGGGCCTGCTGCTCTCTCCCATGAGGGAGTTGATCCTGCGGACAGTCTGCCGCACGGGGGTGCGCTGAAACTTGAGGGGCTGCCTGATTTGGTGGGGTTTGGATCCTGAGGGAGAACGAAGGGTGAGCTTGTTGAAGCGTTGGATGTGTTCTGCCACCCGGGGTTCTTCGGTTTTCTGGCCGCACGGTGAAGGGAACGGTTGGCTTTGGACTTTGGTAGGAATATCCGGGGAGGATTCTAACATCTCATGTAATTCTTTGACTGGAGTAGTCATTTTAGTCGGCGTTACGAGCTGATCTTTGACTTGGACCCGCGGTTTTCCTGGAGTTGACTGCAGTCTGGGGCGGACTCCGGGTTTGAATTGAGCCGGACTCTGGATGTCCAGAGCATCAATAAGCTGGCTGCAGTTTCCCAGCATGCTGCCGTTAATGCTACTGAAGGGGGAAGTTTGACCACTTTTACCAACCGGAGTACAGTTACCACTCGACTCAAAGATTACACTATCAATATGCAAAGGAGAGAGCGCAGCAGTTTCAGTTTGGCCGAAAGTAACGGTCTGTTCACTGACAATAAAACTCTGCACAGTTGGGTAGCAGATTTCGGCAGCCACATTCAACACTCTGACTGTGGGAGTCTCGAGTGGACAACAATGGATGCTGGCTGATGCTTTTAGTACATTCTCCTCTATGAAGCTACCAGAGTCTGGAAAGTCAGCCTGGAGGTCGGCGCCGGGCGCCGTTGAGGCCTTCCTGTTCTCCATCAGAGCTGGACTGGCTCGTCTCAGATTTTCAGTGATGGAGTGCTCGCTCTCAAGGCTCTCGGCACTAGAAGCACAACACAGCTTCATTGGCAGGCTGCTCACGCCTGGAGACTTGGATACGACAGGCTCCGACACGTAGCCACTCTTCAGACACGTGTCCACGGGGGTGTCTGTGAAGGACCCTCCGCTGGAAGACTTGGCTCTTACAGGGGTGTCCCCACCCCACGAGGTCCGATGGGCACTTCGGTCACACTGGGGCGACAGCAAGTTGTCTTCAGACTTGCTGATGTACTTGGAGCCTAGAAAACCAAGGACCATTAGTATGCATCTCCATTTAAAAGATAACATTCGTAACAAACGGCGGGGACGTACGGTTACTATACTCGGTACTCACCCTTGGATTCAGTTTTTCCTGCGTACACTGATGGACTGAACTCCATCTCTTTGGTGAATAAGAAGCTGGTGGTGCTCTCCTGTGTGGCAAGCCGCAAGCCGATGGACCCAGTTCCCTTTACCAGTAGCATGAAAGGAGAAATGAAAGATGAAAGACCCTTCCAGGAGGATTAAACTTAAGTGTCATCTTGTTAAAAAGGACCCAACAGAAGTAACCCAAGGAGTCATATTAATATGTTAATATTGAGTTAGTTCCTTATAGGATGATAGTAATCACTAAGAAATGAGAAAATCATTTTTAAAACACTTTATTAAGCAAGTGACATACATGAAGGTACCTTGCATCTCAAATAGCTCGTTCATCTACCCAGAGACACCAGTATTTTTTGCACTTAATGCTAATATATGAAGATACTTGCACTTGCTCAGTGTAGTAAACAATAAAAATACACACGGGAAATATCATATGCCTTTGTGCCATAAGGATATATTTAGATATAGTTTATTTAGAAACATTACATAATAATAAAAAGTAGAACAGATTACCTTTAAAACCCTGCACGTATTTCTTTAAATGCACTGAATAAAAGTAAATGTAAGACTGTTATGCAATAACAAAGTGCTGCCGTGTACCATTCATCTCATTACACTGCTCGTGAAAACACGTTTTTAAAACTGTTCATTGCATCGCAAGGCTACATGCACTTAGCGGTTCTGTTTTATATATCGATCCAGATAAGTGGTCGGGTTTTATCGGGCCTCCACACTTACAGCGTCTTTGCTGCTCCTCCCCAGGCTGAACCGCAGGCGCAGAGACTTGCGCGGAGCTTCTTTTTTGTTGACTTTCGGAGAAAAGCAGCCAGATCGTCCAGATTCAACTCTGAAAAGGAAACCATTTTTTTTTTTAAACCAATTAGAAAAATAAACCTGGGGGTTTCTTAAACATTGAAAGTTATTATTTTAGCAAAACGTTTCTCTTTCTTTAAATGAACCCTTCAAAATCAAATGCAGAATGCAGGGATTAAAGTAAAAAAAAAAAATTTTTGAATGAAATTTTTTTTTCAGGCCAGTTCATATTCCCCCGCCATCTATGCACTGCACCTATTATGAAAAACAAGTTTTTTTCTTGCTTTAACATATATAAAGTGGTCTCCCCTCAGCCTGCCAACTCAGAGAAGGAGGAAAGCAACCAAATTCTGCAGTGTCTGTACAGCCGCCCGGATGAGCCGTCCAGTGTCATGTGGCTTCTACGAGCCGTTCAGATTCTGCGCCCGTCGTTATGTAACGACGGGAGTGATTTACATAGGTTGACCTCACGCCCACAACTAACTCCGCCGGCCGGAGCTTCCGACATTTTTTCGTAGCAGTGTAATAAAAAATCTAAAAAAAATTAGAATATTTTATGAAATCAATAAACAATTCAATCATCAAAATGATAAATAAAGTTTTAACATGTCTTGCTTTGCATGTATTGAGACTATGTAATATATTAGTTTCACCTTTTAAATTGAATTATTGACATAAATTAACTTTTACACCATATTCTAATTTTCCGACCTTCACCTGTAGCTATATTCTACATCTGGGCTGATGTGGACGTACAGTAGCATAGGAGCATAGGCTATTTCAGTTGCTATATGGTTGTCTGTCTGTACAGTCGTGCAAGTTCAATGCTATTAAAGCACTTTAGTGAATTTAGTTTTTCCATATAAAATAAATACATTTCTATGCCGTTTAGAAGTTTTGGCTTTTTTGGCGACTGTGCTGCTGAAATCAGGCGTTCCTTATTTCTATTTCTGAAAGGTGGCGACCCGAGAGGCGACCCGCCGGGGGGCGCCGCAGCTGGTGGGATCCGCGAGAAGGGCCCGGCACGCGTCCAGAGTCGCCGCCACCGACCGCCGTACCTGATCCCCCTCGCCGGTCCGCCTTCCACGCAGCGCCGGACACCGCCCCGCAAAAACCCCCGCCCGACAAAGACCCCGCGCTCGTCTATTTCTGATTGGCTAATACCAAGGCTCTGGCTCGCTTAATTGGTTTACAACAGCGTCAGTTTAATGCCTAAAGGTTGATTTATGGTTCCGCATTACACCAACACAGAGCCTACGGCGTAGGGTACGCAGCATCGCGCCCCGTACGGTGCGTCTCGCTGCAGGTTTCTGCATCGATTTAACGCAGAACCATAATTCAGGCTTAACATGATAACGCACGTGCAAATGTTTTTTTGTTCTTTCTTTTTTTTTTCCTAATTTTCAAACTGACGGAAATCCGTCTACAGACGGAGAACTTTAATCCCTGAGAATGTGTGGGAAGTACTTCAACCTGTAGCACACTATGTTTTTATCTGTTTTTTACATGTGTGTGTGTGTTTGCACAGGGAATGTGCGTCATTGCACTGAACTTTCAGTGGAAGTCTGTGAAAATGTTCTGTTACACTTCCAGAGGAGAGAAACTTTAGAAAAATGGTGAATTCTGAATGTTGGAAAACAGCGTTACCTGTTGATAACATGTCTGTTGCTCTGTCTTTTGCTCTTCCTCCTCACGGAGGTAGCGGGTTGCCTTCTAGACGTCCCCGCTGACGACAGGGTATTTCGGGAAGAGTCCAAGACCCCTGAAGCGCTGTGGACTGGAATACACAGGAAGAAAATGTGTAAACTTAAAGAGATTTACAGAAACCAAAAAAACAATGGATCAAACTGTCACCAGTACCTGATCCTGGAGTGGAGGTCCCGCTGAACAAGGCGCTGGGGAGTAATTCTAACCCGAGGTTCTTTTTGATGGATCGACGCTTCTTGTTTGAAAACCCAAAAGAGTGGACGGATTCCGAGGGAAGTTTTCTCTTGGTGGATGGAGTTGCAATCACAGGAGTTGCAGAGGAAAAGACTGACAGAATTACGAAACCATTAATCTCTTCAAACACGTAGAAACAAAGAAACAGTCCAAACTGATTTTGGGGTTGATCATTCATGCAAATGACAGAAAAAAACCGACAAAAGAAAACAGAAGCCAAGATGGCAGGCACGACTTCATTCCTCAGAAGACAGTTTTCCTTTGTTCATTATCAAAGTCATGTGAGGAGAGTTCACTTGAATCACAATAAATTATCAATTAAGTGAAAAAGAGCTGGAGGTTTTTCTGTAGCACACAAGATATGCTCAGTCTCATCATGCTTTTTGACATAAATCCCGTCTCCTGTGTCCAGGATACCTACCAAGACCGTCTTCCTGGGGGACATTTGTGGGTGTTCTATTAGTTTTGATCTTACTCAGTGCACCACTGACCACATCTGAAATTTGAGACAAACCCAAGCATACAAACAGTATTTACCCTTTTGTTTTTAACCTGGTTTTAAGGTTACGTTATTCATTTATGGTCACAGTCCTTTTTCTTTCTTTTTTTTTTTTTAACTTGGATATATTTGATGCTGGTGCCAGCCCAGTCTCTCCAGTCAGCATCTGGTTTAAAAATGTGTACACTGCAACTTTAAATCAAGCAAATCAGTTGTTTCGTGATAGCGTTACCTCCAAAGCTGCGTCTCTGTTTCCTCTTCACCCCTACGTTTGGATCGAGCTCTTCAAGGTCATCGTGAGTGAGAGACGGAACGCCTGGCTCACAGCCCATCATGGCGGGAATCTTCTCCTGAAGAAACTGTGGTAGCACGCCTGTAAAATACACCGAGATGTGGATTCAGCGTAACAGTTTAGATTCAGCATAAGAGTTTAGACAGACACGCGGACAAAGAACGGGCGAGACGCCTCAAGTCCTACCGAAGTTGGAAGCGTTCTCTATGAGGCACTGCACCGTGGCTGCCTGGAGTTTGAGCCGTTTCTCTGTGGCGGCGTTTATCTTCTCTGTCATATCTCCACAGTGGAGGAGGTTTGGTGCCAAGATTACTGACAAGTTGCTGCTGTCCATTTTATTTTCTGCACTCCTGTAATCAAGCGAGGGAAACAACATCCATACAAATATTATTTAATTATGATAACATGTAAACGGATAGTTAGAAATATCTATGTTGAGTCCGAATAATCTGAAGATAATATAGAAAGTGTAAAAATAAAGCACTCAAATGAAAAGTAAATACCTCAGAGACACATTGTGAAGAAAGTCAAAAAAGTAAGTTAAGACACAAATGTTTTTGTCTGGCAGCACACAAGACAGCAGGACAGTGGCAGACGTCCTCTCCTCCTCCGTGGGGAGCTGCTGGGCCTTGAGGAAGGCGTCCTGCAGGTCTGTGGGTAGCGCCGGCTCTGGAAGCTCTCTGAAGAACTGCTTCACCAGACCCGCCACATCGCAGGGGAGAGCGGTCGACAAGCACTCCTCTCCCACCTCCAGCTTCCCCTGGAGAGACAGAATAAAACCGTTGGCGCAAAGAACCACCACCCACTGCAAAGCATCATCAGCTTCAGCAAACACTCACCCTGAGGGCTTTCAAGCGAACGACGGAGCCCGATTTTCTGAATAGGCCCTCTGTGTCAACATGTGCCAGCAGCTTCATACATGCATCAACCAGAAAGCTGAGGAAACAGTCAAATACCATTAAATATGAAACGTACAACAGGGACAAGAAATGACTTGTCAGCCAGGGGAAAAACTACAACTACTACTTACCTTGGCACCTTTCCACATTCCATATTATAGTACGGTAAGCTGTCCAAGGACACACCAAAAACCTTTGCCTGGGGAAATTATTTAAAATAAGACATTATTGTTCAATTTAAAAAAAAACTAAGATGCTACAAATCATAAGAAATACCTTCAAGGTGTTAATCTGTCATAACCTATTAGCACAACTATATAACTTGTGTATTTATCAGTTATTTTCCTTTCACCTTTCTTAACTATAATTTGATACAACTAGAATTCACAAGCATATCTTTCATAACCGGTTGCCAAGCATTCCTCCGCTTGAGCAAGGTTGTTATTTTGGCTTTCAACCTCAACAACCCTCAGTGCTTGTTTTCTTCACAGTTTGGGCCAAAGTTTGAGGCAGTTTGTTTTCACTCTGTAGATTTTCAACAGGACCTTTTTCTCTTGTGAAGTTTATTCAAAAAAGCAGAAGTTCAACAGTCCTTACAGAGGAGAGTCTGTTGCAACAAATCTTGTGACTCCTATGCCACAATTTCAATGTTAGGAAGGAAAGAATTTCCAACTATTTTATATTTTTTACTTTTTATTCCTCTTTCGTTGCATGTGTGTGTTGTGTGTACTGCTGCTGCACAAAGCAAATTTCCCCACTTAGGGAGGAATAAAGGACAATCTAATCTAATCTAAGAAAGAAAAAAAACAGGGACATTAGTGCTTAAATTCAGATAAAAAAATAAATAAAATCCACCTACTCAACACTGCAAAATATCCAAGTTCAATTTTGCTGTCTACAGGACTGTCTCAGAAAATTAGAATATTGTGATTTTCTGTAATGCAATTACAAAAACAAAAATGTCATACATTCTGGATTCATTACAAATCAACTGAAATATTGCAAGCCTTTTATTATTTTAATATTGCTGATCATGGCTTACGGCTTAAGAAAACTCAAATATCCTATCTCAAAAAATTTGAATATTCTGGGAATCTTAATCTTAAACTATAAGACATAATCAGCAATATTAAAATAATAAAAGGCTTGCAATTTTTCAGTTGATTTGTAATGAATCCACAATTATGACATTTTTGTTTTTTTAAATTGCATTACAGAAAATAAAGAACTTTATCACAATATTCTAATTTTCTGAGACAGTCCTGTACATGTCAGCTTTGTATTGACAACCCTTGAGTTTCATGGGACACCGTTCCCCTTTTGTGGCTTGTTGAATGTTGCTTTATTTTGCTCACAAAGAAGTTTATAGTGTGAATAAACAGCCACACAAAGCGCCCGCAGCAGCTGACTCTTTTGTGAGGGCGATGCTGTCAGGAAAATGTTAATTTACCAGCAGACAAAAGCACACTCGAGTATAATGTTGATGCAAAAAGTGCAAAGCGTCAGAATCAATGCAAAATGCGAGGCCAATACATGCTGATCACAGGTAATCGATTTGCAGCAGACTCACCGAGTACGTGGCTGTTGGTTTGCAGCTGGCTGCTTTGTTTTTGTTCCAGTTCTTTGTCTTGATGCCATATGCTGCACGGAGCTGCTGCACGGCCGCCAGGCGAGTCACATTTTTCTCCAACACTTTCATTTTATTTTTCAAACCTGCCCTGCACTTTCAAAAAAAAAAAAAAAAAACAACTCCACTATCCTTTTCTGTCAGACTTGTCTACGGTTTTCTGCCAGGGATGGTGTAAAAGGACATTCCCGGACACTTGAGCCTGCAGCCCAGCCTGTTTAATCACTCTTTACAAAAACCTTCTCATCCTCCCGTGAAACCTATTATATTATTATATTATCTGCTCACGGGTCACTCCAGCACAGCAACCGGTTAACGGATCCAGGATAAGTCCACTACCCAAATAAATTGACGACTTGACTGAAGCTACATTATGTACCGATCATCTACAATATTTAATCTTTCCGCATCTGCAGCGTTAGCCACCTACGCTAACAAGTTACATTAGTTTGTTAACAAGTCCTACTCGGAAAAAAAAACAACCACAAACTAGATCCGTGCTATTTCCGGACTTCAAATCGTTGCTTAACAACCTGAGTCGGAAAATGTACAAATTAGGCTGATTTAAATCGTTAACTATCTAACTGCATTGTGCCGAGTCTCGCTGGTTTACTGGTAGACTGTTTCCGGAGTGAGATTCAAACAGCGGCGCTGCCGCGTCCTGCGCGCTGATTGGACGAAACGCTACCCAGGGTGTGTGTTTGTTTTAACCCCCAGGCTCGCCTGACGGGGCGGTGCGATGTTGGAATGCGGCGTTGTAAGTCTGACCTTTTAAAAAAAAAAAAAAAATGTATGCGTCAATCATTTCCAACAGTCCTTACAAAAGTCAATACAGTACGGTTTACCTTTTGTTTGGTTCCAAGTGCACCATTCTAAATGATGGCCTGATGATATAACATCAAAAAAATCAGGGGGGTTGGTGGATTTTATCATATGGGGACAGATAATTTGTGCTGATTACAAATAATATAATATATTACAAATAATAGCACTGACCAAAACACCTGCAGAAATACTGCAGGAATGACATAGCAGCAGTTAAATGCAGACTTCTGTAAGCTTTAAATATCCACTGGGCTTACATCAAATACATCCAAACACAACAATAAAGAACAGTTTTCTGAACTTATCAATATGACTCTGTCCTTCACAGGATAAGTAAAATGGATCACTGCAAAAACTCAAAATTTTAACAAGAAAATTTGTCTTATTTCTAGTTAAAATGTCTAATTTTAGTAAAAAAATCTCATTACACTTAAAACAAGACTCATCACTGGAAAAAAACCAACAATTTTCACCTGTTTCAAATAGATTTTCACTTAAAATAAGTAAAAAAAATCTGCCAGTGGAACAAGATTTTTTTGCTTGTAATAAGAAGATAAATCTTGTCCCACTGGCAGATTTTTCTACTTATTTTAAGTGAAAATTTACTTGAAAAAACTTGAAAGGTGAAAATTGTCAAATTTGAAATAGCAGTAAAACCATGATTTGGACTGTTTTTATTTCAGGGGGGATGCCATCCCCCCTCAAATCGAGTACTGATTATAACTAGAACCAAAATGTTAAGTAAAAAGAAAGAAACCCTTAAAGATAGAACATGATGGAATGGCATAATGTCAACTAATAAATGACTCAGGTATTTAAAGAAAAGTCACATCACTCCAAAATTTTTGTTCGAGGCATTTGTTCATTGATGTGAATTAATGGGTTTTTGCTGTGATTTGAAAAGAAGAAATTAAATACTGAAAGAACAATCTGTTAAAAGCCACCTGTGGACAAGTGTTGCCAATTAGAAAATGGGTTAACACTCAAACAATGCACCTGGTTTGTCCAATGTATTTGGGATGTCCACATCAAATAAACAGAGCTAAAAAAGACATACCTCTGCAGCTCTCATCAGTAAACCTCATGTGATATTCTACAAATGACAAAGTTTAATGTGAGGTTTCCACAAGTTTCCTCATGTGTGTTATGCTTTGGTCAAAATAAAATTTATACATGCCCTTTCAAGAATGTATTTACAACCTTTGACATAGCAACAGGTTTTGCATATGGCATTAGCCAAGTCGACCCATTATCCTCACTTTTGCAGGGTGTCACTCATTTAAGATTTGTACTACAGCTTTGTGCTGCAATGCAAATGTGGATCTGGACACAAGTTATACTTAATAACCTCTGAAGTATATTTTTGCTCCATGAAAGTATCTGCAGTAACTAAATAGTACATGGTCTACACTTAAGCCTCTCGTGAGCTCAAACGACACACAAATCTGACTGTAAAATACTTGAACTTGGGCATTTTCTTTCTTTCTGTTTACCTTTGTAATAACATTTTGTAATATTGTGCCTCATACCATTCATGATGTCTCTGTCTATATGTGCTGGTGTGTGCATCATCATACCCATTTCATGCCATTTCATTCATATTCCGCTTCTTGTTGAATTTAATTTAATCTTACTCAGAGGCCATCTGCTCCTGCAATATCAAATCATCCAGACCATGTACAGTTTCGTTGGAATCTACTTCTGAATGGTCAAATGTTCATTTTCCACGTTCCCTTGCTCATGTTTCATGTTTTTCAGTCACAAAACAGTCCGTGAGATGTTCTCACAAAGGCTTATCTTTATTACAGTAGGGCATATACATATATACACAGGAGACACAGACATCCAAATGCATGGTTGACTACAGATGGCTGTGTGTTTAGAAGCATTTCCTGTGGACGATGGAGGGACCGGCTTCATCGTACTCCTGTTTGCTGATCCACATCTGCTGGAAGGTGGACAAGGAAGCCAAGATGGAGCCACCGATCCAGACGGAGTACTTCCTCTCAGGTGGAGCAATGATCTAGGGAGGGAATAAGCATGATTTAAGTGTTATTGACATTATATACGCTTCATTAAATGTGATAACTTAAACCCATTGCCACTCTCTCACCTTGATCTTCATGGTGCTTGGGGCCAGAGCTGTAATCTCCTTCTGCATACGGTCAGCGATACCAGGGTACATAGTGGTGCCACCAGACAGCACATTGTTGGCGTACAGGTCCTTACGGATGTCAATGTCACATTTCATGATGCTGTTGTAGGCGGTCTCATGGATGCCTGCAGACTCCATACCTAGTGGAGAACAAGCAAAGAACTTGATGATTTTGTAACTGAGAGAAATATTATAGTGGGGAGGCAAACAAATAAAATGTAAATGTAGTCAAAGCAGATGCTGAACTCACCGATGAAAGAAGGCTGGAAAAGGGTCTCTGGGCAACGGAAACGCTCGTTACCGATAGTGATGACCTGTCCGTCGGGCAGCTCATAGCTCTTTTCCAGGGAGGAAGAGGAGGCAGCAGTGGCCATCTCATTCTCAAAGTCAAGAGCCACGTAGCACAGCTTCTCCTTGATGTCACGCACAATCTCACGCTCAGCTGAGGGGGCACAATGGTCGATTATTCTCAAAATACTACATCCACACCAATATCTCAAACAGTCAAAAGAATGGTGCTATCACCCTACCTGTTGTGACAAAGGAATAGCCACGCTCAGTCAGGATCTTCATCAGATAGTCGGTCAGGTCGCGACCGGCCAGATCCAGACGCATGATGGCGTGTGGCAGAGCATAACCCTCATAGATGGGGACGTTGTGGGTCACACCATCTCCAGAGTCCAGCACAATACCTTCGCAAAGCAGATAAGACCAAGAGTGGGTCAGGTGTGAATGCTCCAGAGGCCAAGGAAACGTGAGTCATCTTCAAGTATTTCTGATATCACAAACTGCATTTTGCTGCTGCCGTCATTGTGTCCATACTAGGAATGGGCGATATTTTACCGTTCACGATAAACCGTCAAAAAAATTCCCCACGGTAAGAATTTGTCATCTCGCGGTAAAAACGATAAATTCCCGTTAATGACGTTTTTGTGTGAAGATGATTTATGGAAGGAAGGAAGGAAGGAAGGAAGGAAGGAAGGAAGGAAGGAAGGAAGGAAGGAAGGAAGGAAGGAAGGAAAGAAAGAAAGAAAGAAAGAAAGAAAGAAAGAAAGAAAGAAAGAAAGAAAGGAAGGAAGGAAGGAAGGAAGGAAGAAAGAAAGAAAGAAAGAAAGAAAGAAAGAAAGAAAGAAAGAAAGAAAGAAAGAAAGAAAGAAAGAGAGGGAGGGAGGGAGGGAGGGAGGGAGGGAGGGAGGGAGGGAGGAAGGAAGGAAGGAAGGAAGGAAGGAAGGAAGGAAGGAAGGAAGGAAGGAAGGAAGGAAGGAAGGACGGACGGACGGACGAAAGAAAGAAAGAAAGAAAGAAAGAAAGAAAGAAAGAAAGAAAGAAAGAAAGAAAGAAAGAAAGAAAGAAAGAAAGAAAGAAAGAAAGAAAGAAAGAAAGAAAGAAAAAAGGATAAATTCCCGTTGATGAGGTTTTTGTGTAACAAACATGGCGGATCTGAGAGCGAGATAGATTTATAGTTACAAAGGTGGAGTTGAATTGGTATTTTTTTTATCGTCATTTTTATCGTTACCGGGATAAATGCCAGAAATGATCGTGATACATTTTTTAGTCCATACCGCCCATCCCTAGTCCATACTGTTCAGAAGAGGGCCTGAGTGTATTGCAATTACACAAATTCAGGGTATTATACATGAAACAGTTACTGACCGGTGGTACGGCCAGAGGCGTACAGAGACAGCACAGCCTGGATGGCCACATACATGGCAGGAACGTTAAAGGTCTCAAACATAATCTGCAAGAAGAAAAAAAACAAGCAGAATGATTAAATAAAAAAGATCTTGACTCCACCCAAGCATGTGTTAGAAATGAAATTCACGAGGCTCAAAGTACCTGAGTCATCTTCTCCCTGTTGGCTTTGGGGTTCAGGGGGGCCTCAGTGAGCAGGGTTGGGTGCTCCTCTGGGGCCACGCGCAGCTCGTTGTAAAAGGTGTGGTGCCAGATCTGACGGACGACAAAAGAACAGCTGATGTCAGGCCAGAAACATAACAGGCAGGTCTCGAGAAATAAAGCCACCGATCTAAAAATAAATCATCTGGTTATGATTGTTAGTCAGGTTGTAAATTCAAAAGAATGCAGAAGGTCAGCTGCCATGAATGGTGCAAATGAGTCTCCCTGTCAACACAGACCTTCTCCATGTCGTCCCAGTTGGTGATGATGCCATGCTCGATGGGGTACTTCAAAGTCAAGATACCCCTCTTGCTCTGAGCCTCGTCACCTACGTAGCTGTCCTTCTGACCCATACCCACCATCACACCCTGAGGAAGGAAGCATCAGAAAAAACATTAGAAACCCTTTTTTAACTTTTATCACACATGCCTCATTTAGGATGGCGTTGGGTTTAGAGCGTACCTGGTGGCGGGGCCTTCCAACAATGGAGGGGAAGACAGCACGGGGAGCGTCATCTCCGGCAAACCCAGCCTTGACCAAGCCAGAGCCGTTGTCGCACACGAGTGCGGTAGTCTCATCGTCGTCACACATGGTTAGGTCTTACTGGTGGTGGTCTAAAATTTGAGCAGTGTAGGATGGACGCACAAAGAAAAGAGTGTTAAGGCTGGAGAGCAGAAGCAGCTGTGGAACATGTCACAAATGCCTGTTGTTGTTACAAAGTCCCAGGCCTTTTCCGTGGAGGTGCTGCAAACTTGATATAATGACCTGTCATTTCAACACCCAAGTGACTGACGTGCATTAAGTGTTATCCAAAAAGCTTTGGCAGACCTGCCAACAATATCTGACATCTCTTCTGAAGGCATTATCCCCTGCAGACACTATCACAACCCACCTCCGTGGAAGCCATTTATCTCGTGCTAATTAAACATGCCATTGGGTGCTATTCTGGTCCTAAACTTGTACAATCACTGATAGCATATCTCTACTGCCAGGATTGTTCCTGCGACTTCTCAGAGCTGCTGAGGTAGCACCAAAAACGGACATAACAGAGAGATCTGAGATCTATTTTAGGGTTCTAGACCCACAATGTGCTTAACAGGATCAAATAAGTGCCACAGGGATCTCCAGCTATTTCAGGTCAGAAGCGCCAGACCAGCACCCGTCTGTCTGCATGGTGACACTTTTGTTTACAACTGGGCTCTCTGCCCCAGCTGCTTGTTAACTTCATGCTGTTCATTACTCATAAATATTCCTTTTATCCCCTCAGATTTCCTACTCTACTCTGAGAAAAGCAAGAGCAAGAAAGTTAAATGTTACCATGATCATTTCTTAGGGTCACTCTCAAAACTGCAGTTTTTTCACAGGAAAAGTGCTTTAAGTCTAGTTATCACTACCAGCAACAGCAGCTTTAACTCTCTCCTGCATAGCAGGACACCAAATACAATTTCTTAGACATGAATGCATATAAAACTACAGTCGTTGATTATTGCAATACAATTTTTTAGACATGAATGCATATAAAACTACAGTCGTTGATTATTGCAATACAATTTCTTAGACATGAATGCATATAAAACTACAGTCGTTGATTATTGCAATACAATTTCTTAGACATGAATGCATATAAAACTACAGTCGTTGATTATTGCAAAGCAATCAGCAGCCACTGCAAGACTAATCTCAGTGATCCAGAAGGAAGAGGTGTGCAGCGTACTCACCAAGGTGCGCTGGTGCAGAGATGCTTCCACTGGGACGAAGGCTCGAGGTGAGGGAAGCCCCTTAAATAAGACCCACGCTGGGTCTGGGGCACCGGCGGGGGGTGGAGTCAAAGGTTCAGACACGACCAAATAAGAGCTTCCAACATAAATCAACAAGCCCCATGAAAAGTTTGTTTTACATACATGGATGGTGTTATTGCTCTAAGAGGAATCTAATAAATTAATTGAAGGTTTTGGCTTATTTTTGGAAACAGAAAATGCAAAGTCATGTTTTGTTAAATCAACTTTTTGCCTCTATTATAATATGAAATATTATTTTATAGTATATTCAACTATGTCTGAAAGAACCAAGAGCAACTTCATGCTTTAGGACATGTGCATGATTAAATATGTTCTTTTAAGTAATCATTTGTCCCTTTTTGATATGCATATATTTGTCTTAAACCATATTTGACCCCACAGCAGGAAGGAAGACATAAGCCACAACCCATAGAGGCATTAGCATTCCCATAGCCACCTAGAAAGCCTACTAAGTCGGCCCACTTAATGCAGTGTCACTGGTGTCTTGTTAAGGAGATGAGAACATCGTATATCCCTGTAAACCTGCTGGCATGTGCAGTGAGCCCCTTCAGCGTGGGGAACAGCTGATGGCAACGCCAGGCATGTGTCTCTGATCTGAACGTCTGAGTGGTTCCCCTGTGTGGGTGCCTCGTCCTGATTGGCCCAGCCGTCTCCATTTAGGGTTATGGGGAGCACCCGAGTCATTTATGAGCAGCCACTGAGGTTCCCAAGCTGTGAGTTTGAAAAGAGGAGCTCCATATTTGTGCCACTTGCACAGTATTTTCCCTTCGTGTGCTCTGTACCTTATGAGGCAATTCTGTCATTTCTGGAGGGATTGCACAAATATCTTGATGCATAAAGTTTTGCAAAAGTTCTCAAAACAGTTTGGTCAGATCTTTCAGAAAAGACTGCTTGTGTCTGATGAAAAAAAAAAAACCTTGAGTCATGCCTTCATGTAAGGAAGGGTGAGGTATAAATGGTTGTATCACAGCTAAAGGAATGTGAGGACATTCTTTTGCGTCACGGTGCCGCACGGTATCCTTCTATTTATAGCTGTATCTCCAAAGAGAGCACTCAGATGCAACATTTCAGACTTATTTGAATGACAAAGAGACTTTTCACAGATATACATAAGAGGATACTTGATTCATTACCAGCCTTTTCTATTAAACAGCAGTAACAAACAGCATTCAAGCTCAGACATAACAGATTATGAAATGGTTGTTTGCAGTATTATAGTTAAATTATGTTAACATGAGTTTAGTATGTACATTGAGGGACTCAAGCTGTCCTGGGAAAACACTGGGTCATGTTTTGCTGGCATTTGTGTAAACTTGATGCACTTCAAAGTGCTGCAAGAGTTTCCTTAGTGACACCCTTGCAGGAAGTAAACACACATTTAATTTACTGATGTGTCAAATTAAAGAAAAATAAATGTGTGGAGACACAGAAAAATGCATCTGCATGCACACAGATGCACCTAATCAGTTAATATCCATTTTGCTCTGCACATGCTTGGGAACACTGAACATTTGATTCTGTTTTGATAGATGCTTCACTCCTGAGCCATGGATGGCAGGAGAATAGGTCACTAAAGCAATAACTGATATCTGTACTCATATCTATAGAAAATGTTTCAGTGAAGGTCAGAAAATATATCAAAAGCACATTTGACCATAGTTTGTTTATTAATCTTACATGTGAGGAAAAAAAAGGAGAGCAGCACTTATGTCCAGCAAGTGAGAATGCTAGTACATGAGCAGAGTGAATGCCTTAATTGAGAGTGTAATGTAGAAAAAAAACACATTTGGTTGAAAAACTTGCTGTCTAAACATGATGATGGTTAAATTAAAGCTTGATCTAACTTCATGCAAAATGTCAAATAAAGTGCATATAGATAACATGCAACCAACTGTTCAAGTAGAATGGTTTCACTTTGAATTAAGGTTTGAATCTTTCTAAATTTCATCTAACTAAATCAACTTTTTTTTAATAGCAAGCACTTACAAGTAATTGAGCTTACAAAGAAAGACTGGAATGAAATTAGAGATTTCAAGACACTTTGGGAAAATGTCCTTTGTGATCCGTGCTTGAATGACTCCTGTGTTCATATACATTATTATCATATTATTATTATTAATATTTATTTTTATTGTTATTACTATTATTATGATTATTATTATTGGTAGTAGTAGTATATTAGTAAATATTATGTAAATACTGTAAATATTCAAGTTTAGTTTATGTATTTTTAATTACTGTGGACTGTTTATTTATTTATTTTTATTATTCTGTATTCTTTATTTTTATTCTATTACTTGTATTTTGCACCGTGTGTCAGAGAGGACTGTAATTCCATTGTGCCGTATGTTGAATATACAGCATCTGACAATAAAACTTTGAAACTTTGAAACTTTTGAAACTGAAACTATTAATTCTGACACTTGTAAAAGTGACCACAACACAGTCCTCCATCACCCCTTTTGTTTAACATTTAAGGTACAATCAATCAGTGGCATAAGTCAAACTTGAAACACGTCATACCCAAAAGTAAAATTGGGAAAATGTTAAAAGTTAGTTTTTTGTCCACTATTGTGACCCTTTTGCACAATTTTCCATTTCATCTTTAAACACGTTCAGACGCTGTTTCAGCACCAGTTTTTTTTTTTCTTCTTTATGGATCTGGTTTGTTGTGTGTCCCAAGGACCAGAACCAAGCAAGGTGAGGCAGCGTTCAGTTATTCTGCTCCTCACCGGTGGAACAAACTTCCTGTAAACCTGAGGTCTGCTCCAACTGTCAGCTCCTTTAAAGGGGACCTATTATGGCATTTAATGTATATTTTAAACAGGCCTTGAATCTCTTTAAAACAATCTAAAGCTTGTTTTTTCAACATAAAACAGAAAGTCAGCCTGTGGGCCATGTCTCTAGTTTTATCGATTCTAACCTCATTAGACACTGTGAGTGATTCTGATGGGAGGGGAGGCTATGATAATGAGGCTCTGCGCTGATTGGCTGCTTGAATGACGTGTAGCAGGGGAGGACACAAAGCCTCTCCGGGCAGAAGAGCCGGCTGTGTAACCCAAAGCGTGTCCCATGCGAGGGAGCTTCTGCGACAAAATAAATTCCATTGCTTTATTTTTTTGTATTGGACTGTCCTAACTGGCCGCGAGTTTAACGGTTTCAGTGTGGACAGAGAGCGTCCGATGTCATGCAGCTCGACGCGATAGTCGGACGCTCTCATGCAGTTACACGGTGTAAACGGATCTTAAGCCTGAATTATGGTTCTGTGTTAAATCGACGCGTACCCTACGCCGTAGGCTCTGCGTTGTAACGCGGAACCATATATCAGCCTTTAGTTACCTGAAGAGGGATCCGGGTCACCTCGTCTTCACACAGGAAGATTTAATTGAATTCTAAACAGGGACACCACCACAGTTATTTACTCCGATTCCTCATCATTTCATTTCTTATGTTACAAGACAAATTAATCATGTTAACTGTAAAGAAATCACAACACTGAATGTTCACAAATGACAACGTTATTGTTAAAAAAATAAAAGAACATAACTGGTATATAAATAACATGTATGCACTATTGCTGGCTCAAGGAAGGACCGTGCGTCTTCTGAAGGTTTCGTTGAACAGTTTCAGGTGCATTGCTTGGAAGATCTGAAACCATAAACAGAAGAAAAATGTATTACTAATAGAGCTCTGGTGTTACCTAACGAGTGAGTGGCTCCGTTAGGTAACACTCACCGGTCCGGTCTGGTGAGTGGCTCCGGTGCTGCAGGGCTGAGCTAAATACTTAGCCCATGCAAAGATCATACTTGTAGACAAATATGAAAAACATAAAAAAATAACATCACTTACCGCTGACTCGTGTGTAGTTGCCGGGTTCGTACCTTGGGTACTGATCCTTTTATGAGGGTAAGTGTCGATGCAAAAACTGTCCCTCGCTGTGGAAACAGCCACACGATTCACCGCTTCTAAACAATGGCGGACGCTCCAGCCGGCGGAGTTAGTATTTTGTGCTTTTCATAATAGGTCCCCCTTAATTGTTTTTTCTATATAGCTCTATATTTGACAGCATCTCATATTATGTCTACTAAGTATACTATCATCCTTACGAGAAGATGTTAATTACTGTTCTATGTTGTTTTATTGTGTTCAATAAAGGCAAGGCAAGTTTATTTATATAGCACAATTCAACACAAGGTAATTCAAAGTGCTTTACATCAACATTAAAAGCGGCAAGACACAATTAAACAGTAAATAACAAATAAAATGAAATACAATTATGAGAAAAGAAGGTAAAATAATAAAAAGCACAAGTTGCTGAAAACTAAGGGCAGTAGAGTACCTCAGCTACACATCTCATTCGCGGTTTTCAGAAAGTATTTAATTTAAGAGTATGCTTAAATACCAAATAAATGAAATAAAATGATAAGAAAATAGGTAAAATATCAAAAAGCACAAGTTGTTAAAAATAAGGGCAGTAGAGTACAGCAGGTAAGTATTTAATTTAAGAGTACGCTTCAGTAAACAGTAATGTTTTTAGGCCTGATTTCATGTTTCAGCAGCAGTGCTGCCCTCTAGAGGACGTTCGTGAGCGTGATGACGTCTCAAGTGCGACGTGCAGCCTGTAACAGCCATGCGCCACTTGGCAGCGTTGTTGTGGTTCTGGTGAAGTAGAGACTTCCTCGAAAACGTTAAGCTTATGCCGCCAAGTGGATTTGAAATCCTCCAGACTTGAGTTTATGGGGAGTCTGCACCAGAAGGGCTCTCTCTTCCTGTTTTCGGGCGGCTGGGAGAGAGACGGGGCGGATGGAAGTGCCATGTAGGTGTGAGAATGAGCGGTCAGCAGACTCCAGCAGGGACCGACGACTACTCTGTGCAGCAGGAGAATGAACTGGAGGCCCTGGCCTCGATATTCGGGGAGGATTTCCAAGACTTACGGAACAAGGATCCCTGGAAGGTACATATTTATGATGGTGTAAGATTTAAAGATGAAGTTAATTTAGCCAGGAAATATATTTACAATGTTTATGTAGTTAATTAGTTGTGCATTTGTGCTTTATTATTCACATGTTTACAGATTCAGATGTTTATACCAGCACAATAGTGTTAAAACACTCTTTTGAATGTGTTTATTTGGTTTTACCTTCTTACAATACGTTTCCTCGATCTAGGTAATTCCTGGTTTAGTCACATGGGGTCAGAAAGAAGGAAGTTGCTGGTTGTCATGGTGATTTCTGATGCCGGTGTTCTGCCATTTTTTGCTGCTTTGCCAAAAAATGAAGCTTTTGTAGAGCTACAATTTTACTGTGTTTTACTCCCTAGCCCACTTCCTTTTCCCCCAAGTGGTCCTTGTCGCTTGCCAGGCCGTCATTGTAAATAAGAATGTGTTCCTAATGACCTGCCTGGTTAAATAAAGGTGAATGACTGAATGAATATCAAAAAAAGCAATATAATTGTTGTTTTTTTCTCTTTATCATATAATGTTCACAAAGTGTAATGCAATTCATGTCATGGGTAGTGTATTTTGAAGGATCAAATACTCAACATCCCATATTATCAATTTTACATCGTGCAAGAAATGATGCAAACTTTGAAAACCGACTGTGCGCGTGCGCAGAACCACAAAGTAGCATTTCTCGGCAGGTAGCAAGGATTGGCAGAACACTGGAAGCTTCAGTAAAAATTCTGCTGGAAAACTAACTCTCACGTCTGCTGTTTTCTCTCATGAAGAGTGTCTGATTACCACCTATCGAACCCTCATGTTACATTAGGATGCATTGGCTCCTATGAGCAGAATGATGGATACAAGTTGAAATGTACTGGTGGAAATGATGACTACTACTACTGTTTTATTTATATAGCGTCTATTACTACAGAAGTTGTCTCTAGGCGCTTTCCAGAGACCCAGAACATGACCCCAGAGCAAATATTACATAAACATAACATGAACAATGGCAGGTAAAAACTCCCCTAGTGGGAGAAATAACCTTAAGCCAAACAGTGGCAAGACAAAACTCCCCTTTAGGAGGGAAGAAATCTTGAGCAGGACCTGGATGGATCATAAGGGGTCTTAAGCAGACGCTTATATCTAAAGCGACTTACATCTGAGAGAACAACACAAGCACAAAATCACATAGGAGGGTCCAGCCGGATAAGTGCTGGTCAGACTGCTGAGAGTCCAGTTGGACACAGGTGCTGTCACGTCAGTGCTAGAATATAATTTTTATTTATTTATTTATTTTTTCCCCTTTATATAAGAAAGCTACATCTAAAAATGCACGCAGCTTACTAGATACAGAAGTGCTCCTTAAAGAGCTGAGTCTTTAGCTTGCTCTTAAAAGTATGTACAGACCTAGCAGCCGTCACTGAGGTGCTTGTCTCTTGATGTTCAGGTTAAAAGGCCTCCAGAGGTCCACCTCTGCCTGAGGCCCAGTGGGCTGAACTATGGGCAGGAATGCTACGCCACGGTGGACCTGCAGGTGAAATGTCCTCCCAAGTACCCGGACATGTGAGTACTCCTGTCTCTGCCTGCCATCTCACCTGATTGAACCTTTTTACATAGAGAGACTACCGTAGTATACCTCTGGGGACTCACAGACTCAGTTGTTCAATTCTGGTATGTTTCCAGTACATACTTCCAAAACCTTACAATAAAATAAACAAAATTGTTATGTAGTCCAAAGATGTTTATTTTAACTGAATAGATTATTGGGTCTTCAAAATTTAATATTTGGCTTATAATGTTAAATTGAATGACTGAATGAATGAATGAATGAATGAGGTTTATTCAGTCATGACAACACAAAACACAACACCAAAAAAAAAACATTGTGCACAGTATTAACATTTCATACAAAACCAAAAATGTGTTGAACAATGACTAAAAAGGCATAGGCTGAAGCAAACTGCTTATAAAAGCCTGTCCTATATTACCAACTTTCTTTTTGTGTCTACCGACCTCCAGAAAACCAAAAAGAGAATAGAAAAGCAAAGAAACAACAAAAGGCAAAGAAACAATAGAAAAGCAAAGAAACATTTACAGATAGTCAATTGCACTTATAAGCTTCAAAAATAGCTTTACAAACCATTTTCTTAAAAACCAAAAGAGAATGACATGTTTTTAAATTTATGTTGGCATCATTCCAGAATTTAACTCCAGTAATTCAATTCAATTCAATTCAATTTTATTTATATAGCGTCTATTACAACAGAAGTTGTCTTTAGGATCTTTCCAGAGACCCAGAACATGACCCCCGAGCAATTATTACATAAACATGAACAATGGCGGGTAAAAACTCCCTAGAGGGAGAAAAACCCTAAGCCAAACAGTGGCAAGAAAAAGCTCCCCTTTAGGAGGGAAGAAACCTTGAGCAGGACATGGCTCATAGGGGGAGGACCCTCCTGCCGGAGGCCAGCTGGTCAGAGCAGGAAAAGAGAGAACAGACAGAGTGATTGAAGAACAGAGAACAAGTGGAATTCAGCTTCCTGACAGCGTGGGGGATGAAGCCATTCATTAGTCTGGTGGTTCTGGCTCGAGGCTCGAGGTTCCTGTACCGTCTCCCAGAGGCTGAAGAGTCCATGTGGTGGGTGGGTGGGGTCACACACAGTGCTGGGTGCTTTGGGGTGAGGAGGGTGTTGTAGACGTCCATGAAGGAGGGGAGTGAGATGCCAGTGATTTTGCCTGCTGTGTTTGCTATGCGTTGCAGGGTTTTGCGGTTGTGGGGGGTCCACTTCCTGTAGCACATAGTGATGCAGATTATATCTACATGAATGTCTATATTATCCCCCCTGAGACAATAACTGAGACATATTGAATCAAAAATATTTATCGATGTATTTTCATTCACACTTCAAGTTTCAAATGGGTTTTACCTCCTTTTTTTGTTCTAACATGTACAGAACTGCTCAAAAGTCATTGGCACTGTGAGTTGCTTTGTTTCATCCAGTTTTAATCTGTCCATTTTTATTTTCAAGTTTATTTTAAGTTACACACAGAGTATACAGGAGCCTGACTCTCTTAAACCTAAATAGATTGACAAGCTATTGAATGCGACACACTGATCAATGCGAGGGGGTTTAGGTCATCATCTCGTTCACAGAAAGTACATTTATTCATATCATTCCTTATTGTTGTCATGTAATAACAAGTAATAACAAACCGTTTTGTGGTACAGTGAATAGTTGTGGATTTATGTTGCGTGAATATTGATGTGATAAATGTGTTTGTTAATTTTTTTCGCAATTGATGCCATTATTTTAAAAAAATCAATAGTTGTGAATCAATTATTAGCTAACAGATCAATTAATCTATTTCTAATATTGTTCCTATATTTTTTTTGTTTGTATTTTAGTAAATCCATCAAACAATAAATATGGATATAAATCAGAGACATCCTCAAAGTAAACTCAGATATGACAAGTTAAAAGAAGCACATTTTGGTGAAACGCAAGTGTCTGAAGTTATTGAACTGATCAGTTCAGTGTTGGAGATTTCTGCTGATTAAAATGTGCTTGTGTAGCCAGGGATGGACGAAAAGCTAAACATCTGCATGTAAACACAGCTGGAAATAAAAAGAACAAGGCCTACATTACTGTTATGCCAAAATTCCTCCATCTGACAAATATTCTTATTGACTTACATCCTTGAAGCAATTTATCTTGATTTTATCCACGTGGACTCGCGTGTTTGGCTGAAGTTGGAAAGAAACAGGTTCCTAATCGATCCAGCGTGACCGCCTTTTTAGCTATTAGTGATTTTGGCTCACATATCTCCAAGATCCAGGGATGTGAATGCCGTCTTACTGTGATGACTTACTGTGATCATGTGGCACCAACAGGCCTCCAGAGCTGGAGCTGAAGAACGCCAAAGGCCTTTCAAACGAGAACCTCCAGAACCTCCAGAGTGAACTCACCAAACTGGCAGCTGTGCGATGTGGGGAGGTGAGGATGCACTGGCCATCACAAACAAAGACGAGCGTACGCAGATTTCCATTAACATCTCCATCCTGTCCCCCAGGTGATGATCTATGAGCTAGCAGACCACATCCAGGGCTTTCTGAGCGAGCACAACATGCCCCCGACTCGTTCTTTCCACGAGGAGATGCTGAAGAACCAGAAAAAGCAGCAGGAGAAACTAGCTCTGGAGGAGCAGGAGAGGATGGACCAGCGGCGCAAGCAAGAGGAGGAGATGGTGAGGGAGGGGGACGAGTAGACGTTGGAGCCGTCTCGTTGATTAAAGCGATTTGTGTGGAGGGATTCCAAATAATTGGAAGCTTCCCAAGAAGATTTTAACATGGAAATGGATTAGAAATGTGCAAAATTTGTGTTACAGTGCAGTATTTAACCCTTTCAAACGCTATTTCATTGACAATTTAAAGGAGCATGAGGCTCCTTTTAAGAAATGAGACTCATTAGCAGTGTTGGGCAAGTTACATCCAAAATATAATATATTATATATTACTAGTTACTGTCATTTGAAAGTAATTAGTTACATTACAATATTACTATATCTGAATTGTAATGCGTTACACTACTTGTGTATTACTTTTGAGTTACTTTCAACAAAATAGCAAAAAAAGATAAATCTTGTCCCACTGACAGATTTTTCTACTTATTTCAAGTGAAAATTTACTTGAAACAGGTGAAAATTGTCAAATAAGTTATTTTTCTGGTGATGACTAAATGTTGAAATAGCAGTAAAACCACATTCATTGATGAAATGACATAAGGGATGGAAAGGGGGGATGGCAGTTTTACAGGGGGGATGATTTGGACCGTTTTTATTTCAGGGGGGATGATTTGGACTGTTTTTATTTCAGGGGGGATGATTTGGACCGTTTTTATTTCAGGGGGGGGGTGATTTGGACCGTTTTAATTTCAGGGGGGGTGATTTGGACCGTTTTAATTTCAGGGGGGGTGATTTGGACAGTTTTAATTTCAGGGGGGGTGCCATCACATCACCCCTCATCCCCCCTCAACTCGAATACTGCTCACACGGAACTCAGAACTTCTTCATAAATAACTCCCAGAGAGAAAAAAACACCAGCAAGCTAACAAACAAACCAATAAAGCTCTCAGAGTTAACAAAACGAACCAGCAATCAACTACTCGCAGCTGTTTTAACCTCTCCTCCTGATGGGCTGCAGGTGCGTTTTAAGGCTGATTTATGGTTCCGCGTTACACCAACGCAGGCCATACGCCGTGGGTTACGCGAACTACTGCGTACCCTACGGCGAAAGCTCTGCGTCGATTTAACGCGGAACCATAAATCTGCTCTCACAGCGCGACTGACTGTGAGCCCGGCTCGTGCAGCTCCTCGCCGACTCCCCGCTCATATATATTTAATAAATGTATAAAGCCCATATATTAATAACGCCTCACTTGGCCGAGCCCTAACGCTGAGACCATGGTAGATTTAAGTTACACGCGGACACGCCGCACTGTTGACTTTTCCCTGCCGGCTCTGCTCACTGAACAGTCCCCACACAAACAGTGTCCAGCAGCGCTACGTTCCGCCGCGCCGCGTTCCCAACGCTTTTTTCTGTTGTCGGGATGTCTCGCGGACGCGGTGTTGGTGAATTCTTTAAAAAACAACAGCTAAACGGGTTAAAATGTGTTGTAACGCGCGTTACTTAGATTGTAACGAGTAAAATATTACCGAAAATGTATTAGTAATGCGTTATATTACTGCGTTACAGCAAATAGTAATACATTACTGTAATTGCGTTACTTTTGTAACGCGTTACCCCCAACACTGCTCATTAGCGCCACCCTTCGCCACGACGGTCGTTGGGGGTACTGCAGGCAACAGCGAAGCTGGCACGGGAGAAAGGGGAGAACGCGCATGCAGCGTCATGTGACGTCACATCCGCAGGACAGCGCGGGAAATTTGGCCTCACAATTGCAGCACATTTTGCAGCACACAGCCTGTTCAAGGCAACAGAGAGATACACTAGAGGGCTCATTCTTTTTGATTTGGAACGCTTAATCTGACATTATTACTAGAAAACTTAAAACGTATACGAATTCTTTTCATAAATCCTGCCTCATGCTCCTTTAAGAGGTTGGCTGCTATGGTGACAGACACTGCAGCTCGTTACTGCCTTCCGTGAGTCTGTTTTACGTCTTAAAAGGGCGTCGGTTTCCCAGATGTTCTAATTATTGAAATAACCATATAGATCTGTAAATACTATTAGTGCTTTTGATAAGTTTTCTTTTTTCCTCATCTGATCCACAGAGCAGTACCACATAACCACGCCATCAAGAATTTCCCAGCTTCTGACATTGACATTTTTCCGCTCCGCATCAACTCTCTTTATCAAAACAGTCTATATAAGAGAGAAATAAAGCTTATTTTCTCATTCCTGCTTAGTCGTATAGAGATAATTGACATGGTCACTGTAAACGAGAAGCAGGAACCTTCACGGCAGCGTCATATTAACAACGTCCACTGGAAAGAATAAGAGTACACTAAACTGCACTGTATGGAAAAAAAGACTGAACTTAACTGAAACTTTAAATGTTGTATTTTATTGTGTTAGGAAAAAGAGATCATGGCTGAAATCCAAAGGAGGGAGGAGGAGAAGCGGGAAGAAAAGAGAAGAAAGGAAATAGCCAAACAGGTGTTTTTTTTATGTTTGCTAGAAAAAAGCGGTGAAACATAAACGCAACATCCAGAACACAGAAATGCAAACCGTGTCATTATACCGCATCTTCTTTTTTAAACTTTGCCTCCACAGGAGCGACTCGAGAGCCAAGAGCAGCCGGTCCCGGTGTTGGAGAAGACTCCATCCAGTCCAGGTGAAGCGACTCCTGAACTGACAGAAGCCAAGAAAGCCGGCGGTAACCGCCGCCGGACCACCTCCAACACACGCCACCGGTACGCAACGGTCCGCTGTCACATCTACAAATGCTGTACTTTACTTCTTTTTTGTAACTTACATTTTTATTGAGTTTTCACATATTTATAGACAAAAACAATACTGCAAACAAATTACATGTAAGAATAACAATAATAACACTAACACAGTCTGGAGATGAAACTGTTCAGTTCACTATTCCATGTAGCATCCGTTTAGTTGGTGTCATGTTGTCTCATATAAGCGTTCAATTTTTCCCAATTTTCATCAAATACGTTCTCTTTCATTCTCAGTATCAATGTCATTTTTTCCTTGACCATGTCCAACCACTGCTCTGCCTTGGAGCGTTCACATTGAGCCAGTTCCGTTATGGCTTTCTTGCTTGTTGCAAGTAGCACTTTAGTCAAGTACAAGTCTTTTTTCATTATAACTTTCTCAATGTTCCCAAGATACATCACTGGACAGGTGTTTGGTATTTCATACCCCATAACATTTTAAAGGACTGAGTTAACATTTTGCCAATACTAACTAATTTTCGTACCTTTCCAGAAGATGTGTGTATGATCTGCCTCCACACTCCCACGTCTCCTACAGTCTTGTTCTATAGCTAGTTGCTTAGATTTTATCTTTGGTGTTATGAAGTACAGAATAAGGTTCTCTCAGCAGAACTCTCTCCATATTGATGAATTTGTTGTTGTACATTGTAGGGCTGGGGATCGATTAAAACGTCAAGAATCGATTCGATTACGATTCTTAAGATTCAGAATCGATTATCAAGATTTGATTCGATCCGATTCGATTTGATTCCGATATTGATTTGGGTTAGTGTTATTAAAACTGTTTTTTGAGCTGTTGCATGAATTATATGACTGTAGTTATGCAAAATATTACTACTAGTATTATATTGAGATTAAACAGCAAGTATTGGCAGCTAATGATGCTGTAAGGACCAATCAGCTCCCAGAATGCTGATAGAACTGCTTTCAGAAACATCATGTGGGTCAGAATTACCAAACAGATCCAGGGCAGCAAACAGACGAATGAAATTGGTTTTATTTTTTCCCACATTCCGTTTTTATTTGTTCCATTTTCGGTCTATTTTGGCTTTTAATTTTTGAGCATTTGATTTTTAGCATTTTTTGCAAATGTAACCCCAAGACACTTTAAAGTTTTCATACCTTTAAACATATTTAAAGGCAAAAACATGGCACCAGTTATTCTATTGTCCAACAAAACATTCCTGTTTGGGGGATAAACAAAAAAATAACCAAAAGTTGTAATGTAATGATGAAAAAAATACATAAAAAAAAAAAAAAAAAAATCAATCTTTAGACATATGAATCGATTTTTAGGAATTAATATAAGAATATATTTAGAATTGGGAAATCAATTTTTTTCAACACAGGCCTAGTACATTGTGTCTCACACAGATGATACCACTCCTCGTATATGAATTTTTAGCTTTGCTTCCCATTTTACTTTTATACAAAGCGTTGATTCTGTCCTGCTCTCAGCTGCATTCTGTTCTTGCTTGATAAAAAGCAGAAATAGGCCGAGACCCTTTCTGTTTGTATGATTTCATAATAACTCCAATCAACTGTACTTTACTTCTGACGTTCTTCTCTTCCAGGCGAGACACGGTTAACGAGGACAACCACCGCCCGCAGCAGCTTCTGCACTTCAACAGCAGCATTTCCGGGGAGCTCGTCGTTCACAAGGGGAAAAGTTTAGGTGAGAGCCGTCAGAGTAGACGCTACCGGTCTGGCGTCAGATCTCCTAATCCGCACGACGGCGTCACAAGAAGGTGTTTCTCTGACAGGAGAGAGCGAGCGGCTCGGCAGAAGTGTCTACTGCGGGTTTGAAGCTAATTCCGGAGAGTATGCAGTGATTTACGAGTGGTCGTTGCACTGGAACAAGAACATGGGAAAGTTCTTCACCAGTCAGGAGAAAGGGAAGATCGAGAATTGTAAAAAGCAGGCAAGTAGGAGACTAATGTATTCACCATCTTTTATGTTTCTGGAGAGAGAGAAAAGACGTTTTGTGAACATTTCCACACATTTCTGTGTGTGCAGATCCATGCTGCTGAACATGAGTTCAACTCTCTCCTCCGGCTGGATCACCCACATTTGGTGCATTACACGGCTCTGAGCTCCACAGAGAAGGAGGACTGCCTGGTGGTGAACCTGCTGGTGGAGCACGTGGCCGGGGTCAGCCTGAACCAGAGCCTGCTCACCCAGACCCCGGTCCCCCTGGAGAAGCTCTGCCAGTACACGGCCCAGCTGCTGTCGGCCCTCGACTACCTCCACTCCAACTCCGTGGTGCACAAACAGCTGGGGGCCTCCAGCGTCCTGCTGGACTCTGAGGGCAACGTCCGGCTCACCGATTACAGCTTATCCAAGAGGTTCGCCGAGATTTGCAAAGAGGACATTTTTGAGCAAGCGCACGTGCGTTTCTCTGAAGACACAGCGATGCCAACAAAAACAGGCAAGAAGGGGGATGTGTGGAGCCTGGGGCTGATGCTGCTGGCCCTGAGTCAGGGCAAAGAAGTGAAGGAGTATCCAGTGACGGTGCCGGGGAGCCTGCCTTCTGACTTCCAGGATTTCCTAAACAAGTATGTATGGCTCACCGCTGTCTTAAACTAGTTTTATAGACCATTTCATAGATACAGCTTTTAACTGTGATAATGACAACTATGTAATCATGGTTTGGAACAGTGGAGGAGTTCAAATATCTTGTTCACAAGTTCACAAAGAAAGAGCTGAGTCGATGGTCATGAACTCTGGGTAGTGACCGAAAGGACAAGATCGCGGATACAAGCGGCCAAGATACGTTTCCTCCGCAGGGCGGCTGGACGCTTCCTAATGGCCCTTTTCCACTAGTATCTACTCAGCTCGGCTACTACCCGCCACGCCCCCGTCTTGCGCTTTTCCACTACGGGCCAAGGCGGGTGGAGCCGTGCCAAGCAGATACTTTTTCTGTAACCATTCTGCCGAGGTTCTAACCGGGCTGAGCCGGTGTCGGTGCTTTTTTTTCCCACCTGCTTTTTTTTACCGGCTCCCCGTACGTGATGACGTTCCGTCTTGTGATTGGCTTTTGACCGTACGTGATGACGTTCCGTTCCGTTGAAAACTGATGATTAATAAATGTAATAAAGCAAATCGATAATTTAAAATGTCTATTAAGATCAAAATATTTAACTGCTTACTGCTATGCAGCAAGCAAAAGATTGTTTACCCTATACTGTATATAGTAGGCTATTATTGTTCTCAGCTCACTGATGAATCTCCAATTGTCTAATGAAAATAGTCCCTAATAAATATTTTAACTCTAATATTTTTTTTAGCCTATGTCAGTAAGATCACTGATAATTCTGATAATTCCTTGTATATGTTTCTTCTCCCTTTTACCTCCACTATGATCTGCTGCTTCTGACTTTACAGAAGTGTATGTCTCTATATGTTCTCATTGTTGAATCTGTAAATGTCTAAGCAAAATAGTCATAATACATTATATAAATATAATAAAAAAAATGTAAAGTCAACTAAGCGCTCACTGATTAATCCGCAATTGCCAAAAAAGACGTTTTGAATGTGAAGACATGGTGAAAAACTACCTTCCTAGCTTAACATGGCAAAAAAATACCATCGCGGGGAAAAAATGCACAGTTCCGGGGAAAATATTTCAGGCCGACACTTCCGGGGAAAATATTGCAGCCCGATACAATCTGGTACCCACACCGGCACTATATCTGACGTCACCACCCTCCACGCCACTGATTGGTCGGGGGGCCGTCAGACGTTTGAATCAGGAAGCGGGAGTCAGCGCGAAAGTGACTCGCTGCTCACGGCGATTTTATTATACAGCGCAAACATCTGTTTGGTGATCCAACTCTGAGGTGCAGATGTTCATAAATCTGGTGGCTGACGAGAGAATTAAAAAAGGGATGTAGACGTGCGATAAGGAACGATCAGATCCACAGGCGCTCTGTTTTCTTCTCAGCCGCTCGCGGCTCCAGCTGATTTCTCATCGGCGCTGACACAAACAAAGGGGTTGCGCAATCGAGTACGTCACAGCAGCTTCACCCCAACCCGCCCACTTCTCACCTGGCTGTGGAAAAACAAACAGGGACAAAACGGATGGAGCCGGGATGAAGCGTGACTAGCCGAGTCGGGCTTAGTAGATACTAGTGGAAAAGCGCCATTAGAGATAGGGTGAGGAGTTTGGTCACCCGGGAGGAGCTCAGAGTCGAGCCGCTGCTCCTTCACATTGAGAGGAGTCAGCTGAGGTGGCTTGGGCATCTGTACCGGATCCTCCTGGACGCCTCCCTAGGGAGGTGTTCCAGGCATGTCCCACCCCGGGGAAGACCCAGGACACGCTGGAGAGACTATGTCTCTCGGCTGGCCTGGGAACGCCTCAGACTCCCCCCGGAAGAGCTGGAGGAAGTGTCTGGGGTGAAGGAAGTCTGGGCATCTCTGTTGAGGCTGCTGCCCCCGCGACCCGGTAACGGATGTGCGGAAGAAAATGGATGGATGGATGGTTTGGAACAACAAGCTAAAAAGCAAAAATGCTTCCTTAATGACTAATGAAACCAAAAACGAATGAAATGACATAAAAGCCATTTTTCAAACAAGCAGAAAATATATATTTCAAAATCAATTTTTCCCAAAAATAGTAACAGACATGGACAAATCTGGTGGTACCTCTCCATCAAAGAAAGAGAAACCCACAATGGTCTCTGAAATAACTTAAAATTGGTAATCAATAATTTACTCAGTTACTACTTTTATAGTTCAAAAGATTCATTTAAAACAACAAACTAATGAAAATGACGTGCACAGATGAGTCGTTTACCCTGGAAGAAATTATAAATAATTCAACTATAGTACAGTGTGAAACTAAAGAGGTGTAGTCCCTCTATCATGTCCCGTCACATCAAGGCAGAAAATCCTAGTCAGCCATGGAATCGACGGAATCTGAAACCTGTAAAGTCCTGGGACCGTTGCTTGTCTGTCAAACTGTTTTTCTTCGTTATTACAGGAATTCCCTGCTCATGCGTTTCCAGTTTTCCGCCTGGTTCCAAAAGCAAGTCTGAAGGGAGGGGATTGTATGTTTTGTTTGTTTTCAAAGTCTGCCAGACTTACCTTTTCTTTTTTTTTTATTTACCAACTTTAAACGTCAGTGATATCAGGAGGCGGGGTTTGATCTCCTGTTAAGCGTCTTCTGTTGCTGCCAGTAGCATCAGCATTTCCTGGTTCATCTTCTTCCATAAGGCCTTTTTGGGAAGGTGCTGTTAACCTGCAGCCTCGAGGGGAGTCTGTAATCTCATGTTCAGCAATAATTCTCACAACCTTGATTATCTTGCCGGAAATTTAATTTCAAATCAGTCGCCTGCAAACATATTCAGTTGGAATAAAAACAATAACCAGCCACTTAAACAAAATCTTTCTAAAACAGAAACATTACTTTTAATAAAAAGAGTATATCATTATAAACAGCATAAAGCTGTGCAGTGACCTGGAACCCTGCAAGCTTTCTGTCATCACTGTGGGAAAAAAAGGACTAATAAAGCGGTTACACTGTCTGATAGCCCGGGGAACTAATGATAAATCTGTCTGGGAACAAGCTCAGAGACGGCAACATGCAAGTCTAAGCTAATTTTATCTTCTACAGGGATGTCTCCAGTTCAACTGCACCTACTTGTAAGCACTCACTCTTGAATGAGTTGGTAAATTGTTGGATGCTGACTGACTGATTTCATTTGTTAATGTTCATTTTAATCCAATAATAATGATGTTGTGTTAATAATGATGTGGCATTTCTGCTGAAGACTCTTTGACTTTTTTGTTAAACTGCGATGTCGTGACAGATTTAAGTCCCCTCGGTCCACATAATTGGAAGATGTCGATAATTCTGATTTGTTCTTGCTTGATTATGATTGTTGAGCTGCTCCTTAATTACTTCGATGACTGAAATAAGTAAATGTCCTTTATGTTTTATTACTGAAATCTGTTTTGTGTGCACAATAATTGATCTGATACCGGCTGAACAAGCTCCTCAAGGTTAATGTCGACGCTGTAGTGTACCTCTGCTTTCAGCTGGTGTGCATCAGCTGTCGTCGCAACCCGACTTTTCCACACATGCAGCCAGCGAGGCGTCAAGGGGGGGGGGGTTGCAGCGCTGCAGCTTAGCTGTCGGTTAAACTCAAACTAATGTGGTTGAAACAGTACCATGTTAAACCTCAGCTAAGTAAGCCGCAAGCAAAGCAGCAGTGCAATCAGCCACACGTGTCTGGCTTAAAAATAACACGGATGTAAGGGATGCTTTCCCAGCTGTAGCTACGTTGGCTCCGATCGTGCTACTCAAAAACATTTAAAGTGTGCTCTAGTTTTCTTCTTATTTTTATACTATACAGAAATATAAAACAATGATGGAAAAATAATGAAAATTAATTTTTCACTTCAGTCATTGCAGTGAAAAATACCAAAGCAGCACATTTTGCTTACAGTGCAGATTTTGCTTCACCAAAGTTTTAGAATAATTTTTTTGTGTGCAGGTATTTTATGCAAAAGAGATGGCAAATTGAAACATGTTGTTACTTTAGATTATTTAAACATCTGCTGTCAAGTTGCGCATTATCTCGCTGTAGATCCTTACGGTGTGATTCCAGTAAAAGAGTTTGACTCTGTCTTTGTTCCAAAGGTGCGTGTGTCTGAACGATGCTGAACGCTGGACGACTCAGCAGCTTTTGGACCACTCTTTCCTCAAGCCTCCCTCACCCAGAAACCTGCCACAGGATCAGGATACCAGCCCAGAAGGTTATAATCTGCCCTTCTCTTTACCTAAAAACAGGCCATAACCCCTTAAAAAGTTGATTACAGTTCCAGATTTTGGTGAAAGTGTTTTACAACAATGTTTAAACAGTCATGTCTCACTTGTTGTTTCCCAGATCTAGACTTTGCATCATCAGTCATTCCCCAAAGCCACATCCTAAACACACCCTTCAGTTCAGGGTTTCAAAGGCAGCTATCGCGTTATTACATTGAGTTTGAGGAGCTGCAGCTTCTGGGAAAAGGAGCCTTTGGTGCTGTGATTAAGGTGAACTCCAGTTTCGACCGAATGACACACTTGCAGGGTTTTGTCCTGTTTCATTCAGTTTACCTGACCTTCTTTCTACATGCAGGTTCAAAACAAACTGGACGGTTGCTACTATGCCGTCAAGCGCATCCAGGTCAATCCCGCCAGTAAGCAGTTCCGACGGATCAAAGGTGAAGTGACGCTGCTCTCGCGCCTGAATCACGAGAACATCGTGCGCTACTACAACGCCTGGATCGAGCGGCATGAGAAGCCGACCATTGGAGCGCTGAGCAGCACCGACAGCTCGGACCCTCAGAGCACGCCGGACAAACAGCCGGAGTCCCGGAGTCGACCGCGGCGCCTCAACGAGCTCGGCCTCGCCGACAACGTGGAGGACGCCGCCCCTCCTCCGGCTCTATCCAGCTCGGTGGAGTGGTCCACGACCATCGAGAGATCTTCCAGCGCCAAGTGTAGCGGACACCAGTCAAGTGATGAGGACGACGATGAGGAAGATGAAGAAGATGTATTTGGCGCTTCTTTTTTGTAAGTTTTTTTTTTTTTTTTTTTTAATAAGAAAAGTAATTTTAATTCTTTTAAACACCCCGGTCTGACCTCACCCCTCATTCCAATACATAAACCACCAAATCTAACTCTAATAATTATTCCTGGCATTATCATGATATATTGTTTCATAGTGTATTATTATATTAAGTTATGAAATCTCATGGGATGTTATACTATAGTATTATTATATTGTTATATATTATAGTATGGTGATATCATTTGGTTATATGTTATAATATTTTATAAAAATGATGTTATATTAGGATATTACTATATTATTATGCTATATTTATATGATATCGTGCTACACCACTCTATTCACTCTATACTATATCTCAATTTATGTATCTACTTTCATCATCTTATCTACACACACACACACACACACACACACACACACACACACACATACTGATGTCGTCTTTTGTCGTTTGCACTGTATGTTAAATTAAAAAAAAAAAAAACTGTTGGCTCATCCCTTTTGTTTTTTTCTTTGTCTTTATTCAGGCCATCAGATAGCGACTCGGAGAGCGACATCATCTTTGAAAACGGCGATGACAGCATAGACGAGCTGTCACAGGTTCCAACAGTTTCACCTCATTATTTATTCACTTTATCGGTGGGTTTTGCGTCAGTTCTGATACCGACAAACGGCTGGTGTCGATTCACAGGTTGAAGCGAGCAAAAGACCCCTGACTGACACCACGGAGAGCTCCGACTCCGACCCACATCTCACTATTGCACATCACTTGTACATACAAGTAAGCCTCTCGTTGTTGCTCCGCATTTTCCATTCAAGATCTTTGCTTTTCGTCCAACGCGTTGTTTGTGTCCCCGACAGATGGAATACTGTGAAAAGAGCACTTTAAGGGACACAATAGATCAAAGCCTGTACTTGGACCAGAATCGGTTATGGAGACTGTTCAGGGAGATCCTGGATGGCCTCGCTTACATCCATGAGCAGGTATTTAAACGCTTCAAAAAAACAAGATCAGACAGATTAAAGGTATGTTTTTTAGGATTTCACATCCCCTTCTCATTTAGGGAATGATTCACAGGGACTTGAAGCCTGTCAACATCTTTCTGGACTCTCAGGATCATGTGAAAATTGGAGACTTTGGCCTGGCTACTGATCACCCCGCTAACGTGGTACAGTTTGATGCTTCATGCAGCTCAAAGGCATCCTTTAAATCAGGGATGGGCGGTATGGACTAAAAAATGTATCAGGATAATTTCTGGCATTTATCCCGATAACGATAAAAATGACGATAAAAAAAATACCAATTCAACTCCACCTTTTTTAACTATAAATCTATCACCATATTAAGTCTTTGGAGCCCCCAAAACACTGCTCTAAAAGAATACTAAATGCTACTAAACGTCATCAATGGGAATTTTTCTTTCTTTCTTTCTTTCTTTCTTTCTTTCTTTCTTTCTTTCTTTCTTTCTTTCTTTCTTTCTTTCTTTCTTTCTTTCTTTCTTTCTTTCTTTCTTTCTTTCTTTCTTTCTTTCTTTCTTTCTTTCTTTCTTTCTTTCTTTCTTTCTTTCTTTCTTTCTTTCTTTCTTTCTTTCAGGCTCATATCTTTCTTTCTTTCTGGCTCATTTCCTTCCTTCCTTCCTTCCTTCCTTCCTTCCTTCCTTCCTTCCTTCCTTCCTTCCTTCCTTCCTTCCTTCCTTCCTTCCTTCCTTCCTTCCTTCCTTCCTTCCTCGATTTAACGCAGAACCATAAATCAGGCTTTACACAAAATCATCATCAACGGGAATTTATCGTTTTTACCGCGCGATGACAAATTCTTACCGTGGGGAATTTTTTTGACGGTATATCGTGAACGGTAAAATATGGCCCATTCCTACTTTAAATACAGGCTTATGATCTGTTTTAAAGATAGCTTTTCTCTCGCAGGCTGCAGGTAAATGTGAGGTGGAGGAGAGCACCTCTGCAGCAATGCCCAAGCCCGACCCAACAGGTGCGTACGTTTTTTTACTGTACAGCAGTCGTGAGAGGGTTGATATCTGTGGAGGCTGATTATGTTGCTCCGTCTGCAGGTAACATGACAGGCATGGTTGGCACGGCCCTCTACGTCAGTCCAGAGGTTCAAGGAAACACCAAAGCTACTTACAACCAGGTAAGAGAGAAAGGTTCACCATTTATCCTTGTTGGTTCTGCAGGAACCCTGCAACACCTCACGTTGTCCATCATTCTGTCCTCAGAAAGTTGACCTGTTCAGTCTGGGAATCATCCTGTTTGAGATGTCCTACCGGCCGATGACCACCGGTGCCGAGCGCATCTCTGTCCTGAGCCAGCTTCGAGTGGTATGTCATGGGAACCAGTTTGGGTTTCGTGGCATTTCCGAACATGACTTCCTATTAACTTCCATTTCTTTGAACGTTACAGGAGCCCATCTCCTTCCCAGAGGACTTTGCTGCACATGGAACGCAGGTGATTGCTGCACGACATTTCTTGACGTTTTCTTCTTCTTTGTCCGAAGTCCTGGGGCCGGATTCACCAATATGTTCTTAAGAACAATCTTAAGAAATGTCTTAAGATCTTAAATTAAAAAGTTCCTAAGAAAGTTCTTAAGTGCAATTCTTCAATATTTTCTTAAGAACTGTCATTTCTTATGAATCTCTTATTTTTATTCTTATTTCTCCTACTTAAGAACTTCTTAAAATATGTCATTGCATTGCAAACAACATATATACAGGTAGTTTGTGTCTTAACCGTCAGTCACTCACTAAACATGGAGAAGGAGAAAATGAGATGCAAGAACTTTTCAAGGCAGGAGATGGAGGTTGTGGTGGATGAGATTAATGTGCGAAAAAAAATACTATTGGGGAAAATTAATAATAATGAACTACCATGCTAACTAACATGCTAAAAAACAGTTAACAGGGTCTTTGTGTAATTAATTACAAAGTATATCCCCAAACTATGACCTACTAGTCTAAACTTGTCTAAAATGTGTTGAAAAAGGTGATATTAGAGTCTTACCTTTTCACAGAAGAAATTTTAAGACAGGTCAAGGTTGTCTTAAAGTTAAGAAAAAAATTTGAGAACTTTTATTTCAAGAATACCATTTATTCTTAAGTTTTTTCTTAAGAAGAAACTTAAGAAGAAAGTTGAGAAAATACTTAAGAACTTTTTTGGAGAATATGACTTCTTTTCTTTTTTCTTCTTAAAGGTATTGTGACATCATTTTTAAAATGCTTTTAACACTATTAAAGGTCTTGGCCAACATCCCTCAAATGTGTCTAAAAGGTTTTAACAAGAAAAACTTCACTCTAGTACTCCATTCTTGGCTTTTTATTACAGTGGTTTTTTGCGCCGTGAAAAACGCTTCCTTTTTCCCCTTTCCTGTCAATCATTGCTCCGCTCCTCCTCCAAACCTCCTCCAACCAACTGCTACACACTTCTGCCGGCGTCTCCACACACACGCACGCACACCACAAACACCCACACACACAGCCCAGACAGGGCGACTACAGCCCGGGGATGAAGTCCGTGCGCACACCGAACCGGACTTCTAACAGCGGCGTCGGAGAGTTAAGCCGGAAGCGACAGGCGAAGCACACACAGAAAAGCAGTCCACCGCAAACAATCATAAAAATAAAGGCATGCAAGCAGCAGGGTCCCCTTATCTTAAGTCCAGTCAGTGGCCGCGGGTCTTTTTAGCAGTTTTCCTCCGGTGATGAGAAGAGAAGAGGCTCTAAACAGCTCCGTGTTAAGCCTGATTTATGGTTCCACGTTAAATCGACGCAGAGCCATGCCGAAGGGTTCAGCGTACGGTGCGCGTCGCCGCGTAACCGTACGCCGTAGGCTCTGCGTCGGTGTAACGCGGAACCATAAATCAGCCTTTATGGTGCGCTGGAGAGGAGAGGAGGCAGGGAGCTGGGTGGAGGGGGCGGTGATTTAGCGGATCGTTACGTAACGGCCCGCCACCAAACCAGATGCGCCGTTTTTGCATAGTTATGCGGAAAATCCCAGAAAGCACACAATACACTGAATGTTAAAAGTTCGTTGTTTTTTGGGTGTAATTGATGTCAAGACACCCAACAAAACACAAAAAATCAAGAAAAATGTGTTTTTCATGTCACAATCCCTTTAAGACTGAACTTAAGAAAAAAATGATTTTTTTTTCTTAAGAATGTTTTGTGAATCCGGCCCCTGGTCTTAACAGTCAAATATGTCTCTGTGTCTTCTCTTTGTGAGCATCAGATGAAGGTGATCGAGTGGCTTCTGAAACACGACCCGGCCTTTCGGCCTACTGCGCACGAGCTGCTGAAGAGTGAACTTCTGCCGCCGCCTCAGATGGAGGAGTCGGAGCTGCATGAGGTTCTGCAACACACCATGGCCAATGTCAACGGCAAGGCCTACCGCACCATGGTGGGGCAGCTTTTTGCCCAGAACACGTCACCAGTCATGGATTATACCTACGATATAGACCTGTACAAGGTGAGGATTACATTTCTGCCGCTGGAGTGTGGGAAGAAAGTCACACGGGTTGAGATACCACAGATGACTGTTAGAGCGAGGCAGTATCGCTTCTCACTGCACTGCTGTGGTGTTGTTTAAGTATCTCAGCTGTGTAACGGAGTACAGTCGCCTTAATGTAACAGTATTTATGTTATGTGCTTTTTCTTAACCCAATATTTAATATTGGGCTTGATAACCAAAACTGATTCTATCAAATATCTTTTTTCTGGAATTTTGTCATTATTATTGTTCCTGTTGTGAGTGAGGTTTTCTGAAGCAGTTGAAAGCCACAGCAGAAAAAATGAAAAAATATACAAAAATGCATTAAGTTCTATGTATTTCTAATAAGTTAATTTGAACTGAGCAGGTAGCGTCAACAGCTGTGAGGTCTTCAAGCTGAATATTTTAGATAAAAGTGCAAAGTGGGGTGGGGGTTTCAACATTATCCAACTCTGTAAATTGTGGTCTGCCAGGGTAAATAGTAGGTAACTGCTGGTAATAGTAGCCAAATCCAGGTTTTGGAAGTAGAAACATCCAGGTCAAAGGCTTGATTTATTCACAAAGCTGGCTCAGTATCAACAGACCAGGATAATATATATATATATATATATATATATATATATATTATCCTGATGCTTTTCCACTGTGGTTGTAACTTTCAAAAGAAACAAAAACACCTTAACAAGTGTTGTGGTAAGTTGTTTTCTGGTTGATGTCATCCTCTTCATATCTGATCTTCTGCTTTCTTATCACTCACATCTCTACTCAAGATTGGATGTTTCCACGGGAACGTAACTTCTCCTCTCCACCTGTAGATGTCGCTCCAGACTCACAAACGGCTGCTCTATCCTCCTCTTCCTTCTACGCTGCCTCAGCAGGAGATGCAGAGGGCCTTTCTGCGCTTGATTGATGTGTAACAGAGGCTGTTTGTTTGCTTTCCCTTCAGGGCACCTTCAGCTTCAATTCTGCCAAATTGCAGCAGCATGTGTACGAAACCATCACCAGGATCTTCAAGAAGCACGGTGAGAACGCTGCCTCTTGTTTAACGTCTACCCACATGAACGCAAGTCTTTGTTCACGCTACCGCGAGCAGCTTTGCGCTCGTGGCCCGTCGGACGCCGCTTTGGAGACCCGACTCGTGCTCTGGTGTGAGCCGGCTGAACAATAAGTGCTCTGTTTTTCAGCAGAGGTTCAAGGCACGCGCCAGTGCCGATGGCCTCCAGCCGTACTCGTATCTGTTCGTATCTGCACACATGCATCAGTTCTTCTAGCAGTAAAACCCAGTGTGTGTCTTCAGGTGCGGTGCGTCTCCAGACGCCGCTGCTCCTCCCCAGAAACAGGAAGTTGTATGACGGCAATGAGCTGGCCTGCTTCATGGACCACAGCGGCATGCTGGTTACTCTGCCCTATGACCTTCGCGTGAGTTCAGCACGCACGCAAACACACACGTGCTTAAACACAAACACTAATCAGGCAATCGTTTGCATCAGCAAATGCAAACGCTGGTGGTGTGAGGCTGCAATCAGCAGCCTCCGCTCAGATCCTGCTGCCTCAGGAAACCCCCAGGACTAAATGTTGTTTCCACGCAGTGATTGATTACAGCCTGCTACGCACCGACTTCACTGTCATTATAAATGCATTCAATGTCTCAACTCTGTTTTCACTTTAGATGGGGTTCGCAAGATTTGTGGCCCGCAATAACATAACACACCTGAAGAGGTAAAGTTGAAGAGTGATTTAAACCAGCTCTAGAAATTGGACCTGCATTTAATACTCTTAATACTCGTGTGTGTGCGTGTGTGCGTGTGTGTGTGTGTGTGTGTGTGTGTGTGTGCACGAATTAAAAAGCATCTTAAGTTTGTAATGTCTTGTATGGACCTTTTATATGTTGTTCTAATATCTTTAATAAAGTGTCAACTGTAGCACCGAGGGCCTATTTCAGAAAAGAGGTTTAATGAACTCTGATTTTAAAATAAGGGGGATTTAAACTTTTGCACCACAACTATAAAAAGACATTATCAATGGAGTGCCGTAACCACGATTTACCATGACAACATCAACTAAATGGAAGAAATCCTGCTATGTTTCTTTGTTAGAGTTAAAGCTTTAATTGCAATCGTTGTGAATTCGAAGATCGGTGAAGGGAATGAAGGAGAGAGTGTTGGTGAAAGAGAGTTTGCAGAGTGAGTGAGTGAGTGAGTGAGGTGGGACAGGATTCTGTTAAAGAAACGTTATGGATTTATAAATCATGCTGGCTGCCTGGCTGTGAAACCTTTCTTTTAAGGGTTTGTGGAAAGTTAATAGGTACTTGTATCAAAACAAGACGAGGAAAATCCAAACCTGCTTGAGAGACGGGGCCGCTGTTTTCACAGTACAGCCGATACAAATGCATTTTATTAGTCGCACGTCCCCTTAATGTGTCTTTATAAGGCAAAGTGTTTTACAGAGACATTGAAAAATCATGTAGCAGAAAATAAAAGCATGATTTAAAATTTAAACAAAAAAAGAGCAATAGATAAAAACAATAGTTAAAATATGGTTAAGTTTTGAAACTCAAGCTTAAAAGACTTTATTCAAATGCAGCAGAGAACAGGTGTATCTTCAACCTGGATGTAAATATACTGAGTGTTGCAGCTGATCTGAGGCTTTCTGGGAGCATGTGGAGCATAGAAACTGAATTTAGCTTCTCCATGTCTGGTTCTGACTCTGTGAACTAATAAAAATACAGATCCAGGTGACCTGAGGGGTCTGGAAGGTTCATACTGATGTATGTTGGTCCTGGACCATTCAGAGCTTTATAGACCAGCATCAGAACTTTAAAGTCTATCCTCTGAAAGACAGGCTGGACTGATGTGATCACCTTCTTTGGTCTTAGTGAGGACTCCAGCAGCAGAGTTCTGGATGATTTGCAGTTGTCTAACTGACTTTTTAGTTAGACCTGTAAATATGCAATTACAATAATCAAGTCTACTAAAGATGAATGCATGGACTAGTTTTTCCACGTCCTGCTGAGACATCAGATATTTTAACCTTGATATATTCACCTCTGCAGCGATGCCCAAGCCCGACCCAACAGGGGTTATTGCCTTAATGTGTTTGTCCAAATTTAGGTCTAAGTCCATCACTACGCCCAGATTTGTGGCCTGGTTGGTGGTTTTTAGGTGTATAGATTGAAGCTCTGTGATGACCTGTAATCATTTCTCTTTGGCTCCAAAGACAATGACCTCAGTTTTGTTTTGGTTTAGTTGGATAAAAGTTAGGCAAATCCAGTCAGTAAACTCCTCAATTCATTTACCAAGAGCCTGTCTTGGTGTCATTGTAATATATGTCTGCGTGTCATCTGCATAGCTATGGTAGTTTATTTTGTTCTTCATAACCTGTGCCAGTGGGATCATGTACTGTAGATGTTAAACAGAAGAGATCCCAGGATGGAACCTTGGGGAACTCCACATGTAACTCTTGTCAGCTCAGATGAAAAGTTACCTATTGACACGAAATACTTCCTGTTCTCTAAGTTTGTTTTTAACCAAAAACCAACCCACCGATCCAGAAAGACTACATCCGTCTTTATTCAGACATGTCATTCAACACTTTGGTCAGAGCAGACTCAGTGTTGTGGTGCTGTCTAAAACTTGAATGGAAGACATCAAAACAATTGTTTTTGGATTAAAATGGCATTTAGCTGTGGAAAAAAAAACCTTTTTAGATGATCTTACTTAAAAATTGAAGATTTGAGATGATAAAATTAAACCAGTTTCAGCTTAATGAACAGGAGGAGATGGAAAGAAACAAAACCTGCTTTTGACCAGGCTACGATAAGAGTAGGTTACCACGGTAACAGATTATACACACTGTAGGTTTTCTATGTTCAATACAAAATTCAGTTCTGGCATTTGTGCAGTTGTAGTTTGAGTCAGTTAAGTATTTACTGTAGGAAGATTACAACGTGTTTTCCTTTCTTTACTTGAAGGTACAGCATCGAGCGGGTTTTCCGGCCCAGGAAGCTGGATCGTGCGCACCCCAGGGAACTTCTGGAGTGTGCCTTTGACATTATCACACCTGTCAGCAACAGCCTCCTCCCTGATGCAGAGGCCATTTACACCATTTCTGAAATAATCCAAGAGTTCCCTGCTCTCCAGGTTATATACACGCACACCAACTGCTTGTTTACTTTATTAAATCAGCCACTGAGTTTGAAAGACGTTTGCAACAAAGCAGCAGAGCTCAGGCAGAACAGTTTGTCCATGAGCTGATGTATCTTTATTTATTTTCCTCCAAATACCATCAGCTCAACTTGACCTTTTGTTATTTTTTTCCCCCCTATACTTCCCACTCACATTCTTAACGTGCCACAGCATGTGTAAGCCTGACTGATTTACACTGTATTTATTGTTTACGTAGTAAATCTGTTATGCCTGGCTCTGTCCGGTTCCCTCCCTCCCTTCCAGTACAATCCATATCCTGTTCACGTCTCTCCCGGTGCTGTGCCAGTCTCCGGTCACAGCTCTCTTTGCCTGCTTTATGAACCCGGTCAACCCGGGCCCTGGCCTTTAGTTCATCCCTTTATAGATCCTGTTTCTGATCCTCTGCACTGGCCTGATCTTTACGTGAAAGCTTTTAAGAATATGTGAGTCAGGCCCAACGAGACGCCAGCCGGACACAACAGTTATTATTCACTGGGGCGCTCGGCGCACTGCGGCGCTATCGGTTTTGTCTGTAATTGTGGCTGATAGGTGTGTTTGTGACTGCAGGAAAGGAACTATAACATTTACCTGAACCACACCAGCTTGTTGAAGGCCATCCTGCTTCACAGCGGTGTCCCGGAGGACAAACTGAGCCAGGCCTCCAACATACTGTGTGACGCCATGGTCAGTTCAGTTCTCCGTCTATTTTTAAAATGGTGCTATGAACATAAACAGCACAATTCTTGGCAAAACAGCTCTTTTTTTTCTCTTTTTTAAACTCCTGTAGAGCGAAAAGCTGACCAAACGTGAGGTGGAGGCCAAGTTCTGCAACTTTGCACTGTCGACCAACAGTGTAAGTATTAAAGTTGCTTTCGTCAACGAAAATGATGACTAAATACCGTCATCAACGAACCATTATCACCTGAGGAAAACGAGACGCTACGAAAATAATGGTCATGTGACGATAATGATAATTATCATAATTATATAATGCAATATCTTAGACAAATAAAAACGAGACTAAAATGTTTCTTCAGGTGACCAAAACGAGACGAAACGAAATGTTATAACAAAGATCCTCAATATCCATTTTTGAACTAGTTTCCTCTGGTTTAGTTCTGCTGCTGGGTGACATCACGTCCTCAATCCCAGTCGCTGCAGCGGGGAATCAGATCCAGAAGATGCAGCTGCAGAGTTAGAGGCTGATGCCGTTAACGCAGAGCTCTAGGTCCACGTCAATTAAAAACAAAGTTACATAGAGAAATGGACGATGGTCGGCCACGCAGGGATCTTCTCTGGGGCTGGGAGAAGAAGAAGAAACCATCTTTGGATACACTTTCCTACATAGACGTGGAAAAAAAAATGAATGTGTTGTCGAAAAAGATGAGGAGAAATGCAGAAAAATAAATATGTTATAAACTCCAATTAGAGCGTCTTCTGTATCTGGAATGAATGTATTCTTGAGTCTATAAGGTAACAGTAATATAATAATAAGATAACCTTGTTTGAATTATAAAATGGGTTTGGCTAAATACAATCTTTGACTAAAATGGTCCTGGAAAATTCTGAATAAATAAAACTAAAATGCTCAGACTTTTAGTCGACTGAAACTTGACACGACTAAAAGGAGTATGAACGTGACTGAAACTAATAAAAACTAAAATGAAAGCTTGACCCAAATACTCGACTAAAACTGAAATTGAAACAGGCCGTCAAAAACAACACTAGTAAGTATCCATTAGTTTGTTTATTGTGTCCTCAGTCGCCTGGCAAACACTGATGTCCCTGGTTTCTGTTGATCTCCAGCTCCAAGTGCTGTATAAGTACATAGAACAGAAGGGGAGTCTCCAGGAGCTGGCGCCACTTCTGACGATGCTCACCAAACAGAAGACGGCCGTCACCCAGCTGGCCAAGCAGGGCGTCAAGGACCTGGAGGAGCTCTGCGTGCTTCTGCGCAGACTAGGCGTCAAACTGAGGGTGATTTGAATTTTGAGGAAACGCAGGGTTAAAAACCAAAGTGCATGTTCCCAGTTTTCACCGCAGGTGTATCTGCTTCGCAGGTGGTGGTTAACTTAGGCCTGGTGTACAAGGTGCAGCACCACTCTGGGGTCATTTTCCAGTTTGTTGCTTTCATCAGGAAACGCAAGCGAACGGTACCAGATATAGTGGCTGCTGGAGGACGCTACGACCACTTGGTAGGTTTTACGGCAATCATCCAATTTCCACTTATTAAAAGAATCACAAGAAAATTCAAAGTTTAAAAGTGCATCTTTCATTCACACATTTCCATCTCACATAAATCTGACTGTGTTGCATCAAACTTTTTTCTTTCAAACTGCGTAGATTCTGGAGTTTCGAGTGCCAGCTTCCACAGCGCCGGCCCCCTGCGCAGTGGGAGCCAGTGTCGCCCTCGACAAAGTCTGTGCTGCCATAGCCAACATGGAGGAGCCAGTGAGTCTCTCTCTCGCTCGCTCTCTCTCTCTCTCTCCCTCACAGGGATCTGACTTTCCTAATTACAGTAATGAAGGCGCAGCAGGCAGAGTTTCATATTTAATGATGGCTTTTTACGGCAGTCCGCCGCCACACAGCCACTTTTAGAAACATCTTAATAACTATGATCACTGCAGCGCTCGCGTCCATGAAACTATATTCAGAACTGCATCAATATCTGTATTTTGGATTCAGGCAGAAAAAGAAAAACCTGTCTGAAATGACTCGTTTATTATTACTCATGACAGTTCTCTGCATTTACAACATTTGACCGAGAGCATTTGTTCTACATTTGTGCTGATCGTGAACGCGTCTGTTGTTTGTCAGCCCACAGTGAGCTCCTGCGACGCGCTGGTGGTCCCGGTGGGGCAGTCGTCGATGTCCAGAGCCATCAGTGTGGTCCAGAAGCTGTGGAGCACCGGCCTCTCTGCAGATATCGCCTTCGATGTCTCTCAGGTCAGCAGCCTCAATTAATCCTTTTTTTTTCCCCAATTAGGTACCTTTGTGTATTTCCTTTGAAACAGAGGCAGGGAAGGGCAGCTCTCTCTCTTTTGGCACTTTTCCACTAGTACCTACTCGGCTCTACTCATCTCAGCTCGGCTCGACTCAACTTGGCCAGTTTCTTTTCCATAACAATTCAGCACCTGGAGAAGTTGGCGGGTTGGAGCGAAGCTGCTGTGACGTATTTGATTGTGTGATCTAAACGAAGAAGACAGCAACACTAAAGATGTAGAACCTGGAGGAGATGATATATATGTGCTGCTGGGTCTGTGACTTGTGTTCGATATCAAGTAAAAAATGAGAGTGAGAGATCTTCAAGCGGCAACGCTTTTTAATTTTTTGTTAGTTTGTCTCGGCGCTGCTGAAAAGTCAGCTGGAACAGCGAGCAGCTATGAAGTGACAGAGCTCCTGGTGGATCTGGTCGTTCCTTATCTCCTGTCTAGATCCCTTTTTAATTCTCTCCTCAGCCACCAGGTTTATGAACATCTGCACCTCAGAGTTGGATCACGAAACAGACTTTTGTGCTGCCATTGCCTGTCAATTAAAATGAACAAGAAGTCAGTGTCATCAGAGTCACTCTTTCGCTGATGTCACATCCTGACTCAGACGTCTGACGGCCCCGCCCCCTGACCAATCGGTGGCCTGTAGTGTGATGACGTCAAATACAGCCCGACTCAGCCCACTTAGAACCTTGGCAGATTACCGGTAGTTACAGAAAAAGTATCTACTCGGCACGGGTAGACCCCTAGTGGAAAGGCGCCAAACCGAGGCGAGGCGAGTCGGGCTGAGTAGGAACTAGTGGAAAAGCGCCATCTCTCTCTCTCTCTCTCTCCATCAGCAGCACCTTGCTCCTTCACAAGCTTTTTTCTTTTGTATGCTCAGACTCTTCAAATAAAATAAACCGGACAATGTACGAATAGGAAGCGATTTTTTGCTGACAACTTAGCAGAAATGACCTCGTGCAGTGGACCTCTGAGGAGGCGTATCAGTGAGATGGGTCCACAAAGTTTGTCTTCTGTTTCATCTGGTCATTGACGCCTCACTGTTTCCACATCAGTTCCCAGTCTCGCCAGCAGTTCAACACTTTCAATGCAGATGTCAGATACAGGTCGCTTTTAAAAGATGACGTACGCAACTCATTGAAAAATAATAATAATAAAACATTGGATAAAAGCAATACAGCAGATTTGGCCCTGGAGACCTGCAGTGTGAATGCAGTCATAGTTGACCCAGTTTTCCTGATATGAAGTAAATCCTTCCAGTTTATGGCTGATGGGAGCAGTTATCGTCTCCATTTCCTGGTGAGACTCTGTTTACCAGCTGCTAACAGTGCATTCAATAAATATTTATACCTTTTTTCTTTTTTTTAACCATTCCTGTGGTACATATCCAAAAACCATAAACTTACTCTCAAAGAGGACTGGACTTTAAGAAGAATACCCTTTAAGGGCTTCATGTGCCGTCTCCAGTGAGTCTTTATAATAGGACAGTCTCAGCATAAATATGATGATGGTTTATAGTCTGATTTCCAGTTGCCTGACAGTCAGAATGCTGGCGGATTGATTCCCAGCTGTGAGGTTTTCCTGTCCTCCATGTGCTCGCAGGGTTGCGTCAAGAACAGAAAACACTGTGTTCAAGCTGCAAAGCTCTACCGAGGCAGAACAAAAACATGATCACTTATATTTATGCAAACAATCATTCGAATAATATCTACTGAATTAGTTATATATTAGTTATATATACAATTATATACAATATGTATTTGACTCAGTTGCATTTTTCGCCTTCATGTCAACATAATGCCACACCTGCACATATTCAAAGACCTCCACTTTTTTATGAAGTATTTTTCTTTCAGTATTTTTTTTTTTGTAATTTACTTTTTATTCATTTTTCTTTTGAAACAAAACAACATACATGTGCCAACTGGGCACAACACATATAACATGGGGGAGATCTGGGTGTTAATAAGACATCAGAATCAGCATAAATACAGTATACACACATAGACACATGTACCCACACCCTTACTTATCTTGACAGCTCAGTCAGTTGCCACATCTTACTCGCATATAGACACATATTCACATAGATACACACCATACCCACTCCTACTTGAACAGCATGTGTCTTTATATACCACATCTTTGTTTTTGCATGGGCACCAACATCCAAACTTAAAAAACATAAAGATTATGCTCTTTCAGTATTTTAAACCTAATCAGTTTTTCAACTTTACATAAAGCTGCTTTTCCCTTGAATACCCACCTCTTAAATCTACTGTCTCATTTGTTAGATGTAAACTCTCAGTTCATAGTCTTGTAGTTTACCACGATCTAGGAGTTGCTTTTACCCGTGTGATGTCCCTTGTATTTTAATGAAAGAATTTTTGAATTTGAATTGAATTTTATTGATTGATAGTTGTCAGCTCGAACTGACTGTATATGTGGGAAGTATCTGCTCCTCAGTGTTTTTCCACTAAACCTCACATGGCAGGTTGCAATTCAATTCAATTGAAGTCAATTTAATTTATATAGCGTCTATTACAACAGAAGTTGTCTCTAAACGCTTTCCAGAGACCCAGAACATGAACCCCGAGCAATTATTACATAAACACTGGCAGGTTAAAACTCCCCTAGTGGGAGAAAAACCGTAAGCCAAACAGTGGCAAGAAAAACCCCCTTTAGGAGAGAAGAAACGTTGAGCAGGACCTGGATTATAAGGGGGGACCATCCTGCCGGATACCAGCTGTATTTCACCAGTATTTCACTGCAACCATCTGTATTTACCTAGATAGTTGTAGATGGAGGTTTGTGTGTCACCGTGACTTTTCCACTCTCCAACATGACATAAAATAACACATTGTGCAGATACACTTATGCCTTTTTACTGGAAATGTTGGTCACAGCAACTGGACGTCCTGCTTTCTGTCCATTATTGGAAGGCTTGTTGAATAAAAGACAGTTTGGATCTTTTTTTTTCTTTTGTCTTTTTAAATGAAAGCATAAAAGGTTTTTTTTTTTTTCTTGTATTTGACTTTTTTTTTTTTTTCTAATTCTTGACGTTTCCATTACATGTTTTTAAATGCGATATGTAGGTTTTTCTCAGTTTTAGTGGTAATGGAAACGCAGCAGTTAACTTTCGTGAAAGCAGAATTTAAATGTCGATGTCAGGCCCTTGTTTTTGTCTTCTCTCAATCTTAGACTTTGCACATTTCCAATTAGGCAGTTGAAGCGATTGCGTAAAGCTTCCCTCCTGCAAGCTCCGGCTCCTGCAGTGACCTGGTCACGCCTACAGAGGGCAACGCTTGATTTCCGTTTTTTTTTTTTAAAGAAAAAGTTGCTGGCTTGTGAGCCAAAGAGCTTTTGTGACAGCCTCACTGGGAGTGTGAGCTCTGCTGTTTGGTTGCGTTTAAAACTCTCTGATCTCTCTCTCACACAACGCGGCACCGTCCCCATCGTGACTGTGATTGGAGGAGAGCCAGACTGAGATCAGTTCCTTCAAAGTGAAGCTTTCTTTTTTTTTTTTTCTTTCCTTTATCCCCTGGCCCAAAACTTTTGATGCCACGGCTCCGTCACATTCTTCATGTTTATGTGACAAACTGGTCTCAGCCCACTTTGTGTGAACAACTTTGCAGCCGCGGCCCCGTGCCATCTTTTTAATGCCCCTCTTGTTTTTCCCCTTCTCCTCATTATGTCTTGATTGTTTTTTTTTTGTCTTAACATTCCACCTCTGCTGTGAGTGTTTACTTTAATGGTCCTCATTGTGTTTTGTACTGGCACAGGACACAAGCCACTGGCCACCTTTTATTTCCCCGGAGTCCTCAGAGGCAATTAAAAGAGTTTGAGTAGCTCTGAAAACAAGCAGCGCTACGTTCCAAACCATCAACAGCGTTTGAGCGTGTTTTTGTTGATTATGTATTCAAGTCGGTGCCTTGGCCGGTTAAAGGTTGGTGGGAAATTCTCATTTAAACTTCCTCACCGGACTTTCTAAGCCTTTAACGCTGTTCACGCGCTGATGTGCTGACCGATTCTGCAGCGTTAATTCACCCTCCAGAGATTTTCCACTCTTTTAGCTTTTATCAGCCAAATATGGCAAACTTCTGCCGCACGCCGTCGGCCAGGACCGCTGAGTGCCCATCTGTCTCTGAGCTGTAGCCGACCTTGGGCGTGATTCCGTGTATCCGGGGGAGTTAGGAGAGAGGAAGTGTAAAAGCCTTCGTGATGACAAGGCAAGGTGGCACATGTATATGCAAACGCACTGGTGGGTTTGTTCTACATCACCACACTTGTCCGGCTCAACTGAGCTTAATGTGGGTAAATTGGGCCTACATCTTGCATACATGCCATTAGGGCTGGGGATCGATTCAAATATCAAGATTCGATTCCGATTCTTAAGATTCAGAATCGATTATCACAATCCGATTCGATCCGATATTGATTTGGGTTACTGTTAATAAAAAATGTTTTTCAGCTGTTGCATGAATTATATGACTGTAGTTCTGCAACATATTAATACTAGTATTATATTGAGATTCAACAGCAAGTATTGGCAGCTAATGATGCTGTAAGGACCAATCCCCTCCCAGAATGCTGATAGAACTGCTTTCAGAAACATCGTGTGGGTCAGAATTATCAAACAGATCCAGGGAGGAAACAGAGGACGAAGGAAATGAGATTATGAGAATTTGGTTTTTAACATTTATGCAAATGTAACCCCAAGACAGTATATAAAGCAAAGAAATATAGACAATTTATGCAATTATAACTGAAAACTTTAATGTTTTCATACCTTTAAACATATTTAAAGGCAAAAACATGGCACCAGTTATTCTCGTGTCCAACAAAATATTCCTTTTTTGGGCATAAACAAAAAAGTACCAAAAATTGTAATGTAATGATGAAAAGAAAACTTTTTTTTTTTTTTTTTTTTTTTTAAATCGATCTTTAGACATATGAATCGATTTTTAGGAATTAATATGAGAATCGATTTAAAATCGGAGAATCGATCTTTTCAACACAGGCCTACATGCCATCGACTCCCTGCTCGCTGCTCGCTGTGATCATCCCAGACAATAAAAGGCTGCGGTAGAAGAATTTTTAATGTTGCGTCTTCTCCACTCGGTTTAAGTTACGCAAATCGTCACAGCTAACCTGGGAGACTGTGACGCCTGTACACAGGAAACTTCTCTCTATTTCTAAGTTGAGTTGTTATTTTTGAGTAAGTCGCGGTACAAAAATACCCCCTTTGTGACTTACACGAGGGCGGAAAGCTGACGACAGTTGGTATTCTCCGAAATCCCATGACCACAGCGGCCGGTTTCCTCAGGTGCCGGGACACCAGATTTCTGTTGCACTGTTTGTTTTATTTGTCTTGTTTTGTGTGTTCAGTCTCAGGAGACGTTGTTGGAGCACTGCAGGCTGACTGGCATCACATGCATGGCCCTCGTCTCTGACAAAGAGGGAAACTATGTGAAGGTGAACCAGAGCTTTAATTAGCATAAAAGATATAAAAATGCCGTACCTCTTCAGCATGTGTTAAAGGGGTTTCGCATCCTCAGGTAAAATCCTTCGAGAAGGACAGGCAGTCCGAGAAACGGATTCAAGAGTCTGATTTGGTGGACCATATCGCTCAGAAATGTCGGACCAAATTCTTCGACGAGAGATTCGTCAGGTAAAGTTTGTGGAAACCTGCAGCTCGAATGTCTGAAATGAACATTAAGGTCTTATGAATGTTGTCCTTGTGCCTCTGCAGAGAAACGTCTGAGAGTATGAGCCTTCAGAACCCTAAAGGATCACTGCTCAACAGCACAGGTACTGACTTTATGCTGGATCTTTGCAAGTATAAAATCATATATCGACAGTTTTCCTACACTCTGAAGCAACTTCACTCATGTGCTGCACGCTCCAGCAGTGTGTGGTAATGATTTACACAGAGGGGCTCGTGTACTGGCGCAAACTTCTCTACTAAAAATAAATTGCAGTCGAACAAGAACATATTTCAGCGTTGTCTCCGTGGAAACTGTGTGATTACCTGGTGGAAACTGTGTCCAGGCTCTTCAGAGCAACACGGCAGCGGCGGCACCACGAGCATCAACGTGAACGTCATCAGTCCCGAGAAAGTTTCAGGAAGCACGAGACGGCGCTACGAGACTCAGGTTTGAGATGCACCGACGGTCCGGGATGGCAGTCTGCACCCTTCTTACATCTGTTGCTTTCTCCCAAACACATTTCTTTATTTTTACTCCATTCATTCTGCTTCAATCCATTGCTTAACCCACAAAAACATAATTAGATCAAACTTGTTTCCAGGTTTTCAACGACCTCACGCTGTTTAATGCTAATAACTGAAAAACTCTGGCCAGAAAAAATGTGGACGCTTTTATATTTGTTTGATTTGTAGCTGCACCTTTGTGAGTCAGCATCTCTCCACAGCGGTGGTCCTCAGTATTGATAGCTTGTGATTTCTCAGCTTGTGTTACAGCAACTGTGCAGACAAACGCTCGTAGCAGTTCAGCCAAAGTGAGTCGGTCCATTTGTTTTCAGTTACTTGTTCCCGCTGTAAGTCTCTATAGAAGTGCTGTTCATTGTGAAATCGCCCCCACATGGCTCTCAAACTCACAAACTTTATTGCAAACCAGATAGTTGAAATGGCATATTATTCAAATTTTTGTATTCAAATATTCCCGACATGTTTTTGTAAGAACATCACTACGTTAGAGGAGCAGAGGCCACAGTCCCGTTTAGGAAATCGATAGTAGTTTTGTTTTGACAGAATGTCCCTTTAGTCTCAAAAGTGTAACAGGAACTATTATTAGTACGTTTCTCATCTGTAGGCTTGGAATCGAATGTTGGATCTTCGATTATCCACTCCCAAGCAGCATGACGGGAAGCTGGATAGTTGTATTGATGTGTAATGATTTTTTTTTTCTGGGCCTGTGATGTCACAGCATGCTGCAAATCTGAATGAGATATTTCAATTTGATGTGGTTGCAATCTAAATGTACAAGATGTTGTGTTGAATGATTTATCTGGAGTTGGTGTTCTCTTCATAGACCCAAATGTAAGCTGTCAAACACAGAAAATGTTTGGTTTTTCTTTTTTTATATATATATATATATATATATATATATATATATATATATATGTATATATATATATATATATATGTATATATATATATATATATATATATATATCTCAAACGTCAGTTACATCTATGCAAACGTCAGTTACGTCGCTGCAAATGTCAGTTACTCTATGCAAAGTATATATATATATATATATATATATAAAATCTCCTCATTGGAAGCTATGATGCCAGCTGCTGACGGTTTGTATAATACGGTCTGAGACAAAAGCTGTGTTCTCATTCATGTCTTATGTGAAGGGATCCAGTACATACAGATGACAGGATTCCTTGGTATCATTATGAGTGAGGTCACACCCATCTCTCTTTGAGGCCTTTTCATCATTATCTGTCTGCTTTAAACTTCGGAGCATTTTGTCATAAAGATTACGTAACCTGTAACGTGGAGACATCCTAACATTGTGCTTCTAAAAAAAATCCTATATTAACTTTCACCTATTTCATTTTCTTGTTGTTTTCTTTCCCCCCATCCTCGTCCCTCTATAACACCCTCTTTCTCCCGTTTCAGATCCAGACCAGATTGCAGAATCTCGGTAATAATTTGCAGAACAGGAGCAATGACATTGAGGTTCTGGCAGTAAGTCTCCGCCTCGTTTCCCTCTTTCATGTCTTCTGATTCCAGCTCTGTTTTTTTTTTTTTTTTCTTTTCTTCCTCTGCCACCTTATCTGCTGAATTCATGTGTGAAATCAGAGAACAAGGAGCGGGCTTTTGATGACTGAAACAACAAACATCACGGGAAGCAGCCCCATTTATGGTCGTTACATTCAAACCCCCCCCCCCCCGCCAGTGGTGAGACGGCGTAAATCTGCTCCCGTCACTACAGAACAATAAACGCTCCGCGGAAGCCAGCCTTCTACCCTTAACATAAATCTGCTCTGCTCGTCTTCCATACGACGACGCTGCACCGTTCAGACGCATTCGCAGCGCTCGTTTGGATCTGGACTGTATCTGCGATGCAACAGTAAACAAGAGTTAGAGAAACATAATGGGTGTAATCGTCCTGATGCTGGTGGGCAGTTACACAGGCCTGTGAACTTTCAGCCGTGCATGTCTGCTCGTGGATTGGAGGGGAATGAACCCAGGAGGCCGCTGGCCTTTTTTCAATTAACAGTTGCAGTACTTCCCTTTTGTTTCTAACGTATTGTGTTACAGCGCTGTACTTTGTATTGTTGTAGTGTTAGATAAGGCTCCATTGTGTAACTCTGCCTTTTTTTTTATTTAAACCCCGCAGGTGGACTTGCAGAAGGAAACTCTGATCAACTTCCTGTCCCTGGAGGTTGGTTCCTGACTCGCTTTATCAAAAACACAGTCCGGGTAATAAAAGGTTGCATCCCGGTGAAGGCTGTCAGAGGGGCGGCGGGGCGGGGGGGGGTGGAAAGAACAGCGTGTAGAGGTCAATATCCCAGACAGGAAGAGGGAATCCCGGCTCCTTCCTGACAGTCCCGTCTGATGAGGAGCGGAGTGAGGGAACTCCCCTGCACTTTTCCTTTAACGGTCCTAACTCGGTGCCCCTTCCACACGGCTCGCATGTGCGCCTGACGTGGACTGCAGTTAACAAAACACACTCGGAGGACGTGTTAACATTCACATTCCAAACTTCTTACCAGGATTTTTTTGGGGTGGCTCATAAAGTCCCGGGTTCATTTCCACAAAGACTAATTATACAGTGAGGGACACAAAGAAAGCTGAAACGTGCTCGTAACACTTCACTTGTGTAAGCAAAGGCCTCAGCTCCAGACATGAATGGCCCACCTATCCAGTCGGGCCGGTTCCAGCACATGTGTTAAAGACAACACATTAAGTGTATTAAGCCCCTGACAATACACAGTGGATGTTGCTGGGAAGGGCTGCTTTTAAAAGGGGCAAATTACCAGAAGTTACAAAAAAACAGCAAACTCTGTGAACCCTCTGATGTTTGCCGGGTTCACTGCCTTGCCACACTTGAAAAAAACAGACTTCAGTCGCAGATGGAAAAACCTCATTCATGTCCCTGAAAGACGCTCGTTTTATGATCTTCACAAACGTGAGGCTTTGTGATGCACAGTGCAGGGCAGTGTACAGGCTCGGTTTGAGTAGGGCTGAACTGTAATCTGTTGCTTGTAAATAATATTTCTGCTTTTGTATTTGGCTTTAACACCTTCTTTTATTTCTTTTTTTATTTTATTCAGTTTGAAAGTGAAGAGCAGTTCAACAGCAGCGTCAAGACTCTGCTGTCTCGTCTCCCGAAGCAGCGCTACTTGAAGTCCATCTGTGATGAGATCTACCACTATAAGATAACCAAGAGGTGCCGGTTTTCATGTTTTACTTTTTTTTTTTTTTTTTTTTTTAAATTATCATCACATTTAATCATATATGGTTATGAGTGAAGACAAAGAACCAGTATCGCAGCTGTATACAGAGTTCAAATTGTATTTCGTTTTTAAAAAAAGAAGACAAACTTAAAAAAAAAAAGAAGAAAATTGCACTCAGCTTTACAACAGCTTTAGAAAGAAAGCCATCTAAAATTAACAATAATAACAATAATCATAGTTGCATCAACATAATAGTCTTACCACTGAAAGCAGAGGATGATTGTGTAGTCTGAATTCTATCTTACTCCTTGCTAAGATCAGATGCGAGGCAACACATTTTCATCCACAGATTTAATGGTTGATAAATTGAAAATAAGATTAGTGAGCCACTTCCTTTTTCTTTTTTTTCCTCAAAGAAAACAACTGCTGCAAAACAGTTATCCTTTACCAGACAAAACTTGCCTTTTACTGGTGGATCTCTTAATTTCCATGCCCAAACTCGAAACACATTTTATTCCTTAACAAGTGACAAAACTGAAGAATAAAGTTTCTTAAGCAGTGATTCAACTCAACATGAGACTTTTTTCCCTTAATTTTGAAGTTTGAAGTTTTGGAGTTCATGTTTTACTCTTAATGTCTGATATTTGTATTTCCTTTTTGTTTAATAGCTCTCTTTTGTATAAGGTTGAAAAGTCTCTGTTTTGTATTTTTCAAAATGCACATAAGAACCCTGCTTGAAGCTGAGGATGAGCCCCCCCCCTCATTCTTTAAAAGACAAATTAAGTCACAAGCAAACAGTATAATATGTTGAAGGGAATATTCAAAAATAGAAAGACTTCCTTTTGCAGGCAGCTGACATCCACAGACTCCAGGTGTAACAGGGGCCCTCAGGCCTTCAAAGAGAGCCGTTAGACATATAACCACCGCCTTGTTGAACATTAAATCCTCAGTTGATCCGACTTCCTGAGGTGAAATCTGGAGGAGGGTTCGCCTTGTTTGGTCTTCTGGTGTCGGGCTCATAACACCTCGCTTGACTGATGGAGGCCCCACTTCCCTGTGCCTGAGCTTTAAATGTGAATGGCACGTAAGGAGATCCAGCGGATTTTGCTTTCTTTTTTCTTTCTCTCCGAGTGAGCTCGTTACGAGAAAAATCAAAGCGTTTTGGAGAGCAGTTGGTTTTAATTTACCGTCTCTGCTTTGTGTTGGAGTTGCCATTTAGGGGGTAAGAGTTGATGAATGAGCATCACAGAGGCAACAGTGAATGCATTCAACATGTGCTTTTATGCTTTTGTTTAGTTGTTTTCATCAGTTGCACTGATGAGCACACGCAACTATATCCAGATGAGTCGGGTAAAGGCCTCATGCAACAGTCCGTTTACAAGAGCGGGGCCGTACACCTCTCGTTTTTTTCTTCCTTTGAGCCAAGGCTACTGCTTTCATGCAAGCCTGTGTCTTCACCGCTGTTTCAACTCTTCCACAGCCCCGCGAGGCAGCACGGAGTTTGGCCTGAATGATGTCACGAAACAATTCTATTGACCGTCCGCTTTTCAGCAGGCGTATCGTTTACCGGGCGTCTCATCACGTTAATGCTTGCTCATTAGCGCTAAACCTTAACAAAACAGCAAGGATTAAAGGATTAGTGATCCAGGTATTTGGTCCCGAGTCAAAGCGGAAGGCACGAAGAAATTTGGCCGTACTGGATGATGATGATGATGATATAACCCGGTCGAGTTTTCCATCCAGAAGCTGCTGTACTTGATCCTTCAAGTACTTGAGCTATTTTGACTGAGCGTCATATAAAAGGAATTTCAGGTTCAAAGAATCAACTTTGGTTCCTGCTTGCTGTGAATTATGGTGCTCCGTCTCCCTAGAAATGTACTTTGAATAAACTGAGACGGCTTCTTAGTTCCTGGAAATCCTCTTGGTTGAATTTCAGGGAATTTTGAGAATTTAAATGAAGAAATCCACATTTTCTACCCTTATTGTTTAGTTATATAACGAACATGTTGTGCTCTTCCAGGGTGGGCGTGGTGGTCTTGTACAGCTACAAGGATGACTACTACAAGATCCTTCTGTGAGCACCGAGGGATTTCATGGACCTGGGAGGTGTTCCACTTCACCTGAGCTTCAGCCAGCTCTGGGAGCTTGTTTTTATACTTGGATCTGCAGAATCAGCCTGAAGATTTGCTGGATTCATATCTTTTTTTCTGTTTGGAGATTGTGAAGACGTGAGCCCCTAAAGACAGAAACAACCTTTGTTTTACCAAGTTGAATGGTTATTCAGCTATTAAAACCAAAGTCTGTATTTTTCCTTCAAGCTTTTGGAGTTTCCTGGTCTACCCGAGAGGTTTACTGTAATTCATTGCCTTAATACGATGACAGATAGAAAAGAGAAAGGGCTATTCACCCCAGATTATGTGTCATGAATAGAGGAGTGTTACTTTTTAAAAAGAAAAAAAAAATAGAAACAGAATGGAAAGAAGGAATAAAGCACTTTTTTTCCTATATGTTTTGACTTTCCGTGTGTGTGTGTGTGTGTGTGTGTGTGTGTGCGCGCGTTTGTGCGTGCGTTTGTGCAAGACTCAAGAATAAAGAAACTCTTCAGTCCTCAGTTATTTGACTGAATATTGAGTACTACCGTATGTGTGGTAAAGGTCTGTTTGTGCATTAAGGAGAATTTTCTATATTTCTGTGTCAATTTAAATATGTGAAATAGAAAGTACAGCCATTTTTTAACTCAAATTAACAAAGTTTTACAAGTCTGGACGTAATGTAAAAAGGAATAAATAATGACTAAACAAAATCGAGGCCAAAATGCTGAAGCAGTGTCTGAAGAGCAAAGTATTAAATACCTTGTGGAATCATCTTTAACAGCAATAATTTATAGATTGATCAAGAACTGTGAAGTCTAAGACATCAGTCTATCAAATCACGCTGAAGAGTTCAAGCCGCTCTTTTCACGCCAAAGTTTGAAGGTATTCCATTGTTTTTCATAGAGAAGCCATTTTTTACCATCTAGAAATAATCAAACCTCCAGATTTAATTGTAGTGCAGCTAAGATGTTATTAAAGTAAATTACTGGTGTAAATTTACTTCCACGCTGTCTTTACTGCATTCATGTGTCCATGTTGTAACAAGTGAATTGGTGTAAAATCCCACAATACAGCGTTCCCTCAAATACAAAGTACTTCATGTGGTACAATACCAGACTCCCACAAACCAAAATACCCTTTGAAGCTGTCGCCACAGCATTTGAGTGAGGTTGAGGCCTGAAACTTGACTACGCCACTGCATCGCCTTGTCTCTTTTCTTCTTTAAGCATTTTAATTTGCGTTTATTTATATACCGTAGCAGCAAATCGTGACAAATGTCACCTCAAAGAACTTCAACGCTCATTCCAAATTAGTTCAATTAATACAAAACCAATAAGATGAGAATAAAAATGATTGCGTCGCTAAGGAAACCAAAATTTGCAACAAACTCTTCAATTCAACCCCCCGTCCTGAGCAAGCACCAGGTGACTGTGGACAGGAACAATTCCCCTTTGACAGGGAGAAACTGGCAGAACCAGACTCAAGAAGGTCGGCCGTCTGCCTCGACCACATCGGGGGTTGAGAGGACAGGAACCACAACGGATCAGGAGCACCTGCTGGGAAGAAGGAAGCTTGGTTAATAACGACGGTAATAGTGCCATTAATAAAGATGGGGTAGAAGAGAACAGAGTTAGTGCATCATGGGAGGTCCCGCAGCAGTCTAGGTCTATAGCAGCATAACTAAGAGGTGTTTCAGGGCCCATGAGCTTTATCAAAAAGGTAGAGAGGGTGTCTGTTTCCCGGACACAAACTGGCAGCTGGTTCCACAGGAGAGGAACCTGATAACAGGCTCTACATCCCATTCTACTTTTAGAAACTGAGTGATGTGCTCCGCTTGGAAAATATCCCTCCAGCACTATGCTTGATATTTATAAGGAATTCATGTTGTTTTGTTTCTGGTACTCATTTGTGCATTGAGAGCCACTGAGTAGGGTTGCCACCTTTCAGAAATAGAAATAAGGGACGCCCTGATTTCAGCAGCGCAGGAGCCAAAAAAAAGCCCCTAAACTTCTAAACTGAATAAAAATGTGTTTATTTTATAAGAAAAAACAAAATGCTTTAATAGCATTGAACTTGCATGACTGTACAGACAGACAACCATACTAGCAACTGAAATAGTCTCCTATGCTACGTATGTCCACATCAGCCCAGATGTATAATATAGCCTGCAGGTGAAGAATATGGTGTAAAAGTTAATTTATTTCAATAATTCAACTAGAATATGGTGTAAAAGTTAATTTATTTCAATAATTCAACTAGAATATGGTGTAAAAGTTAATTTATTTCAATAATTCAACCAGAATATGGTGTAAAAGTTACTTATTTCAATAATTCAACTAGAATTTGGTGTAAAGGTTAATTTATTTCAATAATTCAACTAGAATATGGTGTAAAAGTTAATGAAAATACGGTACAAATCGCGTCCCGTATTAGTTCAATACGGGACGCAACATTTTTTTCTCAAATAAAGGACAATTCCGTATTTTACGGGACGGGTGGCAACCCTACCACTGAGCATGATGACCAAACGAAAGTGCTAACATCTTGCGCTTATTAGCATGAGCAACTCCAGAGGTGTTGTTTATTCAGATGGCTGTGCTGCCAGTAGAGCCTGAAGCCTGAATTATGGTTCTGCGTCAAACCAACGCAGAGCACACGCCGTCGCCGTGACGCCGTCGTGAACCCTTCGGACTTCTCCGTCACTCCATTTCGCCGCGGTGCAGTACCCCCCGCGGCCGCTAGTTAGCGATCTTTTCCTGAATGGTTTATCCGACTTTTTCCGGTCACAGTGAATCAAAGAGATAAGGACAACTATTGTGCAAAAAAACAAAACAAAAAAAATCACACATACAAGAAGAAAAGAGCGCTGAAAGTTCACGACTGCCTCAAACTGGAAACCGGAAATGCGTTGCTTCCAAGTGAACCAATCACAGCCCTCTCCGTCTGCGTGTAGTCTGCATCGCCTCTACGCGTGGTTACAATTATCGGGAGGTGCACGTCAGTGACGGCGTGTGGTCTGCGTCGACGCGTACCATACGCCGTAGGCACGGCGTCGTTTTGACGCAGAACCATAACTCAAGCTTGAGAAGTAGCTCTCAGAGCTTTTTGCAAGTTCTCAGAGCACTGCACTTTGTGACCCTGGGGTCAGCTTCATGGGATGTCCACACCTGGTACGATTGGCTACTGTTTTGGCTGTTCACCACTGTAAATACTGAACTTCAAATAGTTTGGAAGCAGCCTCTTAACCCTTCTAAGATTAACTGGCAACAGCAGTTATTTCTCTAACATCTTTGCTGATGTATTTCCTTATGGCATTGTGTTAACACACACACACAAATAAAGCTTCTATCCTCCTAGAGGTGCTTTCTCTCACTGGTGATCAGTTGTATGTGTGTAGTTTATATTTGTTTTGTAACACCTGGCTGATACTTAACCCCTTAATTCCCGTGAAAGTCGTAGATGTGTACTTCACACCCTGATACTGTTGATGCTCGTCGAGTGGGAAAAGGTTGCAGAAGACTTCCACAGTCAACGAGACAATTCAGGAAATGTCCCAAATATCCTTTCCAGGAGTGGTGATGCATGAACAAGGTCTGTAAATATCTAGAAAGTCAAATAAAACCGTAAATAATTTCCCTGAGAACATCTCGTACAATTAGGCCACTGCATAAATATCACATTTATGAAATACGGTGGTGGTACTATCAGGCTTTAGGCCCATTTTACAACTGTGTCGGGGCGCCTTGACAAGGAAATGTTAGGAAATCTGATCATTTCTGAATTTTGAAGTCGTTTCACAAAAACTTCATGCACACTTCATTTGTTAAAATATCTGCATCAATTTCATTTGAAGCGATATGTGATTCATTTCGCTGTCTCGAGTTGCTCTGACTTGTTTTAGAGCACTATGTCACACATCAACAAAGATGACACTAGCTTTCAGAGCTGTAATGAAGGTGAGTAACAGAAATGTCCCGTATGATGAAAGACAAAAACGAGAGTGGGACCAAACAGGAGTCCAAACAAACCTTTCAATGTTGTAGAAACAATGTGACCTCCAGCCTACAGGGGGACCCACTCAGCTAAAGATTACACAAGTTCCTTTGTACTGCTTTAATAAAATTTAGCTTAAATGTTGTAACTAACTTGAGACAGAAGAGATTCATAATAATCCTGAGAACAAAAACCTTTCAAACAACTGTGTTTCAATGTGTCTTTGTATCTGCTTGCTAGATGATGCTAGAACCTACATTTCATATCAGCCCGACGTCTGAAAGCCGGCCGGCCTCTACAAAACCCATCTACAAATCTCCCATTTTGAGCAGAAATCCCAAAGCAGGTGAAGAAAAACCACCGATGCCGCAAACGTTCACATCACTGGGCTTCGGGGATTTCAGGTCAACATACCAATACGAGCCCCTTTGGTTCACACATTTATTTTTCAAAATAAGTATCAATGTTACAGTTTATAATCTAGGAAAACATATTTACAAGATTTGCGACAGTGAAATAAATAAGATTGTAAAGAATATAGGAGATAGAAATGCTAAATGGTCTACAATGTACAGCAGCTTTGGCTACTAAAAGTTCATTTTCCAAAAAAGAAAAAAGAAAAACAACAAAAAACTCAAACTATAGTTTAGTATTAATAAATAAAGCTATGTAAAAATAAATAAGGTACTCTTTTCTTCCTACTAATTTAAACTATCTTTTTTTTTTAACAAATAAAACAAAGAACTGCGCAAGCGTTTACAGTTACCTCTTCGTTTTAAAGCATACGTTTAACCGGACTCAAATGTATTGAAAACACTTCAGTATAAACTGGCTTCGAACCAATTTTGGCATCATCATAGTCTTTGTATTGAGATATTGGCAATAGTCTGAGAAGGCTTATCCCATAGGCTCGGGGCTTGTTTCGCAACGCTCCGCGTTGTACTGATCAGATCAGACTGGCACGGAGCCTCGAGCTGCAGCTGTGTGTCCACTCAAGTGGTTTCACATCTCTGTGTACTTAATATGTCTAATAAAATCCCTGATTAGGGCCTTTATCCCTCCAGGAATCCTGTAGGGAGCTTTTTTTCCCTCTCTTTTCTACACTGGCTCCAAAGAAAAAGTGCTATGTCTTTCAAAAAATGCTGTGTTGTTGTCATGTGCGTACACACTTTTAGCAAGCTCCCCTTATCTCAACGCATCACATTAATGAGCCGGATATGAACAAAGAAGATCACAGGCCTTTCACGGTCACGGGTGGGTCGCTTGCTTTTTTTTCTTTGATGTGGTTTTTATAACAAACGTTATAAAATTAAGGCTTTAGTCAGGGTTTCATTTGAGCTGGTAGCTCTCTGCGCACATAGCTGTGAATGAAGTGAACCGCGGCACCCAAGACATTCCTCATAGATTCAGATGAAGGGTCTGGCATCACTTTTTCTTTTTCTTTTTTCTTCTTTTCTCCTGATCCACTGCTGTTCATAAAAAAAAAAATAAAAAATGGAGCAGCGCCCCACTTCTTCGGGTTGATGGGTATTTATCTGGCCCTTTCACATTTTCACTTTTAAGCTGACCCTACAAAGATGCGCATGATAGAGAAAAACAAAAGGAGAGGTGGCAAGAACAGCACAACATCTATCACAAATACTGTAGAAATATACAAAAGCTAAGAAAGAAACCACACATTCTAGCAGGGGACTGGATCCGGGGGTCTTTGAGAAGCCTGATGTTTGGCCTGAAGAACGCTGTTCCTCATTTTCTTTGGGCTTCCTCCACACAACGGTTAGATCCATGATGCACGGCTGATCTTTGTGGGCCATGCATCTTCGATGTCCCCTTTAAAACACAAACCCTCCCCACGTTTCACGTCTTCATATTGCCCCGAAGTTCCAGTTTAAAAAGGAGGCAATAAGAAGCAGAAATATTACAGTGTTTACAGTCAAAGTCTGATTTCGACAGAGGAGCCTCTCGGCCGATCGGAAAGGACGGCCAGGGGTGTCCTTTGTATGTCCGTCCACCTCCCAGCACGTCACTCCACCTGAATGTCCAAAAGCTGAAGGATATGGACAAATAATAACAACCATAAAAAAAGAGTGGTCTCTTGTTTTTTGTCTGTAGTAGAGCATCCTTGGTTTAACAATCACACAAAGGGGAGGGTTGGGGGGGTTGGTGGCTCGCGGGTGAGTCACGGCGAGAGATCCAGAGGTTCGGGACGCCTCTGATCTGCACAGTTCTGTTGTTGGTGTTGTTGTTGTTGTGCTTTAGCGTGGCGTCCAGTCACTGCCCATGCTCAGCTTGGCCCTGGGGATGGTCATCTTATCTGGACAGCCGGAGCTCATGTCCGGAGAGAAGTGGATGATGCCACAGTCACTCCTCATGTTCTGAAATTTGTTCTCCTTGGAGGGTTCCATGTAGACCACCGAGTTCTTGTTAACATGCTTCTTCAGGATCACCGTCTGCGGAGGGACGGAGAGAAAAACAGCCCGCTGAGACACCAGGATGTAGTCCACGGCCGGTACGTGACAGCAGCTTTGTAAATTATGTAACTTAAGCATAAAAGCACGTTTTTTTTTTCTTTTTTAAAGGAAAGATTATTTCTTTTGGCATTAGCCTCATTTTAAAGTTGAAATTTTATGAGAGACATGACCTTCTTCTAAAAGAACACAGCAAAAGGAAGCTGCATCCATCTTAAAGGCATGACAGCTTTAGCACGGCTAAAGGAACTGAGAGATTAAGGAAACTATTTGAACTGAGTATTCAGCTGGAGGGTGTCTCTGTCGTTTATCCCCCTTTTAAACCCTCGCTGCAACATGAGCAGTTTCTTTCGTAATTTACGGATGATCTCTCACCTTCTTTGGCGCGCTGTAGCACGACATCTGCACCCACTTCTTCTTCTTATTGATGAGCAACGCCACAATGAGGAAGATGATGATGGCCAGGAGGAGGCCCGCCAAGATCCAGGCGGCCGACTGGTAAACCAGGGCCATCTCCGTCTGGCTGGGGTAGTTCTCACCTGCACCTGGCTCGTCTGGGGCAACACAAGTTTGAAACATCCGTCACATGACTTGGCGGGAAGAGTTTGGGAAAGACGGCAAGGATTTGAGAGGATGGAGTCTAGGGCTGGGCGATATATCGAGATTTTAATATATATCGATATATTTTCAAACGCGATATGGTACGAGACAATATCGTTTATATCGATTTAAAAAAAAAAAATAATAATAATTTTAATGATTTTGAGTTTTGTTATTTGCACAACTGTCAACCTCAGTGGAAAAGTCTGCCTGTTACTGTCTACATTGTATTAATTGCACAGTGTATTTTAATTTAATTGTTATGCAGGAAAGGGATATTTGTTTTATTTTATTCAAGAAGAATTTTTATTCTATATATGCAGGCAGTTTATTTTTATTTCATTTGTTTTATACATTTTGATATTGTGCAGACCTCTGTTAATAAAGGAACCTGTGTGACATTTGGCACGAGGCTTTGTATTAAAACTGACTGTTTTTTTAAGGGTTTGCCTCAGAAAAAAATGAAGCTAACAGAGATGCTATGCTATAATGCTTTGGGGGAAACCCCAATTAAGGCACAGAAAAAATATCGATATATATCGAGTATCGCCATTCAGCTAGAAAATATCGAGATATGACTTTTGGTCCATATCGCCCAGCCCTAATGGAGTCAGTGGCGTTTCACCGGGCGGCTGACCTGTGTGAGCGGTGATGGGCGGCGTGGTTGCCGTGGTGATCCACAGCGTGCTCCCCTCTGTGGCGGCAGCGGTCGTCTTAGAGGCCCCGGTGGTCATCCTCACCGGCGCTGACGTTGTGACGTCTGTTCAGATGGGAGCGACATACCAACATAGTGTTATGCAAAAACGTCCAAGGAAAAGTATTTGTAACAATGACTAAGTGTTTGCCCTCGCCGGCGTCTCGGCTGATAAGCTGCGTTTCAAGGATCTATCCTCTTAGCGTTCCCCCTGGACCACTTAGTGAAAGCGTTATGTGAAAAGCTCTGTTTTCCACTGGGCAAATTCAATAAAAAAGGGCGAGGTGAAACAGCTATATATCAGCGGGAACAATGGATGCCTATGTTGATGTTTTCCTCTACAGGAAAGGCCGACATGGAACTTTGCCCTGTTGTGCCTCTGCAGGTGAGCGTTGCAGGCCGATCCATGGAGCAGGAAACACGCGTGCGGATGCTCGGGGAATGTTTTTGCTCTGAGTGGGCCGTGAATGTGTCACAAAGAATGTTTAGCTTGTGATCATGTTTGCTTATGCAGCGCCAGAGTGGCGAGATCTCACAAAAACAAGCATGCGCGCACATATTCCATTCACCGGCGCATGCGTTGATATTTCCTGTTTTTTGTTTCAGACATGCCGCTTCGTAAAATCAACAACATTCCCCAACAATAGTAAAAAGTTAGAAGACGTCAGAAGGCGGTTTTATCCTTTTCTGCCACACGCGACCCCGGAACTCACCGAGACAGTGCGGGCAGCACTGGCCCTTGCGCAGAACCGGTACCCTGCAGTTGGCAGGTGGGCAGCGCTGGGAGAAACACTGAATGGTGCCGTTGTTGCAGGTGCAGCTGGTGCAGGCGTTGGCCTTCCAGGAGTCGCCGGCCAGCAGCACGTCTCCTTCGCCGGTGATGCAGTACGCCTTCTGGCTGTTGTTGACGGGCAGCAAGGGGCTCAGCGTCTCCTCTACAGGTGGAAATCAGGGGGAAATCGGATTAGCAACAAAAACGATGGGCGAAAGAAATGACGAGCAAACAATTGATGGAAAACAGCCTGAGAGAACTGCTTTTAAATGACCCCTGCATCGAACCCTGCTGTATCTCTCAATCCACAAGAGTTACCAGGCTTTAAGGTCTGCTTACAAGATAAGACGCTTTACAGTAGCACAAACAAAGACAAGTGACTCCATATGTCAGCTGTCAGCTCGGTCTCAGACCTTATCTCCCTCTTTTTCATCGCACCCCCACGGGTCGGAGATCTATGGCCTTTCTGTGACGGGGGTTGGGCTGCGTCAGTATGTACCCACTGCACTTTTCTACTGTACACATACATCACAGAGCCTGTCAGTGAGATGTGTGTTATTCCCACATTCCTGGTGACCAGACCCATACATTTATCAAAGCCTGGCCTTTGACAGTCTGCTTTTGTGAGGGGAGATGCAGCGATAAGGCGGGCCGGCATTCCCAAGGAGCAGCTCTCAGGAGCAGTCAAGCATTGCTGATTTGAAGACCTCATGCTTGGGAGTGCTTGGGGTATGTTGTTTATATGTTTATAAATACGTAAGAGATACTAAAGTGTTTAGGGTTCTGTTGTAAATACATTATGTGTGCATCTGGTTTGGAGTTTGCTTACATGTACATTTGTCAAAGTGTATTCTCCTAACTGGGGAAATGGCAAACATTCAGCACAATTCCTTTTTCAGCAATCTGTGACTTGATGAGCCTCTCGTGAGGCCCGCTGGATGAAAGCGGGTCCACATGTGCCGCCGCTCTCCTGGAGGATCTCTGTTTAAACCCATCCAGTCTCGGCCGGTTCCTTTATGAGCTTCTGTCCCAGACATAAAACAGCCCAACAGATCAACGTTCCCTTCAATTACCTGGGCACACGTGGCAGCAGTTGTCCTTGTTCCTGGTCGGTGTCTGGCAGAGCGCCGGGGGACACACCTCAGTGTCGCACAGGACGCGTCCCTTCCTGCAGGTGCAGCGCGTGCACTCGTCCAGGTTCCAAGTGTCCCCCTCCACGTAAAACTCCCCTCCAGGTGCCCGACACACCACCATGTCCATCCCCTCGGGCTGCCCGCTGCCCGACTCATCTGCAGCAGAAAGGACGAGGAAGAAGACACGTGGCTCAACGTCAGTGTTTGCAAGAGTGCATAGCTGCTGAGAGCTGCCGACACTCGTTCACTCCTGAATATTTGAACAGGCAGCTGATTCACTCCTTCATAAATATGAGCAGATGGAGGCTGTGTGTTCATATGTTCGAGGGGGCAACAAGCTGAAGTTCTGCAGCAATGTTTGCATGCTTTAACCTCTCAGGTTTGATTGGATGCTTCCGTTGTTCGTACAAGCTTGTCATCATGTTTTTGACTTGTTTTGACTTGGGAATACAATATACTTGTCATGAAACTAATGCAGGCAAATTGTTTTAAACTAGTCGGGACAGGAGCATGACTGCAGGCGGGCTTTTTTAGCATGGTGGTTTGGCATTGTTTGGCATTTCTGACATAAGTGCACTCTTGAGGTGTACGGTGCCTTCACAGACTGGAAGTTACATATGCCTTCATGGATACAGCATTTACAGAAATAAGGTTGTCTTTTTCACACATGGGTCATCTTAACGGCACAGATACAAATGTTATATACAAGATCTTCCTTCTTCTTTTCATCATTTCTTTTGTGTTAATTCCGATATTCATTCTTATGCCACAAGGCACAAAGATGATTTTAATTTACCGTTTTGTAGAACATGGAAACATCAATCTTTCATCACTTACAGAGGCCCCCACTTGTGGAATTCACTCAATAAATCTCTTAAATCATCACCATCCTTGCCAATATTCAAAAAACATTTAAAGAACTTTCTTATTGTTTCATCTTTGTAATGTTTATTATTTTGATCTGAGTTACATTTTCTTTTGTGTTTTTTTGTTATTTTTACTCCCCCTTGTGTAGCTTTGTTTTGTTTTTTATTTATATATGGAAAGGATTCTATATAAGCCACTAGGCTTCTTCCTTTCCTTGCATATTATTTCATTGTTTTTCATTTTTTGTTCATATTTGTCTTATATTGCTAAATAAATAAACTAAACTAAACTAAACCAATTTGGTGAGTGCAGATTAATGTGAGCAGACTGAAACTCTGAACTAAAATCCAAACTCCAACAACCCGAAGTTCCCCCCGTATTTGCGGATAGATGCGGACACGCACCCTCACAGGTGGGACAGCACTGGTCAGGTTTGACGACAGGATGCGAGCAGCTGGGCACGGGACAGGAGATGAGCACGCACATTTCCCGCCCGGAGTGGCAGAAGCAGTCCCGACAGCCGTCGTGCCAGCTGTCGCCCTCCTCGTACCGGTGGCCGTTAGAGGTGAGGCAGTAGCTGGGCATCGGGGCAGGGACAGTGGGGCTGGGGACACGGTCACTTTCTACAAACACAAACATGGAACGTTTAGTCATTTATCCGCTGTGGCAAAGAACCTGCAATTACATTGTGTCTTTATTTAAAAGTAGTTTGATAGGAAATAAGGGCAGCGACCAAGCCGGTGCCTGACTCATCATTTTCAATTGAATGGCTTAAGGATAAGCCATTAAAATCACATACACACATCAGTTTCTAATAGACTTTTCTCTAACATTTAACTTCCTCATCATTTATCTGCATACATATCCCAAAGAGTATGACTGCCTCAGGGAGCTTTTGCACTGCTGGGAATTAAGGGTGTAACGATTAGTCGAAAAATAATTCAGCAGATAGAGGCATTTTCTTCTTTGTTGTCTCTGTGATTTGCATATGCTCAATAGCGGTCAGCCGCTATTTTCACCACACGTGTTTTTCAACAGAGTGGGCCATTAAGGATATTTGTATTGTATTGCACCAATCACCCCAACAAATTCCTTGTGCGTATTTAACAAACTTGGCAATAAACCCTTTTCTGATTCTGATTCTGATTCTGATCTTCCTCCGTCCCCTCCTCTTTCTGTAGACAGTTGCACATGTGCAATAGACTTCAGCGCCAGGGAAACAATGTGGCTGCGACCGGCAGGCAGAAAAGTTCATTAAAAGATGTCTCTTTGAATGAAATGTCCATCTTTCTTGTTTTTTTTTTCATTTTTAATTAGCACATTTTTTAAACAACCTAATGCAGAATTTCAAAGCTGAGAGCTAAATAATATTATGCGGTTCATAATCCAAATATTTGACTAATGGATTAACAGAATAGTCATTAGTTGCGACCCTACTGGGAATGCGGCTGCAGCTGTAAGGAATTCGGAGCAACGGCATCATAAAGTTTGGCCAGTGTATCCTTTGTGAAAGGAGGGAATTCAGAGAATTTGACCAGCTTTCGTCATGCCTGTCACTTCCATACTTCTGGGTCATTAGGTCTTGCCTGCCCACTGAGGAATCTTCCTAAAAATAAAGTCCAGCGCTCCCGGAGACTTTATTTGGAGGCAGAAAAAGAACAAAAAAAGAGTCCAACTGTCACTACTCAGCTTTTGAAGCTTGAAAGCGTCTTTGACAAAGTTGAACGCGGTGAACCGCACGGATGAGGCACTTTTTCTGATGGTTTTTCACTTATTTTTGCATCTTGAAAAACAAGTACATGAAAACACAAAAACAAAACAAATAATACCTAAAAAAAAATAAAAATAAAAATTGGAAAATAACAATTTGGGCACATACAGAGACACCAATTCAAGAGTTTCAAAATCAGGTAAAGCGTGGTGGTCAGTGGTCAGTGTGTGGACAGGAGGGGCCCTGCCACTCTCACAGCTAAAAGAAAACTGTGTGAAGCTGAAATATTTATAAAATACAGCTAAACTGGCAACATAAACTCAACCCATGAAATGTAGCAGAGAGTAAATACGGTTCCTGAATACCAGCTTTGAACTGAGGGGGCTGGGGGAATCTAATTAGAGCTGCACACGCTTCCCCTGTATAAAGATAAACACCAACGGGGACCAAAACAAGCATACTGTACATAAGAAGGCTCACGCCAGAGCAGCAAAGAGTCACTTACTTTACCCCCTACTTCAGTACGAGGGTCCAGAACTGCTGTTAATCATCAAGATTTAACTCCACATGGCATATAGAGACGAGGAATCTCTATAGCGTGATTGGATTTACCATTTATGGGTCGTGTAAGTGTTGACTTAGTGGTGAGGGAGGTATGAAAAACTCAAATTATAATCAGGCCTCATCCATGAGTGTTCGTCTGATGACAATAAAAACTTCTGATCTGAGAGTGGTTAAAAAGAAATGCTGGGAGGCTTTTTCCCTTTCATGGGGTTTGCTCATGTGTTCTGCACATTGATATGGCATAAGTTTTAGGTTTGCTGTCCTTCCAGACGAACCCCCCCCCCCCCCAACCAAAGACTTTATGTAAGGATTGCTATCCAGTTCTGGATTGTGTTCATCTCTTGTATCCATCCATTGTCTATAACTATTATGTCCTATTCAGGGATGCAGGGATCTGCTGGAGCGTATCCCTGCTTCCTCTGAGCCGGAAGGCAGAGGACATGTCACTGGTCCATCCCGGTGCCACGTGTAAGTGGACGAAAATCAACACACCCCTTTGGTTCGTTTAGAACAGGGGTCGGCAACCCAAAATGTTGAAAGAGCCATATTGGACCAAAAACACAAAAAACAAATGTCTGGAGCCGCAAATGAATGAAAATGAAAAGTCTTGTATAAGCCTTAGAATGAAGGCAAATGGCGAAAGGTGAAATGTCGAGAAAAAAGTCGAAATGTTGAGAAAAAAGTCGAAATTTCGAGAAAAAAGTCAAAATTTTGAGAAAGAAGTCGAAATGTCAAGGAAATAGTCGAAATTTGGAGAAAAAAGTTGAAATGTCGAGATTAATGTTGAAGTACAATCTTGAGAAAAAAGTCGAAATGTCAAGAAAAAAGTCAAAATTTCGAGAAAAAAGCCGAAATGTTGAGAAAAAAGTCGAAATGACGAGAAAAAAGTCGAAATGTCGAGAAAAAAGTCAAAATTTCGAGAAAGAAAGAAAAGAAGATAAAGAAAAAAGGAAAAAAAGAAGAAAAAAAGAGAAAAAAGGGAAAAAAAGGTAAAAAAATTAAAAAAAAAAAGAAGAAAAAAAGGACAAACAGTTCTGAAAAAGCTCCAGGAGCCACCAGGGCAGCGTTAAAGAGCCACATGCGGCTCTAGAGCCGTGGGTTGCCGACCCCTGGTTTAGAATCACCAATTAGCCTAAAATAAAAAGCATGTTTCTGGGAGGAAACCAGAGGACCTGAAGAAAATCCATGCGAACACAGCGAGAACATGTAAACCTTGTGGAGAAAGACTATGCTAACCATGAAGCCACCCAACTGTCCATAGCAACGCTTCTTCAAGGTCACTTGTAGTTTTAGTTGTAGAAACAATAAAAACTAGATTTTTTGGGGACAAAAACATGCAGATGGTACCAATCCTGTACCTCTACCCTTAATTAACAAAGGCAGCAAGACCGCCCTGAAAGCCTGAAAGACATGCACATTTAAACAGTAAAGTCTAGCTAAATGTGCAACCTAAAAACATTATGGGATGCTAAGGACCTAAGTAACTAACAGTACGACAACTGCTTTGATTTAGATCATTACAATGACTCTTTTGCAACTTTCTGGTCACCGGACACTGAACCATTGCTCCCAGTAGGACTCTATTACCTTTACACATGCAGATGGAGCAGCCCTTCCTGTTCTGCTGATAGCCATTGGTGCAGTGTTTGTCACAGGTGAAGGGTGGACACTTCACGCAGCGGCACATCTCGCATCCATGCTTGTTCCTCCTGCAGGGTGACAAACGAGCACACGAGAAAGCACACATGAATGAAAGCTTAGTTCTGCAGGAAGCAGATCAAATCAAAGTTTAATATTGCTTCAAATTGAGGATTTCTCCAAGATCTCTGCATCACCCCAGTGTTGTGACGCAGCAAAATCCAGATGCTCAAGTCGAGTATTATCAACATCTGGACCCGCTTTATCCTCTGTATATTAGCTGCCTTTGAGGAACGGCAAATAAAAGGCTAACATGTGACATGCCTGTGGTTTGCACACCATGCCAACCTTAAAGACTCTGAAAGAAGCAATCTAAAGTCAATTCAGATGCTTTCAATTCCCCCCGCTGTCACTGTTAATGCTTCAAAAGCCTCGGGCAGCCATATAAAAGCACAAGAGAGCATTGTCTGATAAGAGCTAATGTTGACTACTGGGTTTGTTGATATTTAAGGAAAAGGACAGTGGGAAACATGCACCTTTGATGGTAACACATTTGGCTGAACTGATTAGGAAAGAAACATAAGAGTGCCCCAGTAAAGGGGTACATTTACATGAGGAAAGAGGGGCATTATGACGTGCAGGGGGGGAGAGACAGAGCTTTGGACCCAATTATCTGCCTCATAAAGCATGCATGAGCTGCGGGTTGATAAATGGGCAAAACCCAGATGAAAGGATGAGGCGCGTCTGCACTCCTCCTGGTCCCTCACTGTCTCATTTATTCTCACTCAGCCTGTCTCTCCAGGTAAATGATGACTCCCATTTTGTACCGAGGCTTCATTAAGCCTGAATAATTACTCCATTAATATCCATCTGACAAAATTAACCAGACTGTGTTACGTCCCATGAAGGTGACAGAAACTTTAGGGCTGGGAGAAGACCCCCACCTCTGCTGGGAAGGCAGCAGCAGCAGCTCCAGATGCAGCACCGAGAGGCGGCTGACCGCTGCACAAATACAGAGACACAGACCAGTGACCTCAGAGCGGGGCTTTGTTCAAAGGTGGAGGCTGGAATTCCAAGCAGCAGCGTTAGCTCCACAGGGATACAGGGGCTTTGGGAAGACATTGGGGGGCCTTAGCCAGGGACTGCTAACTCTGCACTATTTCCAGTGATGGCCAGAAGAATGCCATTCATGACTTGAGCGGTTAAAGTCAAGATTCTGATAACAGAGTAAAAAAAACAGCACTTCACATGCAATGACTGCCCTGAAAATACACTTTTTCTCCACACCAACAGATGCATGATTGCTTTTACATCCTTCTTGCTTCGGAAATGTACTTTTCAGTATTTGCAGCAGTCCCGTTTGAGGAGACAGATTTGCGCTGTGAGGCAGACGAGCTCTCAGAGGATTTCAGACTTCTGAGGCGAGACCAAAACAGCTGCTTATGAGGGATAAAACTAGGACTTCCTGCTCCTACTTTATCGCCCCCCTCCCCGGGATCCTCCACATCCTGTGTCCTCTCCTCTGCAGACATATCGGGCTCATCTTTAGCTGCGGCTCTGAAGCGCACGGGTTCAGATACCTTTCATGAAGGCCGCTTTTGTCCTGATGCGCTTCTGATTGTTATTTCGAGAAGGGATGATGATTTATGGAAAGAGGGCGGGTTCTGGGGGACCAAGTACCCTGATACGAAGAGGAGAGTAGTTTCTGGGGAGCTGAGAGGCTTGTGAAGACCTCACAGCGACACACTCTCGCACAAACAGAAAGAAATTCACTCACACGTGGAATAAACCTGGAAATGACCCACATACTGGGTTGGATCTTTGATGTCGGACGCCAAACAACTACTGTAATACTTGCAACTACTGTAAGTACGGGTTCAGTTGCACCTGATAACGTTCAATAACTACTAAACCTATTATACGACCGTGGCAATTTACTGTACACACAAGGCCTGCGCAGATAAATTGAGATAAAGAACATTTTAAAGCAAAAATGAATCATCTGACAATTAATAGCGTGGCCTTTGTGACTTAAAAGTGACAATAATCTCTTATGGTAGTTCCTAACTAAGTTGGAACATGTCTCTTGAGAGATCCTAGTCCATTCTTCATGCTTGAGAGATCATACTAACTCATCCATATAAGTATGTTTTCCATGCCGTGGCATCAGACTTGAGCTTCCTCGACAGATTCTCAATACGTCTGAGATACAGGGCAGCTCCCAGCTCTTGACTTTGGTGCCTTTCCTAAAGTTATGGATGGATTTAGACGTTTGTCTTGACTTATTGGGTCTTGTTGGAAGACCCGGCAGCCACTTAAACCCAGACCGCCAGCATATTTCTGTAACCCCAACTCATTATTTTGTTTTTTATGTACCAGAACAGGATCCTGCTCCCTAGCATCACACTCCCACCACCGTGTTTCACTGTGGGAACTATGATTTTTGGGTTAATGACCTCTGACTTCCTTCGTTAAAAACAAAAGCAGCCTCCCTGCACTTACAGAGCTCAGGTTTAGTCTCATCAGATCAAAGGATAGATCTGATGGGGGCTTATAATTTTCACCTTAGCTGCAACTTCCTTAGGCCATGAGCCAAGAGCCCAAAATTGACCAATTGCAATCAAACAGGTGGGCAATTTCTAATATGTTTTTTTTGAGTTGCTACACATCCCTATTCCCTAGTTGACAGTTTGGCATGATAGCCCTTGCAGACTGGTAGCTTATTGGTGGTTATCATGCATTTAATATATGGACCCCTATAGCGGAAATACGAGAGAAGCGTATGGTCCTTGTTTGGTATTATGGGACCTTTTGACTACTTGTTGACTACTCAGACTGCCTAAATCAATCTAATATGTTCCTCAGATATTGGAGAACTGAAATAATGGTATTTTAGGTTTCCCAGATGAAATCTGAGGCTGTTCCAGCCTTCTTTTCAGAAAAACTTCATAGGCGGAAATCAAAATTTAAGTTTTCTGTTGTGTTTCTTTCCACAGCAGAGTAATTGAATAATACCTCATTAACAAACAATTTTCACTTAAATAATATTTTAAAAGATTATAACCCATGTAGTCTTTCATGCCTACGCAAAAGGAAACCGACATGACACATTTCTGACGGATGCAGATGCCTTTCAAAGCAGCTGGAAGCAGGAATAAGAAATGAGCCCAGCTGGACTGGAGAGATGAGGAAGCTGAGTGTCAGAGGGCGTACGTACACATATCCGTAAGGGCAGGTCTTTGTGCAGGTCAGAGGTCGGCACTTGATTGTCGGAGTACTGCACTCACACACCTCACAGCCAAAATCATCCTTCTCGTATCCCATGGGGCAATGCAGGGAACAGTATTTTCCCAGGTCAGGGCAGGAGTCATCTGAAAGAGTGGAGAGAGAGAGAGGTCATCCCATCACAGGCATAGAAACCCGACAAAGAGCAAAGATACAATCTGCCATAAGGCTGATGGCAGGAACATTCCTGTGGCAGTTTGTAAAGACGCAGGTAAGTTGTGATAAATATCAGCACGTCTAGTCAAAACCAAACGGCTGCCAAATTCCTTGTGACACCAGCACGAGCACAGAGCAAACCTACGTGCGTCAGCTTTCGCTGCCCCTGAAAATCAGACCATGAAACACAAAGTGAGGAGAGAGAACTTACTGTTGAGGCACTGGCAGAGGAGGCATCCACTTTTGTCCTGATAGAAGCCGAAGGGGCAGTCATTCGCGGAGAGGGAACAGTTTTCCAGGGGTGGGCACAGCATGGGGCTAACCGTTTCATAAGAAGGCTCTGGAGAACAAAGAGATGACGGAAAGAACTGGCATGAGGGAAACTCTTAAGAGGAAAACTGGTAAGTGGTCTTGCACTTAAGTAGCACCATTTTAACTTCAGGTTTATAAAGTACTTTACATTGCATTTTCATCTCTAAGCAATACTATTCCATTGTTAGTGCTTTCATTTTTACCATCATATCCCAACAAGCACATCTGCAGGGCTCAACTTCAACAAGAAAGGTAAAACTAAGAAATGATCCACAGATCTTTCAGTAATAGGATAACTGACGGCCCACTGAGCCACGGCACCCTTGCCTGGACAGCCATCCCAATTATTTTCCTCTTTATCACAAAGAATGAGTCTGGTTCATCTGGATTTCCAGCCCCAGCAGATCCTGAGGTAAGTGATTTTGGATGGCACTCGATGGATATAGACGTGATCAGAGAAACAAAACGAAACAGAAATGGCTGATGGGTAGTAGGAGGTCCCTGCCCTGCCCGGTTGCAATTAGTCCGGTACATTTAGTACTGGTAGAAATAGATGTGAATAGGATGGATACCCACCTATTTCATAATAGAGAGTGTTTACAAGGTGAATGGATCTGAATGGCCCCACATTTAATTCAGAAAATGGGCAGAATAAGGGAGTGGTAAAAAAAAACCCAAAAAGGAAATATTATGAACAACAATTATCTTTTGTATCATAAACACATGCCTGCTATGCAACAAGCCAAACTGCTTGACAATCGGAAAACAGCAAGTTGTGAGGATTTCAGTTGTGTCTAGTCCTCCTCCATCAGCCACAAGTTAATAAACTAAAACACTAAAAAAGAATACAGTTTGACTTCAATTATAAATTTGTCAGCAGTAAATTACAGGTAGTGAAAAACAAGTCAGCAAGGCCAAACCACCATGCTTACCCATCTAAGTTTGTCAAAATACTAATTTTTGGTTTCTATAATTTGCACGGATACTTTTCAGTGCACATTATAATACTTAGTTATAAAGAGTGTGTGCTTAAAGCTCTCCAGGTGTGATGTTTCATCCATGCTTTTTGTGCCAGCTCTAATAGGTACCAATTTACACTGATCTAAACAGTAATTAAAGATAAATGTCGAGCGATTACACTGAGGTGGGCGTCTCTGTGTGAGAGATTATCTTCCACTGCCTTCTTGAGCAGGACTGTCTCCCGTTAATAAGTTGAATGTGTCTGGCTCATGCTAAAGCTACGGGTCTAACAGCGAAGAGGAGCAATGCGCCTCCTGGGCTAAAGTGCTCCAGACTCCAGGATTATTTTGAGTCCACAAAAATGAGGACAAAACAGTATATACACACACAAACACACAGAGGCATGCACACCACGGGCACCATCCTCCCCCGAACGGCTCTCGGCACGTTTCTGTGGGAGGAGCAGTTCACCGAGCTGCAGCTAATGACCCAAAAAACAAAAAGATCCACTTCAATTATGCCACCTCCTGCTTTAAAAGCATGCCCTGGCCTCGCACACACAGGTGGGTCTCATTTGAGTGGGTGGGGGTAATAAAGCAGCACAAAGAACCCTGCAGCTCAAAGAATGCTCTGGGGCCTCCCCTTGAATGGGCCCACGCCAACGCGGATTCTGCAAAACTGCAGAGCCACATGGGCTTCTACGCGTGCTTCGTTGGTTAATGTGTAGCTGGAGATCGTTTTTTTCTGCACTACAGCCTTAATGAATATACAAGGCACTAGGGCTGTGCGATTAATCGATTTTAAATCTAAATCGGATTTATTAATCAAGACAATGTTAAAAAAAGGAAAATCGGAAAATCGATTTCCCTCTCGCATGCTGCCGATTTACAGTATCTTTCAGTTGCACTTCATTCCTAATAGGGAAATTTGTTTATTTTTCTTTCAAAATAAAGATAAAATATTTGAAAAAATGTATTACATTGTCTTTTGTAGTTTTACCAAAAAAATCGAAATCGAAATCTAAAATCGGGTTTTCAGGAAAAAAAAATCGGGATTTTATTTTTGTCCAAAATCTCCCAGCCCTAGAAGGCACACATGACTTGGTCTGAAGGCCTCCTATGTACCTTCACAGAAGGGACAGCACTCTCCAGGGATCTTCACGGGGTTCTGGCAGCTCTGCTTGCAGGCCATGGCTGTGCAGTGAGGTTCTCCATCCACGCACTGGCAGAAGGTGCAGTCGTCCTCTTTCCACTGCTCCTCGTGGGCTCGCAGTTTATTATTCACCCAGCAGCTGGCCTTGGTGCTGTCCATCGACTGCAGCTCCACATCTAAAAGGGGGTAATAAAAGAGGGAGGTGAGCATTGCAGTCAAGGAAGCCTGGGAAGAGGAGAATCTTTGACCCGGCATGTATAGTTCTGTTAGGTAACGTTAAATGAAAGATACAATGCAGTGTGTTTTATACCGCACCCTCTACTGGGACTGGATAACATGAGACAGAGCGACAGCAGCGCTTTGAGAGGGATACTACACGAGGGAACTAGCAAGAAATGGAAACTTTGACCAAGAGCTAACGACAAATCCCTGTTGAGTTCAGATGTCGTAACTACATTCAGAAGTTGGGAGAGGTCCCTGGCTTTGTGACAACATACGTATGGATTTAAAATCGGGGCGATCTTGCGTCTCGACCTGAGAGAAATCACATAATTGGAAACACAGAAAGGCTGATCATTTTCATCCTTTCTGTTCCCGACGGTGTCCACTCATGTATTTAGGAAACGTTTGAACTCATCTACTGTAAGTTCCAGATGTGACCCAGTGATTTGGTGAGAAGCCGGAAAGCAATCGCTATAAAATCGGATGAAGCTTAAAAGCCGGTCTGGAGGCCGTTCTGCCAGCCTGAAGTTCCTGGTGGAGTCCTGCCCAGATTTAACTGTTTTTGGAGGATGTTATTACTCAGATTCAGCTTATTTCCTGTGCCACAGTGAAACAATACACATTCCTGTGCATCCATATGTACGACACAGCTTATAAAATGTTGTGACGAAGGTTGGTGTGTATCGTAGTGCCTGAAACTTGAGCTTCCATCCATGTGGTTGAACTTAACCTCAACAGGTTTTTACCTTTCTTGCTCAAAGTGTACTCAAAGTGTGGTGTAATGCACACACTTTTCAAAAGGTTTATCCCATTATGGTGACTTAAATTAGGCTGGGATACTTGCATACCCTTCCCTTGCTACAAGTCATCTGCATATTCAGAATGGATCGATTAAATCATCTCTTCATCCAGATTAAGTCATGCATCTTGATTCTTGAAAAATGCATCTCTCATAAGCCAGTGTCCACACCATCAAAGGGACTGCACACTACAAGCTGTACCTCCAACACGACAGCCCAGCTTTCCTGCTCTTTGTTCTCCTCCGACTCTCAAGCAGCCATTTAACTGTGGCCACGCAGACGGAGGTCAAAGCTGGCTACCATCTCCGTCCACAGGCTGCTGATAAACTGTAATGTGGCTGCCACATGTGCCGCCGGCCCCCTTTTTTCTGTTAACAATGCCAAATACACATATCAGAGCTCCCTACCTGCCTTTGAGCACATGTGTTTTTGAAAGAGCCTCCCCATTAAGTCAGATCCAGATCTTAAAAAGGCCACGTGGAAATGAATCTCTGGCTGCCACGTATGTTAACAACTATGGAAGCTGGTTGTAGAAGGGAGCCATTAATGTGGGATCATCGGGGGGTCGGGGTCACCAAGGACAGGAACACATATTGATTTTTGGCACCATTTTGGTAAAGTAATTTGATGATGTGTTGAGTTGTCACATTTGAAGAAAAACACCAAGTAAGTGCGCACACCTCTGCAGACGGGGCAGCACTCGCCCTCAGGAATGTAGAAGTTTTCACAGTCCAGCTCAGCACACTCCGCTTTGGAGCAGAAGGAGATTCCTCCGCGGCACTGACACAGCCAGCAGGGGTCCATGCGGTACACCTCTCCCTCCGAGAACTCCTTTCCGTTGTGGACACACTTGGGAGAGACTGAGGAGAGAGAGAGAGAGAAATATAGTCAGCCTTAAACTGAACTGGTTATGTTTTAACAATGTGTGCAATGCTCCGACAATTATCACAAGTATTGTCTCATTAGGACCATATTAGAAGAAACAAATCTGAAGCTCCAGAAAAGAAGCTTGCACGGTTATATGCAACCAATAAAAAGCATAATCTGTTTATATCCTAATACAAATGAAAACATAGAAATAAAAGTTCAAGTGGAGCTGAGGTGGATTCAGATGGGCGAAGTTGGCCCTGCGGGGCGGACCTGGCATTTATCAGACAATGAAACTGGGTTTGTGGGGAGGAATTTCACAAGGATCTATCAAGTCTTGAAGTGGCTCTGGACTGTTGCGGCGCGGCGCAAAAAGAAAACAGTGTGGGTCTGAGACTTTGGCAGAATCTGAGCTCAGTCTGCTGGTGGCAGGAGGACTGAATCAGCACGCTGGCATCCAAGCTTTTAGAACCTATTTCAGCTGATTTTTCCCAAATGAAATTGTTGTGCTATTTCTGAAAAACCAAAACTGTTCATGGTGAACAACTGACAAGGTGTCTGAATGTATTTACATACAGCATCTATGCGTAAAAGTGGAAAACAGGTGATGAAGTGGCAATCAGTGCGGTTACATGAACATTTAAATCAAGCTAAACACTCCAGGAAGGGGGAGTCCCGGGGCAGTCAGTAGCTCCAATTAGGATGCATTATTTGGCAATAAAAGCTCGATCTCAAGAACTTCAGCTCGGTTCAACTACAGCCCAACTAAGGTGAACACATGGCTTTTAAAACTTTGATATCAAATTCAATATTCGATATTAAAAGAAAAGAAAAACACACAAAAAAACCATATTGGTTGGAATAAGCAACAATTCGACTTTCTGTTGTTCTGCATGTAAACGTGCTGAGTGACTACGTGAGAAAAGTGAGAGAAAGTCTCATAGGAGAGTAGCCACGCTGGTGAGGTGAAAAAAATGTACTGCACAGATGGAGGGACACGTGGGGGCAACGGTTTCTATAAATGAGAGCAGAGGTTACGGCAGCATCTGTACACCATGCCTCCGAGTGCAGACTCAAAGTGTCTGCACCGATGACCCCATGCCTCCCGACAACCAGCGCTGCACCCTTAACACAAAGCAGGTGCGCCGGCCGAGTTGAAAGTGGAGCCGGGTATTTGCTGATCTTTTATTTTCCTCCTCGCCATTTTCTGCCATATTTATTTGCTCCCCCCCTTCTGTCTCTCTCTCTCTCTCTCTCTCTCTGTCTTGATTCCTGCCGTCCCATTTGCGTGCAGCAAAACCAAGCAGAGAAAATGCTATAAGCACTTTAGCTGGCTGAAATCAAAAGGCGAGGGAAACGGCTTTTTAACGCTCACAGAAGCAATAGGAAGTCACATGAGGGGATGCTCACATGCGATTTCCGCAGTGTTTGTTAATGGTAATCCCTAAAACAACTTGCGGCACAGAGTCCAAATTCCAATCATGCTTTTTGATGTTCAGTCTTCTCTAAAAATGAGGTGAGGTTTGGATGTGGACATGGAAGAGCTGTTAAAAAACACACTTCCCAAAAGTTCATCTAAATCATTTATAATAAACTGTCATTCTGGCGGCTCTTGTGGTTTACATGCATAATAAGCAGAACTAGAGTGGGAAACCTCTCCCAGTGTTGACAGATGACGGGACTCATCAACACCAGTTTAAAATACGACTTCGGCTCATGACACCAGCTCAAGCAGCGAACATCTGAGAACATGCCAGTTGTTGGCTGCGTGTTTACAACGCACTGAGCCCCCTCTGAGAATGATTAATGTGGTGATCTCAGCCTCCGCTGCCCAACCCCGACGTTAATCTCAGCATGTGCAGCACTGCAGCAAACTCTGAATTCAACGCTGATAACAGGGGACGTATTCAGAAGGTGTGCCGGCCAAAGCGTTGATAAACGGGATCATACGGGATGATTGGGATGTCAGATGACATCAGGTCAGGATTGAGTGGGCAGATCTGGGCCACGGCGCAGATACAGCTGCTCTGACACCAACAGTGAAGTAGATAGTAGATCCAAAATACACAGGTGGAGTTTATCCACACACTGACCTTGACTTGAGCTAAGTTGCAATGGAAACAAGTGAGAGACAATACAACGTTGGAGGACGATAGTTAATTAGACTTTACATGGCACTGATGTTGTGGAGACTGCTGGAAGACTGGAGAAGTTGACAGTGGGGCCCAGTGCATGTCCTTGTCCATGTCCCCGTTTGTGCAGCTTTCTAACGCAACACGCAGTCATGCGGGCTTAACGGACAGTAGAAGCGGCACAAAAGCCATCAAACCCTAGGTCCAAAGAGCAGCAGACACTTGTTATCAAAACACTGATCCCATGGCCTCCACTGCTACCATTCAGCCCCCGCCGGCCTGCCGGACTCAATTACCCTCCCCACTGGCAGACTGGAGCACATAAAAAGCATTCCCATCAATGAACTGTTGAACCTTTTCCCTTCTGGATGTGTGACCAGACAGGAACCCTTTGACACTGCACTTCTGTTGAGCAAATTCGTAGCCTAAGCACTTTTCTGGTCACTGGGTTTGTTAAGTCCATTAATTCCACGACATGGCACTCGTTTATACATCTGCAGGGGCCAGAATGGGAATTTGTTCTGTTGGTAAAACAACGAATATTTGTTGGGTGTGCAGAGTAAACAGGCCAATACGGCAGGTCCCCTCCCTGCTCTCCTGCCTCTCCTTTCAGCATCTGCCCTCTTGCATCTTTCCCCTCTGCCTTTACTCTACAACACGAGAAAAATGGCACTCTGCCTCTTCCGAGGACAGATGCTTTTTTGAAAGACCCTCTTTTATAACGTCTCTTTTTTAACCACAAAAATTTGTGGTTGCAAGTCTGAAAAAAAATGTCTTTGAACCAGGATTCTTAGCCCTGCAAGGCACTGACTCAGCCTAAAAAAAAACAAATGGTAATTATGTAATCCGCAACTTTCGCTTGTCCTGCAGGCATTTGTTCAGGAAAATAATGACCTCCAGTTGAACAATGTATCACACATCAGCTGTGCAACAGCTACTCGTAGGGGGAGATTATCCATCGTGAGCAGTGTGAAGACGAGGACAATCACCTTTCTGGCACTCGAAGACATCGCAGCAGTCTCCTGGCAGACCGCTGGCCTGACCAAGCAAGATGGGGTGCTGTCCACTTGGACACTGTGGCTTGTGGCAAACACGAAGGTCGCAGGTACACTGGGGTGATATGGAGGGGCAGCAGCCGGCAGGGGGTGTGTAACTCTTGGTCATAACTGAACCCTCGGGGCAGGAGGGCACCTGCAGAGCGGGACATTTAACCCCAGCACACCTCAGCTCCTCTGCAGAAAAACCAAAACAACACACAGAGAGAGAAATTAGTGCAAACATGCAGGGGGGGGGGGGTTGCAGTATACAACGTTATGCAAACATAAACCATGAAAGGAACATTTACAGAGTGGGCTTTTATTTAATTTTTCTCTCTTCCTTTGGGTAACACCACCTTCAACTGCTCTGGGCTCTGACAGTGCAAACACTGTTCTCCTGCAGGGGGAGGGGGGGGTTGCTGTACTCTGTGTGAGTGGATGTGTGTGAGACGGCTGCCTGTTCACAGCGTCAGTTGAGCCACTTTAGAGCGAAGCTCCTCGTGTTACGGTCCAAAAGCTGAGTTCACACAGTTGCCCACCAACACAAACTCTGCACACGGTCATCAGATCCCCACTTCAGTTTGTGACAGTTTTACAGCATTGTGTCAGTCAAGTGAGAGTGCTGCTCTCTCCTGACGCGACAAGGCTCACCGCACATCCTGCCGACGCGACTCTGATCCCACTCAGCCCAGCTCCGTTGGCCCACAATCCAAACACTCCTTCATGCTCTAAAACCAGTCATTAATAGCAGCAAACTTTCAACAGAGCCTTTCTTCTTAGCAGTTTACAGACTCCCCTTTACTCAGCATGCCAGGACGCGTTTGTCTATTCATCTGCAAAGCCGACATAATAGCTCTGATACCCCTTGTTAGAGGAAAATGAGGTGTGGGGGTACATCTAATACGGGCATGGGGCTCAGGGGTGTATTTTGGACCTTTTTCAGGAAAATAAAAGTAGAGCACCCTCTTTACAGATTAGGAGAACAGTAGTTTCTTTACAAAGGATGGATAAGTCCAACCAAAGAGATGTGTTTACACAAGTTTTCAATGTCTGTTTTGTACAGAAGCCAGGCCGAGCAGGGTTTGTGTGAAAACCAAATTGACGTCCACTCCTGTAATCAATCACTAAGTTCTCCACTCAGTGCGGTTACATGCAAATCAAGCCATTGGCAACAATCTAGCTAAGGAGTTTCTGAGAAATCCAAGTATACATGCGCGAGAAGACCATTGGTCATTGAGTGAGGTGCGTTCGAGACCGCGATGCTAGGTGGCACCACATGCACTTTTGCGTTGGCTTACGGTACTCCTTTGTTGTTTGTCTTCTTCTTCTCCTACTGTGTTGATATTCTGGCTTTTGCGGTGTCGTCACTTCCAGAAGGGGGAGTCCCGGGGCAGTCATTAGCTCGGCTAAGCGTGGGTTGCGTATACATGCCGGAATAACTCGGATTAGGACACATTATCTGGCACTAAAAGCTCGACCTAAAGAGCTTTAGTTCGGTTCGACTAAGGTGTATACATGGCTTTTAAAACTTTTATATCGGTTCACTATCCATTCATAATTTGAATGATGGCTAATGGAGATCTAAATAAATAAACAAGTCGTAAGGGAAAACCGCAGTTTATCCAACGACCACTGGAGGCTGCTTCCAAAAGTCAGTTGGCTCCAAGTCTATTTCCATCAGCCAAAGCTTACCTAAGCAGCCAGCAGCCGCTACCTTTGTTCTGTCTGAAAGTTTGTAGCCAAGAATAGAGGATGGCTGACTTTATGACCATTGACTCATTGGCCACTAACTCTGGTGCAGCTGATCTGGTTGAGCCATCTCTACCCCCGGACTCTTCCACGGACTGATGGCCAGTGGCTAGCAATGGTCCGTGCCTTATCAGAGCTCTGACAGTCCTTGTTTCAGATGTTGTCTCCACAGTAACATATCAAATGAGAATGAAGGGATACATTTGAGGTAACATTAATTAGTATCCTAGGTTAGTGTGAATTAAGCTATGCTAAAATAGTTAGCTTGTGCTTTCTGAGGTTTGGTGGGTGTGTCTCCACCAGCGGCCAGGCTTGTTCATTTTTGAATCAACTGGAGTTGATCAGAGTCCAGCTCCTGCTAATATGGCAAAGCCACTCTTCATGAACTTTATGGGTGATACCACAGATGATTTGTCTAGTTCTTTTTATTCGCGCTGGTGTATAATCTGTGCAGCAGGAAACATTTCCAGAAGTGGGTGTTATCTGGTAAGTGTTTGCATAAATTGATCACATTTACGGGAAAAATTGTGTCAACAAATGACTGTGTTTTACGGAGCATGGTTTGGTTATGAAACTGCTTGACAATCTTTGCATACATGGTTTCTGAGGGAATGAAACAGGCTTGGGTTACATAACAGTGCTTGGGGTTTTGGTATTGTGAAGTTTCCAGGAGTTGATGATGCTGATGGGCTTCCCAGACTGTTGCTGGACTGCCTCCACAGCATCAATCCAGAGGTTTCCCAGAGGTTGTGTGTCCAGCCTGACAGCTAAACTCTGGTGAATGGATCCATCTGAAATCCTTGAGTAGCTCCAAGATGTAGATTGCTCATACCCCGATCACAATTGTGCTCTGATCCTCCATTAATTCCAGTTTTTAAACGCAGATTCTCTCCTCCAACCTGATGCTCTGCTGGCTTAAGGTTAAGTAGCTGTTTGATGTCTGCCTGACCTAGACTGAACATAGAGGGGCTTTGACTGCTGCACTTTGGAGGGTGGAGGTAAAATAACTGACAAAATGAAAATGAGGAGAGGGGAAATGTTGAATTTTGCTGGCTCTGGACGGCTCTGGATAAATACAGCGGCAGTGTAAGATATCTGTACTGTCCTGTTTACTCAAGCAACCTGGGAACAGTAAAGACTGCCACAAAGCTCTCATTGATAAACCTCGTAGCTGAATGCAGTCATAGAAAATGAAAGGGGGAAACCCCAGAATTAAGGGAGGCTTCACCCATTTAACGTTTTTTCTTTGGGAGGGGGGCGTCCTAATTTTCTATGGTGGAGTTAAATAAACCTCAGTTGGTTTCAGGGCTGATTGGCTAACGTTTTACTTCCAATAAACTCTAACACAGTTAGCTGCTGCTCAGCTCAAGACCAGTTTTGCATATGAAAACCTAAAGCTTGTAAAGCCACAGAAAATGCGCTGGGACAATCTTGCACAAGGTTACCCCACAGAAAAACACTTTCTCTGTATTGTCTGTGCCTCGGCGAAGGCTGATTACTCTTTCAGTTGTGATAATGGCTGGGGTTAGAGAGCGCTGGGAAAAGCAGCTGGCAGACACACCATTGTCATTCAAATGAATAGAATTGTATCCAACTGTGGTAAGGGTCCGGTCCTTGCAGGTCTAATTAATATCATTTTTAAGCCAGAAGGACATTTATAAGCACAATAGGCGGACACAAAAGATGGAAAAAGTCAGCAGCAAATGGATTTTATCCTGTACAGTTGAGTTCTATCTCTCAGCATAAATGGCTATAATTAGTGAGTCAGCGGCCGCAGAACCAATTTTTCGAACACAATAGGAGCAAGACACGAGCTCGCTCAAACATAAAAGCCCTGATTTAGTATGCTTGATAAATTCCCTGTGCAGATTAAGCAACATGTGCTTTTTTAAATGACTCTAAAATAGCAAACAATAGAAAAACCTTTGACCAAAAAGCTCATCTTGCACAATAATATATTTCTCTCTTTAACTCACACTAACACACATACACCTCGTCCGTGAAAGGTGTGATGTGAAAACTGCCCTGTAACTAGAATGGTCTTCTTGTAAGCAATGCATATTTCCGCCAACCTCTCCACCTCATTGAAGAAAGAAAAAATCCTTCTTTCTCACCGTTTTACTTTCTTCCCTTTATGACAGGGAGAAGGAGCAGAGAACCTCGTCCCCAACCAGAGCGACTTGACCAGGCAGAGGAGGCTGTGTTGACAGCATGAGTTTACTCATGGAAAAAGCCCAACAATGTAAGTTCTGTTCAACGACTGATTTTGGAAGCAAATCAGCGGAGAACAAAGGCTTCTCATTCCAGCCGCCCTCTGTGGGTTTCTGGTCTGACCTCAGGTTTTATAAAGTTTGCTCCGCAAGGGGACACATCAGGGCCGTCTCTCACATGGAGCTGTGGGGGCCTGTAACTGCCCACCAGCAGTTACAGCTGAAAAAGTTAGTATTCTTAACCGTCTGTGCGGGTGCACACAGTAAAGTGATGACCTTGAACTGGGTCTGGGAGGAAGTCCTGGACAAAAGGCTGAAACCGGGTCACCAGGTAGAACGTCTTTGTGGGAACTCAGCATGCTATTCATCTGTATATGAGTCAAAAATATAATTTGCGTTTTGTTTGTAAATTTGTAATACAAAAAGCTAGAAAAGAGACTAAAAGGAGATGTATATCTGTTGTGGGAGTTAAATTATGGAATGACGCTAATATAGATTTACAAATGTGCAGCTCATTTTTAGTTTATAAAAAAACGATTTGTAGAGCAATCTTTTAAAGCTACAAAGGTTAATATTTGTTTTTGTTTGCTGCTGTTCTTTGATGTTTATATGTATACCGGTACATATATGTATGTGTGTATGTGTATGTATATGTATATATATGTGTATATATATGTATATGTGTATATATGTATGTATATATATATATATGTATGTGTGTGTATATATATATGTATGTATGTATTGTGTATGTGTATATATTTTTTATATATTTTGTACATTTTTATGTGTATATACAAATATATATATATATATGAAAGAATATAAAAGTATATGTATGAAGGATATATATATATATATATATATATATATATATATATATATATATATATATATATATATATATATATATATATAAAGTCTTTACTATTATATATGTAAACCAAATTGGTCCTCCTTTTCGGTTTTTCTGGATTAGTTTTGCTATTGTTTGTTTGTTTGTAGGACAGGCATTAAAATAAGCACAATGCTTCTGCCTGTGCCTTTTCAGTCACTATTTTTTTTTAATAATGTTTGTGTTCAATGTTTGTTGAGTGAAGTGACTGAATAAAAAATTTCAATCAATCAATCTGCAGGTAAACATTTGTACATCAGTGCACGTGCATGGATAAATTTGTTGGTACCATGAGAAAAAAAAGATCCCACAACACCCATAACTGCATCTGAAATAACTTGAATCCGCCAAAGTTAAGCTAGCAATATTATTTATTCCATGCCCAATAGAGATCAGACTTTCATTACCAGGGGAAAAGGTTACAGTACCCTTAACTTAATCTTTCTCGCACAACATTCAACAGAACTCACTGCCAACAAGCAAACTGTAGCTTTCAGTGAGAGTCCCGTGTCTGCCAGCAGGTTGTTTGGACCACTGTTCCTGAGCAAACTGCTCCAACTGCCTCCTGTTTGAAGGGCTCTTTCTCCACACTGCACATCTCTCCATATATGTTCAAGAAGATAGAGACCAGGGCTCATAACGGGCCATTCAAGAATAGTGCAAGAATTGTGCAATGTTGTTTATCCCCCCATTCTTTGGTGAATTTAGCTGTGTATTTTGGGTCATTATCCAGCTAAAGGACCCGTGACCTGCAACTGAGGCTGAACTTCCTGGTGCTGGGGTGGATGTTTTGTCCTAAGATGCCCCCTTAAACTTGAGATTTCATTGCGTCTTGCAGATTTTCAAGGTCCTGTGTACCAGACGCAACAAAGGAGTCTCAAAACGGTCGGTGCTTTCCTTTGAAAGGTTCATGTTTCTGCCTAAGAACATTGCGCTGATATGATTTGCCACCAAGCTCTAGTCTCAGCTCTTTTTTTGAAAGAATGTATTTAAATCCATCTGGGTCTTCTTTCGTGGAGCCCATTGTAAGTAATGCTGGTTCACTTGACATTGGAGTCTAGCTTGAATGTGTCTGTATGCTATTCACGGCTCTGCGTCTGCCATCTGCACCGTTCTCCTGCTCAACCTGGGGTTGCATTTCTTCTTCATGCAGCCACATCCTGGGTCCGGGATATGACATTTGAGAGTAACACCAACTTAATTTACAAGAAAAGTCAGCAGCGTCTGTACTGTCTTAGAAAACTGTCCAAATTTAATGTTGATTCATCCTTGATGTCCATGTTTTATCGCTCTTTCATTGAGTCCGTATTAACTTTTTCTTTGGTTTTCATCACAGGGTAAAGCAGAAAACTGTTCTTACCAAGGTGGTTAATGTCTGTAGCAAAATAATTGGCTCTGCTCAGGTGACTCTACAGGACCTGTATAACAAACAGCTGTATAGGAAAGCAAAAACTATCCTATCAGACTGTTCTCATCCTCTACACCAAGAATTTCAGTTTCTTCCATCGGGTACATTGCTCAGACTTCCACTTCTCAAAACCAGCAGACATAAACATTCTTTTGTACCTTTTGCCATCTCCCTTCTCAATTCCATGAGGAAAAGGCTGAACAAATAAAGTTATTGATTGATTGATTGATTGATATGGTCTTCAGACCCATAGACTGTAACTCTAACTGCAGTCAGAAGAACACACAGCTACTCGGAATTGTCTAAACGCCTGTCTATAATCTTTTCTTTGAGCTCTATAAATCACCTTAAGGTGAACATACAATTCATATTCGTCTGCATCTGTAACCACTTGAAAGGAAAACCGAACAGCTGTCACATGTATTGACCATCACACTCAAAAGTCCATAGGTGACGTCTGGTGCAGACAGATGTTAAAACTGTGGGAGAAGCGGTAGGGTTATGCAAGTATTCTTGGCCATGGCGACGTTTTCCCTTGCAGGCCAGAAAGGAAAAGAGTTATGAACGACAGAACGAGCCAGAGGACATCAGTCTTCAGACTCCGGTGGTCACACTGCCAGTGGTTATGAATGAGTCATTAAGTAGTGTTTTAAACCGAATAGTGGGAATATAGGTGAAAGTTGGATATGTGGGAAGAGTCTAAGATTTCGTCTGTGTGTATTTTGGCTTCTTCATGCTGTCCTACCAGCGCCTGGTTGGGTTAGCGGCTAACCAAGAGTAGTAAGTGGATTGGCAGAAACCTCAACGGGCCTTCTAAGGGATATTTTTGTTATGCTTTGTTTTGCTTTTTTTTGTCCCTGTAGCCACCCAGGAGCTTTGTTTCCTTTTTTTTTTTTTTAGATCACTTTCCACACACAAATAAATATGCACTCCCTGGGAAATGAAGGGGCTGCTGCTGCTTCCTCAGACTAACAGCACACGCACTCAGCACTGAGATGTCTCGTGCCCCCGCCAACCTGGTGGCGGTCTGGCTCGACCAGTAATAGCCCCCACACAAAGACGCTCCAGCCAAGCAGAACTAACGGTCCTTTCACGAGGGCAGAAGGAGCCCGGACGGAGGTGGCATATGTTGGTAAGCAGATTTGTGAGAGCGCCGTCAGTTAGTGCCGTGGCATTGCAGTGGACACCGCCGTCTCACGAGCCACTACCACATCCCTGTGAGCCACATCTCTTTAGTTCATATCCCTTATAAGGCCCTGAGAGCAAGTAAGGGCAAGGCTTGACTGATTTAGTTTTACTTGGGTTTTCATTTATTCCTGCTTATAAACACGTCAGCTTCAAATTATACTGGTAGCATGAATAACAAAAAGAAAAATGCATAATCTACCATTGCATGGTCTTATCAGTAAGTAAACAGCAGGGGAATTCCTCTTAAATAGCACTCAGGGACCTTATCATGAATGAAATATGTAAACTGTCCCAGAGTGTAAAACTACCAAACACCACCCTGACATGACCCTGGGGCATGTACACAAATACCTCAACAAAATAGCCGGTTTCTGTTGTGATTCTTATCTTCCTGCATTTGTCCTTCCTCTCTTCGACTTATCGCGTCTTCTTTCCTCCCTAACATGTGGGCAAACCGTCTGCCGTGTCCGGTTGCTCCCAACTATGCAGACAAATCACTTCAGCGCTTTCGAGACCACCGCCACCAAAAGACAAAGCATCATTAAGGGAACAAAAAAAACACAACAAATCAACAGTGGGGAGTTTGAATCACAGATCAGTGCAAGAGGAGGGTACACCAACGAAACCATGAAAGAGCTTTTTCACTAATGGTGAACCGCTGTGGTTTCCTTTGCAAACAATGTTTCAACATTTTGGGAACTTTAAGAGAGAAAAAAAAAGTTGTTGGTTTAGTACTTAAAAGCTCTTTTCCCAGCAACAACTGAACATTATGAAACAACACTGATGGATGGCTCCAAAACTGGTCCCTTGCTGGTCAAAATAGTACTTTTGGCTTGTTGGAGAGAAACTGAAATAAAGACGGTATAAATGACAACCATGTGTGGGTTTGCCGGTCTGAAGAAGTGAATCTGTTTCGATTTCTTAACATAGTTGGACCAAGTCTGGATGTCTTTGAAGAACCACTTGAAACTGAGACCACAATCGAGTCCAAGCTCCATAGAGATGCAACTGCTCCACTTTACTACACGAATGAACATGTTTACAGCGTGGTACAAAAATAGTAAATAAATAATGCAGCTCATTTACTACTAGTACTACTACTGTCATTTAGCAGACGCTTTTATCCAAAGCGACTTACATCTGAGAGAACAATACAAGCAAGAAATTACATAGGAGGGTACAGCTGGATGAATGGTGGTCAGACTGCTGTGAGTCCAGTTGGACACAGGTGCTGCCAAGCTAGAATTTTTTTGTTTCCCCTTTAAGGTTTTTTTTTTTTAAATAACTCAACCGTCTGAATGATATTAGGGCTTACATTTATGAATCCAAGCTCAAAGGGCTTTGGGTAACAGCTGGGTCCTCAGTGGACGTGAATAGTTTCCTCAGGGTTACTCAAATCCATCCCTTCCACTTCTTTTTTGGTTGCCAAACCCCAATGTGGTGGCCATTAAAGTCTAAAAATCAATGAGTAACACAAAACACACTACCGTATTTTCGCGACCATAAGGCGCACATTTTTTTTTTTTTTTTTTTTTTTAAAAAAAACGGTGCGCCGTGTCTATTACCTGAATTACGGTAATGTAAGGCCGGCCCCCATGAGAACGGTAGAGGGAGAAGGGGGCGGGTGAAGCCCCCGTGAGTTGCGACGTGAATGAGACTCCACTGAGCTGTTTAATGCGAAACAGATGATGAAAACTTTTAAGGATTTGCTTGATGTGTAAAGTGAAATAAAATACAATCAAACTAAGTTTTGCTCCGCTCTATTTAAATAAGCACACTTGTGTGTGTGTGTTCTGCAGCACGCGTGTGTTTTGCATGTCGGAACCGAGGAAGCACCTGCCGTGGGTTTGCGGGTCCGATCGCCGCATCCCCGCTGCAGATCCGGCTGAAATGCCGGTGCCCTTCCCCCGGGAACCCCTTCTACCAGTCCATGTGGGCTGCTCCGGTCCCGGTCGGTCGGAACCGGTCACTTTCCCCGGTTAAAGCCGCGGTGATGGGCGCTGCTGCAGCCCGACTTCCTGGTTCCCAAAGCGGTCCGATCGACCTGGTTCCCGGCCGCTTTGGGAGCAGAGATTTCTGGGGTCTGTCTCAGGTCAGATCAGCTTCACCCTCCGAAATTTACAGCCAAATCTGTCGGTTACAAACCCGGTACCGGGTCCCGACATGCGCGGGTGTGTTCGCGGCGCGACACACACTTACTGGTTTATGTGGCGCTTGCCTGGCGCAGCTGATGGACAGAAACTGTATGGTGATTTTTAAAAGAAAAACTTTGCATAAGACGGCGCAGCTGAATTAACGGAGCTCCTGTCGCATACAACCCGGTACCGGCTCCCCTGTGAGCGGGTCCAGCGCGGCGGTCCCGGGACGCGGGACCCGGGACCGCCGCAGGACCAGCGCGGGGGGGCGGACCGGGACCCGGGACCCGGGACCCGGTCCAGCGCGGGGGAGCAGACGGGGAGCGGACCCGGTCCAGCGCGAGGGAGCAGACGGGGAGCGGACCCGGTCCAGCGCGGGGGAGCGGACCCGGTCCAGCGCGGGGGAGCGGACCCGGTCCAGCGCGGGGGAGCGGACCCGGTCCAGCGCGAGGGAGCAGACGGGGAGCGGGACCCGGGACCGCCGCGGTCGGGATTTTTAAAAGAAAAGCGTTCCCTAAAGAGACTTTTCCAGCCAGAGTGAAATGAAAAGGGCTGGATGGATGAGGAGATGATCAGTGGCTGAGACAGGTTTATGTGCAGCAACCCGGTGGTTTTTTTAAATTCTTTAATGCAGAAACAGAATATGAACCTTTGAAGGGTTTGATTGAGTGAAAAGTGAAATAAAATATCAAACTAAGTTTTGCTTCCGCTGTATTTATAGCGCGTGTGTGTTCTGCAGCGCGCGTGTGTGCAGCTCCGTCTCCGTAGACGGCGCCTTTTGGGTCGGTGCGCCGTATGTATGTTTTAAAACCAAAAATGACACACAAAACTGAGGGTGCGCCTTTCCACACAGTGCGCCATATGGTCGCGAAAATACGGTAAGTGACTACATTTACCGTATCTTTCAAATGCAGTTTATAGTAAAAGCAAGTTTTTATGCCATGATGGTGAGTGCATAGGGTCCATTTTGAGTCATGTTATTAAGTCCTTGTATCCAAAGTCAAAAAAAAGAAAAGTAGATGGGGAATATAGTCAACAACCAGACTGTGGATCCAAACCAAAAAGTCCCACTCCGGTTGCAAAAAAAAAGCTCTCGCTGATGAGAGACAAAAGGGAAATCTCTGGCCTGACTTCCAGACAAACAAGATAATTATCTCACACAGACACATGCACAAACACACGCATCCTCATGTGCAGGCTCATTACACACGTGACGTTATACTGCGTCGACACATGCGAGCAGCGTGTGAATTGCTCCACGTGCACCAGTGTCATTTAAGTTGTACCAGCTGCGCACATTCTGGACTTCTGCTTAACAGCGGGCGATAAGGAGGTGGGCGTTTGCTGCGGTGAAAAACTCGTAAGCTGCTGAAAAATGTTGTTTACAGTTTTCTCCGAGTGAGTTTAAACTGTCATCCAGAGGACTCCGGCTTTGAGATGAGTTACACAACGCAGACGGGGCTTCTTTTATTGTGACACTAGACTTGATGATACGTCTGCGCAGTTTCATGTTTGAATACGCTTCCTGTGGGATTTACCGGTAAATGGCTCGAGACAAACAGCCATACAGCTGTACCGTGGATGCTCTGTAATAACCTCGCTGCGAGCTGTAGACTAAACAAACTCAAATGTGCTTTCGTGGCTTCTTGCCAGCCACAGTACCGGTTATCTGGAGAGCTGTGCTTCCTCTAGAAGTCAAAGGAGAGAAACATGTTGAAGAGCATTTCATCTCCTCTGTTCAAAAATGTACAAAAGCAATCCGGTTAGGAGTTTTCATGGAAGCATATTTGATAGGAAGATTTCTACTCAATGTATTCAAAAGTGAGTGCACTACGCAGCCATCTTGTTGCATCTTGCAAATGCCACTCACGAGGCACCCACCACTTTGCGGCTGTCTATCAACCAGACACCTCACAGTCCAAGTGGGAGAACTAAACTCACTCTGCCAATCATCTTTTTCACATAGATACATTTTTAAAAAGGCTGCTTAGAGGAAAGCTAAAGAGGCATTCATGTGTTCTGTTGCTTCATTCACACCTTTCTGACTCGGTCCTGCACCGGAGCATCTCCATGAAAAGACTTGACAAATCCCCTCCTTAAAAAATGCACATTTTCTGTTTTGATTTTCCCCTGACAGTCAGAGCCACACTTACTCTTTTTCCACCCAGCACCTTTGATGTGTTTCTTTCCCTCCTTCCACCTGGTTTCATTTCAAACATAATGAACTGCGCCTTAACACTCTTAGGTGTTTTGTAATATATATACGGTATATATTAAAAGATGTAGTGCTTTTTTTGTATATGAACTGTGATAATAGTGAAAAAGATGCATTTCTGTGTTGTAAATATAACTTGCAGTTGGATCTACTTCAAAGAGACTGAGGCTACCGGTCACCTGAAAGGACGGATGTCTGTCTCAGGCTATACGAGGATTACCTGCTGCTTCCTGGCACTGGCTGCGGTTGATGTAGGCAAAGTGGTGGTGGCAGCTCTGAGACTCACACACACAGCCCTCAGCGGTCAGGTTACATCCAGAGAACATGCACGCCGGGTTTGATGGTCCCACATACTTCTCTCTGTGCTTCTCCCGGTGCTCGTGGCGCAGAACCTCTGAAATGCAGACACACAAACCACAATCATCAGTGAGTCACACACAATGGCAGCACTCAAGGGAGAGTGCTGAGCCACTACACAAAGTCTTAGCATGTGTGTCATCACTATGATATGCAAGAAGCGTAAGTCACCTCAGAACCTCATCTGTTATGAATTTGCTCCTTTATACAGATAGCAGCATATGTTATAACTCAGTTATAACTCTGTTTCTGATCTCGTATGTCTGTGTCTTTGAACGTGGAAAGAGATGGGAGCAAAGGGCTTACCTGACTTAACTGACATCATACAGGTTTCCTGGTCGGGGTAGGTAAAGGAGCCCAGGCAGGAGTGACGGGCATCACACACACACTGATCTCCCGCTCTGTCACAGCCTGTCATCAGAGGGCAGCGCTCATCCACAAGACCCGCGTCTGGAAAGTCTGGTAGTACTGTGGGGGAGAGTAGAGATAACATCAGGATTCGACTTGTGCGGGACAGTGATGGGAAAAGCGTAATTGAATAAAAGGGGAAAAAAATGTAAAAAGGCCAGCCAGCTTTCAAACTCTGCTGCAACAAACACCAGTGAGGTGCCCAGTGTATCGCTGGGCAGCAATCCCTCCCCTCCTCCCCTTGTGCCACACACTACTACAGCTACTGAGCCCATTTGTTTGCTTTTGTTCCACAGCATGGGGCCCTCCCAAGGTCTCCATCTTCGCCGGCTGCAGCTACGCCTCCTCTGAACTGAAGCCACTTGCACCATACCCACATATTGTGTCTTTCCCTCGAGCCTTACCCCGAGATGGCACCGTCAGGCTTAGCCCCAGTTGGATGAAACTTTTACGACAGAAAGGAATGCAAGTAAGAGTCGTGTGAGATGAATATCCACCGAGATCGTGGGATTAAAAGGGCCCCCAATTTACACATTACCCTCAGTGTTCCCATCACATTCATGGTTGAATAAACACAGATATATACCCCCAAATTACCCTCCTTTATTGCTATCCAAGAGCAATAAGACTGGCAGCAGAATAAACAGGATAAGACAAACTGTAACACAGAGTATCCCGTTCCCAAGCATTTAGCTCCCAAGTCTCAAATCAACAGCATGGAAGCGTGACTGCAGCTTATCAAAATACTCTGGCTTTTTTCTCCAAAACAGCAACATATCAGAACAATGCACAAGAGGAAAATGTGTCACAGGTTTACTCGTGGAACATAAACACGACCTCTCTAACGACTAATCCACCTCAGGGCTGGAGAGATCTCAGCTCCAATGAAACCTTTGAATTTAGAGTCCTTGTCTGTTCTGGGTTGGAAAAAATAACTCAGAGGATGGGTCAAAGTATTACAGGCATGTATTATTACTTCATCATTTATTGAATAAAATCAAGTCGGCATGGAGAATCAGTGTCCACCATTACTAGTTCCACAGGAATTAAGAGGTTGCAGATAGGTACTGATAAACACATTTAATTGATCCCTAACAAATGGCAATTTGCTGCTTTACAGCATTTAAGTGTTAACACAATGCTAAGGAGGAGAGACATCAGCACTGATATTAGAGAAGCAGTTGTTGTTGCCCACTAATATGGGAAAAATTAAAACCTAGGTTTCAAATAATATTCAAACATTTTACACTGAGAAAAGACATGTCATGAGTGCAGAACATTAAAACCAGTTGTCACAGCGTGGGTGTGCCAGCATGTTTATTTCAAACAATGAGACAGTGATATGATCAAAGAAAAAAAAAGAAAAAACAACCAAAGAGCTACGTGTCAAAATGTACAATCCTCGATGAACATGTAAATTTACAAAAGCACTGCAGTAGTTTTGTTTGGGAGGGGTTGCCAGGATAACGCCTCTTCTCTATAAAAAGAACATGGCCACATGGTTTAGGTTTGCAAACTTGAATCTGCACGGACCACGAGACTTTTGGAACAATGTCCGTTGAACTGGTGAGACTATGTGGAAATATTTGGCCACAATGCATAGCGACATGTTTGGTTATAAGATAACCCAGCATTTTAGCTCCTCATACGAACTGTCAGGCTTCTCCTGCAGCCACAGGACCTGAGTACGTAGCAGCCATTGAGTCCATCTTGAACTTGTCCGTATACAAACTTAGTCTAGAGTCAAATGTGATTTGTCCAATTGGTAACATTTAGCTAAAAGCAACGAAACAATGACCCCAAACATACCAGCAAATTTACATTAAAAAAAAAACGGTTTTCCAGTGGTCTACACCAGACTTTAATCAAACTGAAAAGCTGTGACTGGACCTTAAGAAAAGTGTTCTTCCAAGAGATTTTACTGGACTGAAGCAATGTTACACAGAAGAGTAATCCAATATTGCTCCACAATGTTGAGAGGGGCTCACAAGGTCATACTGAAACTGAAAACAACTACTTCAAGGTATTGCTCAAGACATTTAATCTCAAGGTTTACTTAGTTTTTCACACCTTTCCTCTGCATTTTGACTTAGTTCTTGTTAAATCAATACTGACATGGTGCAACATCTTATGTGTTGTTATTCATCTGAGACTCTACTGACGTCACGTTAAAACCTGGCAAAGACCAAGAGATTTTATTATGTTATGAAATGTAAAACCTTGGAACTGAAAGAGTGTGCACTTCTTTTTCATATTCCATATTTATGCAAAACAGATATGATATTCCACCTTGAAAGTACAATTATCTCTTCATGAGATAAAATAATCCCCTTCAGTGAATCGAAATGACCGCCACAAAAAACGTCCTTGTCAATGATTAGAGTAAGTTATGCTGAAGAGTCCTGCTTTACAAGCACTCCAGTAAACACCGACCAGTGGAAGCAGTGAATGAAATGTTACCTTTAACCTGAGCCAGCCGGCGCTGTTAATAGCTTTCCTAGACGGCCAGTGAACTGGCACAGCAACAAGAAGCCTTTTCAATAAAATAAACCCAAGCCAAACATTTTCTGTGATTTCCTTTCACCCTGAAACGATCCTCACCTCCACATTTATTTCTCCCACCTTGAGGCTTTCCTGTGCCTGCAAGGGGTATTTTCATTTGAGATGGTGGTACAGTTTGTCTGCGTGGAGTGCTAAATCTGGCACGTAGAAAAGTTTGTACAAGATCTGTAAAGGGTTCGACACTGAATGCATTGTCTCGACTAATTTTGGCTTGACCTCCATCCAGTGAGTCCATGTGTTCCATTCTGCCTCGGCCTACAAATCATTGGCCATATCCAAACCTGTTATGGTCTATTCTGGTTAATCTATTATCTGGTCTGGCATGTCTCTGGTCTATAAGGCTACATCACAGGGGGATTCCTCTCTTAGTCATTGAGACTACTTGTCTTGGCATCCAGTGCTAGGATGGAAAAGCTGACCTCTAGAGGCCCTAAGGCTGATAGCGAGCTTAAAAGGAAGTCTTTGAAACATTAGATAATACCAGAGGAAGGGAGAAGTAGAAGGCATGTGAAGGAGTGCAGTGGACATAGCGTCCCCTGTAAGACGGGCTTTCTGTTACATGGTATGCTGAGTGTCTCAAGAGGAAACTTGACTTGGGAGCACAGACAGAAGAAACCAGTAAGAGCTCTAAAACGAATCACTTATAATTGATTTGGCTCATCTATATAGCAGGCTAATCCCTGAGACAGATGTGATCAGCTTAACAAGCAAGATAACATTTCCCCTCTGCAGGTGCTTGTGCAGATGTATGATGCTAGAGAAAGTTGGACATTTTCTCTTAATTGTAAACAGTTTTTGACATCTTATGCATTTTAATATCAGTATTATAAAGGATTCAAAGACATATTGCTTTTTGGTGAGCCGCAACTGTTTCTTGGTATTTCTGAAACCATTTTCGGTTCATTTTCCAGCGCATTTACAGTTCTTTTCAGATGACGGTTTACTACCAGTCCCATGCCTGCAGATGTAAAGTTGGCAACTTTCCCTTGAAAACAGAAGCCTAAACATTGACACCATTGACACCAAGTATCCAGTTCATACAACATGCCACCTGTATTGTACGGTTTCTGTGCCTCCACACTGACACATTTCGACCACCCAGTAAATCCATCCGTGAGCGGGGGATCAGAAAAGCGGAAACATTTCCGAAACTCTTGATTGCAGGTCTAATCACTTTAAGACCCTTGCACCTTGAGGTGGGAAATCAGGGATCAGCCTCCAGCCGACACGCTAGGAGGTGCTGATTTACTCCTGCCTATCCCTCTGGGATATCAAGACTTGTGTGCACATGGCTGCCGGATTTAGGGGGTCAGCAGCAGGACCAAAGGCATAAAGGAAAGACTCATTAGGTCTCCTGATTGCTCTAAAGCGTAGGGGAGATGTCCTCCAGACGCCTGTACTTAAGCCATAATCAGCACCTGTGTCTCCTGGGAGCAGCAGGGGAACGGAAAACCTTGTTGAGCTCTGAAATGGACCACCCTACATAGGGATGATGGAAATGCAGGTTTAGAACACCGGGACACCCACTGAGCACTGGTTACTCTCTCCTACGACCCTGTAAGTCATTTTCAATCGTCCAGAAACAGGACTGGACAGAATACAGGTGGCATGGCTCAAATGGGTCCTTTGATTGTTTGTTCCCCTGGGGAAGGCCTGCAATAGCAACTTCATTCACAGAGAGGAACCCGAAACCCCACAGATTTCTTTGAAGCTGTGAAAGTGGCACAAATTGTGTGTATAATGACCACATACTTCGCATTTAAATCCAGCCCTGATTGGCAGGATAAAAAGGGTCATCTTTAGTTTTTCTACTCTCTTATATCCCATTGTCCATATCTTTTTTTTTGGAAGCAAAAAGAACAGAACCTGCTACTAGTAGCTGAGACCTATAGTGCCAAATCAGTGCTGCCAGATGCATTGTGATGCCTCTGAGCAAAGAGTGAATGAAGCTTTGAGGAGAGGAAAGCTGCTGAACATGACTCCTCTTCTGGCAGTCAAGGGTCCCTCAGACCTGGGAGCTGCTCCAAAGCAGTCAGAGACAAGCTAAACATTGACACAGTCACTGCAGTCAGGGCTGAACTCACTTTTGAATAGCGATGCTTTTTAACTGACTTAGATGAAAAGGATGATTGCCCAAGTGACGACTCAACAGCGTCAAACACTTTCCCTCCTTAGTATAACAGCAATGTTTAAGACAACAACAGGAAGAACAAATACAAAGGGCAGATGTATATCCGTTTTAGGAGTAAAACTGTGGAACTCATTAGACAACGACCTTAAATTAGCAAACTCAATAAAAGCATACAAGATATTATTCAAAGCAAAGGTAATGGACACATATATAGAAGCAGAATAAGCAAACAAAGAAGAATGTACACATGTGTGTGCGTGTGTGTGTGTGTGTGTGTGTGTGTGTGTGTGTGTGTGTGTGTGTGTGTGTGTGTGCGTGTGCGTGTGGGTGTGTTATAGTATGTAGGATTTGATGTAGCCTAGACACGATACACATGCATGAGATGAAATGACAACCTAAATTGGTTTTGTCGGTTTCTTTAGCATCTTTTCACTTTCTGTTTTCAGAAACAGAAAGTGAAAGTTTTCATTAGTATTATTATCATTAGTATTACTCTTACTATTATTACAGTTATTACAGCTATTATTATTAATATTATTACTATAATTATTATTTTGCGTAACCTCATGATACTTCATTTGTTCTTTTTGCATATTATGTTAATAGGTGGGCAAGATAAGCGTTATGCTTCAAGCCCAGACCTTTTCGGTCCAAATATTCACAATGTTGACCAAACTAACTAACTAACTAACTAACTAACTAACTAACTAACTAACTAACTAACTAACTAACTAACTAACTAACTAACTAACTAACTAACTAACTAACTAACTAACTAACTAACTAACTAACTAACTAACTAACTAACTAACTAACTTAGATGAAAAGGATGATTGCCCAAGACAGTGACGACTCAACAGCGTCCAACACTCTCCCTCCTTAAGGCTGCTTTATGGTTCCGCGTTACACCAACGCAGAGCCACGGCGTAACCCTACGGCGTAGGCTCTGCGTCGATTTAACGCATGCCCATAATTCAAGCTTTAGTATTCAGTAGTATACCATAATTAAAGTCTCTACCCACCTTTACAGACTCCGATCTCGGGGATGGCAGCGGCCCCGGTCCTGTTGACGGCGGCGCAGGTGAGCCCCAGGGCGCAGTATCCGAGCGCCCAGTCCTGGCCGCCGCACGGCTCCCACTCCAGCCGCGAGCAGCGGTCGCAGCATCCGCACGGGTCCGCGGCCACGCTCCGGCCGCCGGCGCAGCCGCGAGCGGGCTTCACGGGGCAAGACCGGGGGTCGCAGGACAGCGTGCACTGCTCCGCCGCGAGAGCACGCACCACAAACAGGACATTCAATAACACCACGGAGCTGAACATGTCTCAAAAAACAAAAAAACACACACAAAAAAAAAAAAAAAACCTCAGCGAGATCTCCACAGAAACAGTCCAACTCTGCTCTGTCAGATCGGGATCCACCACATGAATGCGATCACCGCGATCAACTCCAGTCCGCACGCCTCCGAAAGTTGTCAACTCTCCTGCAAAAGTTTCACGGGTAGGCTATCCTTCTCTTCACGAGCAGAGGCACCAGGAGCCGGGGATGCGTGTGGCAGAGAGAGAGGCGGCGATGAGCAGACAAAGATCAGCAAAGAGCAGGTACAGTAGAGTAGACGCGCCTCCCGAGCGCGGAGCGGAGCAAGTACACGCGTAAAAATCCAACACGGGGACTGTGGTCTCTCTGCTACTGTCACACACCCACACACCCACACACACACACACACACACACACACACACACACACACACACACACACACACACACACACACACACACACACACACACACACACACACACACACACACACACACACACACACTTAGAGTCTTAAATTGACATGCAGGCATACAGAAATTAGCGGTGCACCCCTCCCCCTGACGGACGCAGGCACCGACCAGTCACAGGGGAAGAAAGGAGGGAGGATTTGAACCGATCCATCCGACAACTTGCCACAGCGTTGCGCAATAACGCAACTTTGGACGTCATACTTGTAAATCTCTCTTTGCAAATTACAGTTTTTAGGAATCGGTGTTGCTTCATGGGCCACGTGACACTTTTAATCCCAGTGAGTAGAAAAAAAACAATCTGGCCTGAGTTACTGTGAGGTTGCATTTAAAGTAAAACTCTTTTGTCCCCCCTGTGTTGACTATACCTGCGTGTCTGTCAAAGCCTCATATTCAAGCAAGGCCCCGTGGGGAGGAGTGTTTGTGCACTTTTGTTTAAGAAAGTGTCTTATTATGTATAGATGGCTGCTGGAAAGTAAAAGGTCGTGTGATATTTGCTGAGGCAGTGTTTGTATGCTCACTCTGACAAATGGGTGGTCTGTAAGCATGTGGGCACAGCTGGGGGATGAGTAATACACATTAATTAGGCGGTTCTTTCTTTCTGTGTTTTGAATAGAAATATTCCAGAAGTGGATCAAATTTTATATTTTTTTTTTCTTAAGTCAATGAAGAAATTTTTCTAACAATGCACCAGTCAGATGTCACATGAGAAGATTTTTCCCCACTATGTCAGCACACAACAGCACCTCCTTCATTTGCAACATCTGCCTGGAGCCACCGGCTCCAACACAAACACAACATCCAGGAAAGCGGCCCCGTAGCGCGCATAATCAGCCCTCGCCACACAAATCAGCTCTTGTCCTCTGCCTCTCCTCCACCCTCCCTCTCCCCCTCTCCTCTCCCCTGCTTATAGCACTCGTCAAATGGGTCGACCCGCTGACCGCTGGCCGGACACCCGTGTTGGCTGATGACAGATCAGACTTGGACATGGCAGGGCCCAACTTTCCATGCACTCGCAGACAATGGGTCCAGATGGCAACTCAGCCAGCATCCTCAATTAGCTATCACAGACTATACGGATCTGTTTTTGGCCAGCTGAAACAGTCACTACAGGGGCACTGTCTAATACAGTTTATATGGTTTCCGGTTAAATACATTTTTCAGGGTATCATTAAAAATGAGTGTCTGTCTGTCTGTCTGTCTGTCTGTCTGTCTGTCTGTCTGTCTGTCTGTCTGTCTGTCTGTCTGTCTGTCTGTCTGTCTGTCTGTCTGTCTGTCTGTCTCTTTCAGATGGTCAAGTCAACTCTAGGCTACTGTGACTGCACTAAAGTAGAGGCAACATCCGGTTTTCAGAGTTCACAGCAAGGCTGTGACCAAAACTGCCCCCTATTGGCCATATACTCCACCACCATCTATCTCTCCCAGCTTGAGGCTCATATGGAACTAAGATTCACTGCAGTTCCTTGGCTGGCCGCTAGAGGCTGGCTGCAAAAGCAAGCCCAACTCCATTACTGTAACTTCCGTGTTAAAATGTCCGAATTTAGAACAGAAAAAAACAACATATTTACAGCCTGACTCAAAAAAACATTTTGTTCTCAAATGTTTGATTTCACACCCATGACCACTGTGGGTGAATTTTTTTGTTCCACGCTAGGAGAATTTATATAAAGCATTACATTTATTTCCAATATGATGGATTGACAAATGGGGTCAGCCAATAGCTAACCACTATCACTTGTTCATCTGTGATCATCATTGTAGTTAGCTGAGCAGAGCAACCAGCTGTTTGTACGACCCTAAATGAGTCAGTAATATTTGATTTCACTACAGAAAACATGCTAAACGGTATATTCTGCTGTAAATGGCTGCTGGTAGCTTTAGAGATATTTCAACAGGGGATCCACTGAAGGAGTTGGTAGCCAAAGGTAACTTTGATTGACATATGTTGGGCGTGCTTCAGTCAGCTTCCAGAGCAACAGTACTGTGCCCTGTATGAAGAAAAAAGGGCTTCCAAACCAGTCTTGCATTGGATCACATGATCTAATGCTTCGTTTATTGTTCTATTGAGTCTCGTTCAGCCAACTGCTGGCAAATGTTTGCAGCGAAATGTCCCGTTTCAGATGTTTCAATGGCAAAATCAGCAGTGACCACTGCTTTTAGCTGACCTTGGGTTGGTGCAAACCCTGGTGACCTCGGGTTGGTGCAACCAGCATCGTATCATGACAATAGCCCCTTTTACAGTGGTAGATACCCTAAGTTCAACAATTCAATCTAGTATGTCGCCTGTCCATTTTACACTGACAAGGTGGCGTGTCGAACTCGCCCCACCAGTAGCTCGCCTCCGAAGGGGAACAATTGATTGCTGGTCCGGCCTAATGTAAACAGAAGGGACGCAGGGTGTCGGCTCATGGGTCGGATTTGTTGATGACGAGGATGTCTGCGAGCTCCTCATCCTCAGAGCCATGGATACCATAAATTGGCATATTACAGAACTGTAGTCTGCAACTGTTTACTAAAATGATAGACCATGGCTTTACAAGAAACGAAACTCAGGAAGTTTATATCCCATCATTACTCAGCATGCTGAATAACAAAAAAGTTCCATCTCATGCATCAGCCAGCTGTTCTGATGTCAGTAAAGTCAACGAGGCCAGTTTAAGAGACAGCAGGCCGTCATGTTAGGTAGTACCACTTGATAATGCTTCCCCAGTCATATAAGATTGTATGAACAATAATACTAAAATGAAATGATAAAAACATAAATAAAATACTATTAATTTTTTGTTCATTCAGCTGATAAACTTGCTCCATACCGAAACCCCGATTTTGCCATGGACGAATGGACTACATAACAACTTAGGGATGGTTTTGGGTGCAATCAATGAATGTGGAAGTAAGGAAAATTTGCAATTCATCGAATGACCACTAGAATTTGGCTTGAACCGTAACCCTAACCTCATGTTGAAATGTCCAACTTTGGAGCATAAATTACATTGAGTTTAACGGTTATGGTTTCCATAGCTGGATTTCACATTCATGACAACGGATGTGCAGGATGTGATTTATTTTGTACCTTACCAGGTAAAACTAAATAAGATCCCAAATATATGCATAACTAAGGGAGTTGCTTTTTGAGTGACAGCTGCATCACAGCCCTTGGAGGCAAGCTGATATTTCTTTACTTAGCATTTTAAGTGAATTGGAAATCTGAGCTGAAAATCAAAAGCTATGACAGCATAATCATAATCAAGATATGCTTCTTGTGCTGTTAATTTTACAAACAGGCCTCCATGAGTTGCTTTGAGATGGCCTCAAAGGGCGGAAGGCTGCGCAACAGCTGGCAACTTATGGCCTATGCATGGGAGTGAAGCTTAGCTAAAGCAGCTATAGCACATGGTCAAAGGTTGTTGGAGAGGGCTGACCAAAGGACTGGAAGACTTCTAGCCCGTTGGCTGTTACTTCTTGACACAGCTTGCGCATCAGGGTGCTCTAATCAAGCTACATTCACCTCAGACAGTCCCTTCCTTATTGTTTGGGAGGATGGAGGGACAGATTCAATCAGAATGAATGAAATGTAGTTACCTTAAATCATAGGTTGACGTGAACTAAGCCAACCTTAAAACAGCTAACTTGCAGTTGGTTCCAGTCAGTTTCCAGGGTTACTTGTTCTGTCCATTTGCCCATCTTTGAGATAACTAAGGTTGGGCGAAGTCAGCTCCAGCCAACATGGCAAATATTTGTCTTCAAACTGACTCTTCATAAGACCTATAGGTGACATGAAAGAGCAGTTTTCCAGTTAATCTGTAGAATACACTCTCGGTAGACTCTGAGCATGTTGCTTGTGCCAAATGTTGCATGAATACAATATTGTTAATGCAGTCATCAAATAGCTACCAAAGTCAAATTTACTATAAGCTAAAGATCCAGGCACTCGAGACGAGGTGGATTAAGTGCCTGGATCTTTAGTCTGTCTCCCGGGTCCGGTCCAAGAGCACCATTTTACAGCGGCCACACCCTAACGAGCACCTGGTCGACTCTTTTTCAAATTAACTATAATTTTCTTTTTTTGCAGTGAAAGAAATGTCACATTAGGTCATCACACAGCTAATTTCATGTGCTTGAGCACTTTGTTTTCGAAAACCTGAACACTGTTCATACCACTGTGTTTCTGGGTGTTGGTTGTCTCTTAATGGAGTACACAGGGAAATAAGGTGTGCCAGTGGAGGGCGTTCTGTAAGGATTAAATGAAAGTACTGTATTTGTACTAATGATGTTCTGAGTCACAGATCTCTGAGAAAATACAAGTCACTATCGTCCCTCGTTCCTACATCAGAGCCCTGAGCTTGACGACTGGCATAGTGGACATGGCTTCAGGTGACCTTATCATCCCTGGGCACCTCATGGCGAGAGCTCATTTTGTGGGAGCTGTCCCACAGATTTGATGGCCGCTCCTTCTGCCATGCGCTCTGGTCACCTGTCACCACCGTGCAGCTGTTGGAAGTGTCAGGCTAGTGGCAAGGATGTGTTTGCAGGGATGCACAGGGGTGTATGTGATGTTTATGAGAGTGAAGTAACTGGCAGCCTGGCTGAATGCAAAGTGTGACGTGGAGTGTTGAATGCATGTCGAGTGGACAGCGTGCGGCACACCTGATTACAACTCTGCAGGATATGTGCTGGGCTTTTTCCTTCCAAGTATCAGTGAACCGGCTATCGGTGTTGTTTAGCTTATCACTATATTTTTTCAGGTCCAAATCAGGTTGAGGTGGGAGTGAGGAGTGGAGTGGAGGGCTTAATGGCAATGCATACTGACAGTTGAAAGCATTTCAAGGCAATCCAGACACTACAAAAGAGCAGAATTATGGAGCATTTAGTGTGGAGACTACACAACATATACACCGGTGAATGGCTTGCTTCAAACTCAGAGCAGATGAGAGCATCCTTTTTCCAAGAAAACAGTGAAAATAACATAAAAAAAATACAAGAAAGAGCTATTAACAAACAAAACTCATAAAATTTAGCCAAGATAAGAATAACCCAGGGGAAACTGATTATTCTTAAACAACTGTGAAAACAAAAGTGCTTTTGTTCTTACTTTGTATTCCTAATTAATTTGTTTAAACCATCACAGAGTACTGAAACAACTGAGATGTCAAAGTTCTTTGCTAGAGATCAAACTGGTTCCAGCTGAGGTTTACAAAAACAATGAGCATGATTTTCTGAGACAGCTGCGAGAAACTCCGCTCCTCATCTTTATGAGATGGACAGTGGGTTTCACCTCATGGCCTATGACAAGACCAAGACAGGCCACCTTGGATCTCCCGTCACAGCTCCATAAAGATGACTTTTGGAATTTATGGTTGAAAGTGAACGTTTTGATTTATTTCCATGAAATTAGGTACAGGCCTTGAAATGTAACACCTGAAATGTGATGCTTTATACACTGCTTTTCAAGGATATATATTACCTTTCCAAGCTAATAAAAACTCATATTTCTTATTTTAACACATTTCTACATGACTTAAAACATAGTTATTCATATTCCATTATGCTACAGCAAATAGATCACTCTAAACTTACCCCTCTGAACTTCAGCTTGCCACCAAACGCCCATTGAGTCCTCATTCAGTTCAATCTTGAGTTTACGTTTACATTCAACATTCTTGTTTTGGAATTTAACAGAACGCCTTTACACGCGTTAACGTTTATTGGAGATACATGCCAGCATTTTCATGACATTTGTATGAAATATTAGCAGCACCTTTTGAGTTTGAGTTTGAGTTTATTTTATTTATAACAGGGACAATACATATTAATGAACATATACATGTAAATATGCAAGATTATAGCCAACGGCTAATTTTCATCTTTAGTCCCTTCGGCAGGTTAATGTCAACAACATAAAATAATAAAATCAATAAAACAACAGTAACGACAAGTAGAGCAGTTAGCTTCCATGGCCAGTAGGCAGGAGGAGCAATTACAAGAGAGAAAGCGTGTCCTTAAAAACACAATAGGACAGAAAAGGAAAAGAAAAGCAAAAACAATAAAAAGTATAGTGGATCATGAAACATACAGGCCAAGGGTCAGGGGACCATACGAATTTCAGTAATATTAAATGGTAAAATTAGGTATCAAAGGGCTGATTAAAGTGCAGAGTGCTGAAGTGTTAAAGTGTTAGGTGCGTAATTATATTGCAGATTTCCCGATTGCACAGTAAATATAAAGTGCTATTTTAAATGCACAATACTCAGTACATATTGCATTAATTAAATACCAGCAATGACAGTTTTATGGTGCTGGGAGTACCCATTTTAGGAATATAAAGTGCGTCTTGCCTTGCACATAGCCCTAATACTTAAAAAGTCAATGAAGATATAAAAAATAGCGAAAATATTAATGAAGGAAGAGGGAGTTGTAGTAATGATAATAGAGCAGTGATGTTTATGTATGTACTCAGTAGAAGTTGCAGATGGTACCCCAACAATCAGCTGACATTAAACAAATATACATGTTTAGGCACGGTTGTGGCAACAGTGTTGTTCTTTTGGTCAAAGCAAAGCACAAAAGAGATGCAGTGCAGCTCCTTGTGCAACCAAGTCTTTGCAGCGCTGTTCATACGGACTGGTTTTAGGATGGACGCTTCACTCTGCTCCATCTGTATCATCTATGGAGCATTATGAAATTGATGCTTCAGCTTTGCTCCGCTCACATCAGCAGAACAGTGCATCTAGTATGATGTGAACTTAGGTGGAGATAAAGACAGGGTAGATCTGCAGGTTCAGGCCGCCTGGATTGAAGTGGCAGGTTTGTGTTATCTCAGAGTTTTTAATTTGTTAGACACTTCAAACACTGAGTTACATGATCTCAAGCACTATAAAAAACTATGTCCCTTTTTTGTGGTGTGGGTTTTGCAGTTTTGAACTTTCCAATAGGAAATAGTTGTATACCAAAAATGTAAACTATGCCCTTGAAGTTTAGCCGAGCTGCAAGTCTCAGGAATGCATATCAACCATGAGCAAAGGAACAGTCAAAACATTACATCAAAACACAATGTGTGTTAGCAGTTTCTATTCTCAATGAGATCAAAACTTTCTGAAAGAGCTGTAATTACGCCATAAGGTTTCTGGGTTCGACTGGCATCATGGGAGTCTGGCTCAGCCCCAGAGCCGTCCTCCAGCCATGGCTCAAATCCTGGCTCCAGTTTATGTCCAGCGCTGGGCCTCTCTCTCACTCCCCCCGCAGTCCCTTTATACCAGGAGATCTTGTGACCTGGGGAAGCAAACTGCCACTAGATGTTTGACAATCACAAGTGGGGTACTTGCTCACCCCTGCCAAGCTGCAGCGGAACGTTAAGTGGCCCTCAAAGAAGTTTTAATCTTCAGATCTTTGTGATGACTGCGAATTCCTCAGTGGATTGGAGCCTAAAAGAAACCCCTCTGTGTCATTATAACACCTGTCCAGTGTAATCTTTTCTCTCAAACAGGAAATCATTGAGACAGTTGAACCCCTGGGCTCAAAAAGTCTACAGTTACAGTAAATGCATGAGGCTGTAACCCAGATTTTCTGCCTGATCATAAACTGCAAAAGATGGGTGCAGCTGGACAGACATGTTCTAGCATTTCATAATTTTAGCCAACGTGTCTCTTTTTTTTTCTTTCTGGGGATGTTTCTTCAATTTTCCCCCAGAAAGACAAACTCTTGTATATAATTCACTCAAAATAAACACATTTTACGAAGAAACTGATGTAGTGAGGATAAAATAAGGCAAAGAAACGAAACAGAATTGAACGGTTTCATTGGAGATGTATAATAGAGGGCAGCCCGGCGGTTAGCACTTTTGCCCACGGTTTGTGGCGGGTTTCCGGTTTGAGTCACAGCTGTGGCGGTTTTTTGCGTCATGTTTGCACGCTCTCTCTGTGCCTGTGTGGGTTTTATCCTGCTGCCCTATTAAGGCTTCCTACCACAATCCAAACACGTGCGCGTTAGGTTTACTAGCAGGCGAGCGAGCGACTTTTTGTGGTTTTTTTCTCGTTTAGGGGTCGCTGCAGCGGATCGTTTTGTGCCAGTCGTGTTGGCATCGGTTTTACTTACAATGACATTCATGACATGGACCTATGTGGAAGATGGATGGGGATCAGAAACCCTTTTTATTAATGTAATTTCAATGTGAAACAGAAGAACATTGCAATTTTGACCTCAGACGGTTCCCCTATAGGTGGAGGTTAGCTGCATTTACACCCATATATATTTAGTGTTGTACGATCTATTACTTGGTCACTCTTTAGTCATTACTAGTCCTGTTTCCACTACACTTGAACCGGTGCAGAGGGTCGGTATTTCCACTGAACAGCATTTTTCAAGAAGGGAACAAGGGCTGAAAGAGGGTTCTGATATTCTGCTACCAGAAGATTGTTGCCTAATGCGCCTTTTATGATTTCCAAGGTCTGTTTAAAATCTGTACTCTGTTTCTTCCATCTGAACATCTCGAGGTAAACCCATATAAGCTTCTTGTATGCTATTTTTGCATCACACTTTTAATCAAAATCTATTTAAAAATGAAAAATGTACTAAAAATTCATTTTGTTTAAGAATACAGAATCAAGAGCAGCAAATAATGCTCTTTATTTTACCAATTTCTTTTTTAGTATCTCAGCTTCATATTCAATACATAGTGTTCTTTTTCTTTTTCTTTTTCTTTTTCTTTTTCTTTTTCTTTTTCTTTTTCTTTTTCTTTTTCTTTTTCTTTTTCTTTTAGTGTCAGGTTTAATTGTTGCGTAAATGGGTCTTTATGTGCAAATTGATAGCAAATGGAGTGTCAGCATACATCTGGTCTGTATTCGCACCTGCTCATTTGTGGTTAAACATGGGAGTGGGAACGAGGCGCCTGCATGTGTAAAACTTCATCAGGATTGGGATTTATTAAAGAGAACCACAAGTGTGTGCGGTTATATTAATCTAGCTGAAAGAATGTACATTTTCTCACTGGGTGCATACGTACAGTTTTTATAGTTTCCAAACAAAGATTTCTGTAACTGGACCCAGCTGAGGGCTCAAACTGCACAGGAGGAACTCACATGTTACTCACACGCAAAGCAGAGACGCTTGGATTTGTCCTCTCTCTCTCTTCACACTGGAAATGATGCCAATACACTTCTACAGTTGATCAATGTCCAAATATTGATTGAAAGTTTTTTCAACTTAAAGATTGAGCTTCTTTTTATTGTTAAAAACCCAACATTATTGTTGTTTATTTGTTTTGGTTTTAACCGTCATTTCAGTCTGTCTTTGTTTAAATCTGATTCACTTCTCAGATGGCATCACAGGACTGCTCTGTTTTTATTTTCTGGTTAAGGTGCACCTGGAAGGAGGAAGATGGGGTAAGTTAGAAGGAAAACTGTCCATCCTCCTTCTCTGCAACTTGGAATATTTCAGATAATTCTTAGACACAAAAATTATATTTAAATGACAAGCTACAGGAGTGACCCTGTCTATTTGTTTTTCCTTAAACAGCAGGATCTGCACTTTGTATTTTCACACTGAACTATAAGATGTTTAGATATTCAAACACATTCAAACCTATATTTTTAGTCATTTAGCAAAAAGAACAGGTTACTGATAAAAACAGGGAAATGAGAAGACAGAATAATAAACTTCTAACTATATTGATTTAGCAAAATCATGTGGTCTATATTATCAACTATCATCACCAAAAATGAGCCGATAATTCTTGGGTCCGTTTTTTTGTAAAACTTGTAAAAGTGACTCGGGCCATCATTTTAAGAGGGTGACAAGAGGGGAGAAAGCAAACAACACTTGTGCACGCACATGCTAGAGGTGGCTCCAGCAGCGTCTGAGGGCTTTCAGTCAGGGAGGATCCCCACGTAAAGGCGCTGGATTTACAGGCAGACCTCCAGCTGGCAGAGGAATGTCCCAACCAGCGATTCAGCTGTAAATTCTCATAATTACAGTGCCACTAACACAAACAGCAAGGTGAAACAACTACCTCGCAAGGGGAAAATCATCACTGCCTAATGTTATGTCTGGGACACAGATTTACTCCCGTCTTTGAGGTGGGAGGGGCGGCCAGCAGGAGCAGGAATGTGAGAAATGTGTGAGTTCTCTGACCTTTACGAAAGTGAAGCAATAAGTTGACATCATTTGCATAGCAGGCATGTGCATACTTGAAGTCACATGGGCCGAAGGAAAGTAGAAACAGGTCAAATGAGGGGGAGAGTGAGAGGTATGCCTTCTATAAATACCTCGGTGGATCCATAAACTTTATGTCTATGGACCCAATTTGGAGATAAATTCTTGGTATAGGAGAGCAAAGGAGTAAGTAAAGGTTTTTACAACATGCAAACCCTTTTATTCTTCTTCTTTTTTAAAGGGGACCTATTATGAAAAACATGTTTTTCTTGCTTTAACGTATATAAAGTGGTCTCCCCTCAGCCTGCCAACTCAGAGAAGGAGGAAAGCAACCAAATTCTGCAGTGTCTGTACAGCCGTCCGGATGAACCATCCAGGTTGACGTGGCTTCTACGAGCCGTTAAGATTCTGCTCCTGTCGTGACGTCACGACAGGACCAATGCGTGAAACCATGCGTGAAACCTCGCCCACAACTAAGTCTGCCGGCCGTTTCGTAGCGGTGTATCGCGTCATTCGCGTCATCAGCACAGAGCCTCATTATCATAGCCGCCCGCCCACTCAGAATCCCACATAGAGATGGAGGTTAGAAACGGGGAAGATAAAGACATGGCTTAGAGACTGAATTTCTAATTTATTTAGCAAAAACAATCAAAAGCTTGTTTTTAAGACATTCAATGCCTGTTTAAAATAGGTATTAGATCGCCATAATAGGTCCCCTTTAAGTAGTCCAGATGAGAAAATCAGTACAGCTCAGTTGACTTGGTTCAATATGAAACAGCAAAGCTGAGCAGGCTCACCTCAACACGAGACAGGAGATCCCCCCTGTGTCACGTTAAAGTTGCTCACTTTAAAATATTATAAACTCTGCTCGTCTGTCAGTAATATGCAGCGTGCTGCCCGGATAGACCATGCTGGCCCAACTCCCATGCTGGCCTGGGGTCAAGTTGATGAGCAGTTGGGGATCACACTTGATCAACAACTAAAAGACACCAATGAGTCATCTCCTTCTGCCAACGGACAGAAGGCCAAATATGTGAAGCAATCAGGGAGATCCCCATTCAAGCCTCCTAGAGCAAAGGAATAGGCAGATGCTGCCTTAAGGAAGGAACTTCCACAAAATGACGGGGAGATGCAGGAAATTTTTACTGAGGCCGAAGCTTGGCTGCAGCAGGCAGCCTGCGGTATCCACGCGGTGGACAAACGCAGCGGCCATTCATGTTGCATGTTGCAGACATGTTTCTTGTGTTGAAACAACACAAGAAACAGGAGGTCTCACGACAAATGTTGACTCGCACCACTCAAGCTCTGCGGTGGATCAGTGGAGGGAGCTGGGAGCAGTGGGGAATCATTTCTGGACCATGCCAAGATGAAGTCTGCATTGTTTATTTATTTATTGTTTATTGTTGGCCTTGTCTCGAACAACAACAAAACCCACCAAATTAAAAGCGTCAAAATAACAAAAAAAAGCAAAACAACAGTCTCATCCAAAAATAAAGCACAACAGCAAAACAATGTGTTCGAGAGGGAACAGGAGGAAGCAGAACGCTTATTTAGTCCTGTCCCTTCCTCACAATATCATATCATATAGGCCATAAAAAAATATAAAAATTAAAAAATTTAAATAAAATACAATAAGAAAAGAAAGGAAAGACAAAATAACAACAAGAAAATTTGCACTGTCAGTGCTCGGGCCCTAATAAATAAATACATGGATGCACACCCAATCAGTAGACGTGTTTATCCAACCCTGCTGGTCCTGAAACTTTGCTGTTTATAATTTCAACTCTAGCAGCACTTATTTTGGATATAATTTCAGTAGCAACACTTTAAAGGAGCATGAGGCAGGATTGAGGCAGGATTTATGAAAAAAATTCATATACGTTTTAAGTTTTCTAGTAATAATGTCAGATGAAGCGTTCCAAACCAAAAAGAATGAGCCCTCTAGCGTATCTCTCCGTTGCCTTGAACAGGCTGTGTGCTGCAATTGTGGGGCCGAATTTCCCACGCTGTCCTGCGGATGTGACGTCAAATGACGCTGCATGCACGTTCTCCCCGTTCTCCCGTGCCGGCTTCACTGTTGGCTGCAGTACCCCCGACGGCCGTCGTGGCGAAGGGTGGCGCTAATGAGTCTCATTTCTTAAAAGGAGCCTCATGCTCCTTTAAATGAAGATATTTGGACAGATTTAATAGGAATGAATGCAGACTAACATTAATGAGCATCATTGGCTGATACAAGCTTAAAATATTTAACTGCGACTCAAGTAAGATGAGAGTGTTCAGGCCGTGTGCAGCATAGTGTCGAGCAGAATGAGGAACAGCGGATTAGGCTTCAGAATCACTCTTTATAAAACCTATGGCTGACATGTCAGGGAAACACCATTGTCCAGTTCTTCCAAAACAACCAAAGCTTTACCCTTGTTCATCGTCTCTCGTTTTTTAAGATTCACTTTCTAAATAAATCATAGCCCAAACTCCTTGCACTGCTGCTTCTTACCTCGCTCAAATTAAGTTTTAGCTTTATTTTAGCTTCAGCACCACTGGAACAGGTAGTGTGTGGGTGCCTGGGCGGTTACTGATGAGATATGCACTGCAGTTGGTCAGAAGTTGTATCGTTACACAGCATGGCTTTAAGCCGTGCTGTGCAAAGCTCTCAAACAACTTCCCATAGTCTCCTTGTCACCACAAGAGACTCAAACAAAACTTATTTCATTTGTTGGTGATACAGAAAGACTATATTTTCTGTGCTGGTTCCACATCTTACGATTGAGCTGAAAGGCTGATAGACATCTGATAGCTTTCAAATTGTAAATACAGACAGGTAGGATTACATCTTTGAAATCTCAGCTGCCAGTGTGATGTTCTTGGTTGGTAATTTGGTATCTTATCTTGACATTCCCTCCTGACATTCGCTGTTTAGTCTTTGGCTAGGGCCCGAAAGTTAGCAATTAAATTGTCCATCTGATTAACCTCGCCCAATTTACAATGTGATATAATTAGATTCTGAACAGAGTAATCAGCATTGTGAAGCTCCCTGGCTTATGTGGAAGGACATTTTGGTTACTTTTGGACCTTGGATTACCTGATACATACACACAAACACAAACAACAGATCAGTTTAAAAAATGTCATTAACAACCTACTTTCTAAATATTCATAACCATCTCTAAAAAAATACCCCTAAATAATTTCTTATAAAACTGATGATAAAAAAAAAGAAATGTTTTATCCAAAAGTCTTAACAGGGGTACCAATTTTGATACACTTTTGCTTCAGTTAAATTATGATTTTCACGTGTTTCATATGATAAAATAGACCGGTGTCTAGTATAGTGAAGCCCATTTCCAGCTTTTTGAAAAATCTCCAAACATGACTTATTATCCACAGAAGAAGAGGCAACAGCTGCCACGAGCCCTGTATCAATGCCAGCAGTGAAAGATCCTGACATCATCCATGTTTGCTGTTGCTTCTACTCTACACGAGTGTTCACTAACAATTCCACCCAAAAACACTGAATAAAGAATGATATCTAAATTATCTCCAAGAGCCACATCTCCCAAGAATCCAGGAGCATCTTGGTGATGATCCATTTTTTTTCAGTGTGATGGAGGACCATATCAACGAGGCAAAATAATAACAAATCGATTTTGAGGACACTGACATTTTTCCCATGGCCAGGAAACTCCCCAGACCTTAATCCTACCGAGAACCTGCGGTCAGTCCAGAAATGTGAGAGAACAAGTTGTGATCAAATTAGAGCACTAACATAGCAAGAATGCATCTCCTTCACTGTTCAATTTGGCCCAAAAATGGAAAATACCGAAGTGAATTTCAAAATTTCTGAAGAAAAAAAAAAAAAGGTCAACACTGTAAATAATGACTCATTTAATGCTTAAAATTTGCTATAAATTAGTGAATGTTTATTAAAAAAAAAACTCCAGTACATGATGGGAACACCTTAAACACATGGTCCTGGAATAATGACAGTTTGCAAATACCAAGATTTGTATCTGTATCAAGAAAATGTAGCCACTAAAAAACAATCATAGAAAAATGTGTGTGCCAGCTTTTATTCTTATTGCTCTGCTGCCAATGTGTGGTTGAAAACGGCCACTGCAGCTCGGGCAGTGACTTCTCACCTCAATTATCACACAAAACATTAGTCTGAAAGGACAAATATTCTGCCTGTTCGCTGGTCCGAACATGTTACAAAGCAACATCTAAAGACAGGAAGCCTTTACTCCTGCAGGCCCGAAACTTTTACAGACTTACTCACATACTCTTCCTGTTTTTCTCCCACCACCAACCACCAACAAACAATACTAGGAAGGGGTCTGGTTTACGTCTAGACGATGGTCTGTCAGCTGCTTCTGATCTGATTCTGTGTGCTGCCGAGCAGAAACTTTGAAGACTGACCTGTCTGGTTGGGGTCAGTGAGTCCACAGAAAAAAGGCTTCACTGTAGTTTGCTGCATCTTGATCTATCTTTTTTTTTTTTTGCAACACCATCAAACATGCTGGGGATTACGTGAGAGAATATTCATATTTTTCTTTTAAATAAGGGATGGAAATGATGTGCTGAAAACCTTGCGTGCCTCAATATGCAAAACTATAAAGGTCAAAGATGTTATAAATACTGTATGCTGGATAGGAATTATTTTCAATGAAAGGAATTATGTAATTTCATATTCTGAGCAGTAGGGGGCAGAATGACACAAGTGCCCAGCTGCCACTGTTTATTGGCTCTGTGTGAACTGCAGAGAGGTAAGAATAACTGATGAGGTGGAGTCAAAGATGAAACAGAACCATTATTTGCAAGAGACAAGTGACAGACAACAAATTACCCAGCCACAGAATTAAACAATGTACCGAATAATTAAATATTAAAACGTGAAGTACCTCATTACCTTGCAGAGGTCCCACAGTGCTTCAGTTATAGATTTTAATTGGTGTGGGAGACTCAGAGATGTGCAGAAAAGTCATCTTTGATATGCCATCAAATCATGAATTTTTTCCTCGACCCATCCCAAACTTTAATCCTTTCAACAACTTAAAGACCTTGATCCGCCTCTCCCAACCTCTTCTTCCCAAAATATTTTGTGTGTCTCAGCAGAAAAGAAGAGGAAGCACTGATCTGGGATTTGTTCATGCACTGACTGTAAATGTGCACTGAAGCCTTGATGAGTGCTGTTCATTCAAAGCAAAGACGAAGCTGCTGCAGTATTCGCCTTGACGTTGCTTTCTCTTAACCCTCAAGACTCCTTTGAGTAATTTGTCAGCTGACATTTAACATGAGCGCTCCAGCGCGCAGGCTGTAAACGACTATGAATGTGTGTGAGTGTGTGCACGTGTGTAAATGAGGGAGAGCCGGTGTCAAAGTAGGTATAGGGGCAGACTTTCTGGAGCCGGCTCCCCCATGCCCTCTGACTACCTGTCGCTGGTCAGAGTAACCTTGTCTCCCGGCGCAGACAATAAAAAGCGGCAGAGAGACAGAGCAAGAGGAGAGGTGGGGATGAAGGGATGAGAGGTGAGACATGGAAGAGGGTGCAAAAGTGTGAGTAAGAGGAGGGGGGAGGTGAAAGAAGGAGACAAAGAAGAGGCTGGATAAGGAGATGGCAGGTAGAGGGAGCAGAAAGCTTTGCCCTGAGGCATCGTTTCTCCGTCTGCACTCGGTGCGGGGAGGCCAACAACAGTGTCATACACAGCTGAAGACATTCACCAGCAGCCAAGAAGAACATCTGGATTTCACATAATGAAATGCAGGAGGCTGCAGACTTTTACAGTGAAAAAAGAAAAAGAAATACAGTAGAGAACAGTCAATGAATGTCAGCTAGATGTGTTTTTAAGGCACATCTGTGCATGCATGGGTGTATGCATACGAAAAAAGTACACAACGCACTTTAAAAAAAAAATGTGTTACTGTAAGTGAACACTCAGATGGATATATTAATATCTAGCAGTCAGCAAGTGAAAGCAGAGTGTCTTATCCGGCGCTTGACTTTGCTGGTGCCAGCAAGATTGAAAACCATCATTTGATGCTTCCAAAATAAACCGCATATAAGCAGCAGGCTGTCCAACACATCCCCGATGCTTCCCCTCCTTTTTTTTCAACATCTTTGCACAATAGTGAAGAGCTGCACTCAGGTTACATGTTCAGGTTGGAGCTCTCGATTGCTCCCCGGGGCTGTTGGGAAGACAAGACGTGGAAAAGTCAGAAGAAATAAAAAAAAAAAAAGGACACTAAAAAAGTAAAATAAAATGAAGAGGGAGGTGACAGAGGTATGGTTCACATTGATAATATTCTGTTTCTTAGCATATTGGGGGGCCTGCAATCGAACTTACTGCACCTGTTGTGCAATCTCACTCTGGATGTGATATGTTGGGGGGGTGGGGGGTGGAGAGGTCTGGGTGGTGATCTAGTATGGCACCTGTATCATGGCCAAAAGGCAGCTGGGAAGACGCCAGGCCTGTGCACAACTCAATACACTTCCACCATCCAATCGCTCCATGCACTTGACGACCCTGTCGCCTCATGTTAACCTTCTGAGTGTGCACGTACTTGTGCGTGTGTTTATGTGTGTGTGTGTGTGTGTGTGTGTGTGTGTGTGTGTGTGTGTGTGTGGGGAGCGTGCTCCATTTTCCCGAGCTGCTAAGTCCCACTAGGTAATTGGGTAAGTGTGTAACTTGGTTGGTCATGGGTATCTGCAGCCAGCCTGGGGTAAACGTGACCCAGGCAGTGGCAGAGTTTGTGAAATAACTGGGGATCTGTTTATGATTTTTGGGATCGCTGTGGGGGGAGGGATGGTGGTTATGCGGTAGCAATCACATTTAAGTTTGGTTCGGGCTGCAGAGCTGTAATATGAATCACTCATATATCCTTGTTTTATTGGTTTCTTTGTAATCGCGCTTTGTTGGAGTATTTTACCAGCCTCAGCAGTGCTTTGTGATTGTGGTGAAGGGAACTAAAAATGAAAGAGTGTGATATTGTGAGACGCAAGGTTTGTGTGACTGACAGTGCACACTCATTCTTTCCTCTCTCCATAAACAGTGAGTGTGACAGGACTGTTCAGCCCCAATGGCCTGGGATATGAGTCTTTAAAGTTTACTCCTCAAACAGCCCGTCTTACCAACAACCCTCAGGGGAACTGTCAGTTTTATATCTAACTGCCGGCCTCTACCACACTACACCACACCGGATTAATGTTTCACTCTAGCAATCACTTCAGACAAGTGCATGAGCAATCTCCTTTGAGCTTTATCGCAATTTGTGGTCTTGATGACATTTCAACACTCTCTTGTCTCCAGAGAAATTTTCTGCATCTGACACATCCATCATACAGGGGGCTGCAGGAGTGGGAGGGAGTGGGACAACTCTGCCTTTCCATTTCTCCCTAACTCTGCTGCGATTGCCTTATTAGAGAAGCTGCATGACTGCATCACCAAAAGCAGTAAGTGTAGCGTAGAGCTTATTATCCTTCATTGCCTCCGTTAGGAACAGGAAATGAGCTAAGCAGGGCTCGAGGCTGTTCCAGGGCATGAATTCTCCAAGGGTTCGCACTAGAGCGATTATGTGACTTGTTACACCAACTAACCAAAACACAATTACCCAATTCCTTAAACTAAATTTATGTAATAGGTTGCAATTGGTTTTGATATATGGAGATAAGTTTGAGGGGCACGTTTGAGTGTGATACTTGTTTTGCTTCCTTTTGTAGATGCTCATTTCCTCAGTTGGGCTTTAAGAATATTTGTTGATATTGCAGTGAATAAATAACACTGCTAACTGGGTTGCCAGACGCATGCCAGAAACGACTGACAGCGACTGTAAGTAGGTACTGCTTGAAAAGCCTGCCATAACTCTCCATACGAACATGTCCTCATGCTGTTTCCTCACACCGACGGGGCTGTCATGGAGTATTACTATTTCTTCCTCTCAAAGCAGCCTCCCTTTGCTTTCACGTCCCACCATCCAGCAGCCTTTAGTCCATGCATTTACTTTGGTATACCTCTCAGTGTCCCTTTCAGTTCTTTCTCTCCCCCGCTCCCTCCTCCTCCCCCCCTCTGTTCTATGTCTGTAGTTGTTGTCAGACAAGGCGGACTCTGTCTGAGCGCTGCGCCTGTGTGTTTGTGCATGGCTATGTGTGTGTTTGTAACTGTTGATATCTATGTGCACCATCATGCTCTGTGTGTGCGTGCGTGTGTGTGTGTGTGTGTGTGTGTGTGTGTGTGTGTGTGTGTGTGTGTGTGTGTGTGTGTGTGTGTGTGTGTGTGTGTTTAAGCACGTCTGGGCTGAGTCTTGGGGGCAGTCCTCCTTTGTCCTCCCAACCATCTCTGAGAGATGGATGTGTCTCCAGGGGATTGGCCCCAGAAGAAAAGCACCACTAGCTAGCTTATATTAAATTCTGCTGAGCAAATACAATCTACCAGCATGTTTCCCCTCTTCCTCGCTCCTTCTTTTTTTCTTTCTTTTTTTTTTAATAGGGGAAAGCTCATTTAATGTGTGTGTGTGCGTGTGTGTGTACTTGGGTGGAGTAAAGGGAGGCAGCAGAAAAGCGTTCAAAGTCAATCTAAGTAAAAAAGAATATTTATGCCAATTTCACTTTTACGGTGACAATTCTTCCTGCTTCTTTTACACACTTTTTGGCGAAGCTCATGGAAAGCATTTATCACATAATCTGGAAGTATTCAGTATGTCACGGCCTATATCTTTAGAAAGTCATTTAGTTTGTTTTGTTGACACATTTGGATGTCACGCGAGCCCCTCTGCCTTTCCTGCCATTGGCCTTGGCATGTGGCTGCCTGCTTGTCCCGTTTCAGGCCACTGGTCGTTGTCGAGTCACAACTGTGTGCTGGCCCCTCAGTAACAACAACAGACAAGGCTTCTTTTTCCTCTCCTCTTTCCTCACCCGTCCACTCGCCTCAATCTGATTCTTCATTTCTCCACTCCTCCCCCAGGCTTAAGTCTCTGCACCTGTGAGGCCCTCCCCCCACCTAAACTTTTTCACTCCCCCTCCCTTTGGCAGGACGCCTGATGTGCTGACACAATCACACACTTTGCGTGAGAGAAGGAGTGCCTTGGTTCCTGTGTCTCACTGATTTGTGTGTGAACAGATATGCAATGATAAGTACAGTATATTCTGGAGCTGCTTGAAGGCAGAATCAAACTTGTAGTAGAGTTAAAACTCAACTTGTGAACTTGGGGTGATTCAACTCTTCTAGCACTAACCTATGACCTTAAACAACTACTCCTTCACACTCCTCCCTGCTTCTTATCCCCACTTGCTACTGCCCTGTTTCAACAGACTGGCTCTGCAATTCATTTTGAGGTGATTTTTTTTTTAATAGGGAGATTTTAATAGGCTTGCACCTGCTGTCTTGTAAATGGCACTATAAAACAGCTGTGGCTGTAAAACTTTATTTGCACATCCTCATGAACAAAGCCCCCACCCTATTGTGGTCGATGCTTTGGTCATTGTGCCAGCAAATTGTGACGTCAGCACAGCGGTATAAGATTTTACACAGCACTGCAGTCTTCATCCTCAACGGTATGTGGTGCTAGTGGGAAAATGACACAGCTACACCACAGGAATAGCACCACAAGGATTCGTCTAGGGAATATGTCCTAGGTGTGTACACAGCATATTTACATATTTACTTCAATGCTTCCTGTCTCTCAAAAGAGAAATTTATACTCAGTGTACAACATCAGCAGATAACTGCACACGACTACATTACATTATATTTAGTAGCGCTTTTATCCTAAGCGACTTGCAAAAAGAGGAACGCAATCAAGTTAAAAAGTAGAGGCAGATGTATGCCAAAAAACACAAAAAACACAGTCAAAAGCACAGCTAGAGAATACAGTAGCTTTCAATAGAGACATGTAATGGAGAGAGAGTTTACATTCTTTTAGGGGAGAAGATGAAGACAAAAAAGGTGTGTATTCAAGAGTTTCTTGAAGATAGAGGAAGATGCTCAATCAAATGGCGCTTTTGCACTAGTATCTCAGCTCGCTTCTACCCACCACGGCCCCGTCTTGCGCTTTTGCACTAGGGGCTGAGGCGGGTAGTATCTGCTCCAAGCAGATACTATTTCTGTAACCATTCTGGCGAGGTCCTAACCGGGCTGAGCCGGGACTATTTCTGATGTCGCCACCCTCCGCGCCACTGATTGGTCGGGGGGCGGGACGTCATCACCCTCCACGCCTCTGATTGGTCGGGAGGCGGGGCCGTCAGACGTTTGAATCAGGAAGCGGGAGTCAGCGCGAGAGCGACTCGCGAGAGCGACTCGCGAGAGCGACTCGCGAGAGCGACTCGCGAGAGCGACTCGCGAGAGCGACTCGCGGCTCTCGGCGATTTTATTATAAAGCGCAAAACGTCTGTTTGGTGATCCAACTCTGAGGTGCAGATGTTCATAAACCTGGTGGCTGACGAGAGAATTAAAAAAGGGATGTAGACGGGCTGTTTTACTCTCAGCCGCTCGCGGCTCCAGCTGATTTCTGATCAGCGCCGACACGAACAAAGCGGTTGCGCAATCGAGTACGTCAAAGCAGCTTCACCCCAACCCCCACACTTCTCACCTGGCTGTGGAAAAACAAACGGGGACAAAACGGGTGGAGCCGCGAAGAGCCGAGCCAAGCTGATGAGGTACTAGTGCAAAAGCGCCAAAAATGTTATCAACAGGTACACTCTTGAGTTGTTGCTTAGGAGGAGCTGAAATTTCCGCTAGGGTAGCATAATAATCTGGCGAATGCTGGTTTGTCCTGCTAGGTGCTAAATAGTGGCTGAGAAGATTGGGTAATGCTGTGCAGGTGCCCAGACAGGAGCATGCCAAACTCTAGCCCCATCTAGAGTTCAGAAACAAGCACAGCCAAGATATGATCATGACATTATATTGTACAATGCGAACAGCAGTAACCTGGTTGGAGAAGGGTAGCTGGTCATCGATCATGTCAAGGAGATTTTTCACTATCTCCAAAATTGTGACAAATGTAGAGATAAGTTTCTCAAGCTAAAAAAATCTTTACCCAAAACATGGTGTACAGACTGATGGTGTTAAGTTGAAGGTGCCATTCCTTCATCCATGAGGATGTGTTAGAAAGTTAGTTGGGCATCCTTGACGAGATGGTAGGATTATCTGTCTTGCTCAAGGTTTCTTCCCTCCTTAAGGGGAGTTTTTCTTGCCACTGTTTGGCTTAAGGTTTTTCTCCCACTAGGGGAGTACTTACATAATTATTGCTCAGGGGTCATATTCTGGGTCTCTGGAAAGTGCCTAGAGACAACTTGTACTGTACTAGACGCTATATAAATAAAATTGAATTGAACTGAATTGAAGCAAGACTGGTAAGGGTTTAGGAGGCTTCTCAGAAAGAGGACCTGTGACCCCTGTTTGAAAACGACTTTTTCAATGACCTTGGGCAATGTAGGAATTAGTGACACTGGCTTAACCTAACCTCGTCTAACCCTTTTTAGATGAGGTTTCACCCACCCTGTACCCACTAGACAGTGGGTATTGTCCCCAAACCCAAGGAAGCATTTATCAAGTTTGTATAGACAGTGCTGTGGCTTGGATGAGACTTGTAGTGAGGGAATGGAGCTGGCATGTATTAGAACATAGCCTAGAAATGTAGACGTTACCATCCATTTGAACTCATTGAATATGCTCAAAAGTCATAGAAAAGTTGAAGAGCACATCTCTCTGAGGGAGCTTAACTCAATGATGACAGAGGAGCGACCTAATCTGAATGGAAACTTTGCAAACGGCTGCAGTTGAGGATTAGTGGCTGTTTGGATTGGTTTTGGCATTGACAGTTAAAGATTAAGACTTTTTCTTAAAATTTCTTTTACAGAATACAGTACTCCAATCACTCTTTTGCAAAGTAGATGTATTTTCGGTTTTACCGACCGACTATGGCAAAATTTTAACATACCCTATGACAAGACACTTTCCTGTTGTCCTGCTGACTCATTTCCGTCACTCTGACTACGTCACTTTGTTCGTGGCTTAAACTGGCTGAGCTTGTCCTTCTGGAAAGACACGTTCTGCCAGTGTGACCAGTGACGAACAGGGTTTTCCTAATGATTTAGACGAATCACAAGTCATCTAACCACCTGAACCATATGTATTATATGAAAAGATAAAAGGGTAAATTATCTGTCCAACAGAAATACAGCCACCACAACATTACTCTTTAGTTGCTTCTGTCGCCTCAGCTGTTGCCATGTTTCTGTCCATGACTGAGAGCCAATGTGCATGCAAAGAGAAGAAAAAAACAAAACAAAACTGCCATCTCTTTCCGGCATCAATGGATACATGGCACTGCCCCAAACACATGGTTTTAATAACCGCTCTTCACTCACACTTTTTCCCCCCTTTTACTTGTTTTGGGTTTCAGCACGCATCGTGTACATTCACACAAAGCCGCTCCATATCATGGTATTTCTTAACATAAACATAAGATTAAGACTCTTGTCACACAGATATGATGGATTTCCTCTCCACACTCATTCACTTCTTACTGCTTGTGGCATCGATTGCACTGTTCTGATCCTACCGTCAGCGAGGCAGTCCCTCAAGGTTAGCCAGTAATGGATCATTCACAGCCTCAGACTCATACTCTGTTTCCATGGCACATCTTCCCTCTTGCAATAGAATTTGTGTATGGTTTTAATTATCCCAATAAAAAAAGCACTGTGAGGACTAACTGCATCTGCATGAGCTGATGTTGCACACAGGAAAGCAGAATCTTTCATAAACATATCTCTTTTTAAATAGGTTAGTTTTCATTTTTCACTCCTGTTTTGATTTTCACCCCACGATTTTCCAGACTGGGATGCATAATCATGATCTTTGACAAATAGAAGAAAGATAAGTTCTTTGATTTCGAGAAGATTTTGTCTACGATCAGGAAGTTGTTGATGAGAAGAGGCTGATGACAGAAGGAGTTTTGTTAGTTGGTTTGTTTGTATGATCAGTGCTTCAGAAGCTGTGTGATCTTCAAACAACCAACCCTGACCACGATTAGCAGCTAATCCCCTCATCATGTGACCATGAAGCAATTGGAGTGAAACATGAATGGTTAAAACCGATAATTAAAGCAGCGGATCTCCTCCATCAAAAGAATGAGGTGGTTCCTCTTGAGTCACGCTGGCTGCTTTTCTCAGACTCTTTAATTAGGTACCAGAAGAGCAATCCTGGAAACAAAAAAATATCAAAATCATTTGTTTTCTGAATTGACATAAGCATTGATTTTCGCTTTCATCTGCTTGCAGTTACAACATGTTGTTGTAGATTGTGTCTGACACAGGCAACAATTACACAGTGTGCTTGGTTCTCAAACTAAAGAAGGTTTTCACACAAAAACTCAGCAGGCACTGCCAAATGCTGTCAGCTGGCTTGTTTCGAGTGAGAAACTTGGTGTGCTAGACTCATACATAAGTAGCAAACAGCCTGCACTTTCCTCCAATAATGTATCACCTGGATGCTGGGCATTTGCGACCACATTGAACAAGGGATTAAGGTTTTCAAAACAACCCCCTCCGGCCAAAAGTCTCCTAATGGGGCAGTGATTGCCGGCTGGTACAATGGCCGCTCAACTCTGCAGGTCTATGTGTGCGGGTGTGCACATGCGAATATGTCAATACGTGTTTGTTTTTGTGAGTACTTATAAATGTGTCTGCAATCGCTGTGCACTAAACCAGAATGTAGCTCTATAAAGTGTCCCTCTATTCCCTTTTGCAAAGCATCTGCAGGTTTTACAAGAAAGGTCAAACAATAAAAATAGCACAAGACAAATAAAAAAAAAGCATGTGATGAAAAAAGCACAGAGAAAAAAATCTGCTGTACAAAACAAGAAGAAAGGAAAAGTCTAGGGATTCATCTACAAAGTAGGGACACTTATTAATCCCTCTGGGATTTTTCTTTGAGAGGGACTGATGTGATGTTACCTTGTTCTAGTCTTTTCATCATATTTGCATATTAATAGTAAATCATTTACATATTCTACAGCAGACAATTTGATATTTTTAAAATAACATAAAAAGTAGTTTAGTAAGTATAGTAACAGTATGTATTCAGTACCCGTGTTTCCATCCAACTGTCAAAAGTATATGAAAACAAACTTTTGAGATGTTGCTTCCATTGCAAGTGTGCAACAGTTTGTGGTAAATAAATTAGGATGTGCAGTTTTGTTAGAACCAGAAGGTATAGGATTTGTTCATGTGTGGGCTGATACAAACATTATTTCAGTAACTAACCCCCAAAAAAAACTTTGACAAAGACGGTAAATAGAAAACAAATTCATTGTGACCATTGTGAGGGCGAGACAAAAGGAGACAAAAGGGGACATCTTCAAGACTTTGTTTGAAGCATGTTCATTGTAATTCTGCACAGTCCCACAGAAGTTAATGGGACAGCAGCACATTAAACTGTCCAAAAACTTCTTTGATTTATATCATGGGTCACAAATTTCTTTTTTTTCCTTCAAGTGGACATAAAAATAACAACATGCTGGAATATAGTCTCAACTTGTCTGTCATTACATTATGAATTTACAAACAGGAGGATGCCATGCTAGAGACAACTTAGCCTGTCTATATTGTCAGGGTGAACCAGTCTTTTTGAGGCTCTGGGCGATGCCATCTTGGTAAAACCTGACCCCACCCAATAACATTTAATCCAAAAAGGGTAAACCTAACCTCTTAACACCTAAATTAAATTCCTGCAAGCTTAATTTAGCTCATGCCAACCTAAAATGCCAACTAATATTACTCAACATTCATTCTGATTAAATCTGTACCTTTTTTTTTAAATTTTTTTATTTTTTATTTTTTATGGGGCACGGTGGCGCAGCAGGTAGTGCAGCCGTCTCACAGCAAGAAGGTCCTGGGTTTGATTCCCACCGGGGACGCTGTGGGTGCTGAAGTGTGTTATAGTTTCCCCATGACTTCAGTGCCCACACCCTGGGTGGAATTGGCGAAAGGGCCTTTCTGTGTGGAGTTTGCATGTTCTCCCCGTGTTCCCTTGGGTAGCCAATGTGAGCTACCCTCACAACAACATGCACATAGTCCTGGGCTACACATGCCCCCTCTGGCCAACCGGGACGCCAGATGGGGTGGGGAGGATCTGGCCGGAATAACGTGATCCTTCCACGCACTACGTCCGGTCAGAGAATCCTCACCCTATTGGGTGAAAAGAAGCGGCCCGTCACTCCTCAGGATAAGAAGGAGACCTGAGCTCAGTGTAGGGCCCTCCCTGGGTTGGCAGAGGGGAGCAATGCCCAGGACTGTTACTTAGGTATGAGCACTGGGTGATGAAATGGGTAAAAAATCGGGGATAAAAAAAAATATTAAAAAAAAAAAAAATCTGTACCTTTTTTTTAATGTTTTTATCCCAGATTTTTTCCAATTTTTTCACCCAGTGCTCCTACCTAAGTCAGTCCTGGGCATTGCTTTCCCTCTACCAACCCCAGGAGGGCCCTGCACTGAGCACAGGTCTCCTTCTTACTTGAGGAGTGAGCAGGCCGCTTCTTTTCACCCAACAGGGTGGGGCTTCTCTGGCCGGACGTAGCGCGTGGAAGGATCACGTTATTCCGGCCGGATCCTCCCCACCCCATCTGGCGCCCCGGCTGGCCAGAAGGGGGCAGTGTAGAGCCCAGGACTGTAGCATGTTTTTATGAGAATAGCTCACATTAGCTACCCAAGGGAACACGGGGAGAACATGCAAACTCCGCACAAAAAGGCCCTTTCACCAACGCCACCCAGGGTGTGGGTGCTGAAGTCATGGGGGAGGTAAACACGCACTCTCTGTACCTCCTCCACTGTTGTTACGGAAACAACATCTGAAGTAAATACTGACAGATCTGACAAGAGGACTACAAGAGCGCTAACCAAGCCATCCTACTATGGGCTAGCTGAGAGTCGACCCCCCACCAGGTCTTCATCCCCCACTGAGACTCTGGTGGAGGTCCAGAAGAATGTGGCTAGCTAATAGTTGGGTATTGGTCTGGCTAGTCAACCGGGCAACTCCAGACCAACCTGGAAGGTGGCTGGGCTGCAGGAGGTGGCTACTGCCAGAGACAGATGGGCTAAGGCCATCCTCATACGTCTGCCTACCCTGGTAGAAGTTTTTGGTGGTTGCCGAAAGTAGCTGCCATTTGTTGCTTGTCAAGCTTCACCTCCGGACCCTGCAAGGCCAAAGTAATTAACAGCAGAACAAGGCCAATTCTTCTTTAAATAAGAGTGATAATGTTAATTTAAAGCTCAGGTGTCACATTCACTAAAAAAAAGTACAAAATTGCCAGGTAGCCAAAGTGGTGACAGCAGTCCGTTACTACCACGGATAGCAATGCAGTTGTCACTCAAAGAACCACGGCTCTGATTCTGCAAACATTTTGTGTCTTTGTCTAAATTTTACCTGATGAGGTCCAACGCTCTATTTACTGCCAGACTTTCTAATCTCTGGAAGTGTGTCTGAGTGTGTGCAGCAGAGGTTTGACTGCTGGTGCCAGCTGTGAACAGTAGTCCCTCATTAGCGCTATTTTCATGTGACTACGCTACACCGCAAGCGTCACACACACACACACACACTTTCAAGCAGTTGCATACAAAATTACACGTGCTCACACTCACCACCACATGACCAGATGAAGAGGAACCATTGTTCCAGCACCACAGGACCTCTAAAGACAGACACACAGTTCTCCTTCTGCACGGCCATTTGTGAAACCACTAATGTCACCCTTGTTTTAATATTCTGCGGGTTACATGCTTCCACCGACTATATACACACACACAATCCCCTCTGTGTTCATGTCTGCAACTATGGCTTCTGTGCACGTGTGTTTCTAACATAGCAGGAATCAGTGCTGTGTGACACAAATACATACCGAGATCTGAGGCACCCTTTGCCTCCTTCTTGGCCTGCGTTTCAGTTTGCCCAGTGTGATAAGGTCTCATAGAGCTGTCAGACTGTGGCAGGCAGTGACAGTGGCAGGCCATTAGCCTGCTGAGCCAAACCGGCCGGGGTCAAGCAAGTGACCCAAGTTCTGGGGTCTAAACTGGATCTGCGTTTCATGGGTCAAGAGGTCAAGGAGTGGAGGCATTTGATCAACTTTTAAAATGCTCTCTGTTTTCTGAGGAGACCAAGACAAACATGTTCAGCTATGATTTATGAGCTGGACAGCAGTTACAGATTTGCCACAGTGTGAACATAATGGATTTGGACAGCTTGTCATTTGCTTGGACATTTATGGCTCTACTTTCTCTGTCTGCATGTTGACTGAAAACTTATGTAATTGTACTAAGAATTATAGTTCATAGCTAGATAAATGTAATAGCTATTTTTTTGGAATAGGCTACATCCTAAAAAAATGATCCCTTAGAGGAGTTTTCCTGTCATCTGAGGTTTGATTTTTCATAAAAAACTAGTGCGAATTTTCTGGAAGAATCCATAAAGTTCACCTTCACGCTCTTTTCTAGGCATCTTGGCTCAATCTCTCACTTCAATCCAAAAGCCTAAGGAAAAAAAGCTCATGATAATGTAATGGTGGCTGTGGGACGCCGGTGACTTGGAGTTGTGGGATGCCATTTGCCTGATACTCTTGCTTCATTTCAGCATGATGTTTTCTGTTTGTTGGTCCACCATGAGTGCAAATGGATGTATTTACATCTATGCACCGTGTGTTCTGTTGATTGTGTTGTCAATAAGGTTGTTACTGAGTCCCCACACAAACTCACAAATATACTGGACTCAATGAGAACCCAGTTCTTCCTTCTTTAGGTCAGGTTTGGCTGACTCCCGAATCCAGAGCCCTGGAGCAAAATATTAAGGAATCTTGTTTTAAAAATACTCTAATACACCACCATTTTCTTTGCTCTTTGTGTACTTGTGCAAACTTGAATGATAAGATGCACATGAAAAAAAAGAAGCTAATTTGCAATTTGATTATTGTGCAACATTTGGACAGATTTATAACCTGTCGAGCAACAGGCATCAACTATAACATTTAATTTAGTAGACTTGGCAATGCACATGCATAATAAATGCTTAAATAAAAAAGAAAAAAAAATTATGAGTAGGCTAACTTGCATTGGATTGTCATTAACGTTGGTTACATATCTAAAGGTAAGATCCTGATCTCATATTGCACCTCTGTACCTATTTCAATATATAAACTATGCAACAGTTGGCCTACGTGAACATGATAATAAAAGCAGTAGTTATAAATAATTTAAATGTAGCTCATTTCACATAGTGTCCACAAACATCTATATTTTTAGGGTCAGAATAGTTATACATACATAACTTATACAAATTTAATTGCTCTGTCTCTCAGAGGCAGACACTGCAGAAGCTTTAGATGTGACTCATGGCTACTGCCAATAATCTACTTTGTTAGCCTATAAAATGACAACTGTTATAAGGAAGTGTTCCAGGTGCATAAACTCATCTGCAAAAACACACAACACTCTCTCCAGCAGTTAAAGTCATGATAACAATGTCAGACTAAAGGGAAAGCCGGCACTGAAGCTTCTTTTATGGAATGTCTTTTACTACTTTCTATATTCAATATGACTTATTGATCATAAGAACATTGATTTATAGCAATGTAACAATTCATGACATTTTGTATTCGCCAAAGCAGGTATGGGATTGGTTTAGATTTACTGTTTAGGCTTAACTTCCTCAACTGGCTCTTTTTGGGATGAAGGAATAGTGACTCTACTGTTCCTTTGAGCTCAACCACCTTCCGAAGCTTGTTCTGACTGTTAAAAGCTGACTGTCTAGGATTCAAGAGGAGGGTGCACCTTAGATGTGGCTACATAGTTATGCAACCTTTGAAATTTCGCTGCATGTCACTGCATTTAAGTCGCATTTGGTGGGCTTAGTCCAAGCCTCAGAGACTTAAATTGGAATGCAAAATGCAAACACGCTTTACAGCTTTGCCATAGTCGGTACAAAGGACTGATTTGCCCAAGGTTCTGGGTATCAGCTCTACTGTTTAAGTTTTTCTCAGTCGCTTTGGTACATTTCTCAGATCATCCTCGACATTTGCAAAACAGTAAATGCATTTCTCAAAACAGTTCGTACAAATAGCAAAACACCATGGATTACCTGCAAAAGCCAGTCTCTTGCTCAAAATCCTTAGTTCATCTCTCAAAATTAAATATCTGTGTCAATGAACGTGTCAGTGCATCAGAATCACAAGTGCTTGTGTCATTGTGTACGGATAAGACAGTCAAATTGCTTAGTCATGTTTTTTATTCATTTTCATTCATTTTTATTGTTTGTACCACAATTTGTTGACAGATCATGTATTTGCGATACAGAAAAGAAAAAGACAGCACTGCAGAGCAAAAAGACAAAAAACAAAAAAACAAAAGTAGAAATGTAACATAGGACAATCTCCTTAGGGAAAACTGTACATGCAGTACTTTAGGAATTACAGTACAGTGCCTATTGTTAGATTACATACCTGTTCTGTCAACGAAAAGTCTGAACGATTGAGGACACAGTTGTTCTCCCAACATTTGGCTGCACCCTTCGACCAGCCTCGGCCATTGTAAGCCCATGATTGAGAACATGGTCTACAAGTGTAGCTCTTATCTCATCAGGAACGCGCATATGTCCTCGGCCTCTTCTGCCTCTTCCTCTGTTTTGCCTCCCAACTCCTCCGCCACGCAGCCTCACTCCTCTTCCTCTTCTTCTTCTCTCTGGCTGTTGACCCTGTCCAATTCCTTGTCCTTCCATTGTCAGACATTGTAACATCGTGTTGTGCTCCGGCTATATGTATACTTGCCAGCTGATAGTTCATGAGATGCACCTTTGAGCTATTTCAGAAAACTGGTTGATCATGGGTTGATCTAATGCTTGACATATTTCCCTTCATTACAGAAAGTCAAGATTCACCTGGGATCAATTTACCAATTCAGGCCAGATTTAGAAACAAAGGTCTAATGGAAATGTATAGAAATATGCTGACATATTATGACAACTTGTTCAACCATTTTGCATGTAAAGACTTATGCGATGAACTAATGTCTAAATGTTGTGGGGGGTGAGACTATTCAACAGAGACAGAGATAATACATTTTGATCAACATGACATAAACAACTGATAATGTAGGAAACAGCAGAAAATTGTACATTATCATTTGCATGGATGACAAATGCATTTGCAACTTGTTCAAAGAAATGAGAAACTGCTTTTTTGATGTGCACAAGTGACACAATGATGTGAAGATTGAACAAGTAGTTTTGAGAATTTCAATTCTGATCTGAGAAATGTACCAAAGCGACTGAGAAAAACTGTAATAAAGTTCAAAAAGTATGAGTGCAACATTTAAAAAAACTGTCTGCCAATGGGAAACTTGTGATTCCCAGCACACAAATGCCAAGGTTGGAAATCTGCTTGATGTGCATTGCCTTCAAGCTCTCTAGGGGGACTGCATGGAAAATCTCAGCACCTGGCGCCATCATGTTACTCGGATGGTGATAACCTCATGGGTTTAGGAATACCTTGGAAATCCGTGACCACTCAACACAATCTGCCGCTGCACCTAGAAATGCAACCTTAAACTGTATTACACAAGAAGTAAGCCATATATCAACTCTGCAGAAACACAGCTGAGTTCTCTGCACAAGCTCATATCAGGTTGACAGAAAGACAGTGGACATGTGTTCTTTGGTCAAAGGAGTTTATGTTTCATGTGTGCGTTTGGGAAAATGAATGTTGGGATTACTACTATGCGCCAAATACAAAAAATACCATCCAGTCTGCTATCACAATGTGCAAAAGCCAGTGTATCTTTCCAATACTCTTGTGAAAATAAAACATTTTCACAAAAACTCCCATATTTTATATATATATTTCACAAAAAGAAGTTTTTAAGTCTGCCTGAGGTAGTTTTTCTGGCAGTTTGAAAGTCGAATATTTCATAAAACTGCAGTGGAAACACTTTTTTTTTCAGCATAATCAAGAGTCATGTTCAGTTTTCTGCAGGAACTGGCTGACCTTGGGCATAATGTAGCAGGTGCAAGTAGAGGAGTTATTGCCTTCCACAGCTCATCAATAACCGCATGAATCATCCCAAAGTTTTGAATCTGCTGCGCCGATGTGAAATCATAGACAATTACCTCCAAGAAATCCCTCAGACATGGCCAGATCCTTATATCGGGGGCTTGCCTTGCAACAATTTGTTGCAGATGTCTACATCTTTTTCTAATAAAAATAACGACTAGAGTGGTTTCAGAAATAGAAATGGACCTCCATTATAACAAATCTTTTTTTTTTCTTTTTGCACTTCATGTCTCAGTGTAAATGCAGTCCTTTAGCTGTTGATTTTTCAGCATTTTGAAATATTGCTTAAGTATTTCATAAAAATAGATAGATAGATAGATAGATAGATAGATAGATAGATAGATAGATAGATAGATAGATAGATAGATAGATAGATAGATAGATAGATAGATAGATAGATAGATAGATAGATAGATAGATAGATAGATAGATAGATAGATAGATAGATAGATAGATAGATAGATAGATAGATAGATAGATAGATAGATAGATAGATACTTTATTAATCCCGAAGGAAATTCAAATGTACACTGACCATGGTTTATGTGCAAAAGCACCGCTGATGGGATGTTGAAGAGACATATTCTACCATCAGGACAAAGTTTTTATCGCAAGATGTCCAAGATTGTTTCAGCAGGACACTGCCAGACCTCAATCTGACCAGCTAAGATCGTGAATATAAAGATAGTCTGCATACTTGACTATGCTGCCTACAGTCCAGGTGTCACAACATGGAACATCAAGAAAAAGGAAATAAACTAAATAAATCATTTAGCAGCTTAAATCATGTGTTCAGGTAGGACAGAACACATCAATACTCAAATGACTGAAAGGTGTAATTATAAGGAAGGGTGAGCAAATATAGAAGTAAACATGTGTGTCTGCCGATGTTTATGAATGTGTTGTTGGGCTCAAATTGCAGATTTGACACTGAAAACTTCCTTTTCTCTTTGTGATTGATAAAAGTTTATAAAAGAAAGAAAGAAATTCCAGATATAGGTTTTTGTTCTTTTTTTCATTTTGGAAAACTTCATAAATGTTATCAATATGGGGTTTACACTTTTAAAAGTTCATTGTATATTTTTGTACCTGTACTTTAGGATATTGAGCACTTATTCAACACTGATCTGTATAAGTGCTGGAGAATGCAGTGTTAGTCAGCTGATCTTTGTGTTGCACCACATTCCTTCATGCACATCAGTCACACTAAATTGCTAATCCTTAACAAACACATATTAGGAGCTGAAGGCCATGTACCAGTGTGCAACAAGTGGTGCATTTGTTGCAAAAGATGCACTTTCCCCCCCCCCCCACAAATGCTAGAAATCAGTCTGGTCATTGTAAATGCACTACTGCTTTTCACTGAGACTCCGGCAGCTGTTGTCTTTTTGTTACGGAGGGTACGCAAACACACACAGCTGTGTGACTCGTCTGTAAAACCACAGATACTCAAGGGAAATGCACCTGTGACAGAGTGAGATTATCACCCCCATGTCTCTGTGCGTGCCTGACCTAAGAACCACATCCCCTCACCAGGCACAAACAAAACCATACATTATGCCTGCCCTATTCCACGAATCTTAAGCACTTATACAGTTACATTACAGAGTTAAAGTAAGGTGAGGAAAACCCCAGAGGAGAGCAGTTAACAAACAAGCAAACAAACTTGATACTGCTGCCTTTAAAAAAAAAAAAGAAATATGCAACAGATCATAATAGCAACTATTACAGCTGACATTTTTTGGGGACGCCATCACTGTTCCTGTTTTTTCACTGAGGTGCATATCCTTGTGTCACAGTATTGTCGCTTTCTCCATGAAAAACAAACAAGTGCCACACTGTCGCTTCCCCTCGTGCACCATGAACCCCCCTGTTGGCATCCTGTGTCAAAGTGATAAGCAATCCCATGATACCTCCCAGCCCCTCTCAGAACAAAAGAGTGCCAGGAAGAGGTCAGGCACTTGCCCCGTAAGCCTGCCAAGAAATTATAGCGTTCCATATGTTTCAGGTTTGAGACTAACTCAAAACAAACCCCTCGACTGCTTAGTCCTATCATACATAATTAAGGGAAGCACGAGTCACTTATGGATGGGCTGGTATTATTTGCTTTAGGTAATGATGATATACCTATATGCTGTCAAATATTGTCATTCTGATCATCATTCATCAGTACTCTCTCTGACCTGCTAATTATACTGTTTGTTGTGACTGTGCACACAAGCAATGTGCCCAATGCCTTGTGACTTTGAGTCCATTTAAAATCAAAGGCAGCTGTCTTACCACTGAGAAAGCAATTGTCCAAAAGTCCTATTACTCTGATATATTCTTCTTTCTTCTCGAAGGAGTTACAAAAGAGGCTATTAAGGGCGCTCTGTGGAAAGTCAAAGGGGATGGGTCTAATGCTTGACAAGGTCACCCAGAGTCAGGCTGTTACTTACTTAACTCTTATGAGGTCCACCAGCAAAAGAAAAACCTCGGTCTGAGAGTAAAACACTGTCAGCAGTGGTGGTTTCTTAATGTTGATGTCACGAAAGGTCTCCCTCTCTTCCAAACAGTCCGATCCTCTGCTTTGGTCACAGTTATTTATTTTGCTCAGTCACATCAGAAGAAATAAAGCAAACCAGAAAAGACTTTTAAACACAGCATGTTGGTTCTGTAACCGGACACTCCCTCTCGCAACCCCACAGCCGTAGTAAACAGACTGCAGAGCGGTGGGCAGCGGCGTGGTGATGCAGAGTGCCATTGAGGGTGGTGTTATGTTCAAAGAGTAATGTAGCCAAACAACAGACTGTTGAACTTGAATCTGAATCTGTGTGCAAAGTCAAGCGCCACCAGCTGGGCCTGCCGCCGACATCACTTCACTCTTCATTCAAGTGTTACTTTTTCATAAATCATCATGAGCTGATTAATAAAGCTTACGGCGAGTGGGGTGGGGGCAACGCAAAACAGCTGTTTGTGCCTGCCTGAACTCATCGACCATGGCTGATGATTCTGGAGAAGCCCATTTCTTTTCTTGTTTTGGGTATAAAATTTGAAATGATATCCAGCCAAGTGCACGTATCGGTGCCAAAAGAAACAAGACAGATGTTCTACATTAGCACATCAGCCATGTGATGATCCAAATCAGCTTTAAGAGAGAGAAAAACAGAGAACTGCAAAACGGTGTAATAAAAATGGCGTATTTTCACTTGTTGGCTACACGAAAGGCCACCAGATTTAGTTAATAATACCACAAGCTGGATCCTGATTGACAGATCTCTGACCGCTAATGGGTATAACAGAGCTTTGTTTGTTTTGGTTGACTTGCTTAGATGTGAAATCGCTGAAAACCATGGAGTATACATGATATACTTAGATCACTTTAAAAATGTGGGATATGGCATCAAAATTGTTAATTTATGCTACTGACACTCAAGTGGTGGGCAAGGCTTGCCAGTGAGCTGTCAGCAGGGCAGTCGAGGGAAAGAGGCATTCTGAATTGCCACAGCTGTGTCCGTTTTAGTCCCTGGTAAAGAAGTTCAATAAATGCATTTGTAAAAGGAGACAGGTGAAGCCACTGATCTCCAATTATCACTGGGTGCAGAAACAAATCAATCCACAGAGAGACCCCCGACCATAGTCTCTGTCTGACCTATGAGGTGGACTCTTGGTTAAAGGCAGCATTGAGGGTTATTTGTGCCTCAGAACTTTACTGTGGTGAAACAGTCAGAGGTTTCCGATGAGTAGTTCCTACTTCTTTAGCAGGGCTGCTTCTGGAGACAACATTTTTCCTCCTGAATTATTTTTGTCCCCCATTCCTGCCGGGAAAAAGAGTCTGTGGGGGAAAAGGCCCCCTAAAAGACCCTTGTGCCTGGAAAAGCTTTCCGCAGTCCAAATACAGCTCGATGTGTCCCCAACTGGCCCCCTGGCAGCCAAGCGTGCTTCATGGTCACGTATACAGGTGATGGAGGGGAAGCCCAAGGGTTTTACACTCAGGAGGAGGGTTGCCTGTTGGATAAATGCCTCTTTGGGCTGCAGGTCTAAATTTGAAGACATTTACCAAGATATAGAAGGAAAAGGAAAATTAAATCAACATATCATCACCATTTAATGCAAAATCGTTGATCAAATTTCGTTTAGGATACTCAATATTTGGAGTGTGATTGAAATATATGACCTGTAAGATGAGAACCTTAGACCCGGTGATAGACGGGGAATCACACAAATGATCAAGGCAAAGAGTTTGCATATGCTTCCAATACTTCTTACACATTTCTCCCTTTGCAGCAAAAGTTGTTTATTTCAGAGCGCAGTATAGTGCTCATTTTGGCTTGTGAAAATGTTAGTAACTTTGTCTGAGTCTGGTTGAATAACACACAAAAGAGGAGAGGAGATGAAAGGCTAAATTGCATTGGAGATCTCTCTTTAGAACATCAAACAGAGTATTTCTCCCAGCAGTCAGCAGGGCTCCGGGGGGACGCAGTTGTAATTTCCTGGCAGAGGGGCTGGACATGTGGGCACTACTCGGCTGACATCAAAGACACCAGACCTCAAGAACACTGACACACACTCTTTTCTCTCTTTGTAAGTCACATTTCTCCCCTTTAATCTGCTTCATTTCTTTCCCGTATCTCAGACAAAATTTCCCATCTTTCTCTTATTGACATGTACAATAAATTAGAGGATTTGGTGCTAATTTGAGGAGTTTGATTTGAAAGGCAAAGCAAGTTAAAAAAAAGGGAGATAATGAAATATGAAGATATTGGTTTGGTTGTCACTTTAAGGTCAAAGCTTAATTCGTGATTTCACCTTTTTTAGAGAAAAATCATGTGTTTGGTTTTTACGTTTACCATTGTAATATCCAAAGATTATTTGTGTGTGTGTCGAGTCTAAAGTAACAAGTACTGTTAATTGTGCTGAAGTGACTGACATAACATGGATTTCAGTTACACTTTTTCGCACAACAAAAGTGAAACTGAATCTGCAATAAAATGTAACACTGCGGGGGGCAGTGTTTCCATGAAACGCTGTTTTTCTTTTTATGAGCATAGAAGAAGAAAGAGAAGGCAGAGGTTGATGAGTCAAAGGCAAAGCCCTTATGAAATCCAGTAATGCATAATGTTTAAAAAGTGTTATAAGGCAGTGTATTACGAGGCCAAAACAATTGGAGACTCGGTTTTGATGACTTTCTATTGGCCGGCTACGTTACATCCAGCAGCTGAAATGATTTTCCTCCTGGACTCTGCTTAGCAGGAAGAAGTTCTGTTATTTGGGAGAAACTTGGAGTACACCTGCTGCTCCAGCACATCAAGAGCCGCCAGTTTAGGTGGTTCTAGGATCTGGTCAAGATGCCTACCGGATGCTTCCTTGGGGAGGAGATTAAAAAAAGTCATACTGGGAAGAGGCTCTGGGGTGCTCAAAGTAATGAGCATCACATTCTGGTGTCCCATCCTAAAAACAGACTCCAGCTCATCCGTTCTTGAGCACTCCAGCGCTGTTTTTCAAGTTCAAGTTGTTAATAGGCTACTTGAGATTAAAATCTCAAGTCAAATTCATTAACTAACACCAACTCAAAGACCTGGAAACATCCTAACTTGTACAGAAAAGCAGCGATGCCTTTTCGACTGCTAAGACCAGGCAGGCCAGGGATTAGATGCCAGTGGCAAAACCAGCTTGTTGTCTGTTTTTTTTTTTTGGTGGAAGGGGCTTGAAAGCTCCAGCAAGTACCCTGTGCTGAATTAATGTGAGTCTGGGTGCAAATGTTTGTCCTTTGATGAACCAAAACCTTTTGCACCTTCTCTCCCTTAAAAACCTCTGTGATGCAGAAACAGCTTTAAGTTGGCTGAGCGTATCGTCAACACTGATGTGTCACATGCACGAGTCTGTAAATGCAGAGATTTAACACTCACAGTTTCTTTGATAAGACCTAATTTGTTTAATGATCTTTAATTCTTTAACCAGCCTTTACTTGTTGGTCTCAATGTGCAGGGCAAATGTGCCCATGAAGGCTGCTGTTTTAGTTGGCTGCTTGTACACAACTGTCATGTATCCTTTTAAGAAGTTCTATTTTATTTAACTTTTTTGCAGCTAATGTACCTGTTGTGGAAAAACCTGTTAAATACTTTATGTGTTTTTCCCACTCGGTGAATATCTGGACTGAAGCTGAGTGCATCTAAGTTACCAAGAAAAAGACTTGAGAGATGAGCCAGATTTCAGTAGATTTAATTAAGCAGTTGGATGCAAATGGGTCAGAACATAAATCAGGCGTCTCGATGCAGAATGACGAAGAACAGAGGGGAGCATAATGATTTTAAGGCATAAATGACGATTTATGCTTACGATTCTGACGAACAGATCATTGTAACGTCAGAGCTAATGTTTTAGTGACAAAGTATCAGTCTGCACACTCTGTACAGGCCAAGGCTAAAAATGCTCATCACAGTAGTTTTGGTTTAATCCTAGTGGCCAAGGCTGCATTTTCCATCACAGTACTTCTGTGTGTAACAGCAGTGTTTGATGCACTTCGTCCTCCTTTTTGAGCAAATCTTTGCAAAACCCTTATGATGTCGATGGGCTCCTGGGGGACCAAGGACCACAAGGTTGCAGACTGGTTTCAAATACATACTTTTTAGTAGACCGCTCTCACTTTAAACTGGCTATCCAAATGTACACGATGCTAACTTTGAGAAACTTCTTAAATTAGATGCAGTTCTACAGCATAAAAATTACCAAGCAACCAAAATGCATGAAGATCCCAAAGATAAACGTTACAACTCGGCTCGTTGGGCTGCAGCACAAAACGGAGGCTAAACATACAAATCAAGAAAGTAAAGGCTTTATTATTAAAAACAAAGAGTCTTTTGAGAAGAACCCGGTGCCAACAACAACTTGGCAAACTACAGCAAAAATGTCCAAGTCCTTACCAGCCAGATTTGTGAGATTATCGGTTTATCCATATGTGCCAAGACCATGCGTGAATTTGCTTGCTTTAAAGACGTCTTTCTCGATTTTGCAATGATGATGTGAAAAGGATTGGTGATAAACTAATTTGCTTTTTGATTTGCGAAATTAACTCCTGCTTGAACACGGTTAAAATCTCTACTGAAACCCTCCGAGTTGTTTACCCGAAGCTTCCATGGTTTAACAAACGGTCCGAGCCTGTCGGAGACTGGATTTTCTCAACCATTAATGGGTCTCACTTCTCGGTAGCTTGATCCACCATTCTTAAGTACTAATACGGCCGCGATTCAGAGCTGTTGTCATGCGGCTTACCTCCCAAGCCTCGGATACCATGCACTTATACTGTACCTGCTGCATTGATCCAATGCAGGACCATAAACAGCCCATCACAGGTTGATTACAGTGTGAAATCATGCAGCAGTTAACTTCCATATTTGTGTGAAATAATAATATTAATGATAATAAAAAAAAAAAAAAGGCATACAGCAGAAATTACTCTGCATCAAGTAACTTTTGAACACATAAATCTTACACTTACGATGAATGTTACTACAACAGTATGGAGAAATGGCCACCATGAGTTTTAACCCGGAATGAAATGTCTTGTCTATTTTGATTTTTTTTGGTTTGTAAAATAATTTTATAATTATTTTAACATTTTGAATTAACACTATCAGCGTTTTTAGATTAGACCCCTTTATTGTCTCTGGATGAAGAACTTGTGTTTATCACGTGCTGGACAGTGTCTCGTTTTGGCCTCCCTGGTGTCTGATCCTTCCTGAATGTGCACGCAAAAGCCCACTGAGGTATCCAGGGCCCAGAATCACTCACTTTTAATGTAGATATTAACTGCTGACACCTTCATGGTCTGCACTGCCAGTGGATCCCAGTTGTGCTGACGTCGTACTCCTTCGTCAAGGACAACGAAATAGTGGAGTTCAGAGTATTTTTAATATGGCATGTGACAATATTATAGGATCATTACAGCACGGAGCTTTGTCTGCAGGGGAGGACGTCCAAGGTCACTTAAACTGCTAATCTGGAACAGTCTGTTCAAAGATAAGTGTGCAAAAAAAGGCCCCCTGTCTGTCTTATTGCTTTTTTCCCCTATGTGCTGCGGCGTGCACTTGTGTTTATGTGTAAGGCAACAAGTTAGCCGCAGCATTTGTACACACACACACACAAGGCCTCAGGCGTTGTGAACCAAGCAAGGCTATAATTTAGGAGAGCTGGCTGGGAGGGAGGCGGTTTCTTGGTCTGACTTGCCTCAGGTAACAGTTAAGTCCATAGATTTGAGTCGGGCAGCTCCGACCAAAGAGGACAGCCAATTTGATTTGAGCTGAGTCTCTCTGGGAAGGCTTGAGCTGTGAGAGCAGCTGGGCTTGTCAGCAGATTAATGCATCAACCTGAGCGACAGGTCAGGACCCACCTCTTGTCAGCTCATTCCACCAATCAATGTACTCTGGATTTAGAGAAAGTCTTCTATCTTTCTCTCCTCCTCAACTTTCGGTATCAGTCCCTTGGGACATTTCTTTTTTTTTTTTCCACCGCTGCTGCCTATAATGGTCTGCAGAACGGACTGAGCCAGGTGGCAGTACTGATGTGTCCTGGTTGTGGGGCTTGCTGTGTTCAGCTGGGAGGAGAATTTTTCCATTGGCACACAGATGTCTCCCCGCTGCTGAACGCCCTTCAAGATTCATGCGTGTCAGCGGCCCTGTTAATGCTGCCCAGATGAGGCGAAGAGAGAAGGACCAAGGGGAAAGGGTGGGGGGGAAGTCGTGAGAAGAGGGCTACATGTTTAAAAGAGACAGGAGGACAAGGAATAGGATCAGCGTAAAGGAAACTGCACCGCTGCAGGTGTGGGAAGAGGGAAGATATAGACCCAACCCCAACTTCTTACCCTCCTCATCTCCTCCTCCAGCCCAGGCTGCGGAGAGGCAGGTGACCTGCACAATCATAGTTTGCACTGCTGCTTGTTTAAAGAGACTATAAGCTCCAGTCATAGTGGTCAGACCAGGTCACTCTTGCTAACAGAAGTCTTTTATTTTTTCATTCACAAGGAGATGTAAAAACAACGTGTCGGCAAAGGGTATAGTCCGTGTGTGTGTGTGTGTGTGTGTGTGTGTGTGTGTGCCCGCACATGTGTGTTCGTGGGTGGACAGACGGAGCACGGGGGTCAAATACTCCCTTTGAAGATGTGTTTGCATTCAAGCCAAGGATAACATAAAAGCAAAAGAGACAAATTGGACTGAATGAGTGTGGACTTCAGTTGAGTTAGGTGTGTTTGTAGTCGTCTTAGTCACGTTTGCTTTCAAGCTTTGCCAGAGTTATTTTGGCTTGTTCAGCTGTCCATAGAGATTTAAGAGGGCATTTCATGATGCTTGAGTGTGCACGCATTAAACACTTACACTTTTCACCTAGACATAAAAAAAACATCTGATTTCCTCTCAGATTAATACTTTGTAAATTTGTATTGCATCAGATTGAGCTCAACATATCTAAAATGAAAGCACCATATTTGAACTAGTTTTGAATTACTGAATAAAAGTATCTAAATCTAGTATCTAAATGACGAAAGTTATTTTAAAAGGATTTCATACAGTGAAATTTAAAAAAACCCGATATGAATCTGAAATGCACAATGGACCCTTTTGGAAACCTTCAATGAATTTAAATAGTTCCTTGAGGGCAAAAAAGGAGTTAAAATAAATTGTCCCATTCAGACGGTGCTATAACATGTGTTTTGAGACAGCAGCTTGATATAAATAGGCATAATTTGCAGCAAAGGAAAAAAAGAAGATAAACTTTTTTCCCCCCAACAAAAGATATGTACAGTACACATACACAAATGCAAAGAAGAAATTGACAGTGAGCTTTATTGTGTTCATGGTTTTAGTTTAGTAGGCAGTTCCTGAATCCATCCATGGATGCTTTTGTCCCAGACCACCTTCAAACACATCCTGGGTAATCGTACCTGAATCCATCTTGGAATGTATTCAGATGTCGCATTAGCTCTGGCCACTCATGATCGGATTTCCTATGAGGAAATTCCTATGAGGAAATGTAACGTCTGATTGTAATGCGATTGAAGTAATCGGCAACAATTCTGTCATTAAAAAGGGATGACTGTTTCAAGTTTGCTTTTTAAAAAACACAAGCTAGCAGCCTGATAGCTTCTAAAATGCTAATATCAAAATACAACAATTCCACAAGCTGAGAAGCTCATCAGTGATTTAACATCATAAAACATTTAAAGAATGTGCTGCTCAAAAGAGAAACAATGAGAGAAGTTTATTGAAACTGATGCCCTTTGCGCAAAAATCCCAATGCGGTACGTCTGAGGAGTTTTAAACACGTGTGAGCGAGTGATGGTTTTAGTGCTTTATAAACGGTATAGTGCACACTAAACCCTGTACTAAGGCTTTGTTGAGCAACATGTTCTACACAATGTCAAAGAATTACATTTAAAATCGAGTCTTTTAGCAGGACAACAACCTAAAGAACAGATCCACCACCACAAGAGAAAGATCCAGGATGAATGACCTAAACGTCATTGAAAGTGCTGAAATTATTAATCCCAAAAGAGAAAACCTGCAAACGGTAAAGAACTGAAACAATATTCTGGTTAACTAAAAGTTGTTAATTTATATTTTTATCAGAATATATTCTAATTCACGGCTGCTAGCATTTCTTATTGAAACAAGATAATGGATAATGGAATAATAATGGCAGTGGGTGGCGCATCTATGCAGGATTCCAAGTTGTGTACTACAAGCATGTAGTGCATGCCGGGATTAGCTCTGTGCTGAGTGCAGTTGCTTTGACAAGCTGTGCGTAAACCCATTTGGACATTATCATAGCAAGCCAAATCAATACCAGTGAAGTCAGAAACCAAACAAGCATAAACAGCGACAATGAAACAATGTCTCCATCTATTAATGCAGCATGCCCGCCTGCTATCTTTCCCAAACACACACACCCACACACACAGTGCAGCTTAATGTTTCCAGCGGCTGCTGACGGGATGCTGCGCTTTGTTCTGAGGCCTCTGACAGTGAGTGGAGGTCTCTGAAGGCGCATGTTGAAGTTGAAAGCTCAACAAGCTCTCTGAAGTGGCTGGCTTTCATGTTGCACATTGTGCTACAACTAGAGGAGAGGGAAACACCAGAGTCCAAAAGACTAACTTATTTCAAAGCAGAATATGTCAGCTGAACATGCTGCTGTAACGGTTCCGACTTCATCACAAGTGGTTACCTTTGAAAATGAAAGATTTCGTGTTATTTAAAAAAAAAAAAACATTTTATGTATATAGTTACGCTGACATGATTGCTGGCAGCAGCAGGTTGCAGCCGATGCAGCGTGTCAGAGTTCCAGCTTATTAAAGTGTGAATCCAAGCCTCAGGATGTTTTTCTCTCCACTGAGGTCACAGCACATGTCAGGACATGAATCTAACTATGAGACTGCGAACTGTACTGGGAGATTTAATCACTCCCGTGTGTGTGAGCACGTGTGTGTGTGTGTGTGTGTGTGTGTGTGTGTGTGTGCGTGTGTGTGTGTGTGTGTGTGTGTGTGTACACCCAGTTTGTTTCTGCTGTGTCACTTTGTGGTTACCACCTCCACCATTTAATCGTGCCCCTGTTAGAAGCCCTAATATTAGATGCTTATTATGTTAATTGTGTTCACATGGTGACAGGGTGTTTTAAGGATAGCCTGTTGGGGCAATTAAACGCCACGGCGGCAGGATTAAGACTGAGAAAGTAGTTCTGGGCTCACTGACTCTTAAACCATGAATGTGTCCATATTACGCTCATTTCCAGCCATCTAATTTGAATGTCTGGTTCCCTCCGGAGCAGCTTTGCACCTGCACAACTCCAATAGCCTCTGATTATTCCCAAACTATCGAAGAGTAAGAATCAGTTTGATAATTATTCAGTGCATGTCATGCAGCAGAGAAACGATGAATTTGTGTTCTGACTTTGCCAGGAAGTTGCTGTGTAGCTTCTCACGGAGAAGTTCACAGGTCAGCACACAAGTAATTCAGTCCAACAGATTATCCTGAAATGAGAAAGACAGGTGAACATTTGGCTCTTGTACATATAAACCCCCAAATTATAGCAGATTGGACATTTTTTACGATGACTCTAGGGATATGGGATGTCAGATCTTTGATTTATTAAAATTGTGTCCAATTGAAACATGGCTGTTTATTTTGAATTATGATGAGCTACTCAAAACTAGCCATTTTCAACTATTCTTGTGGGAAGGTAAACTAAATAGATAACGGTTATACACTTTGGGTGCGATTTACTAAAGGTTTGCGTGTGTAAAAACGTGTGCAAACTTGACAGCACCCGCAAACCAAAGTGCCAGCTGATCTACTAACAGCGTGCAAAGAGGACTGCGTCTCTCAAATGCGCAAAATAGCACACGCTATTCATATAGTACTTTTGCCCTAAAGAATAATCAATATGGGCCGTACCCGCCAGAAATCGCTAAATACTGGGAGGGGAAGATGCAAATTGGTCCATTTACCACGCGCAATGAGATTTAACAAGCCTAATTAATAGCCTGCTTACTGTGTTGTCTTCCATAATATTTGTAAATATATATAATATAAACTCCTAAGTATGTGTTTGTGTGAGTGTGTATATATAAATATATTGAAGTGTCAGTGTGTTGTTTTTTTTCTTGGTCTACTTATCATTGAATATACGAGGGGGTGCTTTTCACGGCAGGGGCCTCTTCCACTAATATCTCTAACTCCAACTCGTCAAATTTCATTTTGCGCTTGCGACTATATCCTGCTTTCCATCCAGACTCTCCATGGCGCAAAGTTTGCGCCGCAAACCGTAAGACGCGCAACACCTCATTTAAATACTGAGGTTTGCACCTGTTATCAATTGCGCACGCAATCTTAGTTGATCACCCGCAAAACACACAACAACAGCACGCGCAAACTTTTTCAGTGCACACGCAATTTAGTACTCTTTATTTAGGATCTTAGTAAATCGGGCTCCTTGTCTTCACTTGTTTACAGCTAACATGCTCCCTTCATGTTTATGTTTATGTTGTGCGCTGGATCTGTGTTATTGCTTTTGACATCTCATTAATGCTGGCTAAGGTTTTTCCGATGAGAAGAAAAGCTTTTCTTCAGCGATGTACTCTCACCTTTCCTCCACTGACGTTCTACAGTCTCACTGTGGAGGACAAAGCATGGCTGATGTCCAACAGAGAACACTGCTGAAATTTAAGAAATAATTCTGCGGGACAAACGTGTTAAAATCTCTTGGAGGTTTTGATTGAACATTCTCCGAACACAGTCTGTTGGCAATTATTCAAACTGTGCGATTGTAAAAATGTGAGAAAGAAAGACAGGAAGCGTAATGTTCTGCAGTTCATCGGAACGTACGAACGGCCTCCTCGGAAACCAGTTCTTTGCTGTGACTGTTCAAATGGCTTAAGGCACCAGATGCCAGAAGGAAGAAAGAAAAGCTAGACAGAAAAGGCGTATGTGTTGTAAATGAGGGAAAAGTGGCCCGAGGGCTAGAAAAACAAGTCTGGGGTCAGAAGGTCAAGTGTCACTCCCTTTCCTTCACATCTACAGCAGTGGACGCTACACCAGCTCTGAGTGCAGCTTTTGTATAGTGGGTAGATGTTAGACACCATCCAGAAGGCCGGAGGTTCAATCCTTCCAGCTCTGCCATGCGTTAAAGTGACCTTTCACAAAATGCAAAACCGCCCCATGACTTCTGTTGAGCTCCTACACAACAAACCAAACCAACCCATTTATCTGAGTCAGTGACAAACACAATGTAAAGCACTCTGTTGAACCCAGACATTATGAAGTATACAGGCCGTTAACATGTGGTCAGTTTAACAGCCATCCTCTTTGAACCAGATTCATTTCTTACCAGGCAGATATGTAGCAACAGTCAAATGTATGTATGCTCGCCTTTTAGTGCTTTTATCTTTACCTGGGATCAAGGTGTTGGAACTATAGCATTTTGCAGCATGTTTGCCAGAATTAGTAGATCATTACAGCTAACAACAGCCTTCGATCAGAGCGATCAACGTAAATCCAAACAATTTACAGCTATACCCACCATGGTGCTGTAATGATGTTGTATTTGATGCTTTGATGCTGAGTTTTCTTCAGGAGCTTCTCCTGTCAAGATTTGAGCAAATTGTAAGTGCTCTAGGCTATATTTATTTTAAAATATCACTTATATCAATTTTTAAAGGGGACCTATTATGGCAACTAATACCTATTTTAAACAGGCCTTGAATGTCTTAAAAACAAGCTTTTGATTGTTTTTGCTAAATAAATTAGAAATTCAGCCTCTGAGCCATGTCTCTATCATCCCATTCTCTAACCTCATTATCTATGTGGGATTCCGAGTGGGCGGGGCTATGATAATGAGACTCTGTGCTGATTGGCTGCCTGAATGACGCGATACACCGCTACGGAAAAATGGCGGAAGCTCCGGCCGGCGGAGTTAGTTGTGGGCGTGGTTTGACGCATCGGAGGCCAACCTATGTAAATCGCATTTTCGTTATGTAACGAAAGGGAGCAGAATCTGAGCGGCTCGTAGAAGCCACATCACACTGGATGGCTCATCCGGGCGGCTGTACAGACACTGCAGAATTTGGTTGCTTTCCTCCTTCTCTGAGTTGGCAGGCTGAGGGGAGACCACTTTATATATGTTAAAGCAAGAAAAAACTTGTTTTCCATAATAGGTCCCCTTTAAGTTGTTTTAGCCTTTGCTGATCTCACAACTCCTGTGGCTACTGATGATAAGAACATTTACGTAATCATTTCATTTTGGAGGTCTAGTAAGAATGTAGCATTAAGAAAAAGAGAAAAATATTGCTAAATAACATCTATTTCTAATGTGCATATCATAACATCTTGAAAAGCCTTGTCACAAGTGCCCATCATTTGCTGCATATACTCAAGCTTGGCATTAATATGTGAACCTTAATGCATCCTGAGTGATTTGATTATACCGTCCTGTTGTATATGCAAATAAACATGCATGTAATTTCCGTTTGGAAACATTACACACGTTGGTTTTTGTTTAAAATGGTAAAGTTAGGTCATTCATGTGCAAAATCTGTTTGCCTAGTCTGATGGCTCTCGTTCCAGTACAAAATCCACCCTTTTGCTCATCATATGTGAGTTTAAATTACACACAACAGTAAGCAATCATGTCTGACATGGTGATAACAATCCTTCGAAAAATATACATTTCTTTTTTCCTTAAACACGTACAGCAGACATGAGAGATGCGTCAAAATGAGGTTTGATATAAAGAATCCTTTGCCGTCTGCTACCTTTTGAAAATATCCCAGTGATGCTGCCTTATCTTCCTCCCCCATTTATGACACAGATGCACTAAACCACAGTGTTCTAATCAAAAACTAATGTGAATCTCATGATGAGATGATCAGCAGGGCTGTGAGGCTTCAGAGACAGTGGCGCCAGTGTTAGATAAAGAGTTCTTATGTGATTCACAGACATCTGTGTAATACCACCATTACACTTCAGCAGTGGGTCCTTAAATCATGCCGTGTAACGTAATCTGAAAGGGCAAAATGTAAATGGAGGTTAATTTGACTGATGTGTTTCATTTTGTGTTCACCAACCCTAATGCTTTCAAAGTTATCTAAGAAGTCAGACCCTGTTTTGTTGCAAACATAACGAACTATGACAGTTTTGTGTGGAGAAAAAATCCTTCAATATAATTTCATTTTGAGGAGTTAACATTTATCTGAGTCAAACATATAGCGAAGGTTTAACATGGAAAAGCCCTTGATGATTCACTTTTTGGTGTAGTAATCTAAAATACGGCCTGGATTTAGAGTACAGTCAGGGTCTCTGGCTGTTTCATTTGCCTTATAATGTAAAGGGGCCCAGTGCAGATAAGAGTTTCTTTATGGATGGTGTTTCCCCGGGACTTGAAACCTCAGAGGCCCAGCCAAAAGATATTATATGTTCTGGGTCTAGAGTCTGATATCGTCAACCCAGCTGTTCACACAAAACCTCCACACACAGCACATTCAGTCGGGGAGCGCACACAGAGGCAATAAAGTTAGGTCAGGTGCAGATGACATGTGGTTCCTTGACTTGAGGTTTTGTGTGTGTGCATGAGTGTGTAGGCTGTTTAATAGGGGATGTTTACCTTGACCTAACCAATCTGACCCCCTCTTTGCACCGTCCCTCGCTCCCTGACCTGTTTCCTCTGCGCTCTGTATCCTAAACTTCTTCTCGCTGAATGTTGTGCTCTAATGTCTGTCACGGTGCCAGTGTGCGAGTCTGTTTTATTTTTCCAACTGTCGGTTGACCACAGACTCAAATCACAGCATAAAAGAAAGAAAAAAAAAGAACAAGAAAAAAAACATGCACGCACAAATACTGAAGCACATAAAAACTTGCACATGTTTCGCAAATGTTTAGCAATTCAGTCACACACTAACCACCAGCTTGTTCAAGTGCAGGCTGCAGGTTGCTGGTTATGTTAGACAGTAAATTTCAACAGTTTAAACCTCGTGAAGCTTAAGCATGTCCTGGGATAAAGAGCGAACAATTTGAGAGAAAATAAATATGTAAAAGTGTGTTACCGCTACTTATGAATAGTTTTCATACTGCTGCCTTTTCTGCCGCCACAGAGAGCCTCTGCATCCAGCTGTCAGGGCTGTCACCGACTTAACTTGTTGCGTCTTGCGTCAGTGTTGTTTCTGCTTCGGCAACAAGTAGGAACAATATACACAATCAACTGCTGTCAGTGCCGTGCAAGAATGCTGACGCAGAAGGGAATCAGAACTGAGAAAATGAGAAAAGAAACCATAATGTGCCATAATAAACATACTACTACTGGTACTAATAATGATAATAATAGCCACCAGTTGAGCCGGTGCGCGGCTCCTTTAAGAAATAAAGTGGATGAGCCCCCGTCGGGGCGGCGAGACTGGGGCTTTGTTTAAAAACTCCACGCTCCAATCTGCTGCAAGATGCTGACTTCAGCAGAAGCCGGGCTGTGGGGGTCAGGTGGGGTCGAGGCTGCCACTCACCCACTGCAAAATCAAAACAGCCTGGGCAGACCCTGCAGGCTCTGCAGGAGGAAGAAGACAGAGGGAAAAAGACAGAATGAAAAAAAAGGAGAAAAAAAACTTGCCTCGCCTGAAGCAGATACGCACTTTGCTTTGCTCGGTTTTCAGAGTTTATGAAGACATTAGTTGTTTTTTTCCACCCAGAAACAGATGAAGCATAAGGAAAAATCATTACAGTTTTTTCTTAAAAGAAACCTTGTTGCTTCTTGAAGGAACTAAACCAGATCTTACACGTAGTCTTATTGTGTTTCTTATATAATTCGAGTTAGCTGCAACACTCGCACGCTTAGAGGCGTCACTGTCAGATGCGGTAAAATGAAACTACTACACTTTCCTCCCAAATCCTGACTCAGTCATTCAGCAGGATGTGTCCCTGCTGTGGTGACAAATCCTTTCAGCAGTAAGGGCTCTAACTGGAGCACCGTGACCTGACATTGGTGAAATAGCCAGAAACAGACTGCAGGTGTTGTTCAGGAAAGCTCTGCATGGTTCTGAGTCCGAGCAGGAGCCACACATGCCTTCACAACCTCTGCTCTTCTAGCTGTACAACGGGGCTGATCACTGGCAGCCCATCAGTCAGGTTTCTTTATACTCCAGTTTATCTTACTTGAATGTAAAATGATCGTACCTGCCTTGTATTATGTATGGAGTCACACAGACTGTGTGACTCAGCCTGAATCATGATACATTGTACTGATTTGAAACCCGCACAGCGCTTGACAACTAAGATGTGCAGAGCAAAGTGTCAAGATAAATGACTGCTGTTCACCGTGGACTAGATTGTAAGTCAACTCGAGGTCAGCGGCTCAGCGGTACGGAGGGCTGTGATGTGATGAAAAGCAGGAATAACCACAGACTCTACCCTCTTTATCAGAAGCCTCGCAGCTCCTCGACGTGTCTGCTGCAGCAGACACGCTGCGCGTTGACTGGGTTGCACTTGCCTCTGCAGAGGACGTGCACACGCTGGCACGTATTCAGGAGTTTTTTTTTGTGGTCGCAGAGGTTTTTTCACAGCACCACCCTGTTCAACTTAGCTGTCCGACTGCTGAACTCTTAATAACCCTTCCTCTCTGAACATGAACAGAGTCAGAATTTCTGAGAATTTCTTCCGTGCACTGAAGAAGAAAGCCATCGGAGATTGTATTTTTGCAGTGATGTGAGGACAAGGAAGATGTGAGGACAAAGAAACAGCCATAGACACTGCGAGGTGGAGATCCACACAGATATTTCACAATCAGTCTCTAACTCTGGGTTTAGAAACACAGCCCTGTGACTAACTGGATGTTAATGTTAACTACAAGAGATGTTTGTTTAAAAATCATGGGTCAACTGTAAATCTCCAAGAAGGCCTTCAACAGGGAGAAGGTTTGACTTAATTGCATTCGCAGTATTGGCAGAGGTGCTGAGTTTACAACAGTAAAAAGTTCATAATGTCAGAACAAAAAGAAGAAGAAAAAAATGAAGGGACCCCATCCAGAGAAACTGGAGCTAAACTTTGAACGTGCTTCTAAAAAAGACTGCTTTTCCCCAATTTAGCAGCCAGTGGTGTTGACTTTGCTGATTTCTGGGTTATCAAGTCAGACTTTTGAAGCCAAGTTCTTTGAGAGTAATTCTTCTTAAACAGTAGCTGAACACCGGCGTGCTAAATGACACATAATTACTGCTGTGGGTGGCTGTTATGTGGTCACAGGTGTGCATTATCAAGTGTTTTACAGCAGCACACATTGTGACTCAGAGGCGAAGACAAGAAGTGGCCTTTTTATGACAGATGTAGGTGCCACCGACTTTATTTTAGTTGGGAGGGATAATTAAGGTGGTGAATAGTTGAGAATGCAGGGGCGGGGGAAAATGCGTGGAAAAGGATAAGATGCGCAGCAATGAGCAAACAAGCAAGCACAAACAAAGTCTGATACATGTAAACACACATGATCACACGTATACACACACCCACGCTGTGATTCATGCAAACAGAATCAGTCTCCAGCAGGGATCTGTCCTCAGTAGAAGGCCTCAGGGGAAACAAGACAGAATATCCAAGACAGGCCCTCTTAATCCTTTTAGTTAGACTGGAAACACACACACACACACACACACACACACACACACACACACACACACACACACACACATACCTCCACACTCACAGAGAATCTATTTAGGGTAAGACATCCAAAAGCAAACAGGATAACGCTAAATTTGTTTGCTTGCTTACATCTGCGTTTGTTTTTCTGTGTCTGCATTGTTATCCTTGCTTCATATTTCCACTTCAGAATTTCCAAAACAATTTTGCATTCAACAAATTAGGAGCAGGTTTCAGTCCAGAAGCGAGCACAGACACAGCAGCTGCGTATGAAATCTAGATGCGCATTTACATCTTTTTTATGACCGGCGTGATATGTTGACCGCATTGTCCTCGTTTACATGCAGAGACAGATAAGGATGTGGTTGTGTGGTGTGGAGCAAATGTGTCATGGAAGCGTGGGGATGCAAACTAAGAGTTTACTAGTCTGAGAAAGGGTTGTGCTCTACTGTATGTCTTTATTTTTTGTGGATGTCATTGTACGTGTGATAGAAGAAGGAGGTAGCGAGTCCATTCCACGTTTCCGTCCGACCAGTCAGGCATCACTGACGACGTCGATAGCCATCGACTCGACACACAGGAGATACACAGTTCTACTCCCCCTCTCTTCTGTCTCTCCCCCTCCCTCTGCCGCGGTTGTTCATGGAGTTGTTATCACTGGCAGCAAGCCTGCTCCTAACTCCCAGTAGAAGCCAGATGATTGTTTTTGCTGCCTGGGGTCCGGACCGTGCTTCTCCAGATCCTGTTACCAGGGCTTTGGACCTTTCCACAGAGTTCCTGCTGAGACTTTGACACAGAGAGAGAGACGAAACTAAATCCCAAATCATTGTTTATACTTAATTTTAAAGTTAGTTGATGGCTCTTTCCTACCGAATAACTTTTTTTGATTAAAAAAAGGCAATCTAAAGCATCTAGATAGTATTTCAGTTATGTTTTCCTTTCTGGTGCTTTGCATCACATTTCAGTGGGAAATATTATGGTATTTTATTGACTGTTTGCCCTCAGCTCTTGCTTATCAAATTAATCTGTTTATAAAATTCAAGTATTACTCTAAATTACACTTGGTAATATTATAATCTATGAAGTTGTAAACAAGTAGTAAACAAAAGTAGCCTCAGTGAAGGTCAGCATTTCTTTATTCTGGTTATAAAGAGCCACACATCCTCATTATAGGTCAAAATCTTCTGTCTGAATACTACCTTGTTAAAGGAGCATGAGGCAGGATTGAGGCAGGATTTATGAAAAAAATCCGTATACATTTTAAGTTTTCTAGTAATAATGTCAGATGAAGCGTTCCAAACCCAAAAGAATGAGCCCTCTAGTGTATCTCTCCGTTGCCTTGAACAGGCTGTTGCTGCAAAATGTGCTGCAATTCCGGGCCGGAATTTCCCGCGCTGTCCTGCGGATGTGACGTCACATGACGCTGCATGCACGTTCTTCCCGTTCTCCCGTGCCGGCTTCACTGTTGGCTGCAGTACCCCCGGCGGCCGTCGTGGCGAAGGGTGGCGCTAGAGAGTCTCATTTTTTAAAAGGAGCCTCATGCTCCTTTAAAGGCTGACTAAAACTATGATAACATTGGTCCATTTTAGTTTTAAAACAATGACTTGAAATAAAAGCAATCTATTTCTACATAGCGTTTCACCTCCGGGTCAGAAAAGATCCAAGTTCCTCAAAAGTAAATGCACTGCTGGTTCATCCCTGCTCACTTATATTGGCTTTCTTTTCCAGTTTCTGTTATTGAATACAAAGGTTTGCTTTTAACAGCTGACACCAAGGACAACTGAGTCAACAGGGCTTGCTGTTCCATCTCCAAGTTGTTGTTCACCATTGTTGTGTTGCGGCATGTTTTCCTGTGATGGTCGCATGATATGGGCTTGGAGAATCGGAGGGGGTGAATAACGATCCAAGAAGAGCGAGTCATTAAGAGAAATATGATGCAAGTATATCATCGCTTCCCAATGCTCTCGGTTTTCCTCAGCCACATTAGACCCTAATACTTCACACTTTCACAATGCACCACGCACAACAAGCTTTACTCTGGTACTTGGTAGTTCACACCTGACAAGTTTGATACATCAGAACGTGCACAGTTTAGTCTTTCTGCTATTGGAACAGGCGGCGCTGTCTCAAGTCTGCTTCTGGGTTGGGTCACACGCAGAGCTAATGTTCATTGCAGTTCATCGACAAGCCTGGCTGCAAACGAGAGTCAACCTCCACTGACTCCTATTCTGAAATGTTCACTTTTCCAGCAGAAATTAAGATGTTTAAAGCCTAGTTCAAACATCTGTTTTGGTCTCAATCATTTGATTTCACATCCATGACAACTCTTGGGACAACGCTGGGTGAATATTTTTGTCCAACATCAGGAGAGTTTATATAAAGAAATACATTTATTTCTAATATGATTGATCGACAGTCGGCCCAGTCAATGGCTACCTGTTATCACTTCCTCATCCTTAATCCTCATGCTACCGCGCTGACTGACGCAATCAGTAGTTTGTGTCGGCTAAACATGACAGTAATTTTTTATTTTGCCATTGATGCAACACATGAAATGGAATATTCTGCTGCTGGTAGCTCCTGGGCAACGTGGCTGCACTCAGTGCGAAGAGAGAGAGGCTTGGGTCATGGGACTTAATGCTTCGGTCATTTTTTTTGCAGTCTATTGTCCGCACTAAGCACCAACAATCTACTGTATCTTCTGGGTTGATGCCAAAGTGAACATAAGAAAATGTGCAGTTCACTAACTGCACAACTGAGTCCAAAAGAGACTTAGGCCCAGTCCCAATACTCCCCCTACCCCTACTTTTCAGCACTACCCCTACATTTTACGCGTTCCCGTGAGGGTAGTGGTGTCCCAATTCCTCTTTGCATGTAGGGCTAGTGGCGAAATCGAGGGCTAGTGGATATGAATCTAGCCCTTCAGAGCGAGGATTTTCAGATGCACACTAGCTGACCGAGGGCTAGAAAAATTTCCCAGAATGCTTTACGTCATCATTTGCAGACTGAATCAAAAAGAAAACATGGCAGACATTTCTTATTTTTTAGTGAATAAAATCAATATTTTTAGTTAGTTTCTGCATAAAAATGCGTTTTGATTACATTTCTAGCGAGAAATATATATTTTACTTTCATAATATTCACTCCGTGAATATATATAATCACTCGCTTGCCCGTTGTTGCAAAGTCTTTTTCAGACCTCGCCAGAATAAAGGCTGATTTATGGTTCCGCGTTACACCAACGCAGAATCTACGGCGTAGGTTACGCGGCGACGCGCGCCGTACGCCGTACCCGGTCCCCTACGCCGTAGGCTCTGCGTCGATTTAACGGGAACCATAAATCAGCTCCCGAGCCGGGAGGCCGTTCTCATCCCGAAAACATCGGATCAAATTTCTTAACAGGCGTTATTTGGATAAACTGAGCCCAGGTTGGGGATCTTAACGGTTACTTTTACGCCTGAAAAAATATTAAAACTTAATAAAGTGGCATATTAACAGCGCTACAGCGGAAATTAAAACAGCTTCTAGCTTGCTTTTAGCTCTCAGCTTCCTGATATGGTGTGACGTATGTGCAAACGTAACTACGCAGTCGCTTACGTACCCGAACGTAAACCACGCAGTGACGTAGCAAGTGGTGTCCCAATCCCTAGGGAAGATTACAAGGGCCCTACTCATTTTTAGGGCTAGTGGTAGTGAGTGAGGGCTAGTGGTAGAAAGTAGGGGGTGCATTGGGATTGGCCCTTAATTTCCATTAACCTCCACGTTAAAATGTCCCATTTTGCAGCAGAAATAAACAAATATACAGTCTGGTTAAAAAAACAGGTTTTGGTCTCTATAGCTAGATTTCACATTTATGACAATACATCATTACTTGTCTTTACTCTTTGTTATGAAGGTTTGCCCCCCATCTGGCAGTTTGTGCTAATCCAGTGTTGGCTAAGCGCAGAAGTTATTTTACCATCAATATCTGAGATGGGATTTTTCACTGCAAATGTTCACTGGAAACTCTGCAAATCCTCCAGCAGGGATTGATTGAAGGAGCTGGCAGCCATAGCTAACTCTGGTTGACATAAAAACTGCCAAAACAAATTTTGGCGGTCTCAGACGAAAGATGGTTGGTGTGGAAGAATCGTGAATATATCTGTCATCACAGGCCCAAATCGGCTTTCTCACATCGTACAATGTGAGTGAGGCCACAGTGCTCCTGCGACCGAAGACTGCCTGATGTAAACTTGTGACCTAGCCTGAAATATTATGACTCCGTATACTGACCAGCCAAATTAAAATACAGCTATGGTTGACATAATGATGTGACCCAGCACGACCCCCTCCCCCAAAAACTAAAGCTTTATGAGAAAGAATCAGATTTGGTGGATCAATTCATTTTCACTTTTATTTATTTACAGCTCCACGTGCTGATAATGCAATATACATCCTGCTGCATGAGATCGTAGCCTACGTCACAAGAGGGGTGTCATCGGAGAGTCTGTGCACGCCGTTCTTGACGTCTCACCCAAGATTAAGCAGATCCAAGTCGTACAGTAGATGTAATGATCTTATAATGCTGCAAAACCCCCTACAGTCTGCAGAAGCCTTTAGGTGGGCGTGTTCCAGCCAGCTTCCCAGGCCTCTTTATTCTGGCCATTTGCAATATGGTTCTGTATAGTGCGAGGAAAAAGAGGCATCAAAACAGCCCTTCAGAAATGCTAAGGGGGGGGATGTCACGTAGGGTTTGTCCAGTAATTATACTGTGGTCTTCACAAGTTTGTGTCGTACTTGACTCGATAAATACATTGAACCGGAACAATAAATCGGCTGCGACTCGTGACATTTCCCAAGTACACCAGGGTGCATACAGGGAAACAGACAGTGGATCAAGATTTTTCATTTTTAAAGGTCAAATTCAACAGATGAATGGTGAGGCCAGGTGTAACTATATATCTAAAGTTTCATGGTTGAACAAGAAAACAAGACCAGAACAAATTGGAGGGAAGATAATAAAGTCCTTTCACACTGCTTATTAAAGGTGAGACACTTACTCTTTTGTTGCTCCCCGTTGTCCTGTTTGTGAATTAAGGGGGAAACGTGTGGGTCAAAGCTGAGGTTCCCCTGAGCTGACAATGGAGATGGCATCTTTTTTTCAACAGCACAGGGCATCTCTCCCTTTGCTCGATACACAATCTGTCTGAGCCTGGGCCAGTCAAACTCCCCACAACAGGGCCTGCACGCGAGGCACCTTCCTGCCTTGTGTCAATCACGCTGAAGGACAGCTGGCAAGTAAACAACACATGGCTGAAGCGCTTGCCAATCGGCCGCTGGGGAGCAGTTTTTAAAGGAGTCCGGTTAAGATTGTTCTGGTACCTTCTCAGAGGAGGGAGTGTAGATGTGTAAACATTTTATGGATCCAAAGCCTTTTCAGGCCTCCTCATCAAGACCGATCAAATAGATTGTGAGTGGAAAGGGAAATTAATTTTGAAGTAAGATCTGAAGTGTAAAAAAATCTGCAAAAACAAAAAACTGCATTGGGAAATATAAACACCACATTACACCTTTTAATAATATTTTCTCAGAGGAACATTTTATGGTGTATTTTTTTATTTTTTTGTACTTCATAATACCTATAAGTGCATGCACTTCTGGGAAATAGATCCATCCGGTCATGCTTGGTAGCACTGCAGTGCTAATTCAGTGAATTTAATCTCCAACTTTTAATTTAATCTATCTTTCCATCTACGAAATTAAGCTTGCAGCAAAGTTTTATTTACTATAAGCACATGCATGCACACCTGTCTCACACGTGTGTGTGTGTGTGTGTGTGTGTGTGTGTGTGTGTGTGTGTGTGTGTGTGTGTGTGTGTGTGTGTGTGTGTGTGTGTGTTTGTAGAGGCCAGGCTGAACAGCTGTTTGCCATTACTCCTATTAGTGTGCACTCCCTCCTTCTCTCTCTGACCCAGCGCTATTTTTCTCAGCTGCCGGAGCTCCAGTCCCTGAAAGACTGGGTTGGTCTAACCCTGGCAGGTTGTTTTTATTTTTCTTCTCTCTCTCTATTTCTTTCTGCCACAGTGGTTACAACAAGCAATTTGAAGTGCTTGTCGAGCCTTATCATTTCCCGCTATCATTGTGCCCAGAATTACTTATCATATGACAGAAAAGTTACAGGGGATTTGTTGCGGAATTGTCAGCGTTCTTTACTTTTGTTGTTTATAGAGCACACAATTATGTCAAGAGAAAATGTGTGTGTGTGTGTGTGAGAGACTGTATAGTTAAGTGGGTGGAGTTTATGGTTTGGCAGAGCACAAAAACTGGCCAGTATAAGAAAACACAGACACATCAGTGCAGGCGAGTACACTTAGACAACCCATAACTTTATTCCCTTGTTAAGATTATCGAGACACGGTGGTGAGGGTGAAACTGCTATGTGTATCTGTGAAAACATGTTGGACGAATTATACGCTATCTTAACGGACATATATCCATGTCAGAGATCAAGTCAAGGTCGCTCAATCCCAAAAGGCAGAAATAAAGAGCTTTATTACCCTTAATTAAGATGACATTAATGACTTCCCTCAGGACCTGGACATAAACATCCAGTTTGTGTTTTACAGAGCACAATTATCCCAGTGGTGTGATGACTTCAGACCGGAGCCTCTGCTGGCTTCCTCTGGCTATTATAGTGGATGACATCAGCTTTCATTTAACTCCACAGATCCGGTTCGGATGCAGTGGACGGTGTTAGTGAAAGACACAAACAGGGAAACGTTTCAGAGCAATAACAATCATGATGCTTAAATATTGAAGTAATGAAGAACAGGCTTTAGGTGAGAGTTTGCTGCACACGATTAAGTAAGAAACTGCTACAGTAACCCTGACAGTCAGATTGCAGAGTTGTTATCAGAAGTGAATCAAATAAGACGATTATCTCTCCGTGCAATGAGATTAACATCAGCTAAGGCTCCAGTTAGGACAATCAGCATGCTTTCAACAACTGGCAGAGCTAAATTCAAACCACATACATCATCAGAGCAGATGCCCTTTCTTCAGATGACAATTGCAAATGCAGTTTGCAATAAAACACAACATTTCAGTATTATTTGACAATGCTGCAGCAGTGACAGGTGCACTTTCTGAACTGGCAGTGTTTTCTTGAACTGGAAAAGATATAACGGTGTTTTATGTCAGATCTAAACGCAGTCAGCCTCATTATCTTGCAACCCATTTGTAGAGCTGTTCCGGAAAGTCTTACTTGGCTTATGTACGTTGTGTTGAGGCCCGTTTCACCAAATTAGGTGACATGCCAGCTGCAGTTTCTGATCAAAACAAGCACATTGGATAAGCTTTCAAAAGCCTGGTGGAAATCTGCATTTTCTTACAAGAAAGCTGATGACGTCTGTTTGAAGAAATAAACCAATGTAATGAAGCTGAGGGATAAAACCAGAAAAAATTGAGACAATATGGGGAAAAAATGCAAATCTATCTCTTAGCAGACAGCACAAATGCTAAATATTTCCTTTATCTTTTCAGTTTCACGTCATTTGTTTACATACAGCCATTTTGTATTTGACACATTTCAAAAAGGTTATGTACAAGAGGATTGTAATGATTTGATCCAAAAACAGTATCCATAGAAGAGTCTTTGAAGAGCAGAAATGGACCCAGGATCTCTACTTTGTTAACAAGTGCTTGAGGAGATTATAAAGACATTTAAAACAATGGCCATCATAGAAAAACTACATATTTCATCATACATTATATAATAATATTAACCGATTCAAGGACTCTTGAGCCATTAAGAGTACCAGCCTGAGCTGGTCACCTGGGACCCCCGATCCCTCAGATGACATTATTAGTATGGATGTATTGATATTCTTCATTAATTTATAATCCCACATGGGCTTTTTGTCCAGCACTAAATGCCACTATAAATGTTACTGTTCATAAAAGGCCCCAACCATTGTCTCTGGGCTCGGAGGCATCTGGGACGGACCATCACACAGTGGAGCTGTGCACCGTGTTCGGACAAGGCAGTATTCCAGTATTCCAGAGCACAGGGAGTAGATTGGCCTCCCTCCTGTCTTGATCTGTCCCAAATAAAAAATCTGTGAAAAATATGCAAAAAAAAAAAAGAAATCACTGATGGTTGCAGACCAAATTAAAACAACAAATTAACCACTGCAATGCTTCATTGCTTGGTTTCCTCAATTTCTGCAACACATTTTAAGCATTGTGAGAAGTGTTCAAGGTTTTTTCTGTCCCATTATGGTTTAATGGCATGTCTTCCAGGTGTGAAATGTGCAAACGGATGTCGCTAAACAGATCAAAGATCAAGTAAACATGGAAAATGATTGGTTCATACTGAATTTAGAATCACTGCAATATTTATTCATCTGCTTTTATTTGCATTTTCCATTTCGTCCCGAATTTTTGTGATTTGAGGTTATATTCTAGGTATTGCTCCTAATATACCATACAAGATTAGTGATGGCTTCTTGCTTTGATCGGTTCACAGCTTCAGGATGAAATTAAACTCTGGATGACACTAGGAATGACTGGTTGTAGGGGATTTCCAAGGATGATTAATGCAGAGCGGTCAAGTCATTAACCCTTCATTGATAATTCGGATAGAGGTTCAGCCTTTGGGCATCAACAGTTTGCCAAACAGGAGGCACACTTCAAATAACAGGCTTACTACCATGCCGCAAGCCATCCATGCATGCTGAGAGCTTCAACTATACAACAAAGGTTCAGGAATATTTCAATCATTGCATTACAATGCATGTAAATACTGTCCATTGGCATTGACTGACTGCTGAAAACGTTGACAATGTCATGAAGTTCATAGAAAGTACATTAATAGTACTAAAGCGCAGCCTCCTTGCGCTGATGATCACATTAATTCAAACACAAACCTTCTTGTCCCTCGTAGCGACATGAGCATGACTTGGCTCGGCGGACTCCGGGGAATTGATGCTCACCATTGTAACGTACTCAAACCTCATGAGCGTGATTGAAAGCGTGAGGTTTGGGGGTGTGAGAACCACGTGAGAGAAGCACGGACAAAAACAGAGAGAATCAGAGAAAAAAAAGAGAGAGACAATGTCCCTTGTTTTGTGGTCTCGGGGACCCAGCTGCCTCAGTTTTTCATTGTTCAAATGCTGCTGCATGACACTGACTTAATACAGCAACTTGTGCTGCCAAAACAAATAATAGGGTACAATGATTCATCTTTGAAAGACTGCCAGAGTTAATCTCATCTGACATTTGATTTATTTGCACATTAATTACAGCGACAGCAATTATCATTATTATTTGTTGGTTCACCCCAAATCTCTATGCTGAAGATGTCACAGCAGATTTAGACTTTTGTGTTCATTTTGAAGAGAGCCATGACGTTTCTTTCCCATCACATCATGAAACACTGTTCAGTGTCATATTAACCTCGCACAATGCTTGCAGTGTTCCCTGTTAATTCAATTTTCCTTATGATTAATAACTACATGCATCTCGTTCAAACTCTTCTGCACAAACTGAATATTTAAGCATCTGCAATGGCACCAGAAGCCTGTCCCCGTGGGTCAAAGTGAGTGTGCAGAGGTCACCACCAAGTAGATGAGCGTGGTGGAGGAGGGGTCCTGGACATTTAGGGTGTTTCTATCTTGTTCCCTTCTTGCGACTTCTAATGCTCTATTACGGGGAGGGGGGGGTGCGTGAGAGCAGGGGATTGCCAGCTTCCCTTCCCCCACCACTCCTAGCTCCTCTCCTGGGGAAAACTTGAAGTTACGCTAGACTGGAGCAGTTAAGAGGTTGTCCAGACTCAGGCTCGCTTCAACTCATAAAGACAGCCATCATCTGAGGCAAATGTTTGCAACGAAACATCACTCCAACAGCAGAGATGCAGAGGTCTCGGGTTGTTTCTTTGTCTGTTTTTGCTGAGAAATAACTGCTGAGTTTAATTGCTATGAGCCTGATAGATGAAAGAAAAAGCCAAGGAGATATCAGGCAGTTTGAGACTGATGGTCCACTCTTTCCTTTTATATTATAATAAGTTCAAGAGTTCAAGATTGTATCTGGCTAGTTTGTCTTGTGCTGCGAACCACTCGACGCCACGCTGCCAACCAGCGTTGGTTTGGGGTGACTGACCATGATACCGGCATCATAAAACCTCTGCAGTTTGAGATTGGTTCAGCCTGAGTTCATGGAGGTAGTCTGAGAGAAGGAGAAAGACAAAAAGAGGAGGGGAGAGGGAATATCAGGCCAGCTGCGGAGAACCAACCCCTGCAGATGCCTGTTCAACGGATCTGCTTTCTTGAGTTTGAAATAGTAGGAAAAATGTAAAAATAAAACTTCACCGCAGCACGAGGAGGAAAACTCCACCTTTTTGAACTGTGGCTTAAATGATTCAGCATATTTACCATCCCACGTTGTAGCTGCTATCTGCACCTCTCCACCTAAACATCCCTGAAGCTATGAAAACAAAAGCTCCCATTGGACCAATAATGAATAAATAACTCCCATGTGACCAAAGCCAAGTCCCATTTTGCTCCATCCTGTTTGTTTTCCCCACCATTGTAGTCCCCCCCAACCCCCCCAAAAAGCCCCCTCCTGACTTCTTACAAACTACTCAGCAGTAAATAAACGCAGCCGTACAGGGGGTGCGGTGTGAAGGGGTTGTGGGATAGTAGTTTGCAGTGGCAAACATCGTGAGGGTAGAATGAGGGGACAGGAATTGGGTGTGTGTGTGTATATGAGTGTGTGTGTGTGTGTATATGAGTGTGTGTGTATATGAGTGTGTGTGTGTGTGTGAGAGAGAGAGAGCATGCCTTCACCCCCTTCCTCCAGCTATGACCCTGCCAGCAACAGTCACAGTCTAATTACTAAAATCTGTGTGCCAGCTAAAGGCATTGTGAGAGTCAGTATTGTTTGGGGGCCCATGAGAGCGGTCGGCATTCATGTCTGGGTGCCCTCTATTTACTGGGTGGAATGGCCTTTACAAGAAATCTGTTTTCGAGAGAAGGACATGTTTTAATGAGTTGTCTGGGACGGGTTCACTAAACGATCCAGTGTGACCGAGCGTTGGGATACCGAACCGGGCAAACTATCTTAAACCAGACAGATCACTTATAATCGCTCCATATTATCGCACTCAAAGGAGCCGGGTTGCCATAGCAACAAATCAGTTAAACACAGATGCCAACCGTTGTGCATTATTATGACAACATCATGCGAACATAAGACTATTTAACGTTTAATCCAGGATCATGTAGGCATTTGAATTTCCATCCTTGCAAACTTACCCACTCCGAACTAAGGGAAATACTCATCGTGTCCATGAATGGATCTGTTTTCCACCTTTTATCAGTAAAAGTGTGGGAGCTGATGTCATTTCTCGCCGCGTGAAATCCCCCTGCTGCTAACCAGATTAGAGCGGTGCTCCCATGTTGGAGCCCAGCGGGGAAGGGCTGGCTGCAGCTTAGACTCCCCTGGTCCATCTTTATCACATCCACTACTGGATTTATTAAGCCTTAATGCTTCTAATCTGCGTGATTTTCAGTGTAAACCCATTAGGGGGATATGCCAAAGGTAAGATAAGAGCGGCAGCAGTAGAGGAACCCAACATCAGTGTGTTTATTATGCAGACTGTGATCTTGTCAAATGCAGAGAAGTGAGATCGCTGAGAGAAACGACAAAAACAATGGGGTGGGGACTCTTGTTATGAATCTGGAAACTAGAAAATATTTATGCTACATCAGTGTTACCTACTTTAACTTGCTGTTTTCCAGAGGGGAACAGTATCAAGAGGCACGCTGATCGGCATAACAACCTGGGTTCATGTAAACATTTGCCAGTGGGGAGAGATAGGAGGAGACCTGTGGCTTTTAGACTAGAGTTTAGACATCTCTGCACTGCAATTGTCACAATCTGGCAGCTCCGTGTATGTTCAACTCAAACAATCAGCCATGTTATAATGCTCAATAAGATGTAATAACATAGTATACTAGTGGCTTTGAGAATGGTCAGGCTACAGTTGAGGGCCGCTGCCTGCTTTGCTCCGTGTGGTGAGCTCCTGCAACCACACTTCGTCTGCTGCAACCACAGGGCTCACCACCGTCTCTCTCTGGTGACGCAGCCGTTTAGTAGGCAGGGCCCATCTTTACCAAACCTCACCGCACCACAACACAGCTCGCAGCCACAGTCACATGAAACCCTCACACCCCTCTCAGGTCTGCAGCGTTGCTCGCTCTGTCTGCCTGTCGCCGCCGCTGCTCCGAGGCACGTTGTGCATGCCACAACAGCACACCGCAGAGGTGCTTTCACAAGTTTGTAAGAGTTTCACATCAACTTGCAGTTGCTGAAATGTTTGGGTGCGTGTGTATGGCGTAAAAGCTTGGGAAGCGTGTCGCTGTGAAACGCGGTTTATCTGTAATAAGAGCAGACATAAATGCCAGCTGGGTTGACTCTAAACACCTTGCAAGGGAGTCTCCATGGAGAGGCTCACGGCCAAACATGAAGGAGAGTGAATGATAAGGTTAACCCTTGTGGCCATAACAGCGTTTGTTGGTGACCAACTGCAGAGCAAACAGCATTAGAAGAGCAGCGACAAGCTATTTTTATCAACGGTTCATCGCAAGTTTGAATCAGTTTTACTGTTGAGCAAGACAAAGACAAATGCTGCGCATGACTACAACTTCCACTGTTACTTTGTCTCCCAGCCCACCTTCATCCCCATCTACATTTGAAATTCATTCAGCTGTCTTGGAAGAGAATTATTTATGAGCAAATCTGTTTAGTGGAATGACTTATCTTGTTTTTGTTTTACTGCCCTCCCTTGATGCGGTTCTGCTGGGACCGCCTGCCAGTATCACCAGTTTTTAATAGGACCGCTGTGCCAAAATAGCACATACAGAAGAAAAAAGATTTTGACTGTTTAAAAAAAAAAGGAATACGGCATCATTAAGGATAATGATAATCCTCTCACAAAAAAATCCACTGTCACACATCCCCCAAAGTTATTAGTGAGATTCTGCATATCTGTTGTGTTGTTTGTCTTAAAACAGGGTTTTCATGTCTTCCCATGGTAGGATGGAGGTGACCACAGGTTAATGATGAGCAGCCAGAAAACAGACTAGTTTGGTTCTCGGAGTCCCAGGTGATTCTCGATTCCAGATGTCTGAAGTTTTCTCTTTCAGAAGTATGGGTTCAGAAGTTTATCCGGTCCTCTGGGCATTCGCATGAGCCAATCACTTTGCAGGGATGGGGGATAGTTAGCTGGCAGCAACCGGGGCTGAGACGGCTCTGTGGGAAGAGGAGGGTGGACTGGTTTGTCATTGTCTGGACCGGCTCCACTTTGGGAAAATGAGGGATAAAGGAAATAAACATAAAAGGTAAAAACAAAAGGTAATATAATAGCATCTCAGAGGGAAGACCTAGTTTGCATACCCATTTGGATGAATAACATGTAGCAGAATCCCTTGAAAAGCTCTTTCAAGGTCTCATAACATTTGTCAACATTAAAATATTCAAAAACTGATACTGTTAAGTTTCGTCCTGAAGGACTGAAGTTGAGTCGAGGAAAGCAGAGGAGCTGATTGTCCAAATCTGGCTCGTCAAACTGATCCTTTTCCTCGTGCAATTGTTGGAGATTAGCTGGCTGGTGTCCAAACCTGGAGTAAATCAGCACTGTCTGTCAAGAACAACAGCCTGCAAGAGAGAGGGAGGAGGGCAGGCGGACGGGTGCGCGCACGGACAGGGAGGGAGGGTGTGCGGGGTTGAAAAGTTCTGTGCATGTTTGCGTGTGTGAGCGGTACAGATTGTGAAGGAGTGGAGGAGAGCAAAGCCAATAAGCTCGAGAAAAAGTAAAGAAAAAGTACCAGGGATGGGGGTGGGTGGGTGAAAAATAGAGAGAAAAAAGGGAGAAAGAGAAGGAGGGAGGACTCGCTGATCTGTTGTGAAACATAAGCTCGGAAAAAGTGCTCGGAGTTTATCACTCGACCCAATGTTTTTGCAGTTGTTACTGTTTGGAGGAGGTCCATTGCGTGAGTGGAGACACGCACTGAAACCTGCAGCTACACACACACACACACACACATACACACACACACACACATGCACACAGATGATCCCGGAGCCCCGCCCCCGGTGCACTAGTTGTTTTTCTTCCTCTGCCTCATCTTTCAGTCCACACTCCTGTTATCAAGGTGTAGTGTGCTAATAAGGCAGGCCGCCTGTCTGACGTCCCTGGCTGTCAGCCAGCCTGCAGGGCGCACAACAAAAAAAAAAAAAGCCCTGGCCTGGTTCTTCAGCTCTGAAGCGTCAAGCAACCAGCTCTGAATGGCTGCTGCTCGCTTGTAAAGAGACTGCATGTGGAAAGTCAGCTTAGGGGCAAGCTTTTTCCCTCGTTTCTGCTCACCGTAGGCTTTGCCAGTGCAGAGAGCTCCTCGCGCGACCTCAGGAAACCACAGTGACTTCTCATTTTTATCTTGCTACGGGAATCTTTTTCCTGCCAATTAGTTCCCAGCAATGAGCCTGTTTGTTTATGTTCGCTCTATTTAGTGACATCCCCCCGCCGTCACAATCAAGCTAGGGCTGCCGTCTTTCTAAGACTCAAGCCAAGTGAATGGATTTTCACACATGGGGAGACACTGCCTGCCCGCTGCGTGCAGGTTTATGGGGTGTATCATTTAATTGGACCCAAATGGTGGTCGATAATATGAACATTTTGAAAAAGTGATGAAAGCTGGAGAAAAAAAAAAGTAGAGGGAAGAGAACAATAGCCAGCAGGAGCCGGAGAAGACAAGTTCAGCAGGTTCATGAGCTCTGCTCCGAGGATTTAAATACCTCCCCTTGACCACAGGATACTGCGAGTGTTTTTTGAGTCAGTTTTTCTGTTCAGTGCTGTGCGTGCATGCGTGCATGTGTCACAGCTGTGAGGCAAAGCGCTGCTCAACAAAGCGCTGCACTCTGCTGGGTTACTCTTGGTAAACAAAGGGAACTCGCAGCGTTGTGTAGTGATTGCCCAACCTCTCCTTCAGCAGAGAGAGACGGAAAGAAAAGAGCCACTCGAGCACGGCAGATTATAAATCTGAAACGGCATAAAAGCTGGGAGTTTTAGAACCTGGAAGATGATTCAAAAGCAAAAGTACAATTCAATCATTTGCATTTGCTCATTAGCCGCAAAGTGTTAACCCATTGCCACTCGTCATCTTTTTGTTTTTTGCTTTTGTTCCTCTCAGCTGCTTAAGCTTGGCAAGCAGTAGAGTTTTCTATTGTATTTATTTGTTTTATTTTTCCTCCAGAGTAGGTCAGCTGTGTGCAGTCACAGCTGGGAAGAAGGAGCAGGGGACGGTCCGTGGCATGAACCTCGTTCAGCCCCAGCTCCTGCTCCTGCTTCTGGTTCAGCCGCGCGTCTGAGCGGTGACATGCAACTCTGTTGATTTAGCTGCTTACTTCCATGACAACTGACTGCCTGATCACCAGATGTGAGCAGAGAGCGCGACAAAGAGAATGGAAAGTGTTCAAACATATCCAAGACTGAGACGTTTTCAAATTACTTGGTCATCAGAAGTGCCCCCCCCCTCCCTCCCCCCATTTGCCCCATTTGAGTGGTTTTGGTTTCGCAAATGCACAGCCTCATGCCTGCAGATGTTTGTTGTCCTTACAGTGACATACCTTTCAGCTAAAACATATCTTTGGTTGCAAAAGAAAATCTAAATCCCATCGAGGAGCCTGATGTGTTTGTAACCTTGCCAGTAGCTCACCTAAAAAACTGCTTTGAGCTCAATAATCACTTAATATGCGGACATGATGTCATGCTGCAGACTTTGTTTGGCATGTAAAATATAATTTAAATAGCAAAAACTACATTTTAATCTTACATCATACAAGCAAAACATCATTAAAATATTCATAGAAATCCACCGAAATCCTCACACACAAGTGACCTCGTAGACTGTAACTGTAGACAAATGTCACATTTAATGTTTGGGGCTTCAGGCAGCAAAGCTGAATCGACTTGTTATCGGAAGTAGCTGCAGGGGCTCAGGAGCATTTCCGACAACCATTACAACGTTTACAGCCCACAAGTTAGCCAACGGCGTTAATGTTCACTTTCTGGGCCCAAAATCAGTCAAGTTTGACTGAAGCAAAGACAGAAAAGGGAAATTGTGGACACTAAGGAACAATAATGAAGGATGGCAAGGGAACATTTGGTTTATTATTTGCAAACAATTCAAAACCACACACAGTTTGATCAAGCTATAGATTTAACGTGGCTGTGTCCTTTAATTGGACACTCCTGTCCTTGTTCTGGTATACGTGCATGTGCAAGGGATTGATTTACCCACCAAAGTAGCCCCACTAAGATACGTGGCAATCGAGCCTGCTTTCAGCTTGTTAGTGCTGTGCACTTGACCTTTTACACCTCACTCCCAAGCAGCAAGAAATCTATGGTTCTGAGGCAGCGAGATGGAAAAATGCCCAACAGCGAGTTAGACAGTGTTAAACATCAGTAAACAGGTGAATACAATCCAGTTCAGTCCAATTATTAACCAATGATATTACAATTAAACCCAGTTCCTCATTTATAATCTCGACTCCAGTCAACATAGCTGCATTCATATAATGTCAGTCCTTAAAAACCAATGTGAGTGAGTGGACCAACAGATTGCTCTGAATCCTCACTTTGATTTAGTCCTGAACCAGAGAGTAACCGTGGCGAGGAATAAACCTCCCTTTTAATCGAAAGGGACCCCCATCAGAAACGGGCTCAGTGAGGGTGACCATCCTCCAAGACTGGCACGGTCTTGGAGGGGGTGCAGAAATAACAGGGCAGGCGATCCAACAAATACAAAGAGATTAGTCCAGGGAAGCCTGGTAATGGAAACAAAAACAAAAATAGATAGAAAAGAGAGAAGTAGAGAATGAGAGAGCCAAAAAGCATTCCCCGTACGTCACGGTAGGTCCTCCGGCAGTCTAGGCCCCTAACCCCATAACTGTAGAGACGTCAGGGTCATTTGAGCCAGAGTAATAACAGAATTGTTTCATTAATTTGGTTATAATTAGATTTCCTCTCAAATATGTTGTGGCCAGTAAATGTAAATTCAAAGATTTTTCCAAAATGGACCGATAAAATCTGCTCCAACCCAATTCCAGGTTCGTTAAAAGAAGAGGTGATAAACAGTAACTCCTGCACTCAGTTTCTTAAAGTAAATTAAAAGCACTTCAGACTTTTCTCAAATATTGCTCAATTAAGGGGGTGATTGAGTGCACACGTTCAGTAATTGTCTGGGTGAGGAGCCGGGAGATGGGGGTGCACATGGTGTTGTGCAGGTGCCGTGAGTGCTGGTTGGTCCTCGCTTTCTCTCATGCTGCCACTTCATTCACCAAGCCAACCATCACGTTTGCTCAGATTAAGAGAAACGCATTAAGGCTCAGGCTTGAATTGAGTGCACTCGGTGGGTTTCGATCCAAACAGAAACTGCTCTTTCAGTCTGCTGAGCCAGAGAGCCGGGCGACAAGGAGACTGCAATGTTTTGATTGGCTTTGCAGACGTAAACAAGAGCCGTACTTATGTGTGACCCCTGGGCCTGACCCCAGAGATAGACGCGTCTCTAATGGGTGTCTCTTTCAGCAGGCGGCCAAACCAGGGGAACAGAGGAGCCATTGTTAGCACCAGGGAAAGCCAATGTTCTCCCCATTAAAGGGCTGATCCAAGAGGAGAGAGCAAAGTTGAGGGAGGCTGATCTGCTGGCTTCAGGTTCATATTTGACATGATTGAAATGCTTCAAAACAACGTATAGTCTTATGTGTAGATAACACTTACCTACTAGCTGCTATTAAGGCTTGAACTTCTTTTGCTTTAAACATTTAAGACCCGGATTAGGAAAGGAGAGCTTTAGCGGTTGTGCACGGTAAACCAGGCGTGACTGGGATCGAAGTTGTTGTTCTGTTTCAACCACATCCTCTGACGCACTCATTATGTGCATGTGTTTGTGTCGGGAGGAGGAGGAGGAGGAGGAGGAGGAGGAGGAGGAGGAGGGGTGGCACAGACAAGAGAGCTCTATAGCTGTAAGCAGGAAAACAGGTGAGTCAGGTGTCGGTGAAGCGTGAAACTGGACCTGACATGTATTACAATACAAGTGCCACACGTCAGCCCTGAGGGAGGAGACTGTACAATGTCTGCTCTGTTGAAAGGAAGAACACCGAACGTGTGACTGTTTATGGCTTTTCATGCACACAAACTTTCTTTTTTTTTTAATCATTATTATCTTGGACTGATGATAAAAATGGATCTTCTATCAGGAGGAACAGACAGTCTTCAGAAATAGTGCAACAAATACACTTTTGCACCGCGGATATTCTGGTAACATCCACTTAACTCTAATATTTACGTATGTCAGGAGTAATCAATCACTCTCTTTTGCTTTGGGCACTGAAGCTGGAGTGTAACTAATGCTTTGGCTCAGCTTTAACACTTTAGGATGTGACAGTCACTGCTCTTATTCACGGTATATGTGTGCTTACTCAGCTGACATGCAACATATGACTGTATTCCTCCCACCGAATGAATGATCTAACAGCAGGAGGGATGCGAAGGGCAGCGTCCCTGCCAAGTGCCTGCATGGCTTCAGATGCCTGGCAAGCTCCAGACACTTGGCGAATCCAATGCTGGCTTACTGTCACAATACAGAATTCTTTAAATCAAACTTTGGGCTCAAAGGAGTGGGAGCGGAGAAAAGGAGCAAACTCGCTTTTCCTCTGCTGCATTTCTGTCCGAGAGCAGCTGTGTGAATTTCATGAAAAGCGAAGGGGAAAACAACTGTTTTCTTTTGCTTAATCGCCACACTGTATAGACCTGTGAGGGGAAGAAAACATTACTGTGCGATAAGCCAAACGCAAACACGACTCAAGATGATATCTTCAATAAAGTTTTATTGAAAAAAAGTACCAATAAACAAAAAGAAATCCAGAAAAAAAAGGATTTGTAGAGCAAAGCTCCATATGTACAGCATATTGCACTACATAACAAATGGTTTTTACTTCCATATTGTATCAACAACCAAAAAATATATATAAACACAAAAAAAAAGAGTGCACAGTAGAGTCTCGAAAACACACAGTCAATGTTTACAAAAATGCTACATTTTCGCTGGGTCTCATTTCTTGGTATACAGAGAGTGTGTGATAATCAAGACTTCATTAAAACTGAGCAGTTAAAGGCATATTCCGGGATTTTTTTAGAAATACATGTACACTTTATCGGTTTCGTAAAGAAGGGCTAGTATTTAGTCGCTACAAACTAAAGAGCCTCGTGAACCAACCCATGAATTAATTGGGCTCGCCGGGTCTGTGGTATACATGATGGTACGATGTGCAAGGAATGTTTCCATTTCAGTAATAATAAAAAAAAAACGTGATCAATCTCATGGACCTGAAAATGATCCTGATCATGTCAAATATTCCTTAGAAAAACAGACCTTCAGACTTTCTCTTAAGAAAATACCATTTACAAAGTTTTAAAAAGTCCATGAACAAGAAATGTTATCATTAAAAAAAAAAATCTAAACCTTTGTCAAAAAGAAAAGGCAACTTCAAATTTATATCAAGTGGACTACAAAATTCAACACACTGATGGTTTCCATAAAATACACAGCCATGTGTGCGTTTAGGGAACCTCACGCTAAGAAAATGATAAAGGGCACCGCGGTGGCTTGTTTCCCTTTTCCAATAAATCAACAGACCATCATACCTGAACCTACTTGGTCAAAGCACATGATTAGTCCAAGAGAACAATCCAGAGTATCTACTATACATTAACACACAACAGATAATAGACCTATAGGATTTACAGGAGCAAAGTACTTTCCAGTGCATACTGATTACAACACAATGATTAAGAAGAGAAATGAGAACAAACTAACATTTGTGGAGACAACCTTACTGGGTCTGTTTCTCTGTTTCTTTTTTGTTTTGTTTTGTTCCCCAAAGTCAGGTGTGGAGATAATGAAAAGAATCTGAACTACTTTGGACCGTCAATGGAAAATCATTGACTTTTCACTGAAATACATCTGTGGGCTTGAAAGGTGGGTTGTAGTTTCTTCTCTTGGTGAAGAGCAGCAGCTGTAGTTATCATTGGCAGCTGTATCGTTCCAATAGCCACACGCTTGGAGACTTCGAGTAAAACGTGCAGTTTGCAGTGAAATGCTTCGTCAGTGAAATGAGCCGTCACTAAAATTAGTTCACACAAAATCCTTCTGTGGGTGGTGATGTATGAGTAACAAATTAAATTTTTTTTTAAAAAGAGTTTGCGTGAAGCATTATAAGGAAGCGACGCCAGGCACGACTGGCAACCTGCTCTGCACAGACTCAAACAGCTGAACCCTGTGCAAACGCAAGACCAAAACAGAAACAGGAAACTGATTGCACACACGAGTGTATACAGTAGAAAACGGGTACAAATACCAAAAAAAATAAATAGAAAAAAAGGAAAAAATAAATTACAAAGAAAACGAACAGGTGAACAAAAACTACGTTAATGAAGGAGCAGCACAAAGAGGACGTCAAGAACCAAACGTGGAGACGAGGTGCTACAGAGACTGGCTCAGCGTTCAGGATCCGCAGGAAACTATTACCACAACCTCATTCAGTGTACCTCGCGCCTCTGACTTCATACTCAGTAGCCCCCCGTCGCCACCACAGCCTGCAAGTCGGCCTCAGACTCGTGGGTCCAACTGTACCGTTATGCGTGTCGTGACAAATTTTCTGAGTGGAACCTCTAATTGAAATGGCAATAATGCGCAAGGTTTCATCTTAAATAGACGGGCGAAAACGTGACCCTTCTTCTGACCGTGTGACGGATTCTCAAGGTTACCAGTAGCCCACAAAGTCCGTCCCTGAGACATCTTGAGAACAAATGAGAAAAAACTCTAATTACGCAGTGATGAATTCAACATATTGTAAGGAGCGAGTAATTACAGACTCCCTGATGTGTACTGCTCCTTGGGTCCAAAAGATAGGCTGGGTTCAGCAAGGAAAATAAAACAATAAACAGCATTTTCAACAGTGTTTTCAAACATATTCAGTTTTCCAAAGAAAAAAAATGACAGTTGTATTCACTTTTGTTTGTCTGCTAAGTCACTGGTGAAGTTTTTTTTTTTTTGTTTCTTTGTTTTTTTGCCAAAATGTCCCAAAACTGAATCTTAGCACTAAAGAAAAAACAGTATAAGATCATCCCATTGACTATCAAATGATGTAAACTCCCACAATGGTTACCTGAGAGGAGGATGTTCACAGATTGACAACGCCATATTTTCTGATGACAGGATAGGGAAAGTGGGAAACCTTTCTACGCAGAGACGTGGCTCCGTCTCCGGAGCGCGGCTACGTCACATTTCCAGAAGCAACATCCAATCAGGACTCCAAAACGTGATCGCCCAAGCCTCAACACTGATTGTGTGTTTTTTTGAAAACGTGATTGAATACATTGTGAAATGAGTTGGCAAGAACTGAAAACCTTCATACAAGACAGAGGTTAGTTTGGTGACAATCTGAACTCTTCAAGGGTGGATGTCTAGTGCAAAAACAGTGGATCCACAGCTCCACTTCAAGGGCATGGAGGTCTGAAAACAATCACAAGAGAAGAACACATCTAAAACCGAGGACAGTCTGACATCAGACACGGGGAACAAGGGAAAACCCAAAACTGAACGCCCGGTTAAATTACACTCTAAATAATGGTGGACTTGGCCGGTTGTTTTGAGGGGAAAATCGCTCCAACAGTGTGCTTGATTTGTTTGCTCTAATTTAGTGCATGGTGCTGGACTTCCAATAGTCCTTTATATGCGTTTAAAAGTCAGTCCCCGTGATTTTAATATAAATGTACATCTAAGACATCATTTAGCTGCCCACATACAGCCATTAGTTAAACCGTTAGACTAACAAGAGATGACAGCTGCACAGCACGACGACGAAGACCTTTGGACGATTAGGATGGCAACAATTCAATCCCTGTTGTTAAAACAAGAGCTAACTGGCCACATAATCTTATATTGAGGCAGTCGGACTGGTTCAGAGCGAACAAAACATGTTAACCAAATTGATTTGTCCTAATAATCGAGTGACACTAGAGCTTTTATTGATAAATGAGTGTACAGTTATCCATTACCAAATTGTTTGTTGCTCAACGGTCTTGTCGGTTCATGTAAAATCTAAGTGCAGTTCTTGTTTTGTTAGTGCAAAGGTTTGCTGGGAGTCGGCGGCCTTGTTTGACCCGACAGTGGCATGCATTACTACAAATTCCACCCCAATACTTCTAAGTCTCGCAAAGGTTTTTGACGTGTAGCACATGAGTGGAGGCAGACCTGCTTGGAACGGCTGCACATATTCATAGATGTTTAGATCATATTTTACAGTGGGCCAACTTTTACTTGTGCAGAGCTTTTTACATTGTTTCCAATATTCTGAAAAACGAAGGATCGAAGTTAATAACAAACCAAGAAAAATAAAGAGAAAGAAAAAAAGCATAAAGTAAAATCAAATCCATATATATAGGAAAAGATACATTTTCCATTGAGGTGAGGTGCAAAATGTGTTGTTCTATGAAGTTGCCTCTTTGGAAGTAAATCAACTTGACTGGTCTTCTGGTTGACTTTAAAAAAAAAAAGAAAGAAAAAGAAACAGTCCTACCACATCACCTTTCATTTCCTCACCATCTCATCTTCCCTGTCAAAAAAAGTCAATACTCCTTCTGGCAGAAAACACTAAATAAGGCATTCCCAGGGTCTGTGGAGGTCATTTTACAAGGATACAAGTCGAAGTGCAAAAATGTTTACAAGAACAAGTAACTGTACAAAACTAATACACCACACGTATGCCAAAGTATGAACATTGTCCTTTAGAGGAATCTCGCAGTATCATGGCATCTTCTTGGAAAGAAAAACCACACGACCTTGTATAAAAGTTGAGTTGTCTCCGTCCCGCGGCGACCTTTTAGTCTCCTTTCTTTCCTTTTCCAAACAGACCCGTGTTAGATTTGACAGTGCCATTCGGAAGTCAGTTCCTTCCAGAGAAGAAGGCGAAGGATGGAAGGGGAGGACGACCGCCTCACCTCCATCCTGCAGCACCTCCTCCAGCGTTGAACCTTCTATCAAAAAGAAGGTTGAGAAGAGTTGTCGCCAAGCGCCACCACAGCGGCCCCCGGTCCCTTTGGTTTTGATGGTACTGAAATGACAAATAAAGAAACAAAAATGAAACATACAGCAGTTAGAGCGCTCAAGTTTTCTCGCTGTAGTTAATGTAGTCAATGTCAGCAGTGATGTCTACTGTTTGAAAGAAGACACAGCGGCAGTTCCACATCAGACAGTGTCACATATGCACATTGTCCCTGACAATACTTATTAGACCCTGTGCGGGATCCCTACACAGGCCCGGGCTTACAACACACACATTCCAAGCCATAAACACGTTCATCATACAGTCACACTTTTTCTAACCTTTCTGGCAGAGAGCAGCAGCCAGCAGCTGAGGAGGAGACTCTCTCAGGTTTGCGAGCCAATTGGATTATGCACGATTAGGGGGATAATGCTATCTCAGCCATTGAGAACCTGAGATAAGATAATTGCACATAATGGGATTAGGGGGAGCTCTTGATGAGAGGCAAGGAGTCTCGGAAAAAGACGCATCTGCATGAGAGGGCTACAGTAGTACCAGCGGCTCATCTGCAGACGAAAGGCAGACTCCACTACGCCTGATAATACTGTAGCTATTTTGGGTCTATAAGGGCAATAAACTGAAGGCAGCTATTTTAGAAATGTTCTACCTTGTCTTAACAACAATTTACGGTGGTTTATAAGAGTCAAAATATCTACAAGCAGAGATTAGATTTTGCCATGTTCACATGACTCAACGTTTTTGTCCAGACCTTGACTTTGTTAATTGCCAAGAACTGTGATAAGGCTGCAGGTTTCCATATGCTTATCAGTTTGTGGTGAAGATTGCATGGTGTTGCATAAGCTGTGCCAGGATACTGGCCAGCATGTTGTGTTTTAGTTTCTAATAACTTACTTTAAACTGAGTTTGGGGAAAAAATAATATTAGGTAATATATATATCCTGATAAGTTCTCTATTGCACACAATAGTTAAGGATATAAAAATAGTTAAATCTTCCAATCAAATAAAAATATACAATATTTATATGGAGCACAGGGTGGATGAGCTCACCATGAACTTGTTTCAGTTTAAAACTCGCTTTTGTGAGACTGCAGCTCGTTACAGCTTTGTGAAAAGGAAGCCAAAATTACATCACATGTGAAATAATATTTATGTTGCATCTCGATGTGTAATATTAATGAGCAGTTTTAACATTAGCTCGCCAAGGCTGCAGAAGTAAAATGACTCAGCCTAGGAATTATTATGCCGCAGAAACTGCGCGGCATGAGGATTGATTAATCTCTGTAGTCAGAAGCAGAACGTTCCTCTGACCTTTTGCACTCCTTTCTATCAAGTCAAGTCACTTTCAGAAAAGAGGGAAAAAGAGATTGTGACGTGTGCACAAGCCAGTCACAACGTACGCGTGAGTCACACCACCAACTGTTAAAATGAGACTCTAAATTTAGCTTTAGATAGAGCGACACAGTCCAGCCAGATTCTCTGTGTCATCACTGACCCGATGTGTTTTATCGGTGTCCACTGCGGGCTCTGTCCGGCCAGCTGCTCAGGAGCGCTGCCTTATCGCTTGAGAAAACAGACCCACTATAGCAAGAAACGCTGGATTAGTCATATCAGCAAAGAGAGGAGCGCCAAGACAAATATAAACAAGCAATCGTAGTAAGACAGAGCAGACAACAACACATACTGACTTTCCCCCCATCCACACAAGCCATCGCAGTTTAATGAATGAAAAGTGTTTTTTTTTTCACTAGAACTCCTCTACTCCCTCTTTCTACAAGTGCTGAAAGGAGAGAGTGCCATGTCCTCACTAGAACAGTTAAGAGATAGAACTACAAGCACAGCGTGCATGCAAACCCCCACACACGGCCACAGGAGATATTCAAGCCTGCTTTCAACACCTCCTCTCGAAAGCACCAGGAGTCGTCTCTCTTAAAAAAACATGGGGATGAAACCCAACGCTGCTCCTTGCCCTGCGCAGGCTGGAGCGGCCTTCCTGCCATTGTGACTGTCATTACGGCTGTGTCTCAAATGGCGGGCTGGCTAATGTCAGCCATCCTCTGGGGACTTCAGAGTCCCCTCCAGCCCACTCTGACTGAGGAGCAATTTATCTGTCAGCATCCACCAGCACTCCTCTGCTACCTAATCCCTCCTTTCGCCAGGGGCCACCAGCTCCCATGGAGAACACTTACAGCCACACTGCTTCCAAAATGCCAAAATGATGGCAGTCGAGCCGCTTGGATTGCTAAGGGACAAGTGTCTGCACAAAATTTGCCTTAAAAATCACCTGCTCTCAGGAGCGACAAGATTGAGAACAAACAGTCGGGCCATTATCAGCTGAGAGTTTTTGTTTTGACTGTCAGATCATATGATAGGGAAAAGTGAGAGAAAGTAAAAAGCAGAAAAACAAGTATGGGTGTATTTATTTATGATCACTCACCAACAATACAATGAAGTGCACAACCGAGGTCAACAACATTAAGTACAAAAGCTGCAGTACATTCATCTAATGAAGAACCTGCCCGTCACCGAGTGTTTGATTGACTAAGAGCCAAACATACACTCAGCATTTCTCACACAAGGAGTAAAAGAGTTGTTATAATCTTAGTCATGCTGGTCTCATCACAAACGGTCTCATTCTTATTGGTGTAGATAATTTTTTTTTTTTTAGAGATTCTCTCAATCAGTCATCACTACCACGATAAGTATCTAAGCAGGATGTAACACAGGGACGTTTTTCGCTCTGACTGTCCTCTGTTGTTTACTCAACCAGCAAAAGGGAGCACAAGCCACTTCCTCATCCCCTGACCCGGGCCAGCCTCCGATGTGCGTCAGTATCCCGGCTGCACACACCGCAGCAAACCTCTTGTCTGACTGTCTGGTTCTCTGTGTGCGCCCGTCAGTGTCACAATGCATGAGTCATGCTTTGCTGCGAGGGCATAAATGACATCTGCTCGATAAGCACATGAGAAAATAAGAAACTGTCTCGCACTTCGTAATATGAGGTTAAAAACTGAATTACACCGTTTGCACACGGCAGGGTGTGACCAATTACCCGAACGACAAATGAATACGGTTTTTACTTGATCATTTAGAGTTTAAAGTGCAGACCTATATCCTTTATGTACATCATTATGGATCTGACCCCCTCTTTTTGCACCGCCTGTGTCTGTATTGACATCTTATCTGCGGCCACTTCTGGCTGACTGGAGGCTCCTTGGAACCACAGCTGTTCCCCTCTGGGCTCACGTGCTGAGCTTCGGGTTACAACATGTTTACCTACTCCCGCCACTTCTGCTTTTTGCTGTACGTATCAGCATGTGCTTAAATGTTCAAGTGTGACTAAATATGTGTGCTAGACTGTTAACCACCTGTGCAACAAAGGACTTGAACTTTTGCAGGAAATTCTCCCTGCGGTCCCATGTATACCTTAAAGCTAAAGAATACAGTATGCCGCGGCTGAGCAACACAACCGAGCAGAAGCGGCGCACCAATTCTGCGGGCACTGTCACCCTGACCACAGTTGTGTTGTTTTGACACCAGGCATCCTCCATGCCACTTGCCTCCATAGCACACTGAGGAAACAGGAGAAAAGAGAGAGAAATAAACAGGAAGAGGAGGCAGGGGAAGGGACTGGGGTTGGTGGGGATGTGGGGGAAGGGCTGTCCTGCGACTGCAGTGTCTTTGGCTCGAGGGGAAAAGAGCCGGGTGGGGAGGGGGGTGAGACTCCGGGCTGAGGTTCTGCATGTGCACAGCCTCTCCAAAACAAACAAGGAGCAAGCACAATATAAAAAGCAAACTTTTGACCCTCCATTAATCTCTGTCAGATCAACATGAGATCCAAATATTAAAAAACGCTGCGTTTTTGGTGTTGCTCATGTGTCATTGTCTTGCAAGGTTGGGAGGGAAACATGACACACGTACACATAAGTTGACTCACACGGACAGAATGACCTCTAACTTGATGGGAACAAACTTCTACGCCGTCTGTATGTGTGGCACTGCAGAAAAGTGAGTGGAAATGAGCAAAACAGATAAGAGAGTTTATTCTTCTCATTGTGCCAGCTTAGCTTCAGAGTCCTATGTGATCTACGTGTGTTGGGCAAGTGCAACTGTCAGAGGAATTAGTTAATTAATTTAATGCGAGCCACAGAAAGGGATTTTCTCCTCCGACTACATAGCACATTGCTGACGTAGGATTGGTATGTTGTACTTGTTTATCGACATCACAAGTAAAAGAAAAAAGACTTCAGTTGGTGCAGTCGACAAAGTGCAGTTTGTTCCACTCACCAGTTGTAGGTGTTCCCGGTGAAACTGGTCTCCTATCAGCTGGAGTTTCTGTCCGATGCAAGCCTCTACACTGCGCGCCACGGGCTGCTGTCGGGGCAGCCGTTCCATCCCGTTTAGCTCCTCCGCGCTGTTTCGCCGCCTCGCTTCAAAATCCCCAGCGAGCTCAAAGAGGGCTGGGAAGTGCAATCGAAAACCTGCGTTACCTGTTGAGTGTCAAAGCTGGTAATTACAATCTTATAACCAACATGTGTTCAGTAATATCATCTAAATATAACAAAGACAACAGACAGACGTCTCTTATACTGCAGGTAGAGAGACGTTTGCCAAGTATTGATGGATGTGATTGCGGCCAAACAGACTGCTTGGCTCTAACAACACTTTTCACTGCCGTTGTTTTATTACACATAACAGTTTTATAAGTCACTCACAAACATCAATTTCACAGGACCCAGACTTTAAGATAGGTGAGCTGTTCTAGCTACTTTTGAATGATTACTTGCACGTGGCGCCAGTGGAACTTTGCTATCACCAATAATCGCTTCTCTACAGTGTTGCTGCACAGGTGAGCATCACGGTCATATCTTGACAGCCACGGTGTCACTGTGGCGCCTTTTGAATAGCAAAGCAGCTGGGTACACTGCATGCACACCATAAAAGTGAGCGTGAAGACGACTATCAGGCGCCAGGGGGTGAGATCAGTGCTGCAACACTGTTACGCATTTCTCACACAGAGTCTCACATTATGACTTCATGGTCGAGTTTTATAACACCAGTTATCACATGTAAAGTGAGCTTCCCTTTTCTATCTTGAAATACAGTTTGTGATAATCCTCACCGTAAAAAAGTGGTCTGGGCTCCTCTGCGACTCCACAGGGAAGCATGCCGTTGTTGGGTACCGGGGTCGGGCCAGGTGTCTGCGTGCCCTTGTCTTCACACTTTATCTCCCTGAATGGTGTGCGCCAGCACAGGTGATCCGGCTCGAACACATCATCCTCCTCATCGTCCATACGGGGGGACTATAAGATGAGCAACCTTGAAAATGAGAAAGATATGTTGAGAACAAATATAGCTTATCGGTAATCCACTGAATGAGGCATCCCTCTTTTTCTTTCTTCAGTTATGGTGCAACCTTGGATAAATCAGCATTAGATCTGATGAGATAATCTCCAACACATTTATTATTCTTTCATTCCACCAAAGAGCTCATTATCATTACAGAGAACCTGTTGGGCCTCTAATTAGTGCTTTCAAATAAATCAAACCACAGTGCATAAATTGGGGAGGCGAAAAACAGCAGCCGAGCTGCCTTCATTTGAGGCAGAGAGCTGAATGCTTATTTAAGTAGCTGGCTCTGTTCAATTTGGTGATGAAACCACACAATGCACTGTGGTTAGGCCACTCGATTGTGGCACGAGCTTGACAAGTAAAAACAAAAAGAGGATTATCTCTTGTCCGGATTTCTCAACCAATTTATGGCTGGTTTTGTTAAGGCTGCAATATTTTACACAAAAGCTTGATTTGAAAAATTCTTATTGCATTTCAATGTAAATATCTAAAATGTAAACACATTGTATTAATATTACAAATCATAACCCATCATACCAGTCTTACCACAGCATGGTAAGAATCTCAAATTGGTAATATCTCCAAAGGTGATGATGCACTGGAATTTACCCTGAATCCTGCAGTGGGTCAAAGAGTTGTCAAAACATAGGTGAAATCTAGGTTGCCTCCTTAAGTCACCACTGAGTTGTAATACTGGGTTACAGCGTCACCACACTTCCAAATTAGGGTCCACACCAAAAGGGTAATGACAGTCCTTGAGGAAAATCCTAAAGCACTCTCCCGTCCCGGTCTGTCAGCCTGCAAGCCAACACCCCCCACCCCCAGGAGTTTTCATTTCTTCACTCAAGAAGCACATTGTCCTGTCTTGTGGCATGAGACCTTATACATATACTGTTTTTTTTGTTTGTTTTTTTTGGAAAGCAAAGTAAGGACACGGGTTCAGAAAAGAAAAGCTTAATCCCAGATATGCTGTGCTGCTTTGCTCCACTGGCCGGGCAGTGAGTTGTTAGTGCCAGTGGCTCCCCCTGCTGCAGGAAGAGGAGCCCAGCAAAACTGCAAGAGGGGGGTTGTTCAGGGTGATGGGGTGACTTTGTTTTTTTTAATATAGTTTCTATCCATGCGTACCAATACACCCTCTATTTCACTATTTCGACTTTATGTAACATTGTACTCATAAAGACCTCCTCTTGTTTAAAGCGGTGCCGGAGTCTGGCGACATTTAAATAAAAATGGTGCGTTCACAATCAGAATCAGAATCATGTTTATTTGGCCGAGTCAGGTCAAACAAGACAGGGAATTTGACTCGGTTATTTTCGCTCACTGTACAGTAAATAGGCAAATGACAGCTCTTATTAACATTTATACATTTTTTTTAAGTGAAAGGTGCCGCAGTATGAGGTAGACATGGTGAAAATGCACATTATATCCGTTAATAAGATAAAATTAATGTAAAAGCATCGAATTAAATAAGCAAAACACCGTAATTACGCAGTAACAGAGTTTGTTATGGCCGTATATGGAGGAAAACAACATTGACTTGTTGTTACAAAGTGCCGATACATGACAGACACAACTATTGTAAAGTTCATTCACCCGAGGAGCCGGAAAAGCCGGTATAATTAAAAACCCCTGCTGCATGAATGGCAATACAAGGTAAACTGAAAGCTATACCGTGCCTCTGTTGTACTACACTCACATGATAATAAAAATTGTCTTTTTCAGCAACAACTGCACGTTGTTTTTGTTTCCTTTGTCGGGACGTGGATGTTAAATGCTGCACAGCTGATACGGACACGTTCAGACATGTACTCACCGCAGAGACCGGCTTTGTCTTACAACACTGTCTTACACCCCGAGTGAGAAGGGAACAAACAAAAAGATGACAATAACTTCAATATCCTGCAAAGGCAAGCGGGTTTAGTCCTTTTCGCCTCCACGACCACTTCCATAACTGTGAGGAAAAGTGCAACAAGCCGACTTCTTTTCGCCGACGTCAGCTGACTCCGCCAGCGGGCGTGGCCTCGCCGGCGAGTAAAGGCTGATTTATGGTCCCGCGTTACACCAACGCAGAGCATACGGCGTAGGCCACGCCGTACCCTACGGCGTAGGTTCTGCGTCGATTTAACGCGGAGCCATAATTCAGGTTTAAAGTGAGGGTGATTCACGTGTGCAGCGTCGACCAATGGCTGCCTTTGTTTATATCCCGCCTTCTCGCGCGTAGATTGAGACACGTGGACGGGAAATTCCCCGTAGCACGAGACCCGGGGCCTGTACTACGAAGCAAGTTCAACATATCCAGCATATCTTTTCCTTATCCAGATTCACTAAGCGGGACAATTGCAATCACGCTAAGCGGTCACACGACGGTGGTTATCAACTCGGTATATCAACCCAGATTTCTCCAATCTGGATATGAGCGCGTGCACATAAAAGGGGCGGTGTTTTCAGCGCATGACCAATCGCAAGCATGGAGAAGTCCGCTGTCAGAGCCGCTTATTTCAGTAGCGAAGAGCAAACAATAATTTTACGGAAATATGATGAGTATAGGCATATAATACAGGCAAAAAGCAACACAGTTGCAGCTGCAAAATGCAGGAAAGACAGCTGGCAAAAGATCGCTGACTGTATAAATGCGTAAATTCATAGGGATATAAACATATATTTGAATATTCTGGGAATCTTAATCTTAAACTGTAAACCATGATCAGCAATATTAAAATAATAAAAGGCTTGCAATATTTCAGTTGATTTGTAATGAATCCAGAATGTATGACATTTTTTTTGTTTTTGTGTTTGCATTACAGAAAATCACAATATTCTAATTTTCTGAGACAGTCTGTATATATTGGTTCTATAACTATTGTTGTTGACCGATAACTTGTGCTGATGCTGTACCAAAGAATTGGGTTTTTTTATTTATTTTATTTTATTTTTTATTTTTTCAGGAGGGGGGTATTTAGTATTTTAAAGTGACTTCTCAGAATGTTCGAGGGACGAAATTGAAAATCCCTTTTTTGCTATCCCCTTACAAATGCATCTTCTTTTTCATTTCTTCTTGATTTATTTATTTAATTGGTATTAGTTTTGGATTGACTGTACATCGGATTTTGGGTGATGATTTGTTTTATTTATTCATTGATTGATTTATTTTTTATTTTCTCCTCCACCTCTTTTTTCTTTTTTTCCTTTTTTTTTGGATCGTTCATACAGGTACTCATCAGGGAAAGCAAAGGGGTTTTGGTGGTCCCTGAATACGCGTTCTCTTCGGAGGGATCCTCTCACGATCCGCGCAACAATCTCCACTGGATTCTCTTCGAAAGGGCATGTCATTTTCCAAGAGAGCTGATTGGTCAGTGGGCGGTGCTTTTATACCCGGCGATCTGTATCTCGAACATAACCTGCTCCGGAGCAGGTTAGCGGTTCAGCATAAGTTACCATGGCGATGTGCCCCGATAAGAAGTGAACCACCGTCGTAGTCCTGAAAACCCAGGGTTAAACCTGAAGTTACCTCGCTAACCCCAAATCCCGCTTCGTAGTACAGGCCCCCGCTTTCACACTACCTCAGAAAGCCTGTGAACTGCTGTCAAGTGGAGGGTTTAGTGAACCATCATTATCTTTTTTTTGTCATTAAAGTTTTTCTTATTTATTCATGCATAGCCTATAAGAACATACATTCAAACTCAAAATACAGCATTTATACCAGCATCAACAGACTCAAGACTCATAGAGTCTCAGAGTAATCAACACTGTGCAATAATAATAATAATAATAATAATAATAATAATAATAATAATAATAATGATAATAATAATAATAATAATAATGATAATAATAATAATAATAATAATAATAATAATAACAATCATATGCTGTAACAATGCACCTTTCAATAACTATATTGATACTGCTGAACCTTTCACTTTAAAAAAAAACTGTATATATATATATATATATATATATATATATATATATATATATATATATATATATATATATATATATATATATATATATATATATTAATAAGAGCTGTTATTTGTCTATTTAGCCAAAATAACCGAGTCAAATTCCCTGTCTTCTTTGACCTGATTTGGCCAAATAAACATGATTCTGATTCTGATTATAACAGCATGAACAGACTGTATACCCATCATACAATCATATATACAAAGGCCTCCTGCAAATCCATATTTTCTTTTTGAAACAACCAGAATGTACATCCAGCAACATGTCTAAAAATTTCCCCATATGCCCTACCTACAAAAAAATACGGACCCATGCCCTCCTAGAATCTTCCTCTTCTTCAGCTTTCAGTATCTTAAGACTTTTGACTTCCTACGTTTTAATAATATTCAACAAAAATGATTATATAAAACTGTTAACCCTTACACCACACCATCATTATCTTAACAAATTGATCTATTTATTTTTGTGGCATTCATGAATTTGTGGATTTAGTGTTTATTAATTCCAACCATTTCTATATCACTGTGTAACAACATGTTGTATCACAATATTGTTTTCTTTCTCTCTCTGTGATTCAGACTTAATTCTTGACTGGATAATTATCAACCTTTGCAATGTCTGGAGGAAATCAACCAGCTGCGAACTAACCTACATTTATACAGGGGTTGGTCTAGATCTTGATCAGTCAAATTAGACACCTGTGTCTGTTTTTTTACGACATAGATCAGATAGTCAGTACTGTAAGCGAGGCTTTAAAAGTATGAGGAAGGCTGAGCCTTGTTTACATCCACTGTCGACACTTTGCACTGACACTTTATACTTTATATTTTTATTCATACCACTACAGTCACTCTGTTGTAGATTTTTTTGACATTCGTATATTTATATATTTTTTGTACATAAGGAGACATGCCCTGTTCATTTTATTCTATTTTTTTTTCTTGTTCTATTTGATATTTTCAACGTCTTGCTGCTCAGTTGTCTGTCTTGCAATTGCCCCTCGGGGATGAATAAAGTTTTCTGAATCTGAATCTGAATTTATTCTGTATTTCATTTACACTCAGAAGTTAGTTTCCTAGTTTCAAGCAAGAAATTTCAACTGGAACATCCTGAAGTTGCCACTCCAACCTGGAAAGATGGAGGAACCGCTCTTATGTCGACTTCAGAATGCATGGCTGCTCACATCCAAAACTTCTGCTAATTTGACTGTTTATAAAAGTTATGTCTTCTCTTATTCACATTCAGCCAGACTTACACATAGTACTGCTCGCTTTCTAACATTGGACATGTGACTACTGGAAGTACATGCCAAATTTCTAAGATGCAGGCTGTCTTCTCTCCTTCACCCGGTTAATAAAACTTGTCATACTCGATCAAGTCACTACATCAAGTTCCTCATTCCTCTGGCCCTCTCTAGTTTTGGAGAAATGTATTTCGTTATGCTGCAGCAAATGACTGGAACTCTCTTCAATACTCTCAAACTTACGTTTTTGATACTGTTGTTCACCTTCAGGCAAAATATTCCTCAGGTTGTTACGGATTGTTGCTCTTGTTACTTATAGTTCTAACATTTCTTACACAAGAATGTCTTATTTTATGTGTTGGTACTTTGTGTATCTATTGATTTTTTAAACAGTTTTTTATGTCTGTTTGTGTATGTCTGCCAGTGTCCATGACCAGGTCCTGTTTGTAAATAAAAACTTGTTCTCAAACTTTTACCTGTCAAATAAAGATGAAATAAATAAAAATTCTGAATGAGTATTGCTAACGGTAGCAGCGGCACCAGCTGATCTGACGCTTGGAAAGGGTCATGGCATATGAGTGACCATGTTTTTTTTTTTGCAATTAGTTTAATTTTGCAACTGGAATGTGGTCAAATCAGTTGTGACATCATTCCAAGATCCATGGAAAGCAACATCAGGAAGAGTTGCTGAAAACATACAGTTACTGCCTGTTTTACATCATCTACTACGAGCGTAGCGGCCGATCAGCGTCAGTGTATAATAAATGCAACAAGAAATATCTTTAAATCAATTTGTTTTGATAGTAATTTTATCTTCCAGTTGTTTTACAGTTATTTTAGCACCTAATCCTTAACATTATCAGACTGTTTGCAGCAGGTATGTTGTGGAGTGCAGCTGCTTGTGATCTCCCCCTCTTGTTAGGGTTATCACACCGATCAATAAACCCTGAGACAGCTGGAGCTGGCCTGACCCTAGGAATTCTCCCACAGACCATCATCCCTGCCCCCAACTCCACTTTTCTCTCCCCCTGTCCATCAGCAGTGAGATCATGTCCCATTGCTGAGCTGTGTGAGAAGTCACGGCTCCCTGCCCCTTCCCCCCTCCCCGTCCTGCTTTAATCAAGCCGACAACCAGTTTGGATTTTGTCCCACCTGCAGCCTCTTTTGAGAGGTGGGGACACACTGTGGAGGGGAGGGATCTGTTTCCTCGTCTGCTGTGATATTGGAAACTCGATCTCTTCTTGCATGAGCGACAGCTGTAAGCAACAAAAGATTTAAAGATGTTAGAGCATTAGTTGGATCTTCCTTTTGTGCTCTGGCCAAACAGTGTGACTCCACGCTCCATCTGTGCACATCTCCCACATAAGAGACTGACAAGAAAACACCTGTAATTACTTAAAGAATCCTAGGTAATTATTGGGACAATGTGAGAGTTAATGTGTGATAGCATATAAGCTTTTGGATCTCTTATTTATTGGGAAATAAAATATTAATATAGTAAAGTATACAGTTTTGATGACAGTATAACAACGTAAAAAACGCAACCTTCATCCAGTTATGAATTAATATACATCACAGTGAGTGTGGTTAGAATTTGAGACTCTGAATGAATCATTGAGGAACACAAAAACAGGCCTCTACAACTTTAATCAAATATTGATTAATTAATCTCCGGCTCAGGAACTGTCTACTGTGGAAGCATGAATTTTAAAATCACTGTGGATTTAACAAAACAAGTCACATCGATCAGTGCGTGAATCATTGTTTTCCGTTAATATGAGACATTTCTCAAGATCTGTGAAATATACTCCCATGCAGGACATGCCCAGGCTGCTTCATGAGATGACAATACATCAACAGAATACTATTAAACTGTCAAAAAAAATATAGCTCCCAAGAAATATCTGAAGTATTTATTTTAATCTAACATTAAATGATATTATCACTGGCATGCGTTTGCTTTTTGCAAATAAATGTCCATAAGAAAAGTCTTGCAGAACCCTGGGGAGAGAGCCATCAGTTTACGTGACATCAGAGAGCTCTTTTTGAAAACATATTACCACACACTCAAACACACATCCACACACACACATGGCTGCACAATCACATGCCCTACTTCTTCTGTAACCTCCAAAGCCCAAATCTTCCTTTTGATGTCTTATTCTCTGGTTGTACGCGCATGTTTACTGCAAATGTCTTATGTTGTCTCATGCTAAAACAGATTCAGCACTTGAATCGTGAGTGAAACAGAATGTACTTTTATGCAATATGTGACACTAAGTAATAATAATAACAGAGATAAATACTAAACATGAGATATATAGGTATTCCTTTATTGTGGCACGTCAATGCTGGCGCCACAGAGAAAATGCGCCTATTAAGAAGGGTCTTCACACCCTTCCAGCCATGAGTGTAAAGACCAAAGAGATAACTAAATGAAGAGAGGACAGGTGGTAAAAAATAAAGTTTATCTTGTGTCTTCACAACCCGTCACAGGTCCTTCCAGGTGAAGCACACTGAATAATGCAGCAAGGATAGAGAGGGGTAATTTTGCGCTTGAACCCAGCCTCTTTTAGATGTTGTAGAGGTGAGGCTAGTTATGAAGCAAGGCCACTTGATCTGACTGATGTAACTGATAGCACTGATACAATTAACCTTTTGTAAGGGCTGTCTGGTAAACATACAACCCTGTGTGACTTCAGACTGCCAGCCAAACCTCACTCTGTTGAACTGAATCAGAGACAATAATAATAATATAAATAATATAAATAATAATAATAATAATAATAATAATGATAATAATAATAATAATAATAATAATAATAATAATAATAATAATAATAATAATAATAATAATAATAATAATAATAATAATAATAATAATAATAATAATAAGTTAAGCCTTTAAATTAGACAAATAAAACATCAGATGAACAACATAATATTACCCCATATCATTATTTATTTGACAAAATCTAAACCCAGATGCAGCAGCAGTGTGTAAAAAACGTAAGTTCACCTCATGATTCAATCACTTGTAAAACCACTAGGCAGTAATTACATGACGTAATCATTTCCTGTGTGATATTATCAGTTTCTCATGTTGCTGTAGAGGAATTTTGGCACAGCCTTCATTGAGTGTTGCTCTCGCTTGTTGAGGTGTGAAATAGTCATTTATGCACAGCTCTATTAAGGTCCTGCCTCGGCTTTTCAGATTGGTTCACGTCTGGCCTTTGACTGCAGTACATGTGTTTCTTCTCTTTCGAGCCATTCTGACATGAATTTGGTCGCGCTTGGAACCCGTTAGAAGCTAAAGCTTCAGTTCTAGGTTTCCTGGTCTTTTAGCAGCCCAACAAACCCAAATCTTGACTCTTGGTCCCTGGTGCGAGGTTGTTGCACTTGTGCACTGATATTCTTGGTGCAGTGCATTATTGTCCAGCATCTCCACTTTGGTCTCATCTGTATAGTAAGTACTTTGTGTGCCAGAGGTCTTGTGGTTAGTCTGGTTGTAAACCGTAGCATAAACCATGCTCTTTTAAGGAAGATGAAGGTTTCTCCTGGCAACACTTCCCAACAAGGCATACACTATTGCTATAATCACATTGTTATGAACTTTAAAACGTAACATGCTAACTGAGTCCTATAGAGATTAGATTGTGTCTCTAGGCATATTTCTTTGAGCATTGCACCATCTGAACTGGCTGTGACATCAGTTCCTGCAAAGAACAATAATTGCTGTAGCAAATGCTTTTCTAAGATATTTGCTGATGTCTTTGCTCATTGCCATATTGTAAATACTGGATGCTCCAGACCGAGAAACCGCTTTCATATAAGGGTGCATTTGATTATGAGCACCAATTTAATTTCTATTTAACCAAAATAGTGTGCTAAGTTATTCACACACTGGTTTTGCACTTTAGCTCAGCTCTTGTTCAATAAACGAAGACATTGTGTATCTGTGTATGTCAAGTGATTTTGTTTATCTGAGGTAGTACTAGTACCACTATTTTAACCTAAATATCAACTTTTTACAAGAAACTCCTTTATTAAAGACAAATGAGACTTGCTCGGAAGACAACTATATCTGATAAAACTATTTCTTTGACCTGGCATTAGCAGGTTACACACAGAAGCTGGGCGGTATAAAAGCATGGGCAGCAAAGTGGAAACTGCAGCATTTTCATAGTAGCCAGTTAGTCTGCAGCATTTCTGGTCAATATTGGTCCAATTTAAAGCATTTTTATCCCACTCAACCATTAAAATATCCAAAGATTAAAAAAAACATAGACCATATTTAATTAAATAGGATTTTTCTTCTAAACTGCAGCTTGTTTGCCAGACTTTTATTTTAATCCTACAAATCTTTCATGGCATCAAATCAATAAATCCTTCAGATGGCAAGTCTTGTTTTTGAAAGGCTTCTTTTATTGGTTAATGTTTGATTGATTTTTTAATACGTGAATATTGCTTGACTTCTGTAATGACACTACTAACCACGAATAGTTCATAGTAACGCTGTCATTGATCAGCCCAGGTCTTATTAAGCTAATTTCATTCATGCTATTGAGAAAAAAGAAAACATCTCTACATCCTCTGACCTTCATTGAATGAAGAACTCTTTGACCCCAGTACACACAACTGCTCTCCTTACGTCTCATAGCCCTGCATGGCACACTGCTGTTTTATATCACAGCAGAGCAATTGAAGTCCAGCAATTAATAGATTGTAAATGAAGCTTTCATTTGAAATAATATAATGAAATACAGAGCACTGCCTTCAGCCGTTGCCTGCTGGCATTTCCTATGCTGGAGTTGCCTCTAAAACTCTGAGCTTCAATTAATAATACGCTCTCATGTGTCAAGCCGGTTTATTCGCTTTCTGGAGGAAATAAAGGCTGCGTGTGTGACAGCAACTGTAACACTCATGCACAAACATGCACAACAAAGATTAGCTCGGCTAGGATTGGAAAACTGCGTGGGAGATCTGACCAGTTACTCAGCCTTCATAATCTGCTCGACACACTAAACCACAGCAACTTAAAGCAAACATGTCCCTACAGCTGTGGACATGACTCCGTCGTTCCCTCTGAAGTGCAGTAAGTCGGCATTGTCCACAGCCGCGCTGCACAGAGGCACGAGATGTGAGACTTGGAGATTGCGCACCATGAGTGAGTCAATCTCACACCGGGGATATGACAATCCAAAGAGCCCTCCAATCCAAACACAGCCCCTTCAGGCGTGCACAAAAGGCTTTTCTCCACCATAAAAGGCGTCACACTGGTCTTTCAGCACTTTGAAATGCTGATATTGTTTTCCACAAGATTTTCGTCATCCTTTCACCATGAAATCCCTAGAGGTAATAATGAAAAGACATCAAATAAAAATAACAAATGACTTAATATTTAATCACTGTTGATCATTAAACAATTAAAATAAAGCTGATTGCAATCACTGCTAGGCCTTTCACAACAGTGAAGACTAACCACAGCTGTATCACGATTTATTTATTTGCTACTTAATTAACTGTGGATGGCTCAAAGGCAGCCTTCTGCCGCGTGGAGGTCCAGCATAGAGGCCTGCAAGCGCCATGTGTGCTAAAGCAACCTTAATGGCATCTATCATCAGCTACTAATTATGCTGCCCCTGGGCCCAACTGGATCTGGTTTCAGCTTTGGGCTGCAGCCACCAAACACTTAGCATTCATATTTAATCACACCTCATTATCCAGCAACAATGTAGGCAGGAGACAGAGACCTTACCTGATATGCCAGAGAGACACATAGAGACAGAAAAAATATCTCCCCCACACACGTATTGACACCTGCACAGACAAATACCAGTGACATAACCTCGGTCACTGGGCACCGATCGGAACGATGTCTCAACGCTTGAAGTGACTCAACCTCTTTGAAGAGAGGTGGCGCCCTTTTTCTGTGCTTTCTCAGCAAGTTTGTCCTTTCATGTGAGATCCTTTTTTTCCTCTGTTTTTTTCTGGTTCAAAGAGCATCAAAAGTAAATGGCGGCTAATCCTTTATCCTCATAACAACCACTGGTGTGTTGCTGGGTTATCAGCTTAGAGCCATCATGATGTCACACCCTTCAGGTGTTAGTCTGATGTTGGACATGAAATGTGAATTTCGTTTCATTATGCCACCTGTCCTTGTTGTTGTCATCCAGGCAAAACAGCGTCTAAGTCAAACTATTCACTCATCTGGCAGCTTCATGACAGTTTTCAAGTGTTTTTTTTATTTACTTTATTCTACTTTTTATGTTTCTGCATATTGGTGGATTCACTTTTCTTCTTTCACTTGCCGGTGCAGGTTAGTGGCCAGCTGGGCCGTTACTGTATCTGATGTGCTTCAGCACGTCCTTTGAAGGGCAAGTCTGCGCAATTTGTACTTACCACTGGTGTGGATAATTATCCAGCACTTGTTCGTCAAGCTCTGGGACTCCAGCCAGCTGAAACTGGAGATGCTCCTGAAAGATGCAGTAGCTATTAAACACAAAACACTGCAATATCTTCTTTCTTGAAGCTGTGAATCAACACACAAGTCTTTAGTCCCTCCTGACTGTTTTAGCCAATTGCAGGTTTACAAATCTGGGATGGGGAACAAACTAATCATTTTCTTAAAAATGGCACTGAATCATTACAATTCAGTTTTAATAACCACTTCAGACTTATCTGAGTTGTCATATTAAAATAGAAAGAACACTATTATTTATTATAAATAACATCTGTAAATACCCATCTGTTTTTCTTTTTGTATACTAGTATTTTCTTATTTATTACTATTTTTATTCTCCTTCTTCTTCTTCTTATTATTATTGTATATACAGTGTTTTTTTATTTTTTATTATTATCATTATTGTGTGATATTGTGTGATATTGATGCCTCTTGTGTTTTACACTATCCCCTTTGCTGCTGTAATCTGGAAATTTCCCCTCTGGGGGACTATTAAAGGATTTCTTATTCTTATTATTCTTCTTATTCTTATTCTTATTATTTTTTTGGATCATTTGTCTTTAGTTTTCTCTTATTTGTCTCTTCCCTCTTCTCAAATTACTAAACTAGTAATAGAACTTGCACCAAGTCTGGAAAAACCAGTTTCAGCCGGTTTATGTAATCTTGAGTGTACTATACTTGTTTTAGAGCTCAGGCATCATAGTAGAAGTGTAAACAAAGCATTTAACCCGATAATTTTGACCCGACAAGGGACAAGTGCGTGACCTCAGACTCCGCCGTCTCTCATTTCTCATCAACGACAGCAGGCCACGAGAGAACGAGAGAAAGTCATCAACAGGCACGTAAGCGCTTCTCTCTCAGCTCCCCAAAGCATATACATACAAATACACATGTGCACACATCCAAACATGTGTTATGACATAAAAATGGGCTGAGGAAGGACAAAGATCAAACTAACTGTCACTGGATCCAATCGTTTTTTTTTTTCTTCAAATTTGCATCGTTGCAAAAATGTGCTTAAAAACCCCCAAGTGAAACCCTTTTAACAGAAAGCTCCCAAGCTATGACCCAGAATTATTCGCTGATGTAAAGCATTCTGATGGAAAATCAATAATTCACTCAGGATCTGCAGAAATATTAGCCGGTGTGAAACATATCAGCCCAGGAATGCGCCTTAATGTATATAGGTCATAAAAAATGTAAACTCTGGCTTAAGTGCAGCTACATGTGTGGTTCTGATCAGAGGTGGTTGATGCTCGTCTGCATGTCTGAGCAGAGTGGGGTCACGTCGTCCACAGCTCGGTGTCGGAGAAGGCCTGTAGACGTGTGTGTGTGGGGGGGTGGTTCATCGCTGACATCCACTCAGCGTTATGTGAACCCCCTCATGGACTGCGATGAAGTCAGATTGTCTAATCTGCGGAAAACAAAAGTGCTGCCAATCAGGCCGGACAGGTCATCAACAACACCGGACTGGGAGAATTTCACAGAGACGCTAAGGCATTTTGTAGAGCTTCACTTATGGGATATTGACGACGCAGCAACGACCGACTCGTGCCTTTGGCCGCTAATGGTCTCTAAGTGTTCACCAGTGAAAATGGTCTTATTTTTGTTTGGTTAAATAGGATACGCTCATTACGGCTGCTCTCAGAGTTTTATTGTAAGTGCTTTTGACGACTGGTCTTAGAGCGTCGAATAACAATCAATGCCCGGCCTTTGAAGCAGCTGCTGGGACTGGTTTGTAAAAAAATTTATTTAAATAGGAAAGTCTTCAAGAATAAACAAAGGACTTCTGTGTTTGCCAGCAGGGATGGATTATTACGACGGAGTATTAGGGCCAAACTAAGACAAAAAAAATGGGAAATTACGAGAATAAAGTCATAATATAATGAGAATAAAGTCGTAAAATTACGAGAATAAAGTCGTAATGTTGCGAGAATAAAGTCGTAATAGAATAAAGTCGTAATATTATGAGAATAAAGTCGTAATATTATGAGAATAAAGTCGTAAAATTACGAGAATAAAGTCGTAACATTACGAGAATAAAGTCGTAATAGAATAAAGTCGTAATATTATGAGAATAAAGTCGTGATATTACGAGAATAAAGTCGTAAAATTACGAGAATAAAGTCGTAACATTACGAGAATAAAGTCGTAAAATTACGAGAATAAAGTCGTAATGTTGCGAGAATAAAGTCGTAATAGAATAAAGTCGTAATATTATGAGAATAAAGTCGTAATATTACGAGAATAAAGTCGTAAAATTACGAGAATAAAGTCGTAACATTACGAGAATAAAGTCGTAAAATTACGAGAATAAAGTCGTAATAGAATAAAGTCGTAATATTACGAGAATAAAGTCGTAAAATTACGAGAATAAAGTCGTAACATTACGAGAATAAAGTCGTAATGTTGCGAGAATAAAGTCGTAATATTATGAGAATAAAGTCGTAATATTATGAGAATATAATTTATGAGAACTCTAACAGGAAGAGCTTCTTCTCCCTGTGTTAAAATGAGGAATATTGAGCATCTTGTGAAGTTATATTTATATATTTATAATATATTATGACTTTATTCTCGTAATATTATGACTTTATTCTCGTAATTTTACGACTTTATTCTCGTAATATTATGACTTTCTTCTCGTGATTTTACGACTTTATTCTCGTAATTTTACGACTTTATTCTCGTAATATTATGACTTTATTCTCGTAATTTTACGACTTTATTCTCATTACATTATGACTTTATTCTCGTAATTTCCTTTTTTTGTTTGGCCCTAATACTCCGTCGTAGATTATACCGTTCTCCTGATGTTATAATCTGCCTCGTTTGTGGTGGGATGGCATCAAAGAGTTTTCCCACTGCTCGTGTGCGACTACTTTGTCCTCTGGTTGTTGTTGTTGTTGTTGTAATCTCAGTCAGGTATCTGCACGCAGCATCCCTGCTCTTCTGATCCACCAAAGCCAACTGATATTTACACCATTAACTCACAGTCTGCACTTGTTACCAAGGCAACGATGAGAATCTCCAGTGAACCGTAATAAGCATTATGAATGAGATCATCATCTGTTATAATCTCCAGCCAGAGCATTGGACCTAATAGATAGTGGAGAAAAGCCAGCCTGCCCGTCCCCCCATCTTGTCTTCATAAAGTGCTCAACACATGTTGTCCTTCCACTTCAGATGATGCCATTGGACCAGCGTTGTTATTCTTGGTGAATATTTAACCCAGATTGGGGCGAACACATGCAGGTTAAACCACACGAGATGCAAAGCGATGTGACAGTAAGAGGGAGCCGCGCTCGACTGCATTCCAGGACTATGAGGTGACCCGATGTTGACTGCCCCACGAGGAATCCCTTTGATAGTCCTCCTATCTCGCCCGGCGATCAATACGCAGCATTGTGCTGATAAAAGAACGTGGCTCACATCAAAGCGAGCGCCTGCCACATTGAGGAGGATAAGTAATAAAATGTCAATTATTAATGGAGGGGAAGGGTCCCCTTTCAAGTGGGAGATAATTTAGATAATGAAAGTCAAACAAAATACATCGTCTACAGATAACAACCTCAAGGCATTCAAATCCTTAAAAAAATAATAAAATTAAGTCCTCTATGTTACACGAAAGATTTGACTCCGTGGCTAATCAGTGCTGCTTAAACAGATACATTTTTGAGAAGATGCAGTAATACATCATCAAGAGCTGTAACCTTTCCGCAACCTGCTGATATCATTCTGAAGCTGCCAAGAGTTTGAACCGATGACCCTCACCTCCAAATAACCCAGTCATCTGTCCCCCAAACTGTAGCTTCACAGACCCAAACTCACATGCACCTGAACTCCTCACACCTCATTGTGGCTCTCGATCAATATTTCCCCCCTAGAGTAGCTTTGTTCTTTTATGTTTTGATTTTTTTTTTTTCAGTTTGGATACAGTCCAAGTAAATATAAATTTCATATCCTTTGATGCAGCTTGTCAAACACTATGATTTATTGATCAGAATGTCTCCGACAGTCAAGGAGAAAAGAGACGCTGGCACTGCACTTATAGGACCTCGTCGCTGTTGTTAGAGAATCTTTTTAATGTTGTTTTTTTTTACCTCAACATGGGTGAAAAGTCCAGTACAGGGGGAAGAAATCTCAGCCTATTTTATGTCGTGTTTCCATAAGTTGGATATTACGACGGAGTATTAGGGCCAAACAAAAAAACAAAAAAAGGAAATTACGAGAATAAAGTCATAATGTAATGAGAATAAAGTCGTAAAATTACGAGAATAAAGTCATAATGTATTGAGAATAAAGTCGTAAAATTACGAGAATAAAGTCGTAATATTACGAGAATAAAGTTGTAATATATTATAAATATATAAATATAACTTCACAAGATGCTCAATATTCTTCATTTTAACACAGGGAGAAGATGCTCTTCCTGTTAGAGTTCTCATAAATTACCACTTTATTTTCATAATATTATGACTTTATTCTCATAAATTACCACTTTATTCATTACGACTTTATTCTCGTAATGTCACAACTTTATTCTCGGAATTTTACGACTTTATTCTCGGAATTTTACGACTTTATTCTCATAATGTTACGACTTTATTCTCGTAATGTTACGACTTTATTCTCGTAATTTTACGACTTTATTCTCGTAATATTACGACTTTATTCTCATAATATTATGACTTTATTCTATTACGACTTTATTCTCACAATAATACGACTTTATTCTCGTAATTTTACGACTTTATTCTCATTATATTATGACTTTATTCTCGTAATTTCCCATTTTTTTTTGTCTTAGTTTGGCCCTAATACTCTGTCGTAGGATATACTGTACAGCACCTAGAAATGATTGGGTCTTTTTTTTTCTTGTGGTTCTTTTGTCCTCTGACTTTGCCCCGAGGCAACTGCTTGCAGTCTCTTTCCTGCTGTGGACAAAAAGCAAGCACCATCCCTAATGAATCTGTGAGTGTTTTCTGGGTCATTCTTTCCCCGAGAAGTTCACATGAAATGAGATTTATTGATTTCTCAGACCAAACAAACAGCCTGTGAAGTTTCCTCTCTGCTATGCCCACCCCAAGTCTTCAGCCTCCCATCTCTGCTGGAATAGTCTGAGTTTATTGAGGGGGTCGTGCTTGTTTCCATCTATCTGATCAGAAAAATGTGTCTTTTTTACTTTACTGAAGACTACTTTGTGAACTTTTCCACCTTTTCCTTTGATTTTCCACAGGAGATTTCAGATGCCGTATACATAATGCAGCATATAGTGTACAGGAGTTGAAAGCTGCAAAGGCACAGCAGGGGTGAAAAAGTTACTCTCAATCTCTCTGAGATTGCCTAATCTTCTCCTTTTGATGGGCTAATGTACTCAGCAGCACTCAGCGGGGAGCTCCTGGCCACCTGCAGCTGGAGGATGGTGCGGGAGCGAACATATCATCTTTGTCAAAGGGATCCCTTTAAAGAGAGGCTGGGATGCAGTCCAGGCCGACTTTACACCAAAAAGGGGAGGATAAGAGGATGGTTTGTGCCTTTTAAAGTGTCACTACTTGTATATTTTGACTGCAGTGAGTAGAGACAGAGGGACAATGTTGTACTTTTTCATTAACTTGCTCTTTTTTTATCACATCTGATACTCAGAACATAGTAAACAACATTTAAATAACAGTTACGCTGTTATTTAACACTCTGAATTTTATTCTGAACTCTCATGACCAGTAATGGCACATTTCAGTAGTATTGGGTAGGTTGCATTTAGACAGATTTTTTTTAAACGGTCATGCAACGTAGTGCTTTAAAGAATTGTGCCATATGAAAATGGCTAATTTCTATCGATAATAATAGCTTGCTGGTTTGGAAAATGTTTTTTGCCGCCAGCGTTACCAGCTAGAGAGAGCGATAGCGGGTGTGATCTAGCAGCGTTTTACACCATGGAGCTGAAGCAAGTAGAACATCTGGCTCCCGGTAAAGACTGGAACGAAAGAGGGGAAAAAGAAAAGAAGAGTAACTGTGAGACTTTCAATTAAGTCCTGGAGAATTATAACTATTAGATATGCATGAATAGTAATTAAACACGGATTATTTATTATAAACATGGCAGCAGCTAAACTATTTGATCGGGTCATTTACCAACTGGGAAAAATAATCTATTAGATGTATACATATATACAGGACTGTCTCAGAAAATTAGAATATTGTGATAAAGTTCTTTATTTTCTGTAATGCAATTAAAAAAACAAAAATGTCATACATTCTGGATTCATTACAAATCAACTGAAATATTGCAAGCCTTTTATTATATTAATTTTGCTGATTATGGTTTACAGTTTAAGATTCCCAGAATATTCTAGTTTTTTTAGATAGGATATTTGAGTTTTCTTAAGCTGTAAGCCCTGATCAGTAATATTAAGATAATAAAAGGCTTGCAATATTTCAGTTGATTTGTAATGAATCCAGAATGTATGACATTTTTGCATTACAGAAAATTAAGGACTTTATCACAATATTCTAATTTTCTGAGACAGTCCTGTAAAGGTTTGTTTTCAGAATTTGGTATGACCCACTTGTACAGTAATAACTTCCAATAATAACTCTAACACTCCAGAAATGTTTAGTGTTGAATTATTTTAGTCAAATCAACTGTGAATACCAGCTTCACTTTGGGAAGTTTGTAAGTTTCCTACAATAAAACAATCAAACAATTATATGTATTTTTCCTCATTTGTTTACATTTTCTTTTCTATTTTAAAGGCATATGTGATATGTGACAGTTATCCCTGATGATGTTATAGGTCATATCTATGGAGAGAAATATGAGAAAATCCTCAAAGATTTGCCAAGTTTCAAGCATCACTTCAGCTTTACGATGCCACTGCTTTCAATGTTTTCCATACTGTGTGCTGGTTGTAATGCACTTTAGCGTCTACAGTGCAAACCCGGAGGATGGCATCAATCTTCTCAGGAAAATGTCATGTAAGGCGAAACCTAAATTCTGAACGCTTTTGTTTAAAAGGATCTCAGTATCCCGCTGAGTGAAAACCCTTTATATCCAGTGGCTGTGCAGACAGGGGGGTCCTGGCAAACAGACACACAAATCACAGTGGTGGCAGCTTTTCAGACAGCCACCAAAGTAGACCCTCAACACAAAGAGAATGATGTCATGCTGTCTCCTGCCTACCAGCGATGGCACTTCCCAGTCAATATTTCCGCTAAAAACAGAACAGTCATTTGAAAAATGTCAACAAACCACAAGATGCTCGTGATAAAGGCGTTGGAAGAGGGGGGGCAATGTACCACAATGAATCTCTCTGTTGTTTTGAAGTATCCCTTCAGCCACAAATTTGTAACTCTACCCGTGTGTGATGAAACTGTCAATATATAATGAAAGCTGAGTCCGAAGTGAGATCATTCCCGTCTTAAATTGCCCTGCAGACCTACATAGGGGGTTGTTTCAAAACAGAATGAGGTTGTCAACACTGATTGGCCAAATTTAAAAGTAAAGGGTAAGATAAGGGGAATACAGCAGCCCTGTTTATTTATTCATTTATTTTATGATGTTCTTTTTATTATGCACAAAGCCAAAAATAACTTTTTCACAAGCGGCTGAAGCTCTGCAGAGCAAACACTTGCCCAAATGACCAAAGTATGCATTAATAGTCCTCTACCTCATCCTCTGTTCGTCTTTCTCACCTCCCTCCCAACTGCCCTGGACCCCACAATGACCCGTCATCACAAAGTAATCACCTGAACTTCCACATCCCCCTCCTTTAGTCCCGAGTTTTTCTCACTCATGTGAGATTCATCACCCTGTTCGCACCTCTATTGTCACTTAAATGCAGAGTTTGTCATCTTTGTTTCTCCCGGCCTCTTTGCACCTCTGCGTGTCTCCATGCGTGTCCCACGTGAAAGCAGATTATCTGATCATGCCCTCCGCTCCTCCCTCTGGTTCAGTCCTCACTTCTTTCACTGGCATCTCCTGCTGCTCCGCCTCGCTCTCCTCTGACTGGCCCGAATCTGTGTCAAGGTCCAGGATAAGGTTTCGGCGCTGGGGTCGCTGACCTGCTCGTCGGGGTGAGTTGACGGGTCATAAGAGGGAGAGAGACACCCCCGACCTGGCAGCAGACACTGATGTCATGGCAAGATGCCTCGGGGGCGGGGCGCAGGCAAGTGATGTCACAGCCTGCTTGAACATCTGTCAGGGGTAGGTAATGAAGGAGAATTGGATATGAATTCGTTCAGAATAAGATGATTACAACCTATTAATCCAATCTGACGCAATTCACGAGAACAGAAGGAAATCACTGACAAGTTTACATTAATTACTTTTTCTTCTCAATTAAATACTCATCACTGGCACTGCTATGAAAGGCATCAAACCTTTTCAGTCACAATAGTCTGTCCATGGGCTGACACACCCTCAAATGAGCACTTTTTACTTCGAGGCTGGAGATTAGAGCATGTGTGTCACACACAAGGACACAAGCACACCACTATGGTTTTCAGCCTGTGACCTCGTAAATGAGAAGTGATGAATGAAAAATGAATGGGAGAAAAAAATCGATGGCCTGTTTGTTTTTTTCCTTCGCTATTTATAACATCCACACTTCATAAATGATGTTACTTCATATTGTGTTGTCACACTGTGACATGGAGCAGTTATACAAAGAACAAACGTGGGTCTGCAAACACGGTCAGGTGACCAAACAGAGACATCTCCATTGTAAAATGATGGATACTTTTCATGTCACATGTTTTGGGAATATGATCTTACACCTAGGCTGGAAAGGAAATGTTGAGCACAGCGTTCCAGGGTTTTCAGCTTGTATTTGGGGTTGCTGCACATGATTGTGAATGTGTGTGTACTCCTTATACCCCAGAAACAGTCAAAAGAAGATCGGTGATCCAGCGTTTGTCAACTACGCCCCAAAATTATGGAACACACTGCCCAAAAACATCTTCTCTTTACTCAAGCATTTAAACATAAGATAACCGCGCCTTAGCTGCCACTTTCCTTTTATCTACCGTATATATCATTGATTTTTACTGTCTGCATTAATTTTATACTTTAAAATTTTTTCATATGATCATTTTTATCTTGTACTCTTATTTGTTGATATTTTTATCTTTTTATTTTTCATATGCCTACGACTCATGCAGCATTTTTACCTTTTTATATTCATATATTCAATTTTATACTCCTTTTTATATTATCCTATCTTAGTAGTTCTGTGGAGGAATTTGGAACTTAATTTTGTGAGGGTTATGTTTTATATCACTGCACTTAAATATTTGTGTGTTTTGTTTTATTTGCTGTTGTTGTTTCTTATTTGTACTGTTACTGTAAAGCACCTTGAGCTGCGACTTTCGTCTGAAAGGTGCTATATAAATAAAGTTTATTATTATATTATTTATTATTATACCAAAGGAAAGTGCACTGCTAACCCTGTTTGACCCCTGAAATAACAGTCAAGTGTAGGATCGGAAGAGTTGGTGAGCGTACAAGCTCGAGCATGCAAATGCAACATAAACAGGTGCTCTGAACATGCACGCAAACCGTCTGAGACTCGGCATTCCAGCACTAGGCCGAGCCCGCTCCTCCTTTTACCCACACCCTCCATCCAAAACACTTCGATTACCAGATTGTTTTACAGCGCCAGGCTAGTAGTGAATCATCCCTGGGAGCAACTTGGCTGTCAGATAGTTATGGATTGTACTGAAGAGGGGATGAGGTCATCAAGCGGATAAAGAGCTGCTCTGCCTCACTGCCGCATTTATAATTGCAACGACAAGCAGGGCCATATCTCCAACGTGCTAAGATCTTAATCTCCTCAGCAGAATTGATGCCGACAATGTTTTGTACCCGGCGCGCATAAATATTGAAACGTGTATCTGGATTTATGTGGAGCGTGTGATTTGTTCAACATGGGGCTGCCTCCGTTTGATTGATGGCAGGTGATCTGTTGACCTCTGAGATGACAAGTTCAGGGTGCAGGGCAGTGAACACATGTGAGGTCTCTGCGCACACGGACGTATTCATGTTATTATATATGGGACAGCATCAGCACCAGGCTGTCTGCCCGGAGGGCTTGGTAACTGAGGCGACCGCGGCTGCAGCGTGGCACTGCCAGACGAACAACCAAACTCACTGGGGAAGTTTTCCACACACCAACCAGGAAAGCTCCGGCGCAGCCCGCAGATGCAAGCGGTGGGTACGGCAGAGCTAAGGCATGAAGGCAAAGGCTCCATTAAGGGCCATCAAATATTCATCTGCCATATGGCACCGAGTTGCATTGTGTAACAAACCGCCGATAAAACTGCTCCAGAAAACAACAACAACAGAGTGAAGAGCCTGGAGTGAAATGCAAAGATACCCCTTGAATTAATTATCTTTGACCTCACAGCAGGCAGCAGTGATTCATTAATGAGCAGTAGCAACTCACAAATGACCTGATATACAATCTAGAGGCATCTCCACATCTCATCTGCCCAACAGATTGGCATCATAAACAAGGGAGATGATTGTCTAACGCACAAGGCCAGTGTTCACACCTGCCCACATTAATGCAGCGTTAATAGCAAACTAATGGCTAATACTCCCTTAATGAAGATAACAATGACATCCCCATGCTGACCACACGGCTCGATAAGTTGAGTTAACTCCAAACTGTCAATAAAAACTCCATCAATGGCTGTCGCCTGTCGATTCAGACTGTGAGCAGGTCGTGAATGTGTCTCGTGCTGTTGGGGTGGTAATTGGCTCGGCGAGCCCTGCAGGCTGGCTGTAGTGAGATAATCAGCACGATAACAACCACATGGGAGCTGGAGTTTTTCTTGTATAGGTGCTTTCATTAATCAGCTTATGGTTAGCTGCAGTCATTTATCTATGATTATGCTTATTATAAATGATGAAAACATTGTTTTGGACAGACATTCAAAAGTAAAACTGGATTTGTAACATTCATGACACATACTGTTTTTATTGAATGACATTTTTCAGATTTCACTTGGAGCTTTCTTAAAGCCTGTGGGTGAAAAAGAGAAAAACTACTATCAAAGGGTGGAATGATATTTGAAAGTTCTAGGTGCACATGTAAGTAAAGGATATCGTGTCGTTATTTTTATGCTATCAGGATTTTACAATCTTTTGAAAGTGGGATTGGTAAGTAAAAAGCATATTCTGGCTATGAGGAAATGACATCAGATAAGCTGTAGACATCCAGCTGAGCGTTAAAGGGACACAACAATGCTGGGTGAGTTTGTAAAGTATGAAGTTGGGGCTTCATTAGATTGTAGAACGATACTTGATGAGAACATCTTCTCATCAAGGATAATGTTCCTGTAAAACATTAATCTGGCATGTACTATGGAGGAAGCTGTTCTTTTCACAGCTTTAGACATTCAAAACAGAGATACTTGCTCAGGATGACACCTAATTTTCAGTATATTTATTTAAAAAAAAAAGATGGCATAGACTTATAGAGATGGTTTATATGTGTCTTGAACATGGCATGTAAAAGTTAAGAGGTATATTGGTATATTTGACGGCCAGAATTTAGCCTCAAAGTTTAAGTCAAGCATTTCTGCACGATAATAAACAGATGAAAAAACAAATTACAGTTTTAAAAGAACCACATTATGGCCTTTCTTCAAAAGTTGACAGTTTTCTGAGGTCGTCTATCACATGTTTTGGTTAAAAATACCACATGGGTGCCGTGCAGACGCAGTTTCTTTCTACCATGTCTTTCATTTCAGTTTAAAACAGTCAGCACAAGTCAGTTTCAAATCAGTTTGGCTTCTAAAAATGATCTTAAAGAAATAATCTGTAAAGATAACCTAAGCTGGATCATTATTTGTGTGTTATCAACGGCTTTGGTACAGTCGGGAGTTTCTGATGACATTTTTAGCCTTGTGGTGGCTCTAAAACTGAACCCACTAAGACTTTAATTACACAACATGTTTAAAGCAGGTCAAATTATCCTCTATTTTTTTACGAGTAGCAAATAAAAGCTGAGCGGAATAAGTCCAAGTTTTGGGTCAGAGCATCAGGTTTTACTTAATAAGATTAAAAATATATTCAAAGTATTTTAAAGGGCCAATGCTTAAATTAAAAAATGATTATGTTGATTAATAAGTTGAAGCTGAGGGATACATTACATGATAAACTGGAGCATTTTTATATTTATTTTTTCTGAAAATGAAACAAATCAGCACAACAATGTCAGGTACCATTGGTATTAATCCTTATATATTAAAATCATCATCATGAATCATGATCTTCACTTTCTGAAACAACTACAGGGAGCAGAGTTTTTACAGGTCCAGGACTTTTCCCTGGAACATCTTATGGTGGGCCAGGAAATTCCTGGGACTGTGAAACAAGGTGAGCTCATGTAGTGACAGCTTAAAGTTGCAGTTTAACCTGCTGGCACATAAAAATGTCAACAACATAATGTGTTTTAATGTATGCTGGGTAAAAATCAGGACACATGTTTCAAGTTTGTAGAGAAGTCTGTCCTTGTAGCAGACGGAGAGGGGGATGATGATGATGATGATGATGGTGATTACGAAGAGCAGTAAAAGAACTGAGGCGCCGAAGAATCCTTGATCCAACAAATATACCTGCTAGTGACTATTTTAATATTTTTAGAAGCGTTCCTCTTTTACTATAAAACCATTAGCTTTATAGTTCAAGGTTAATGTCTAAGGTTACAGTTATTTTCTGATAAGTGTTGAAAAAATATATTGTAATGATAATGTGCATAGATTACTTAGTCTGTGAACTCACAGGAACACAGGAATGCTGCAGGCATATACAAATATAATACTGTTTATCACTATTTCAACATCCAGAAAATAGATGGCCTGCTTTCAGTTGGAAATAATCATGCCAATCTTTCTTTTCTGTCATTTATTGGCTGCTACTACATTGTGGTAGATATTTTTAGGATGATTTTTACTGCAGCACTAAAAACAGGGCAGCTTGAAACAGTTGCAGCCAGAAAAGAAACAAAGACTCGATTCAGTCCAGACACTGCGGTCATGATGAAGGTAGTTTTTTATTTATTTTAATTTTTTTTTATATGCATGCCATGACAGTTTTTTTTTACGCTTTTTAACTTTATTAAAAATGGTAACAAACAAAAATGATAAATATTTCAGCATTTCCAGCTCACATTCAATGAAATAATAATACATTAAAGTTACATATATATGACATTCTAATAATACTTGAGTAAAGAAAAGAAGAAAAAAAAACTAATTTCAGTGACAGAACTCGTATCACAGTGCCATTACAGTTTTATATGCAAACAGGTAACACTGATTACGTCCTCTAAAGCAAAGCAGAGAAATGCTGCCCCCTACTGGTCAAAAGGAAAAGGAAGCTTCTCTTCACACCAATCATTGTACGCGTCTCGATTTATGTTACTGGTTTGTTTCTTAAGTATTCACAACTGCTTGAATACAGGTAAATAAACGAATCCTCACAGCTTCCACTTTCAATATAAAACGGGACCACAAAGACATCCTTCTTAACCATGTTTAATCTTTTAATGCTTCCAAGATGAAAGGAAAATTAGTTGGAGCCCAGATGTGCTCCGTAGGAAAACTTTACCATGATGAAGAAGCTTGCGGAGAGATGTTGTCATCTGTTTATTCCAATGTTTGAACTCATACATCAGTCGCTATTATTTTCCTCCCACAGCCGCATATTAGGCTGATCTGTGATTCAATTGTGACTCTAGGAGTGTGGGTAGCTCTTTGTTCATGGCCTGCTCTACAGTGGTGACCTGTCCTAAGTGACGTGCCGGCCTTTCACATAAACACAGCTCAAACAGACTGTAGCATCAGTAGACTGATCTTGCATAGCAAGATAGATGGATGATTTGTCTTGTGTTTATCTGAGCTCACAGATCATGCTATTATTAAGGAATGTGTGTGAGTTATTAAGGGAGGAAAAAGCCAGACAAATCCACTGCTGTTCTAATCTTGGACAGCAATAATCTTGTGAGCCCAGAGAAAGCAGCATGAATAACTCAGTAATTGATGACAGTAGTGTAGCAGTGTCATGAACACTATTAGAAGCTGCTGCATATTACTGTAGCATTGTAAGCAGATGAGACTGCAGTTTGCTACAAGACTTGATTTGTGTTTCTGTTGAAATATCCTGAATGAGCTCATGCACTGGAGCAGATGGGCTCTCGTAGCCCAGTAGCCTCCGCTGCAGGTGACGTTCAACTGAGCAGTGAAACGTGTGCGTGAAGTAACTGCTCATTTGCAGGAGCTCTGCAGTTTGAGTGAAGTCGACCCGATGATAAGGAATTTTCTTTCTTTGAATAGAAACATAAAGATTAAATAGGAACTGTATTCCATTCAAAACATTTTTTTACAACAATGAAGTGGTTGGAAATCAACCCATAGCATGAAAATATCATTAGGCCCTGCCGAACTTCAAAGCTTTTTTTTTTCACTTTGCATTTCACTGATTTCGTTCCAGTTTTTATAGCTACCATACTAACGTTTGAAATGAGCCCTCTGTTTAAAATCTGTCACCGCTCCCAGAAACATACGTTCTTCTGATCTTAAGTCCCTTTGCTGCATCAATCATTTTGTGGTCTGGCAGTGGCTTCACTGGCAGTGGCTCTTGTCGTGTTTTATCTGATCAGTTTAAATATCACAAGTGTTTGTTAAAGTTAAGCTAACTGCACAGAAGGCTTTTGCTTACTCAAACAAACGTCCTTAACAAACAAAAGGAGAATGAGTGAAAGCACGAAGATCCTGAATGATCTCTTAGCTGCTTTGTTCCCCCCGACAAGTCTCTCTTCCTAAATGAGATAATAACAACCCCAGCAGAGTGCATGTACGCTTACGGCAGCGGCTGCACACTACAGCATGTTGTCCACTTGAACTTGATTTTTCATGGAGGTGTTACATTTTTTATTTAATCTGTGTGTAATCCATGCATAAATTGAAGATTACAAAAACAGAAAAACTGAGCCAAAAATGACCACCAAGTTTTTGTTGTTTGGTTTTCCTTGTCCATATCCAGTTAGTCAGAACGGTTGTGATGATGAGTGCTCATCTAAAGTAAATCGTTTTTCTTTAGTTTTTTTTTTATCTCAAAATTGAGCACGGCATTCTTTATTTGGACCTCTGATGCTGCTCTCCACCCGAGGGTGAGCATTATGTACAGTCATAGTTATTATCTAACTATGCAGAAAATTGCAGCAGAATTGCAGAAGGAAAACATCAGTTATGACTTTTCTTAACACTTTGAGCCTGTTCTTTTTAACCTGGGATGTATAGATGTATGTTTTATTTTTTTACAAGCCAATCGCTCTCAGCCCTTTATTGTATTTACGCAATGTGTCACTCTTTTGATGTAAACTTTAAAGAGATGGGAGTTTAAACTATGAATTCTGCTTTTGTAGGTTTTTCTTATTCCTCGACTCAGCGAGTCAAGTCAAGTTTATTTATAAAGCACTTTAAAAACAAACAGCTGAGCAAAGTGCTGGATAAGCAAAAGGAAAACAACAAGAAAACAGGACAATGTAAAACATAAAACAGATAAATAAAATAAAACAATCCTGTTACGGGCAAGGTCTTAATTTCCACCTCCAAGGCCAGAGCGGAGTTACAGCCATGTCATCAATGTGCTTGATTTGTCAGTCATGACCTGAATCATGAGATTTGGTGAAGGGCAAAGGACCCGACTTTCATTTTCAGCGTGGATTTGAATCAATATCTTAGAAACAACTAGATAGTGCTTTGGTTCTGGTGGAGCTTGTCCTCCTGGGGTCCTTGCTAGTTTTACTAATTTTTCAAATCATAGATACAACAATCCAAGTCCTTATTGTAGTGTTAGTCTATCCTGACAACAAGCGGGCCGATCAGAGGCAGACGACACAAAGAACCATATACACTCACACAGTGATAGACTGTGATAGTGTGTATTACATCACCGAGGCATCGCTTCAAGAGTGAATGATAAACCTAATAAGACGAACATCCGGACCATACGAACATGCAAACACCTAAGCAAGGGCGAAACTTTAGTTTCAGAGGTAGGGGGGGGAGACAAGTAGGAACAGCAAATTTGTGCGTGTAACTGTAGCATGGATGTGCAGTGTGGCTTTTATAAGACTATGTGTGTGTGAATGCGAACAATCAAACAATTTTAATATGCATTTACTTTTTTAGACACTTTTTAACTTTTTTTTCCTGATATGGAAACCGTTTTGGGAAAATGCTGGATCTGAATTCTTGGCCAGGCTTGATTTTTCATTTTCAAAAGCCTGGGCACACAAAAAACATAGGATTCCATTGACTCCTTGTTTAAATGGAGCCAAGGAAATTCACAGTACCACTTCTCTTGAAATCTTAAGGTTAAGGTAAGTAACGTTGAGTAATATTTGGCTACTCATCTCTGCCCAGCCTACCTGCAACACAGCAGTGCTGCTGCTTTTTTGTCCCGCTGCAAAAATTGATTTTAAACTGAGCTGCCGGTGTTCTGCCAATCCTTGCTACCTGCCGAGAAATGCTACTTTGTGGTTCTGCGCATGCGCACAGTCAATTTTCAAAGTTTGCATCATTTCTTGCACGATGTAAAATTGATAATATGGGATGTTGAGTATTTGATCCTTCAAAATACACTACCCATGACATGAATTGCATTACACTTTGTGAACATTATACGATAAAGAGGGAAAAAAAACAATTCTATCGCCTTATTTGATATTCATTCAGTCATGACGTGCCGTCATCAGTACCTTTGCACAGGGTGTCTTGATGATTTGCAATTACAGGCTGAGCCTACCGTTAGTTTTTAAACTGTAGAAAGTGGTGGGGATAAAAACATGATTTTGAAAAGTGGGGGGGACATGTCCCCCCTGTTCCCAGTGGAAATTGCGCCCTTGCACCTTTTCAGGCATCAACTGAAAATCCAACTACCACAAAAAACAAAGTGAGATCATTTTGACACAAGAGGGCAGTATTTTATTACATATAGGTGTAAAGTTAAAGACGGCTCTTTAAAGTTTCCCATTCTTCTGTACTCTCTCTAAATAAAACCCCCTGTGTCCTGTACTACTCTGTCCTGAAATCTGGTTTATCTTTCCTCAAATGAGGAGATGCAGTGGCCTCCTGGAAGTCATTACTGAGGATGACTCTATTTTCAACAGAAGCCCTGTCTTAATCACAAAAACCTCAAAGCCTCAAGCTTCAGTCATACAGAGGAATGCAAAGTGTGAATGATTAGTAGAGGAATATGACCCTTTTATGACTGCCGTGTTTGTCGTATGGGATGCAGATGGCAGGATGCCAGAGGAAAAGAAAAATGTGAGCATGCAGTGTTGGGGGCCAACTTTGAGTGAGTTAGGCCGTTGCGTGCCTGCAGATAATTACCCTGAGCCTACAGAGAGCAGTATCCACTGGCTAACAAGAAATGAGCTCATGGTTACCTGTGGGGAAAAGATGCCAGAGGGAGCGTCTGGTGAAACTGTTACGCAAACTTTAATGGTTTTGGACATTCATTGAGATGACGCCACATTTGAATATTCAAAACAGAATTCTGAAAAACTGGTGATGCAAAATGACTGAATTAAATGGAGAGGTTTTAAAGAGATTTCAATTGTTAAACTTTAGCAGTAAATGTTGCCACCTAATCAAAGAGAAAAGGATAAGACTATGAATATTTTTCAGACTTTTAAATCTTCCTATATACAGATGTTTTTTTGCACATTTGTTTGCACATTATTCAATATCAGATTTAAATAATATCTTGCTACTATAACACATGGCATGTTTTTTTTTTACATATTTTGTTTAATTGCTTTGCAATAAAGATGATACTGAACACATTTTCCTTCCATCCATCCATCCATCCATCCATCCATTCATTTTCTATGCCCGCTTCAGCCTGTGCAGGGTCTGCTGGAGCCTTTCCCAGCTCATTACAGGCGAGAGGCAGGGGTAAACCCTGGACAGGTCGTGAACACATTTTCAAGATAGTTATTTTATTTCAGAGTTTTACTACATTTAAGATGATTTGAGGTCATTTTTGTTTTTCCTCTTAGTTCCAACCTAACTTTCCTCACGAGCCCTGTCCATCAATTGCAGAGGAAATCTGCCAGTTAACTTTTAGCCTCGACACCTGGTTACAGACTCACATTCACTGTTGGCTGTAACTATGTTTGGATTAGACTATTTTAGTACATCCATTGCATGGAGGACTGATCCCAACGCAGCTGCAGCTGCATCGATGGCATTCTTCTTCCTTTCCTTGCAGCACAGTCCAGCTGATTCAGTTTTGTGTTTACTGAGAAAGGCTATTAAAACAACTAGAACTTGAAGGTGTCCATGTCTCTAAATGCATAAGCCTTTACCTCGGGGGACATGGCGATACTGATTCATCAGTTATTTGTTTGCAGAGTACCAATTTGTTCAGTCTTGTGCAGTTTCTGGTCGTTGCCTTTCACAGCTGAGCTCAGCTGAGCTGTAAAGGGAACAGATAGTATTAGTTGCTGATTTGGTTCAGTTTGTTCTCCCAAAAGATTCTTTGTTTTTTATCATTGTGAATCACAAATTATGGATGTTCCACCCAAAGGCAATGCTATGTTTTACCACAACACAACATTAAGGGCCAGCACAGCGGGGCTGTTAGTCTGACCGTGGGAACTGAGGCCAGGGGTGATTAGCACATTTAGCCCTCAGTCCGGCCTGGATCGATTGTCGTAAAATAACTTTTAAGTGATGATCTTTGGCCCTTCAGCTAACGTGTCAAGGTGTGTTTGGATGACTGGATGATCCTTATTCATTTATTCTGAAAAGGTGCCTGCTGCACCTACCTACATATTAGGTTACATCACTTGAGTTTGATGCATCTTCAATCTCAAAAAGCTCCTGTCTCTTTTAGTCTGATGGTATAGCTACTGTATTACACTTTTTGTAGTACAAGTTTCAAGATTCTTTTTTTTTTTATTGTGATGTGAACGTTTTCATGTTTTTCTTGGGGAAAAAACACAAAAACATTCAGTTTAAACATACAAAAGCTTTTGTTAAAGACAGCAACACTCAATGGGTGCAGTGTGAGATGAGTATACACCAGATTAGTCTTTGCTTTAAGTGTAGCATGGAGAGAACAAGGTCTATTTATTTATTTATGACTGATCTGATCCTTTAAAATACCGGTGCAACTGAGCAAAAAGCTGGGGTAATTACTGCCTTGGACATCTGATTGGCGCTGGCCAAAAAGAGGGCTTTCATGCAGAGCGCAGCAGGCGTCTGTGGTATACCCGCGTGTGTCCATACGCTGAGCTACAGCAGAGACCTCAGTTGCAAACTGAAGCTGCTGTGCAAGCTGTGATAACAAATCACCGCCCCATGGTAAACGGCGGCAACAACATACATAAACAAATATATCAATATCAAGCGCTGGAGAGGTTTGACAAGTAAAAATACATAATCATTTGAGCCACATATCAACAAAAAGGCTTTTTACGCCACCAGATTAAGATCGGTAAAAGTCCACGTGCACATTCGGTATTGAATTTTACCTCTTCATATGAATGTCTACTTCTAGGAAATATCTGAAAGGTTGTCGAGGGATTCGATGATCCCGCACTGAGCCATGGTACGGAATGTTCACTTTTCACGCCAGCCCATAAAACTGTTACCAGAGTGAAAATGTGGCCACCAGAAAGGAAGTTCTAACACGTGTAGATCTGTGTTTCCTTTCATAGAGTGAAACTGAGCGCACAGACTAATTAATTGTTCTCAGTCTTAAACCACACTGGTGGTTCAGGGATTTCTCCAGACTTTGACATAAAACACGGCATGAAGGTCGAGGATGGGGAAACGGTGCTGGAGCTGAGGACTCCGTGACTGGGTTACACTTGGGGAGGGGGGGGTGTTAACTTCAGCCCGAGAGCATAAATTCTGATTAAGTCAATCATATTTGCTTTTGATGGGTTATTGTTGTCTTTAGCAGAACATAAAGGAGATTAATGACGCTGTTCCTAATGAGAACATAAAATTTGACAAAGGCTGATTTGTGATTGGCGTATTTTGTGTGCAGGAAAAGGGACATTGGCTCTGCGTGCTCTTTAATAAATGAAGTCTAAACTGAGTCTCCCCGACTGTGAATCTCATATGACCTATAAAACTTGAGGTCTTGTTCCTGGAACGTTGCGTGTCAAGAGGAAATATGATTAGTTAAATTCAATAACCGTGCATTGAAACGTCTCTTGCACTCACTTGATAATAATTACCAATTACGCAACACGACTGGGATTTATCTGAATGATGTTGGCATTAAGATCTCTTGCTGACAAAGATATGACCAAGCAAAACAACTCGAAATGGGCTTTATTTTACATTCTTTTCAGCAGGTTAAGGCAGCACACCCACCGGGACCCCCTTTTCCCCTCTCCTTTTACAAAAATGATTTATTTCCTTGAAAGCTCGCTCGTGAAATTGATGTGGGCCCTGAGCCTTTGCAACGTCTGGTTTCCCCACAGGCTGCAGTAAAATCAGGCTGAGGTCCACAAGCGGGGCAGCGGTTGCGTGACTGCAGAGTGGGGGAGCACTCAGTGGAGGGGGGCACCTGTGAACACCCCCACCTCTGTGCGTGTCATGATGTGGCCCCAAGATACGAGTACAAGGGCTGATAGATCTGAGGACCTTTAGTTAAGTTTGCAGATTTATGAGGGGCGTTTGCAGCGTGTCAGAGAAACTGTGTTACTCTTGCAGGGAGCACGAAATGAGGAAAAAAAACATTTAAAGGGCCTTTCAGGTCATGGCCCCGACTTGGGAAAAGTCTCCAAACAGTACACCGCCTTGTTGCTATCCATCAGGGTGGCCAGATGGTTTCAGACCTTGACTGAGATGAACCGTCTCGCCTGAGTCAGTTCGAAGTCTGTGCTTTCTACTCATCAGCATCTTTCATCACTTTGGAGATGTGGAAGATGCTGAAATTTGAGGAATCGTGAAACAGGAGAAGGATGGGGGGGGCGGGTGGATCAGAGGTCGGAGCCTCAGAAAATATTAAGATTGAAAACTTGAACTACAGCTTTTAAGCTTCTCCTTCCTGGAGGGTTCCATCTCTCCTCCCGTCATGTGGAGCAGCAGGCGGGATTTTTCCTTTTCATGTCACGTAATGTGGCTATCTTGTCTTTCTATGACCTCAGAAGCTCATCATCAAACAAATCACTCATTCATGGCCTTGTAAAGGAAAACACACAACCTGACATGCTGAAAGAGCTGTCTCACACACAGACCTGCCAATCAAATATGATCTAGCACAGCTCTCTCATGTCATTATCCCTTGAAATTTTGCTATATGTTTTTTTATACATTTTGTTTATTTGCAATTATTATTTCTTATTTTTTTCTTATCTTATTTATTATATATAAATGTGTGTGTGTGACATTGAGCTCTATCACAGCACAGCAGATATCACGACCAAGCAGAACATAAAATCAAGAATGGAGATTCTGAACTGGTCAGTAAATGCTATTGACAAGATTTTTTCTACACGGCGTGCTGGGACAAGGGAACCGGCCTGTCCAGATGGGACATTCTTGGCGGGATTCACCATGGACAGCTGGAATAAGTGGAAAGTAGTGTGTCTTGGGGTGCTGGATATAGAAGACGTGGAGGACGTCTATATATTCACGGGCATGACGGTGGGCCTAGTGATCCTAGGGCTTGGCGGGGTCTGGATGCTACAAAAGTTGAGAAAAGTGAGAGCTGATCAGGCAAAGCTGCTCTCTGGCCTCGCTGACATCCAGGAGAGACTGACCAGTGTATGGTCGGAGGTGTCCAAAGCTCGGGAGGAGATGAAGTCAGTACGAGCGGAGGGGGCAAAGGCGGCTAGAGAGCCAGAGGACGGCGACTAATCAAAATCTGCATTGACACACGCACCTCCATTGCAAAGTGGATTGCATGCAAAAAGAGGCTTGGACATAAAAATAACTGAACAGTGGACACAGTAGTAAATCACAGGAACGGTGATCAGGATGAGTGGACTGGACACGTGTACAAACATACATGCTATCTGGACTGTGAAGGATGAAATTAGACAAATTGCTATGTGGTAAACTATGTATCTTACTGAATTCTGTTGTTGATGTGATCATGAATCTTACATAGAACGGGGCGGGACTTTGATAAGCGTCAGCTTCTCCCGTACCCTTTTCGTCATGTGCTGAGTATGCAATGTATAATGTTCTGGAGATGAAATGTGTCTATATAAACATGCCGAAATAAACGAAAAAATAAAAAAAATAAATAAATAAATAAAAATAAAATTATTTCTTGTCTTGTGTTTCAAGTTGGTCGATGACCTGAGCAGCAGCCGCTCTCTGTTTATGAGCAGAGGAAGCACAACTGCACAGCTCCTCAACCTGAAACCCGAGAAGCACAACAAGTGAAGCCGTGTTCCTTTCACAACCAAAATCCTCAACACAAATCAACAACAAATTGCACTGAGTGAGAATGAACGGCCACTACCTCTCTCTTTTCACCAGCTCCGCTACTCTGATCTGCTCAACTCGTTCATTCTACAATCTTAAGCAGAACATTATGTGTAAAGTAAAAAGGTCCTGTAGAGGGTTTTCATCTCCCTACATGTTGGTATTAGACAAATAAATATGTGTCTTCATGCATATCCTCCGGCTGATTTCAAGGTATTATTGAAAATGCAGCAATTAATAAAGAATAAGAATGAATAATGTATGATTGTGGTCATAGCTGGAGTTTGGGTTCTCAAAGTCCATTACAGAAGCCAATGGTTAATAATTACTGTAGTGCAAAGTGTGTTTCCCCTCACCAGAGCACAACCTGGTGTTTAGATTTACACTTTGAAGTCCTTTTAAAGCAGCAAAACAATTTGTTGTGAGTTTTATAGACCACTGATTTTAAAACAGCTATTCACCCACCCAAGCATGAGCAATGAAAAAAATGTGAAGCTCTTCTGAAAATTGTGACCAAGTCAGAATTGGTCCCTGCACTGAGACAGTGAGAGCATACTCACGAGGATGCTGACTGCCAGCTGAAATGAGGTGTAACAAGCCAGAAAGTATGTATTTGTTTGTTTTTAACTGAACCAAAGACTTTGAAATTGAGCTCCTCAACCTGATGAATGAGGGAAGAGCGGCGCGGGAGCCTGGTGGAGCGGTCGGTGCAGCATTTTTAGCACTGCTGACTTGGTATCAGTCTCCTGTGGAGAAGAAAGAGGTGTGCCAAGAGGTAAATCTCTCTGCATACTTGTCAATCTATGTCCGTACTTTCACCTATGGACACAAACTGTGAGTAGTAACTGAAAGAATGAGATCAAAGATAAAAGAGGCTGAAATATATAGGGGGCTGGACATCCAGCTCAGGCGTCCTGGAGAGACTTGGAGCAGTCTGATGTAGTTCAGTTCCCCTGTCGTGGAAAAGCCCATCAAATGCTCTTTAATGTGTTCTTTCCAACTAGGCGAATACCTGGACTGAATCTGAGTGTCTAAGTTAACAAGAATAAGACTTGAGAAATGGTCCAGATTTCAGAAGATTTAATTAAACAGTTGCATGCAAAAGGGTCAGAACATACATGAGGTGTCTTGATTCAGAATGACAATGAAACAAAGGAAGCACAATGATTTTAAGCCACAAAGGATGATTCTTTCTTACGATCCGAGTAGACAAAAACATCTTTAAGGTCAGTGTTAATCTTTTTTGAGCAGACTACCAGTCTACATTTAGCCGGGCCAAGGCTATTATTTTGCTGCTCTCAGCAGTTTTGGTTTAATCAATTGGCCACGGTTGAATTTTCCATCACCCTTTTGATTGTGGTGCTTCCCTGGTGAAGTGTTGTGGACATGTCCAACTGGAAGAAGGCCCCAGGAATCAGGACATGCCGCAGAGATTACACTTCTCAGTTGGCCTGGGAAACCCTCGGTATTGGACCAGGAGGAACCTGAATATGGATTATTGGTGGCCACGTACTGCTGGCGTTGAGGCAACAGATGCTTGCGGGATCGGAAAATGAGCACTGAGGAGACAGGAAGTCTGGTCATCCATCATTTAAAGTGTCTGCAGCTTATCCATAAATTGTAACACTTTAGTATAAAAGGTATAAATAGTTTTTCCAAGAATGTATTTGGTCAGCTGCTTACTATGACAACATCTCTTGACTCAGCACCATCGTCTTCTCAGCTGCGAGGCATCCTGTGCCATGTGGTCTGCAGACATCTGAAGTTATTCTAACTGGCTGAGTCAAAGTGACTCAGCTGGACAAACAATTTGTTGACACCGTGTCTAAATTACACTAAGCAACTTTTGATTGAGGGTGTTTGTGTAGAATCTCAGTCATCGTAGGTCATAGTAACCACGAGTCTGAACAGAAAGCCACATTCATTTATGCAGGAGATTTAAATCTGTGCGTCACCAAATCATCCCTTGTTAAAAACAGCCACTGCTGTTTTCTAACTCTTAAGTACTGTATATCCTCTCTCAAGCAGGACTCAAACAAACCTCATAATAACCTCCAGCTTGGTCTCAACATTTACATAGATATATAAAAGTTAAGAATCTAAAGCTGTCTTCACTCAAACTGGACCTTGCTTGGTTTTGACTTGGCAGATGTTTGGGCCTTTAAAATTCACACTTGGTGAAGTTTGGCTTTTGTTTCCCACAAATGGTGAAGCCGTTCCTGCAACGAAGACGTATTTACTCTCTAGTGTAGTGCAGCAGGATTTTAAATTTGTAGAAATTTGTACAAAATAAACACTTGGTTCACTAGATGGAGAGCATGTGCTTAATAAACTAGTGCTTAAGTTTAATCATGTGAATCTGCTGTGAAATGGAGTTGAAAGGTGTGCTTTAGAGCCTTTCAGGATCTTAGCATTACATAAGTGCATGCTGCATTGAAGACAAAAACATGCGTTTTGAGCCTACAGGAGTCTGATCTCAGTGCAGCCACACACACGGTAAACTCAGTTTCCTGTGTCTCTCTCCACAGGGAGCCCTTAATCACCTTCCAGCGCTTCCCGCTACCCATCCAAGTGTGAGAATTTATTCCCCCAAAACGAAATGAACCAAGATCCCATGCGGAGAAAAATAAGGAAAGCATCCATTCTCGTGCCAATCCCAATCAAATCTTGTTTGTGTCTGTGTGTTCGCATTCGCGTTAGTGGCTGTTTAATGTGAGGGACCACCAGAAAAGTTTGCGTCCCGGAACAGTTGTTTTTTGTTTTTTTTTAATCTTCTCCATGGTTTGTTTTTAATGTCTTTCGTTAGTCTTTTAAGTCATTCTCAGAACATAAAGATCTTGCCCCTGTAATTTATTCATGTACTGTCAAAATATGCACTCCAGCTCTTTCAGGAAATGCAACGGACAAAACCACATACCATTTGGGCGTGCTGAGCTTGTTTGGAGCAAATTTCATCGTTCTGCTTTGAATTTGACCATTAAAGACACGTAATGACAGATGGGAAGCAGCAGTTGGTCAATAATAAAAATCTACATGTGAAAATTTCACAACTCTGTACGAGAAATGGAAGTCAGCGGCGTCACGTCCACAGCTTCTCGTTAGGAAATCGTGTCTGTGTTTACAGCAACCAAAGCACGACTCCCAGCTTCCTGAGCCAGACAGCTCCAAGTGATTCCATCCCCGCAGACATACTGACTGAAGCGATGGCAGAGGTTAATCCAGAACATGTTTGTGACTGTGTGGGGTTGTGCTATCCTGCTTTTCCTGACACTCTGCTGGATTTACGGGCCTCATCTCGCTGGAGTTTGCTGTGGCTCCTTGCTGAAATTAAGGATTACTGGGAAGTGATGCCAGCTGCTTTCCAGTGGACGCTCCAAGTGTGTGCTCCAAGGTGCTCATGGTGGATTTGAAGGGAGGAACACCTCTGATTAACATGTACTGCTGGATTGACGGGAAAAGTGTTGCTCTGCTTACGTCATATGCTTCACAATTGTTTGTGTGATTACTCAGAAGTTCTTTCCCGTCAAAAAAAGAAAAGAAATCGACTCAAGGATCAATTCACCGACCTTCCAGATTTCTTTCTCCTTTGCAATATATTCTACTCATGCATCATCCATCCATCTGGCCCGTTTGCTAGTTTTTATTTTCTTTCTGTGTGCTCTTGTAGCTTTGTTTCATTTTTCATCTGTGTGTAAGTCATTCAGCTCTAAACTTTTATGCCAGATGTCTTTTGAATGGGAGATGGGTTTCCTCATGGGACTCCTAACAGACTCAGAAGAGGTTCAGAAGAGAGAGGGGGAGAAAACATTTCATTAGTTAGTACATTATTTGTTACAAGAAGTTCATATAGAATAGCTAGTATGTGTCTTATTCGTATTATTTAAGATGCCTATATGGCAGGGGTCTTCAACCTTTTTTAGCCCACGGACCCTTTGGATTAGAGAAAAACAGAGCAGGGACCCCCGCTTGTAATTCTTATTTTTCCCCTCTTTTTTTTAATGTGTCAAGTTTTAAGCCTGGCTTATTATAACTTTTGAATGTGTTTTATTCTGCTTATATCACCTTATTAGCCAATTCCTGACTGGGTTATTAGCCTACATGTGTTTGTGGTTGATGAAACTTTGGCCTCGTCAGATGTGGGAGGAGTAACGTTAGGGCGAGCTGTAACATTACAATCTCCAGCTTTACGCTTCGTTATTGTCACAAATTTATCCATCAGTATCAATAGGAAATAGCCAAGTCAATTTCGCACCGAATTTTATTTTCTTAATCAGCTAGCTAGCTCGTTTTTCCTCTCTAAAGTTGACATTAGTCACATGACTCACGTCAGGGGAATTATTTATGTAGAGTTGTAGACTAAATAGTTATTGTCAAAAGTAGACTATTATTTATATATATTATAAATATATAATATTTATATTTAATTATAAATATAATATTATTTATATATATATATATATATATATATATATATATATATATATATATATGATTGAGAAAACTCCATTAACAGGAAATAATAGTCTAAAATAAATAAAATAAAATGTATATATATATATATATATATATATATATATATATATATATATATATATATATATATATATATATATATATATATATATATATATATATATGGTTAAAATTGCCTTTATTTCTTTTTAAGTTGGAGGACCCCCCGCAGTACCTCCGCGGACCCCCGGTTGAAGACCCCTGCTATATGGCGCTTATATTGTTTCTTCTGCAGGTCAGAAGCTAAAAAAACGCTTTCAGATAGAGTCTCTTTCTTTTCTCCCTTTTTCTCTTTGGTGTAAGTTTGAATTCACATAAAAAAATAACATTTGTATAATGTGGCCCATTTGTGATCAAATGTATTCATGATCCTGTAAATGTTCAGAAACTGAACAAAACTATTCAAGTGAACTACAGGACGAAAGATGCCCTTGTCCAATCTCTTCATAGACTGTGTAAATCAAGTATTTACTCTGCACATCTGCGAATAAGTGAGGAATTCTCACAGCCTGCGTGATGTAAATCATGTCATCTGAAGGTGCCTCTTTCAGAGGTCGGCCGTGTACCCTCCAGTCTTTTCTGATGGTTATATCAAAAATACATTTTATTCATGGGGAGAATTGTCACCATCAAAATGACGGTGTTACCAAAAATAAATTATCTTTTTTCAATGATACCATCCAAACCCCCTTCCTCTTGCTTTAAGTCATTGGACTCATATGTGTCAAAATTCTTGTGGAAGAATAAAACACCACGTATTAGCTTAAAGACATTACAAAAATCCAAAGAATGTGGAGGCTTAGACTTATTTAACTTCCTGCATTATTTTTTTGTTAATAAATTGCAGTATATCTTAAAATGGTGTAAAAATCATTCTCTAGATAGTCAATTGCTGGTGTTTTGCAATGATCTGGAAATCTCAGATTTACCATTTATTAGTCAAAACATTAAACATCATAAATGTTTTAAAAGCATTAATATTAACTCAACTCTGACAGCCTGGTGGGAATTCCTTAAAATAGCCAAAGTCTCACTTTTTCCATGTGACCGCACACCCATCTGGAACAACCCAGATATCCTGAAAAATGATAAAAAGATGGTGAACTTTACTCAATGGAGAGACCAAGGAATACGGTATCTACAACATGTATAAGTGGGCATTTTGTACCTTTTAATACACTCACTGTTCAATATGGAATTAGCAGTAACACATTTTTAGAATACCAACAATTTAAGTCCATAATAAATAAAAAATATAAACTCAACCAACTGGATCTGCAACTTCCCGCTAAGATAATAGAGTTATTTGACCTAAACACCCCAAAGTTGCTATTGAAACTCTACAGGTTAATGTCCAAAATAGATAACTCAGTCTCAAAATGGGAGGCGGACCTCTCTCTCAACACCGACCAGATCTCTTGGTCACAAATATGGGGCCCGCGCGGGTGTCGCCCTGTTGGGGGGTTCCCTCTCTCCGGGCCCGTCTCCGGTCCCCCCCACTGTCCGCGCGTCGGGGCACTCCTTTGGTCCTGGAGGGCTGCTTTCATGGGGGCGGGTGTGTGCCTGCTCGCGTCGGTGGCTGGGGTGGCTCTCTCTCCGGGCAAGCTGGCCTCTCGCCGGGTGGGGGTCGTTGGCCTGGGGGGTGTGGGCCTCCCGGCCGCATGTCCGGCCCGGGCCGGGTGGTCGGGGTTCGCCTGGGTCCCGGTCCGCCGCCGTGGGTTCCCTCGCTGCCTCTTCCCGTAGTCGTGGGGGCCCCGCCCGCAGGTCCCCTCGGCTGCCGCTGGGGGGTTGGCGGGCCTTGCTGGCGCTGGGTTTCTTCCTCGCCCTCTGTGGGGTTGCTGGTGGACTAGGTTCCGGGTTCTTCCTTTTCAGCCTCTGGTCTCTCGGGTCGCAGGGTTGCGCCCTCTCTCTTCCACTATAGTTACAGTTCAGGTGGAGCATCGATTGGACTATTACAAACACACACACGCGCACGCACACGCACACGCACACACGCACACACACACACACACACACACACACACACACACACACACAGCTGTGATTGGGTCCCGGGACCTGGGATAGTTGCTGCTCGTGTCTCTGCCTGTTCCCGTGTGTGTTTGTTTTTTTTTCTTGCAGATTTCCAGTGCTCGATGTGTGCTTCCATGAGTGTTTTCGCATCTTGGATTGGCGGCAGATGTAACGTGCACATATATATGCTTTAGGTTCTTACCAGCATGGTATTAACCATTAATATATGTGCAGACAAGGTAAAAAAAAAAAAACATTTTATTTTGTTTATTGACGAATGCTCGACCTGTTTGAAGAGAGGTCCTGTGATGCAATTTACTCTGTTTGTTTTTTAAACAAATAAAAATCAGCTTATAAATTATAATATTATAATATTATATTATAAAATTTTGAATTAATTCCACTCTTTTAAAATGCTTTGAGCAAACTCTGGAGCGCACAAGCAAACTATTAAAGAAACAACTACATATGTACGTCTCAGGTGCCTGTTCACGTGTGCAAAGGAGTCTGGTAAGTGCATAAAAAGTGAATATAACACAATAACCGGCAGATTGATGAATTAAATCATAAGTTCGCCATTTTTCTAATGTTTTATCTTTTCATTTAGACAGATTTTGTCAAAATAAAAGTGTTGACTTCCATGCTAACGTTGGTGCTCTAGTTGTGAAGTTAAAACTGGACTTTTTTAGCCACAGCCATACCTGATGTATGAAGTAAAAGAAATTCATCATATTTAGCCATTTTCAGCTCAGCCATAGACTTTCATCCCCAAAGTGCATATTAACATTAATTAATAATCATCAAATGAGCATGCCACAACCCCTCACTTCACTAAGTTTGTGATAGTTGCAATGAATCTGAGCCTTATATGGGTTCTGGACTTATCCCTCTAATATCAGTCAAACATTTACAAAGTTACATAATAAAAGAGGTGGTTCAGGAGTACAGAGCACATTACCAGGTAATATGTGTCAAACATGTACCTGACTGATTTGTGACTGCGTTCAAAGTTAAGTTTCATATTTGTGCATTTCACATCTTTATTATGCCTTCAAACTGCACACAATGCTCTTGCTTTGAGTGAATGTGTTCTCACGGGGCAGATCATTTTTTCCTTTTTCTGGGAACGCCAGCTGAACTGGTACACCCAGTCAGGTCCCAACGGGGGAAATCTGGCACAAAACATAACGTGCAGTGAAATTAATGTCAGTGTGAACATTGGGTGGATTACATCAGTAGGAACAAGTGAACTCTCCCTACACTGTCACAGTCGTCACGCTCCCTTTTCTCCGGTACGCTTTGTAAATAGCAACTGGCACAGTAAACTCTGAGTGACCCGGCTTTGCATGTCATTCCTCAACAGCAGTTACATCAGGGCGTTCTTCACCTCCCTTTAACCAAGAAAGGGGGTTCACATACTCACAAGGCAAAGATTCAGGTATTTAACGCCATCTGAACCTGCCGGATCCCTTGAATGATCTCTTCGCATACCCACGCACGCCATGAGTTTAAGCAAACACCTCTAGCTCTGCTCCACTCCAAGATCGCCCCTCCCTGAGCATGGTCAGAATCTGCCGTTCAAATGGGCAGCTGGCCAAAGCAAATAAACCCGCCACATGCCAGCAAACAAGAGCATGAAGCGGGTCAAGAGGGGTGGGTCGGGGGGGTCTGGCATTGCCGGGAGGTGCCAGGAGTGTCAGAGGGAGGGACATGGTCACGCAAAGAAAACAAACGCAGCAAGAGCGAATGCAGCCTTCTCACGCAGGGGCCCAGACATGTGTCTTGTCATGCAACAGCCACCCCATCAACCCAAATTAGGGCTGACGGCAGCAATAAAGCAAGTGAGCAAAAATAGAGTAAAATACAAAAAAAGTCAGAGTGAAAAAGCGAAACAGGGGGGAAATATCGTTCATTCTTTTTGAAGGGTCTTATGAAACAAGCCTGGTGACCTCAGCGCAGCCCAGATAAGTAGGTTCTCTGCTTGATAAAGGCTTAACAGTTGGATCTGTCATCTCTCTCTCACACACACACATACACACACACAGTCCTCAGTTAACCCTTCATGAAACACAAGGCTCTGTGTCATCGAAGCCACTAAAGATAAACGTTTAATGAGCTGTGGTACTGGATATAATAGACAGGTACTGTATGGGAAAACATTAAATATAAAGCTTATTTACCAGCGACATGAACCCTTTAACCATCTGAATTTATACATCTATGCAATTTGCAAATTTTACTTGTACAAATATGCAGAAACGAAAAGAAAAAACACTAATAAATAATTTTTATGAAAAATCCATGGCTGATGATGCTAGATGACAGCATGCTCATATGAGGCAGCTCTGCTCTTCTCCATCTTCTCTGTCTTACCATCAGTACAGTATGGAGCTAGAACAGTCTCATAATTCACAAATGCACACGCCGATTTGGTTGTTATTTGTTTTTTTTGTTTGTTTTTTTCATTTTCGTTTTTTTTCATTTAGGAAAATTCATTTTCTTTTTTTCATTGTTTTCTGCTTATTATTGTCTTTAGTTTTTATTTGTTTTTCTTTTTAGTTGTTCTTTGTACTTGTTATCTACTTTGTCTTATTCTGTTTAACTAACATTTATATTGTACTGTAAAAGTTTTATAGAAATTTATATTTGTACTGTTGGACCCCAGGCAGAATAGTTGCTGCTGAGGCAGCAACTAATGGGGATCTGAAATAAATAAATAAATAAAAATAAAGATTCACAAATGCACAGGACAAGATTCACAAATGCACAGACCGATTAACAAATGCACAGAACAATTTACACGTGCGTAGGACAAGAAACACAAATGTATTTTTGATGCACACACAAATATAACCTGATTTACAAACGTTTTTTTGTCTGTGAGCTGCGCTGGATTTGCGTGTGGCTTTTAAGACTCCCCTGACGTGACTCGATCCAAAAACGCGTTTTTTTTAACACGGAAGGATCTGCAGCCAATCAGATATCTTCCTTTGTTTCAGCCAATCATAAGAGCGCACCCCACGTGGGGGACGATTTACTCGTAAACCAGATTAAAGGGGCGGATACACCTGCTGTTGAGCCTCCGTTCGCGCTGTTCGCTTAGAAAAGTGATTCAATATTTCGAGTTGGTGGAGTAAAGATAAATAAACAAGACAGCAACATGGGATGGAGAGATCACTGCTCTGCTTTTCTGAAAAAACAGCGCGATTGGAGATGGTTTGTCGGGCCGTTCAACCAGAGCCGTCGGGAGACTGGAGAGCTCTTAGTTCTGCCAATGCAGGTAATTGATGATTAGAAACAGCGGAGATATTTATGTATTTGCTCCGTTTGGTTTGACTACGTGTTACATGCAGGGGCGGATCTAGGGGTGGGGCCATGGGGGCCGAGGCCCCGCCTGTAATCTGATTGGCCCCTGAAGTGCCCCTGTTCTGTCAATCAACGGGCAAGCTGAGAATTTGATGATCATTGCTGCAGTTCCACCCCCAAACTGGTGGTGGCGCCTGTCGCGTCAATACAAGTGAATAGAAGAAGAAACAGCTCGGTGCACTCCAGGGAGGACACTCTTTAAGAGCAGACCGCTCTGCCGCCGAGCTCCGCGGCGCGCAAGAGGGCGCCTGCCACTGGGTTTGTGCTGCCCCTGCCTGCCCGAATTGAACATTTTTTAATTTCACCGCTCAAAGCTGCTTTCACATAGAAAGCGGTTTGCGCCGCGCACACGACCGGGTGGGCGCAGAATCAACACAGAGTTGGAGCAGAGCAAGGCGCGCATGGCGCCGCGTACATATTTGTTGCCAGTACTCGAGTTGTAAAATAAAATCAGGGGGGATGGTGGATTTTATCATATGGGGACAGATAATTTGTGCTGATTACAAATAATATAATATATTACAAATAATAGCAGTGACCAAAACACCTGCAAAAATACTGCAGGAATGACATAGCAGCAGTTAAGTGCAGCCTTCTGTAAGCTTTAAATATCCACTGGGCTTACATCAAATACATCAAAACACAACAATAAAAAACACTTTTCTGAACTTATCAATATGACTCTGTCCTTCACAGGATAAGTAAAATGGATCACTGCAAAAACTCAAAATCTTAACAAGAATATTTGTCTTATTTCTAGTTAAAATGTCTCAATTTAGTAAAACAATCTCATTACACTTAAAACAAGACTCATCACTGGAAAAAACAACAATTTTCACCTGTTTCAAGTAGATATTCACTTGAAATAAGTAGAAAAATCTGCCAGTGGAACAAGATTTTTTTGCTTGTAATGAGAAGATAAATCTTGTTCCACTGGCAGATTTCCCTACTTATTTCAAGTGAAAATTTACTTGAAACAGGTGAAAATGGTCAAATAAGTTATTTTTCTGGTGATGACTCTAAATGTTGAAATAGCAGTAAAAGCACATTCATTGATGAAATGACATAAGGGATGGAAAGGGGGATGATTTGGACCGTTTTTATTTCAGGGGGGATGATTTGGACCGTTTTTATTTTTTCCCCCCTCATCCCCCCTCAACTCCAGTACTGTTTGTTGCTAGGCAACCGAAAAAAGTTTTTCCGATCTGGCGCCCTTTTCCCACTCGTTTGGACGTACAGTAGCTACAGCTCAAATTGCAAAATGTATCTGTCCCTGCTTCAAAGAAAAGCCCTGGCTTTAGTTCTTCTGAGGAGGAGATGAGCAGCAGCAGCAAGGAGGGTCCATGAAATCCTCATGAGAAGACAGGATTTGGGGGAATCCAGGCTCGTTGGAGCTACATCTCCATGATGACCAGGTCTACTTCAGATTGAACAGGGAGCAGTTTGACAGCCTGTTGGGGAGTGGGTCCTCAGCAGGATGACAACCACCTTCTCTCCTATTGGTCGCACCGAGATGCCCTCACAGCGCGATGAAATTAAAAAATGTTCAATTCAGGCACAGGCAGGTGAAACGCCCGTGGCAGGTGGCCTCTCGCGCGCTGCCAAGCTCGCCAGCAGAGCGGTCCACTCTTGTGCCGCAGTAGCACATGGGAAAGCCAGCGGCGGCCGCCCTATGTGAAAGGGGCTTAATACTGTTGGCCCCTGAAGGTTACATTTGGCCCCATAATGGCCCCTGTTTCAGAAAAATCCTAGAACCGCCAGTGGTTACATGGGATTGTCCCGCTGATTCAGCTCAGAACCAGACAGACCGCAGCAGAGAGCTGGCTGCGCTACCTGACGGGGATGAGCTGCAGCGGCCAGGTGGAGAAGCACGCGCATGTCAGGAGATTAATTCACTGAAATATCTGGAGCAAAGTCGGTATCGGTCGACTGATAACTGAAGAACCTCTGTATCCAGCTCAGATGATTTATGATCGGTGGGTAAAACAGCCCACCAGCAGCATCACCGCTGCATCTTCCGACGAGCAGGACTCCATCTACATCGGGACTGCCGGCACTGTTTTGACACATGTTTGTCTCTGTGCAGCAGCGATGTGGATCATAAATGTGAGGATAACAGCTGCTTGTTTCTGACCTCCGCGTCTGGTCACTTGTGGTCAGCTGGTGTCTGACCGGGACCACCGCCACTCGGGCCAGAGCGAGAACTGCAGGTCGCCTTCTGAACAGCAAGTATTGTAACGTCTCAACCAACTCACGAGACGTTCTCAGTGTAGAGTTGTTTATTAAACAACTATACAGGTTACTGTGGGCCGTAACCTACGCCAACCAACAACAATAACAAAAAAAAAGGTTTTCTCCTGACTTAGTTACTCCTCTCTTTTTCATCTCTCACAGCAACCACCAACCGCTCCGTTGCGCCTGTTATATTAACCATCACCATGGTAACTCTCCGCCCGTGAGGCCTTGACAGACACCTGGACAACACAACACTTCTAAACTGAACAGAACAGAACAGTTAAACATTCCAGTTCGTTACAGTATATTCGCCCCCGTCATTTGACGCGTCGACAGGCTCGTTCTCCTGAAAGACACTTGTAGTTCAAATTCATAAATATCTCTGGTGATTCTCATCATCAGTTGCAGCATCGGCAGGACTTAGAACTCTCCAGTCTCCCGACGGCTCTGGTTGAACGGCCCGACAAACCATTTCCGATCGCGCTGTTTTCTTCACTGAGATCAGAAGAAAAGCAGAGCAGTGACCTCTCCATCCCGTGTTGCTGTCTTGTTTATTTATCTTTACTCCACCAATAGTGGAGCGGCTAAGAGTGGATTTTAGGCAGAATCGTGCATTTGGTGATACAAGCATGAAAATTGGCATGAGCAGTCTCCATGGGTCACTTGACAAGAAAATTGGTCGGGCCACTTGAAATTTCAAGCTGGCAGCCATTTTTCAAGATGGCCGCCACCTTGGTCGATCAATTAAGTGATGTAATTGTTTGGTTGGTGATATAGACATGAAAATTGGCATGAGCAGTCTCCATGGGTCACTTGACCAGAAAATTGGTCGGGCCACTTGAAATTTCAAGCTGACGGCCATTTTTCAAGATGGCCGCCACCTTGGTCGATCAATTAAGTGATGTAATTGTTTGGTTGGTGATATAGGCATGAAAATTGGCATGAGCAGTCTCCATGGGTCACTTGACAAGAAAATTGGTCGGGCCACTTGAAATTTCAAGTTGGCGGCCATTTTTCAAGATGGCCGCCACCTTGGTCGATCAATTAAGTGATGTAATTGTTTGGTTGGTGATATAGGCATGGAAATTGGCATGAGCAGTCTCCACTGTATTTTGTCTAACTCCTCACCCTTGACCTGTCCGATGTGGTAAAAACCTGCCAGGAGTTCCCTCCTAACGGCATAGCTCTCAGGGTTCAGTGAAGTGCACAAGCTCCCTTACCACAACAAGGTAACAGTCACAAGGGAGGTTGACGTTGTCAAATAAATAGTAAGAAATGGAGAAACAAAAAGGAAGATTATTAAAATGGCCAGCTTTGGTGCTGAATGGATAGCGCTCCAAAAGATAATTGAACAATTATTTACTGAATGGCAATATGGGCAGATCTAGAGGCAACAGCAGCTCTGACTGACATAGCCGTGGAACCATGATAAACTGAAAATATCCCTCACAAATAAAAGGTAGAGGTGCTTTCATTACAAAGTATCTCCTCAACTAAAAATATCTCTCACTGGTAATTAGCCAGTGGAAAGAAATACTAAAGAACTAAACTAAAAATGCGATTAACTGGTAAAACTGAAGACAAACTGATGTGGCCATGGGGAGCCGAGCCATAGGTCTACACCTGAAAACACAGGTGCCAAGGGGGAGTAACCCTGGCAAAAAGAATATGCAGATAGGATCTAGCAGGGGCAACTAAACAGACATGTACAAGTGAGTCCATATCTGAAGCACTTACACCTTCCAGTACATGCCTTGGTGCACCCGCATTTGGTCAACTCCCAACAACTCTCTGCAATAGGTGGAAAAGGAGTCCAAAAGATTTTCCATTCCTCATCTTGTTTTATCGATCCCCAGTCAGATGGGCTTGGCATTTGTGGTTGTGGCTTTAATGCCTGTCCCCACACGTATCCAGCCTCATAAGATGCACGTTTGGCATGCTCTTTGAGTGCTGCTTGAGTTGGTGGGATCAGGTCATATGGTCTTTGCTTTCTGGCAAAGAGATCAAGCCTCGCCTCATTCACAGTTGTGACATCGCTGGATCTGTCATACATTAGCACAACAAATCTCTCCAAAACTTGCAGGTCGCTGTCATCTACTGCAGAGGGTTCTGTTTCGCAAGAGCATAGAGTGGCTGGTCAGCAGTTATGACAGGCGTTTGTCTTGGATTCAGGAATGCCGCTGTATCACTAACTTTGTCCATGACATGCTTTACTGTTGCAACAGAGTGGGCTTGGTCTCGGAGGAGGGGAAGCAGTGATGTAATGCTGACTTTAAAATCCAGGCTCCTCCGTTGGGATGCATGGTGGGCTGACCATATTATATTGGCAGAAGCATCGACTGCTTGGGTTAGGCTAACTTTCTCCAGCCAGTCAAACTCGGGTGCCAAGTTTCTGTTGAATACAGTGAGGTCTGGTAAAGGTAGGTTGGCTACAGGATGGGGCTCTGGGTTTTTCTTTCTGAAGAAAGCTGGTTGGATATTCGAGAAGGATTCAGGAATTTCAGAAACTTTGCTTGGTCTGTCATCTGAAAGTTGGAGTGGTGGCCTTATCTCACCCTCATTGTTAAGACCTGGATATTGGAACATGGAAATACTTGTACCATGAAAGGATGTATGGGCCGTTGTTGCTGTGGGATTATGGTCAATGTTGTCCATAGCAGATGTGGTGAAGAGTCCCTTTCTCAGAATCGGTGGGCCGACAACCCCCATCTACCACATACTGGTTCACCACAGATTCTCCTAGCAGTGCGGAAACCTCCAACACCCTGTCATAGGAGATGCATATCCCATTCTCATGAAGTAGGTCAATGAGTTGTCGTTTTCGTGTTTTAGCATACACCGCCATTCCAATGTAAACAGCAAATGGAGTTTCACGGTCTCTAGAGTGCCTATGGGTTGCTGCACCATCTTTGCACTTAGTTTTGCAATTGTCTAATCTCTAGTCTAATTTACCCGTAATCACCAAATCAACACAAATGTACTTTAATGCCTCAGTGTTAGAGGTTTTTTCATGGCATAAAATTGTTTTGGCATCATCCAAAACTTAAAAAATAATGACTCTAAGTCCTCTCTAACTCTAAGGAGTTTGCATGTTCTCCCCGTGCTTGCGTGGGTTTTCTCCGGGTACTCCGGCTTCCTCCCACAGTCCAAAAACATGCATATTAGGTTAATTGGTGATTCTAAATTGCCCGTAGGTGTGAGCATGAGTGTGGTTGTGAGCATGGTTTATGTGTTTTTATGTGGCCCTGTGATGGACTGGTGACCTGTCCAGGGTGTAACCCCTGCCTCTCACCTGAAATGAGCTGGGATAGGCTCCAGCAGACCCCCGTGACCCCGCAAGGGATAAAGCAGGTAAAGGTAATGGATGGATGGATGGATGGATGGATGGATGGGTGGACTCTAAGTCCTCTTTACTGAAAAAAAAAATGTATATGGGAAAATTGATTTTGAGGATCCAGTGGCGGCTCACGGCAGTTTCCATGCTTGTATTTGCCTAAATGCTCCAATAAGGTGGCGACCATCTTGAAAAAATGTCCGCCATCTTGAAATCCCAATTGGCTGTGAGCAGTTTCTTGTCAGGGGAACAATGAGACCGCTCATGCCAATTCTCATGCTTGCATAACCAACTTTACATCACTTAACTGCTCCAATAAGGTGGTGGCCATCTTGAAAAATGGCTGCCATCAAGTGGCTGGTAGCATTTTCTTGATAAGTGACTCATGGAGACTGCTCAAGCCAATTTTCATGCCTATATCACCAACCAAACAATTACATCACTTAATTGATCGACCAAGGTGGCGGCCATCTTGAAAAATGGCCGCCAACTTGAAATTTCAAGTGGCCCGGACAATTTTCTTGTCAAGTGACCCATGGAGACTGCTCATGCCAATTTTCATGCCTATATCACCAACCAAACAATTACATCACTTAATTGATCGACCAAGGTGGCGGCCATCTTGAGAAATGGCCGCCAACTTGAAATTTCAAGTGGCCCGGACAATTTTCTTGTCAAGTGACCCATGGAGACTGCTCATGCCAATTTTCATGTCTATATCACCAACCAAACAATTACATAACTTAATTGATTGACCAAGGTGGCGGCCATCTTGAAAAATGGCCGCCAACTTGAAATTTCAAGTGGCCCGACCAATTTTCTTGTCAAGTGACCCATGGAGACTGCTCATGCCAATTTTCATGCTTGTATCACCAAATGCACGATTATGTGACTTATCTGCTCCGCTACAACTCGAAATATTGAATCACTTTTCTAAGCGAAAGGCGCGAACGGCGGCTCAGGTGTATCCGCTCCTTTAATCTGATTGGTTTACGAGTAAATCGCTCCCCACGTGGGGTGCGCTCTTATGATTGGCTGAAACAAAGGGTGATATCTGATTGGTTGGAGATCCTTCCGTGTTAAAAAAAAACGTATTTGTGGATCGAGTCACGTCAGGGGAGTCTCAAACGTCACACGCAAATCCAGCGCAGCTCACAGACAAAAAAACGTTTGTATTTATGTTATATTTGTGTGTGCATCAAAAATACATTTGTGTTTCTTGTCCTACGCACGTGTGAATTATTCTGTGCATTTGTGAATCGGTCTGTGCATTTGTGAATTTTGTCCTGTGCATTTGTGAATCGGCGTGTGCATTTGTGAATCGGCGTGTGCATTTGTGAATTTTGTTCTGTGCATTTGTGAATTGGTCTATGCATTTGTGAATTATGAGACTGTTCTAGCTCCATAGTACAGTGAACCCTCAACACCCGGCTGTCTTCACTAGCGGACACAGAACCCAGCATCTCTGCACAGCCAGAAAATAGTTCAAAACTCCAACCCCCTCGACCACCACCTCGTTTCCTGCTACGCTTTGATGATGCTACAGGCCCGAGCATCCCTGGGCTCCTCCAGACGTTTCTACTCAATTGCCTAAGGCATTCAACTCCCCACAATAAGTGACATATCTGAGAACTCAGGACTTAACGGAGGAATTCCTGTCACTTCCATCACTCTGTCAGGCGTAGTTGTGGTTTGTGTTGCTTAAAAAACTGTTTGAGGTACCAGATCCTTCATCTTGGGACACATCTGCACAAATCCAATAGGAATCACATTTGAAACCGCCTCCATATTATGTGGTTTGAATGCCTTTTTTTTTTTTTTAAATAACATTGTCTGTGGTTTTCGTCCGTTCAGACTGTCAAAAAAACTAAAACAAAGCGGTCTAGATACAATCTAGATGTTCTAAATATGGTCTCATTTGTGACAGACGTGACAGACAAGGAAGAACACATGTGTCAGGGTTTCAAAAAGTAGATCATTGTTGGAGCATCATCACCCAAACGGAATAAACGTATGGGTGCAAAGTAAAAGCTGCATTGACACAGAGTCAAACACTCTTGAGGTAGCTGGAGTTTCTAGATCTTCAGGTGAGCTACAAACAATGATTGATGACCATGGGCTTGTTTGGGTAATGACCACCATTCGTCCAGAGCATAATCAGCATGATGCTGCAAACCAGCAGCCCTGAACACATTTAGGAAACTTACTAAAAGCCCAGATTTGGTTCTTGTACAACAAATGTCCTCATCACTTGTTGAGTTCTTGAAAATATTTCTACTTGGCTGTTTGGTTCTGATTGACAAGAAACACTCAAAATAACAAACAAAAACACTTAAAATAAAATTGTTCTTGAATGGAAAATATCAAAAGACCTCTGTCTTCTGCGTAATCATTTTCACTGTGATATCCTAGCTCCAAAATGTCGCACATTTGATTCAATATTTAAGAAAACATGCTGAAGTAACTGTAGAAATCCACATATGTATATTTTTTTAAATCAGAAAGTCAGAATTAAACATTTTATTTAATAAAATAAATACATTTTTTTTAAAAGGTTAGATTTGGTGCTTGATATCCAAAGTAGTATAGGTGGTCTGTGCCACATTTAAAGTTAAGTATTCCTCAAAAAAATAACAACTTTGGAATAAATTGTTTATTTTATACTGCTTTCTCTTCAGCTAGATGATTTGAAAGGTTTGGGATTTTCTTTGCATAAATTCTGATTGATACATTTACCACATTTACTGGAAGATGCAACAAAGAAAAAGTCAAATTTCAATGTTGCTCAGGTCTTGGTTGTCATCCAGCCGAAATGATGTCTCAAACAGCAAGATTAATAAAAAGTATTTGCAAGCCTAAACATAATTTCCAGTATGTTCCATGTGCGTCATACAATTCATCTAATTCTCGCAGCACTTTGCTCTTCTGAGTGACAGCATTAACAGGATCCTTATGTCTGCTTGCACTGCAAATACACATGCAGGGTTTATTGAAAATGTCAACGGTTCCAGGTGATGTCCACATGCTCTGAGGTGCAGGGTGTCAGCTGGACAGAGACGATGAGGAGTCCTCTAGCGCATCTGGGAGCAGTGAACGGGCCAGAGGTAAATACGGTCTGGAAACATGTCATGCTTGTGTTATAGAAAATTATAAAGTAAATCCAGTTCTCTTGGAAAACATTTTGTTGGACTCATTTTAATGCATTGGCAGTCAGATGTCACTTTACATTTCTCCCTAAGAATGTGTATCTGCTTAGCGTCATCAAGGATGATGATGGTGATGTCAGTTTTGCTTCTGGATTGCTCTTCATATGCAGTACATGCAAGAAAATGCAGCAACACCAAGACACCCAGACAGGATATATAATCAAAATATGGTATTCCTATGTAAATTAAAGGGTATAATAGTGGTAAAAATGGTGGGTAGAGAAAAAGGCATTCAACACAGAAATGGAAATCAGGAAAGCTTGTTTGTTGGACATCAGGAAATGTAAATCATGCAAAGGTTGCAATAAAGACGCTTAGTCTGGCTTCTCCAGCCGAACCCAGAGAGAGAGAGAATTAATGTAACGTGAAGAGATATAGATGAGCCGGCTTGTTAAAACCCCTGCACACTGTCAGCAACGAAAGAACAACATTAATTGCTTTCCTCTAAATACCTTCAACAATATACCGTATTGACCAGAACCAGATGACCAGTTTTTCTCCCCCTTTGAATAAATAAAAAAAAATGTGATCCTCCTGTATTTAGAGTCCAGACTTTTAAGCATCAAGACTGTTACTGCCATAAATCCGTAGTTGGTGGGATCCAATTATTTCAAAATAATTTCATGAAAAAAAAAATTTAAATTAAAGCTGTAAGCAGCGATGAACGGGCCCTCGTGCGTGCAATTTTTACCCATAAAGATCAAGTACTCAAAACCGAGTCCGATGACACCACCCACGACTCTATGTCAAACCATTCAAAAGTTATAGCAGAAAATAGGAACTATCAAATATGGACCAATCAGATGAAGGGGGGGCGCGCTTTTTAGCGTCTTAGAAAAGTAATGTGCGTCGTTGCAGGATGGAGACTCACATTTTGATGTATAACACACCTGGGTGCACGTTACGGTTCGGGCCGTATTAAGGGCCGAAGAAATGGCATAAATAGCGCCAAAATTACACGATTAATTAAAAATGGCCAACTTCCTGTTCGGTTTCGGCCATGGCGCCAAGAGATTTTTCTTTAAGTTGCGACATGATACAGGTGTGTACCGATTTTCGTGCATGTACGTCAAAACGTATTGTGGGGCTCAAGGCACCAAGTTTTCTAGGGGGGGCTGTTGAGCCATTAGGCCACGCCCATTAATGCAAACCATTAAATATCAAATTTTTCGCCAGGCCTGGCTTGCGTGCAAAATTTGGTGACTTTTGGGGCACGTTTAGGGGGGCAAAAAGGCCCTCATTTCGTCGGAAAAATAAAAATAAAAACAAGAAAAACAACGAGGATAACATCCCCTACAGATACAATAGGGCCTTCGCACTGTAAGTGCTCGGGCCCTAATAAATAAATAAAACAACCAAAACACTAAAGGAAGATGATGAACTCGGAGCACGGCACGGGAAGAGGCACAGAGAGAAAAAACTAATCACATGCCACTGAACCGGCAAAGGAGCAATGAGACTAAAGACCAACAAACATTAAAGGGATAACAAGAAAAAACATGGCAATAACATTTGGATTACTTGCAGCCAGGTAACTAGGCACAACTAATCTAAGGATGGAATTGAAACAGAGCTGAACAAGAATCCAGGAACTCAAAGCCGGCACAACAGTAACTTCTACAACAGCTGGTGGTGCAGTGTCAGCAACCTGAATTACAGTTGGAGCTTTTCAATTTCTATTCAATTACATTTTATTTATATAGTGAGTATTACAATACAAATCGTCTCTAAGGCCTATAGCCGGTGTTTACTCGCAAGGAAAAAGTCCCCTTTAAGAGGGAAGAAACCTTGAGCAGGACCTGGATCATAAGGGGGGACCCTCCTGCCAAAGGCCAGCTGGACAGAACATGGAAAGGGATATAGGAAAGAGAGGATGAAGAACAGAGAGCGGACAGACACATATCTATTGTCAATGGCACATAAGACAAAATATATTAGTGGTAATCATCTGTTAGCAGGAGAACCAAGAGTTCTACGAACATATTACATGATGAAGATGATTTAAATATCCAGATGTTCTGACAACCTCGCCTGGGAACATTCAGCCCAACAGCTGATGAATGCTGCTCAAGGTTTAGAAAACCAAAAAGAAAAGGGCCGGCAAGGAACTGTTACAGTAATATTACATGGTCAGTTGGTGGATACAGAGATGACTATATACAGTAAACACCAAGATGGTCAGAGGGTGGGACTGCACGCAGCATGCAGATTCTGAAGATCTGGCTTGGAAACATGTACAGATGAGAAAAGGAGGGGCAGACCAGCTCAACAAACTACTGTAATGGAAAATTTTGGTATAACACTGTCTGTTGCCTGTTTTCATTCCTATGCCGAGGTCATGTTCCTTTGACACAGAGCATGGCACGGTTGCCAGGGTGATGGGTGATGTTTTGTCTTTTCCAGCTCCCAACTATAAAATAACCTGTCTCTAATCTTCTTCAGCGCACTCAGGACTGACGGTTCATGTGACCGGTTGGACTGTGTGGCTCCGTTCAATTGAATGTTTGTCCTCTTTTCATTAAATCTTCAGAAAGACAGCTGAGGTGTCCTGACATTTCTTTTTGAACAACAATTTTTGCCACCACACTACAAGAACAATGGAGAACAATTATGGTGATGAAATACTTCTGATTAATAACTGAGGGTTGATCTGAAGTAAGCAAAGAGAAGAAGAAGAGAGAAAAAGGGTGATGGGCACCGCTCAGTGGCTCATGTTGGTGTCCCCCTGCAGCGCAGGCCTATAGCAGGATATCTAGGATGAAGCTGCTCTGGTCTTGTCCTGCAGCTGCAGCTATGACTACTGCCCCTAACACACTAACACACAGAGTTTACACTAACTATAAGCTTTACTAAACAGAAAGGTTTTTAGTTTGGTTTTAAACGTGGAGGTGGTGTCAGCCTCCTTAACCCAAACTGGAAGTTGGTTCCATAGTAATGGTGTCTGATAGCAGAAGACTGTCCTCCAAATCTACATTTAGATCTAGAACTATAAGTAAACCTGCACTCTGAGAACGGAGAGGTAGTAGGAACATAACATACTATCAGATCTTGGTCATAACGCAGAGCTAGGCCGTTTAGGACTTTATATGCAAATAACAGAATTTTGTTTTGGATTTAAAAATTTTAAACAGAAAATCTGTAACAGGTCTGCAGGGTTGTCGTCTGTTTGTATTATGTTCCATGGCCGATATCACCAACAAATAACAGTGCACTTCTACACATCTCACGCCATCAGTTGCATATGACAGAGACGATGGTGTTGCTTCAAGCCTTTTTCCTTGGAGCATGGTTTATTTAGTGATTCAGTAGGAAAAAAAATATTAAATATCCAATAGCTGTAAGTTGATTATGCTCTTATTGCACAAGGAATCTCACATGCAGCAGCCCTTAAAGAAGCCCGGTCCACCTATTATTCGAACATCATCAATAGCAGTCCAGGAAATTCAAAACAGCTTTTTTCCACCATAAATCATCTCCTTAATTCCAAAAACAAAACCCAAATAGAGTCTACAGCAGAACACTGCAACAGGTTTCTTGTATTTTTCAAAGACAAGATAAATTCCATCCGGTCTCAGCTCGCAGGCTCCTCAACACCATTTCTACCATCTGCCTGCCCTCAACCTGCACCTTTTAGCACCTTTGCTCCTGTAACACAGACCGAAGTTGAGAGTTTCATCAAAAAAATGAAACCCTCCACCTCCACTTTGGATCCCATTCCTACAACACGCATCAAATCCAACCTGTCGGTTATAAGCCCTCTCCACAAATAATAAACCACTCATTAAACTCCGGCCATGTCCCGCCGTCACTCAAGACTACCATTATCAAGCCTCTTCTGTAAAAACCCAGCCTCGACCCAGAATGTCTCTCCAACTACCGGCCCATTTCCCATCTTCTTCTTTCTGTCCAAGGTGCTTGAAAAAGCTGTTGCCACACAGCTACAGGAACATCTTCAACACCATTCACTATTTGACATTTTTCAATCTTGTTTCCGCACTGCCCATAGTAAAGAGACAGCATTATTGAGGGTAACCAATGACCTTCTCATCTCCGCCGACTCTGGATCCCCCTCCCTGCTCATCCTCCTCGACCTTTCAGCAGCTTTTGATACTGTTGACCACCATATCCTCCTAAGCCGTCTGCACACCGACGTTGGTCTCCATCACTCAACACTGGACTGGTTCACCTCCTACCTTACTGACAGGACGGAGTACGTCAGCTTGGGATCTTCCAAGTCCCAAACAGCCCCTGTTACGTGTGGTGTCCCCCAAGGATCTGTCCTAGGACCTCTTCTTTATTTTGTACATGCTGCCCCTGGGTCGTGTCATCAGCCGACACGGCATCTCTTTTCACTGCTATGCCGATGACACTCAGCTGTACCTCCGGACTGACCCCAACCTACGTTCCACCCCATTCCTCTCATCATCACCCACTCAAGCCATTTCCAACTGCCTGGAGGAGATTAGGGCTGGATGAGTCACAACTTCCTTCAACTCAACAGTTCCAAAACTGAAGCCATACAAATTGGCACCCCTCACCAGGTCCAGTCATCCCCCATAACCACCATCTCCTTCTCCGGTCAAGACATCCCCCTCTCTACCTCTGTTACCAACCTCGGTGTGAAGCTGGACCCACAACTCACCTTTGTAAACCACATAAAACATCTGTACAAAACTTGCTTTTTCCACATAAAGAACATATCCAAACTCCGCCCCTTCCTCACTTTCTCCGATGCAGAAAAACTCGTCCACGCCCTAATCTCCTCCAGGCTCAACTACTGTAACCGACTGTTCATCGGTATCCCCAACAAAATCCTGGAAACAATTCATTCAGAACTGTGCTGCCCGAACTCGCAAATACGACCATATCACGCCTATTCTTCAGAACCTACACCGGCTTCCCATAACGTCAAGAGTTCAATACAAGATCGCCCTCATCACCCACCTCTGCATCTACAGCAATGCCCCTCAATACCTCAAAGACCTCCTGACCCCTCACTCATCCACCCGGAACATCCGGTCACAAAACACCAACCTCCTCTATCAGCCCCACACACGACTCCGCTCCATGGGAGACCGAGCCTTCTGCTCCGCTGCCCCCCACATCTGGAACTCCCTCCCTGAACAGCTACGTCGACCCCAGTCTGTGGACACTTTTAAAAAGGGGCTTAAAACTTTTTTTGTTCAGGAAGGCTTTCCCTGGTCTTTTATAGATGTTTTTTTCTGTGCTTTTATGCTTATACTTCTGGTCTTTTATCTGTTTTGATTTTATTCCTTTTTGTTTATTTTGTATCTGTAGCACTTTGAGATTATTTTATGAAAAATGCTTTACAAATAAAATGTATTATTATGTACAGTATATTACTCATCTGTGGCTGAACCAGCTGCCACGGCACACAACACAAACACTTGGGTTATGACTTACACGGGGGGTACGTGAAAGAAAGAACACCATTAGGATTTGCTTCAGTATTAAGGTTCAAAATACTAAAACTTTTGAGAAGGAACACAACGCGGCAAAAGCTGCTGTGATGTCATTACTAGTTACACTCCACTACGTCACATAATCTTAGTGGCCATTGCAACTCTGTAACAGTGTACATGAGCCATTCGCTTAAGAGGCTTCTGCTTTTAGCAATTCTGGATTTTATTCAGTGGATTGAGTTGCCATCAGAAATAACTAAATCTAATCTAATATTAATGTTCTGATTGATGTGCTGCAGAAGGATTTTTAAGGTTTGCAACAACTGAAATTTTAATGCAAGACACATTTCAAGTGTTCAGATGGCCTGAAGTCAATGCAACTGAACATATCTGTGAAAGTTGGCTGAACTGAAACTTAGCCTTTGGCAATCATGATTTAATTGGAGTCAAGTGAATTAACAGATCTTGATAAAGTTTCCGTTCCACAGTAATTGCCTCCCAGGTTACAATCTCAAATACACAGGGGCTGTAGCGTGCAAATGAGGTATGCGGTGAAGCACTAAAGTCTAACAAAAGGCCACCCACAAACACTCACTGTGCAGGCTACTTGTTTAAATGAGAGAGTTTTTGGACTTTTGTAAAGCTCTAGTTTTAATGAAAATATTATCTTTATAAGTATCTTATCTTTATATGATTGTATAATCTTACTTACTCCTTTTAGATATGCAGCTATTTAAGTAATGTACATCATATTTTGCTAACAGTTTTGGTTCGTGGTGGCACTGCAGCAGAAGCCCACGAGGCGTGCAACCAAAACTCGTCTGTCCCACTGCTGTACTATGAGCTCATCTACAAAACTGGAGAGGTGAAGAGCAGGATAACCCGACCGTTTGCTGACCCGGCTTCATTTTTAGGACACCGAAATGCATAAACCTGCCCAAGCAGAATGTGTGGCCGTGCAAAAGCGAGGGGAAAACATCATCCGCCCAATTACACAATGAGAAGTGTAATCTGCTGGTGGCATCCAAACTGCAAATAGTGTTCAGTGTGCCTGTGGCGGTGCTACAGGCCCCACCTGCAGAGATCGCATGGAGAGTCTGCTTCAAAGGAAGATGAAAAACAACTTATATATGTATGAATACAAAAAAAACAGGAACATCAAGTTTCATATGAAAAACCTCCTTCATGTGTTATTACAGATTCCTGAGTCAGATGTATATAGTTAGGTATTAATATAAAAAAGGTTTAATGAGGAATGGAAATGATTTTCAAAATTCTAGTAAACATACCAACATTTTAAAGGGACTTTTATTCTCATTCAGCAGGAGGCAGGAATCCAGTGATATAAAAAGCTGTGACAAAAAAAGCTGTTTTCAACATTTTTGACCAAGAGTTGACTTGCATTTACAAATTTCAAATGGATAAATAAATTATATTTAACTGTTTAAATGTTCTCACTGCAAGAAAGTCCCCGGTTCGACTCCCAGGCCCAGCAGGGTCTTTCTGTGTGGAGTTTGCATGTTCTCCCCGTGCTTGTGTGGGTTTTCTCCGGGTACTCGGCTTCCTCCCATGGTCCAAAAACATGCATATTAGGTTAATTGGTGATTCTAAATTGCCCGTAGGTGTGAGCGTGGTTGTGAGCATGGTTTGTGTGTTTATATGTGGCCCTGTGATGGACTGGTGACCTGTCCAGGGTGTAACCCCTGCCTCTCACCTGAAATGAGCTGGGATAGGCTCCAGCAGACCAGTCTTAAAAAATGTTCAAAGAGTCTTTAGCTTGCTCTTAAAAGTAGGTACAGACCCTGCAGATCGGACAGAGTTAGGTAGGTCATCCCACCATCGGGGGAACAATGGAGGAGAAGAGTCTACTTACTGATTTCACGCCATGTTGTGGCGGAAGCAACAGGTGTCTTTCACTGGCTGAGCAGAGTTGTCGAGAGGGAGTGTAGCTCTGAATGAAAGAGTGAAGGTAAGCAGAAGCCATTTGGGTAATTGTTTTGTAAGCCAGATGCAGAGCTTTGAACTTGATGCACGCTGAAACTAGAAGCCAGTGCAGAGAGATTAGCAGCGGAGTGACATGAGCTCTCTTGGGTTGATTGAAGACCAGACGTGCTGCTACATTCTGGATCATCTGCAGAGGTTTAATTGAGCATGCAGGAAGGCCAACCGACAAGGAATTACAGTAGTCAATGCGTGACATGACCAGAGCCTGAACCAAGAGCTGTGTTGTCTGTTCTGTTACAGTAGGTAGGGTCTGATTTTCCTGATGTTGTAAAGAGCGAATCGGCAAGACCGGGAAACCGAGGCAACATGGTTCTTAAAAGGTCAGGTGGCTGTTTAACATGACATCAAGATTCCTACCAGCAAAAGTGTGATAGACTCCAGCTGAACGCTTATCTGAGGAGGTAAGGAATGACTGGCTGGACAGACAATAAGCTCAGTCTTGGACAGATTTAGCTGAAGGTAACAGCCGTGTTGCCAGGTGGGAAGGAAAGAAAAAAGCTGGGTGTCATCAGCATAGCAGTGGTAGGAGAATCCATGAGAGCTGATGATTTCACCTAGTAAAGAGGTCTTATAGTGAAAAGAGAAGAGGGCCAAGTACCGATCCCTGTGGCACCCCTGTTGCCAGCGCATGCGATCTGGACACTTGTTCAATGTCATGCAGGCCATTGGCTAGTTGCTCAAATTTCATGGTGTCAAGTGATGCTCCAGCTTGCGGCTGCCTGTTTTTTTTTGTTTTTCGGCATGTTTTTCCGAGTTGGAATCCAGTGACTGGAGAAGTCCTACATTTTGTATCATGGCAGGACAAGTGTCTTCCTGTGAGGTACCGTATTTTCGCGACCATACGGCACGCCGTGTGGAAAGGCGCAGCCTCAGTTATGTGTGTCATTAGGTAGGGCGGGAGTAAAACTGAGGTTGATTGTGCTGTATTTAAGTCTTTATTACAAAGTACTAACATTTTTTAAATCACCAATGAATAATCAAAAATTTAAAAAGCGTCATTAATCAAACCTATCCAAGTCCTCATCCTCCGTTTCTGAATTAAACAGCTGCGCTAAATCAAATATGCCACAGATGTCAGGACTCAGCCCGTCGGGCTGTGAACTGATCAGTGCGTCGGCACGAGCCAGGCGCGCAGCTCTCTGGCCACGCGCTGAGCAGTTCTCCCGGGCTCAGCGTGATCAGGCTCCGGATGAAGCCCGACGGGCTGAGTCCTGACAACTGTTCCACTTTCTTCGCTGTCAGAGTCACTTTCCGTGCCGTGCGGCCCCTCGGAAGTGATGCTGCCTTCCACTCTTTGTGAAACTGTGGTCTCCATCGGTCCATCCATCCTAGCGTGGCAGCCAAACACAACAGTAAACTGCGGGCAGGCCGCCCTCCCCGCCTGCGGGGACGCATCAGCTGCTGCTCGGGCGGCGGTTCCTCCAGAACGCACGGTGTTTCTCAAAGCGCTCCCGAGGGAGCCGCGGTGAGAGCCACCAACAACACACATTCGGTGCACTGCGTCATTGGGTGCGCAGCACATTTCGAAGAAAAAATAAGACGTTTATATGCGCCTAATGGTCGCAAAAATACGGTAATAAAATGAACCACAAGAGGACGGATCCTGAAATGCCAAGCTTTGAGAGTGTGGAGAGCAGGATGTGGTGGTTGACCGTGTCAAATGCAGCGGACAGGTCAAGCAGTGTGAGGACTGAGGATAGACCAGCAAATCTGGCAGTGACTCAGTAACTACCAGAAGAGCAGTTTTAGTTGAGTGGTCCTGCCTAAAGTCTCACTGATGTGGATCAAACAGGCAGTTGTCAAGAAGACATCTTACAGCTCTGCAAAGATCTGGTGCAAAGTTGGATTTTTTTCAATATGGAGATTGGCTCACGTTAGGAGCCAGCCCCTAGTGGTAACTCAATGAACTGCAAATAAATGTACTCAGACTAGCAAGGGGGAAGTAGCTTCTTGATTCTGCCAAAACAGCCTTTAGCCCTCTTCCAGATATGCACGTTTGCAGGATGAGAGGAAGAAGCTGAGCTGGTTGTACACGGAGAGATTATTTCACCCACACCCCACCTGGTGCTCCTCTGGAAGACGCCATCATACACCAGAGAATCCACTGTTATCTGGACAAAGTAGGCAGTACTGTAAGGATCATCTTCTGTGATTTTTCTAGTGAAATTAACACAATTCAACCTGTTTTATTGTGTAAGAAACTCCCGAACACACAGGTGGATGCCTCCAACGTCGCCGGTATTACTAATTATTTAACAGTTTGTGGGTACTAAGCAAAACCTCACCAAGTCCTCAGTTTAACTTTATTAACGTTAATAATTTGGTTTTTTTTGGAAGCACTTTATAAAACACAACACAATCTCAGGGCAATGAGCAAATAACTTTAAACACAAAAAAATAGAAAAAAAGTCCTAACTTGAGGTCCAACACTTTCAATCACACCTCAGTTTGTTTTTCTACAGTTTGTGTTTCCAAACTCAGCAATGATGCATATTTCCTCATTCTAATTTAAAAATGATACATATCTTAAAGCACTTTCATACCATTCCTCCATTAAACCCTGTTTACACATACTGATCCACGCCTTGATACACGACAAACAAATTCTAAATATGTTCTGGTCCGTTCATCGTTGCAGTACAGGAGGCGAGAGCCAAGGAAGCAGTTTTCAAAAGACTGAAAGATGTCTGATGAATGGTAACACTGAAAAAGAAGAGTAAAGCAGTTGAGTCGGATGCTTCTGTAAAATCACTTGGAGTACTTTGTCCCAGTGTTAGGATGGCCGGGTAACGGCTGGACGGAAGCAGAGGTGGCAAATCCGGCTTCAGAAAGTAAAAGTCCTACCATGTATTTGTTCTGTCCATTCACTCAACCAGCTGATTCTAATCAGCACAGCTCTTCAGCCAGGTAGATGAGCTAATTAGTGAACTCACCTGGTTTTAGTGAATGGACAGAACAAATATATGGCAGGACTTTTACTTTCTGAAGCCGGATTTGCCACCTCTGGACGGAAGACAAGAGGAGGCTTGAGGCAGAGGTCAGGTGTATACCAACTCGGTGTTTATTTCACCAAAAAGACATCTCCAAAACACATTCTCTCAAAAATGGCTGCAGACCCACAGCAGCACGTGGTCCTGGCAGCAACCGGGATTGATGGAAACTGGCAGCCTTATATACACCCTGCCACTGACAATGACCACAACAAAAGGGAGAACTCACCCTCACCATACATTTAAATATATACCCCAAAACACAAATACATGAAAATATTATTACAACTAAACTTCAAATACTCTAACTAAGGTTAATGATAAACTACACAAATCAATTAGCAATCAAACAAAAGCTGAAGAGTCAATCAAAGAACCTAACACCCCTCCACTAATTGCTGACTTGGTTTCTCCCGAGCCTTTAAATTGGTGCTCAGCCCTTGCAGACACTTTTAGCCTGAACACCCTGCAGAGAAACAGAGGTGAGTAAACTACACAGCATGGCACGGGTACACCAATCACATAAGCACATGTGTTGAGCTATCCAAACCAAACGTTTGTCTCTGTTTTACAGGCTGGCCTTCAATTCCTCCCAGCAACAAAAGTCTACAAAAACACAACAAAATTAACAAACAACTTCAATAAAAATATTAAATGTTTTGTGTTTGTGTCTTAATTTACTGTTGACCACCATAAATACTATAAAATACAGATAACAAGTAATGAAGAGGGCCTTCATTACACCCAGGAAGACTGTAAAAGATGTGGAACAATAAACACAGTAGCCTCCAAATATGTTTGGCCCCAAAAAGTTGGAAAACATCAACCCACAGCACACAGCTGTAGCTTTATGACTCAGTTGTTCTCTTATTTTTAGCTTGAATGCCCATTTTGTCCAGATATTTAATACGTTTGACCCATTAAAAAAACTTTAGGTTGAAATTGTCACGCTTGATTGCCCTCCACTTTCATACACTTTATTTTGCAGCACAAATGAAAAGACTCATGAGTGATCATCTTCCGAAAAGGAGTGGTTGTTCACCGACTAGAAGGTTGTCCCTTCAGTCTCCAGGTTCCCTTGTTCACATCTGAACCTAATACAGAACTCCATATTTCCCCTTAAGAGTCTGGATGAAAGTGTCTACTGAAAAAATACATCTGAAATCCCTGGCACATCTAGTAAATGTTGTGTATTAAGAAATAAAACATCTCTGATCAGGTTTTAGACTGAAATGCTGCACAGCTCTGCAGACAATAACTGGACTTCTCTTTTGTGCCATATGAGGAATTTCTTCATGTGAAAGTAATTTATTTTTCGAAGTGGATTTCCTCTTCAGTTTTCCCCAGTGATACAAACATTTTTATTTTGAAGTCATCCGTGCAGCACAATCAGTAAGAAATTTCAAAAAGCTTAGTCCAGACAAGTTCTGATTGTTAATAATTATATTGATCATCACTGAATGAAAGTTGATGTGAATGCAGCAAGGAAAGTTAGCCTTTTCACTGCAGCCGAATGTATTTACGTGATAAGTTTTGGTGACTCGAACACCATGTGGAGGAGAAATGAACTGTTTAATTTAATGTACTACATTTAGAACTTGTTCATAGTTTAGTTATTCATTTTTGCAATGACTCATGCAGTGTAGATCTTTTCTTGTGTGTAACTGTGGAACGTAGAAACTTAGTTTTTTTTCTTTTTTCCCGTTATTCCTGTAATTCTCCTCCACATCCGTCTCCCCTGTCATGCATGGTGCACCAGAGCTGCTTGTTCACCACATTTGTAGTCTAACAGGGATCTTGCTGTGTGTTTGCTTACCTCAACAAGAGTCTTCTGTTTTGCAGGGACACGGTTGTGATAGAAGCAGATCGAGGAATGCTTTTACCTCCACACTAGAAATTAAAACCAGTGCAGCAATTAAAGCAAAGTTTGAAGCATGAAACTGTGAACCTGAGTAAGCTGAGTAAATTAATTGACTAAAATAAAAGAATGTAACAAATTAACTTAAGATTTCAATATGTCATTAACATACAAAACTGAGATTAAAGTGCCAAGGTACACTTCCTTCTAACCCACCGTTTTCTGAGGAAAATTTTTGTTTTATTTTGTTTAATAATTAGACGCTATATTGGCTGGAGTGGACTCCATCACATCCTGATTTTCTGAAGACTGAAGGCAACTTTTATGGGCTCAAATTAGAGCCATAAATATTTTGTATCTGTAAATAAACTTTGTACTTGTAGAAATATTTTGTGCATGTGCAAAAAATATTTGTACTTGCAAAACATATTTGTACTTGTAGAAATATTTTGTGCATGTGCAAAAAATATTTGTACTATTTGTACCAAGCTGTGGAATTAATTTGTCTGTGTGCAACATTGGATATACAAAGCTATAAACTTTTTTTTACAAAAGCTACAAACTTTTTTTACAACTATGAATTATTTTCATAAAGCGCCTTTCTACAAAGAAATTTACGTTTTACGTCTCATTTATTCATTCACACACGCACTAATATACTTGGGAAACAGTTAGGCACCAAAATATAATATATTTAATTTTCTCAGACGGCAAAAATAAGAACTTTATTGATCCCACATAGGAGTAATTCATGTTACACAGCTATAGAGTGCCGAAAAACAATATATATCCCCCCTCACATAAACTTTGACCTTTGGAACTCTTCCCAACACCATGTGACACCAAGAGCTGACTCCAACCAGCCCTACTTAGTCCAAAAATGGGCAAATTGGGGAAACACGCAAACCTGAAAGCTGCCTGGAACATGCCCATCTTAGCTCAGTAACCACTAACCAGCCTTTTTAGCTTGGCTTACCTCGTGTTAAACTTAATGCAAATTAATCCTACCTTATGTTTATTCTGATCACGTCTGTCCTGACATCCTCATTCCAGTTGTTGTTATTGAGATACAACCTCCAACAAGTACTGCCAGAGTTGGAACCACGACTAGTGGAGCTCCGCCACTTGGTCAGCAGCAGCAGTCTTGTGGTTGCCATGGCAGGGTGCAGTCAACTTTTCATTGGTTTGTGGTCACATTTATTAACTTCCAAGGGTCCTGGAACGAACCAAGGGGAAGGAAGTATGAGTAGGAGCCTTCAACCACGGGTGAATGTAGCTGCCGTCTTTAGTTAAACTTTGATCCCAGGCAGGGACCACAAGTTTTTGTCCCTGGACCCTTCAAGACCCAGTTAGAGGGGGTCATGATACATTTAATAGCATAAGCCATATCTTTCATATAAAAGCGGTCGTCCTCTTTTAGCTCTTAAGAGCTCAAGCATTCGCAGAAATTGCTTAGAGCTAAAACTAAAAACAACAAGACAGATCCAAATCTCAGTCAGTCCGGGTTAACATGAACACACAAGGATGCACACAGTTTAGTCTTAACTTCGTGACAAAAACGTCACCTGATTACTCACAAAAACAGGACACTAACTTATATCCGTGGAGTCGTGAAGCACATTGCTTCAGACTGTTTTACGTTTGGCCAGTTGGTGCAGCTGTTTGTACAACTTACACTGAGTTTGTCTGAGAAATATGCTCCAGCCATAAATATATCAGACACGCAATTTGAATCCATGTGTCATTTTTCCATTTTCTGACTTTTTTTCACATACAGCCACAGCATTCTCCTAGTAACATAATACTGAGGAGGAAAAAAAACAAAACAATAGGTCTATCATGGATAAATCTCATAAATTTCATCCAGAGGAAGAACAACTTTAACTACACTTGAAGTCAGACTGACCAAAATGTTCCTAAATGAAACATGCTGACCTTCTCGGTTGTGTCTGCAAACACCCATGCTCTGTATTTCCTTTATTTAATCTTACTTTGTTGTATTTGGGATGTTTTGGGGTTTTGTTTGGTGGATGTATTGGAATAAGCAGGTCAGACCAGAAACTCAAAGACAGCCGTACTTTTTGAAGTGAGAAGTGGCGCAACTGACTGTGCCAGTCCCAAAATAAAGAAAGCCATCATCTTTTAAAATGGAAATGAAAGCACCTACTGTAGGCCTCCGCTGCAGCAGCAGTCCGTTTAAAGTGAGTATTTAAAAGCTTAAACATGAAGAAGAGATATTTTCCATTTCTTTCATCTACCATCACTTCACTCTTGGCATGACATGAATTGTTATAGTAATGCGTTGTTGTGAAAAAAAAAAACACAAATGTTTTGGGATTTTCGGTGATACATTTGAACTAATGGACGGTCCAGTCATGCACAAGTGGCATCGGCTGCCTACATCACCTGCAGGCCCGTCTGAGTGAAGCACAAACATTTATGGAAAAGTGATCAAAGTCTGAATGATTGATGCCATTGCTTCAACTAACAGAGCCAATAACGTGACATATCACATGTCAGAAAAAGGCTTCGGCCTGTGCTATGAGACTAACTACACTCTCGTTGCAAATTGTGAAATCTGGTTCTCTTTTGCAGGCTGTTAAATATGCTAATATAGTTCTAATACCTGACCAGAGGTGGGAGAATTGTAACAAGGCCCGTGTCTGAGCTCGCTGGGTCATATGGAAGCCATTTTTACTTGTGCTTTCCGCCTCGTCTTATTTTAATCACTCGGTGGAGCCCCCCACACCTTCTCTCCCCTCTGGCCTCGCTCTCCAGGGAAGCCAGAGTTCAGTGACCGAGCACCGCGAGCACCAGGCCAGCATGGCACGCAAGTTCATCTCCGCTCTGCCCCCCCTCCACTCAACATAGACTCAAATGGATTATGAGTAAAAATCCACTATAAAGTCCGTGATACATGTCTCCTGTCCTGGGTACAACATGAAATAAATATATTTCCTACTGCCTGAGTGAAAACGCCTTTTCAATCAAAGTGATTGTGAAAAAGATTATTTAAAAAAAAAAACTGCTTTATTATATCAATATGCAACTAAGAGACTTTGTGACCTTTCTGCAGAAGGATGTATGAACATGTTTGTCCTTTTTGTTGCATTTGTATTTTTACAGGGGTTTTATTGCTCTTTTTTGTTTCTTTTTTTTGTTTTTGCTGCTCTCTATTGCCAAGCTAAAAATATTTAAGTTGTTTACAGTCTGTTATTGTGAGACAACCATGGAAATTTATTTAACTTGATTTTCCTTCCCTTTCCTTTTTTTTTCTTTTTACAGGACCTGCCCATTTTTTTTAAAACATATTGTGGTTGAATCTTACAAGCTGTCTTCATTTCGTCATCATGAACATCATGTTCATGTTGACCAGCAGCACCAAGAACATTGAAAGTCCCGGAGTTTTTCAAGGAACTAAATAACTGTTTCAGCCCTAGGTTTTGTTTTTGCTTTTTCATTTTTACTGAATGCCCCTTTTTAGACATAAGTCAGTTTTAAGGTTACATTTAAGGTACATTTGAACATATCCAGAAAGCTAATGGCTGACAACCTGGCAGCTCCTCCAGCATGATTAATGGTAATCCTTTAAAGCGTGTTCGATCTGAAACGGTGCAGAGTGTTTTTGCGTGTCGTGACCAGATGGTGCGGTAACATATATGGTGACATAGTCGCTGTGGGACGTATCACTGACACAAACGACCACCACAATTCATCAGAGCACTCATTTGGGAACACAACAAAAACTGCAATGCCAATTTTAAAAAAGGGGACAGACTAAAATCAAAGGGCCACTGTTTGTGCCACAGATTACTGTACTGAATGTAATAATATACCATAAAAACTGTTGAAAATTCAAATTATTGTTATCTTGAAACATCTTTGTATTATAAATGTTGAATTTATTAAAAGTAGCTGTTGGCGAGAAATGTCCCTAACAGCTGTGAGCAGGTCCAGCAGCTAACAAGAGGAGCTGCAGGAGTGGGTCATTCAGCCCTGTTGACTAAGGCCACGTTTACACGTAGCCGGGTATTTACAAAAACGGATATTTCCCCTTCTACGTTTTCAAAAATAACCTCGTTTACACGGACCCACATGAAAACGCTGTTAAGGTGCTATGAGCATCCAAACCTGCAGAGGGCAGTACAGAGCGCGTCGCCACGTACCCCACGCCGTAGGCTCTGCGTTGGTGTAACGCGGAACCATAAATCAGCCTTGACTGCCAGTTACTTCCAAGACTGGACGAGAGTCTTTCGTTTGGAGTGACAGAGAAGTGGAGTTAGACCCCGTCCACACGTAGCCGGGTATCTGCTAAACCGAAGATATTAAGATATTAACGCAGCAGCTCCGTGGCGGGACACGGGGGGACTCGGGCTCGTTAACTGCGGCTTGTGTCCACACTGCATGCGACGCGTCTCCTTCTCTTCTACAGAGAAGCAGATGCGCCTCCCGGGGAAGCTGCGCAGCGGATGTGCAGCTTCCCTGGGAGCCGCAGATGATCTACAGGTTTAAAATGCTTATGAATGTGGTCGAAAACGCAGATCTTCGGTTATGTGTGGAAGGGTTTTTTTTTTTAAAAACTATGTAATGTGGATACAAATTATTTTATAAACGGAGGGGGGCAATATTCGGTTTTAAAAATACCCGGCTACGTGTGAACGGGGTCTTACTTTTTAAGTGTGAGTTTAGAATATAAAATACAAGAAAATATTGACGGTGGCCAAACAAATTGTAAACACAGGTCGCACAAATTATGCTGGTGACGTTTCTGTGACGTTCTGAGCCTAAATCTCCGTTTTCCTCAGTTTTCCTCCGTTTTCCTCTGTTTAGACGCAAACGTGAAAACGGAGTTTTTGAAAATCTCCACTTTGGCCGGAGTTTTCAGAAATTATAGTTTTTGGGGACTTTGACCTCCGTTTTCGTGTAAACGAACGGCCAAAACGCATGAAAACGCCTCCGTTTTTGCTCCGTGTAAACGGGGCCTAATCCAGATACTTCGACAAGTTGTCACCGGGCGAAAGCACCGCATGGATTCCCTCTGAGCCTGATGTAGTTTCTTATGGGGCAACAGTAAGTTGGCAAATGCTGCAGTTCTATACGAGCAGTTTGGAACTGGAATAGAGTGATGAAGGGATAGGTGACAGGATAAGCAAATGAGTTTGAATGTGGGCTTGTGTTATTTTAATTGCTTTTAATGGCCTGTCAAAATTGTCACATTTTCTCCCCTATGTTAAACTAATCAGGTTTTGCATCTAGAGTCAGTATTAGGTTCAGGGTAGATTAGACAAATTAAGAAATGTGAAGTGTGTCTCTGAATTGGAGTGGCTACTGCCAGGTCTGTGTGTCTATCATCTGTATAAACCTCTGTGAGTCTTATAGGTTTCTACAAGTTGTAAGTGTTTTCATTTGTACAATACAATGTGGCTGCTGATGTGAGAAACATCAGAAGTGAACATTTTATTGCTCCGAGTCACTCCTCTCTTGTCATGGTTTGCGATCTGTGTCCTCTGTGGTGTACACACAGAGCAGTTACAGTAAATGAGGAAGCGCGCTACAGCTGCATACACTAAAAGTCTTATTCATGTTACACATTTCTTCGGTAGAGGGTGTTTTATTTGTGCCTTGGAATGCAACCACGATGGGAGATTAACATTTCATGGCTCAGACTCAATCCTTTCTTTTTGCAACTGAAGATAGCTGTCCTCCTCAGTAGAAACACATGAGGAAGCGCGCCTTAGCTGCATGCAATAGCTTTTAGTCAGTGTTCAAACTCAAACCAGGGCTGGTCATGGCAGTCTGTTAATGCAGTTGACAAGCAGAGCAACGAGATATATTATCATTAAAATCTAAATGATTAGTGGTTAGGTCTGAAGTCACAGCTCAGGAGTCATGTTTATCAAACCTGCTCAAGTGACGACAGCCTGTAATTGTGCATATATTTGTAGTTTTATATCATTTTAACCGATGGAATACCGTACTGTTGTGGAATCTACTTATGGAAATCATAAGTAGATTTTTTTTGTCATTTTTATTTCTCCTGAAGTTGAATGTCTATATATATATTGAGTGTCTACATATATATATATATATATATATATATATATATATATATATATATATATATATATATATATATATATATATATATATATATATATATATAGGATTTTTTGTGCCAAAATTAAATAAATAAATACATCATTAATTAATTAAAATGGGAATAAAATATATCATTAATTAATTAAATGTGTCATTAATTAATTAAAATTAGAATGAAATATGTCATTAATTAATTAAAATACAATTCATTTTAAGTAAAAATATATATTTATTACTTCAGCATTTAATTAATTAATCACACATTTAATTAATGATATTGTGTTGCTGAATCATGAAATGTAAATGTAAAACTGTCAGTTTCACTCGTATATATATATATATATATATATATATATATGTACTTCTGCAAGGGATTCATTTTTCATTTTTCATTTTTCAAAACAGGATGTTGCCCCTTGTTTAAATATTGGTGTCACAATTAATAACAACTATTCCTCTGGTACAGCTCAACACATTTAGAGTAACAGATTTAGAGTAACTGTTGCTCAGGTAAATGAAATAGAAAGGTAGAAATAAAAGGCTTTCAACACTTAACGAATCAGAAATGTTCAGCACTAAATGGTTAGATCAGGTCCATTCCCTCATTCAAGACAAACGAAGCAGATAAAAGGACTGGAGTTGATATCAGGTACGGCGTAGGCCGTTGGCAGCTGTTTGACTGAAACTACCGATATGAAGTCCAAAGAGATCTCAGTGCAAGTCAAGATGTGGTGTACGTGGCAGGTATGCCCAAAAACGTAGAACTGATAAAATTCATTTTTATGCAGGATACTATTTTCACAAGCCAAATTCTGAAAAAGTTCAGTTGCTGCATAAACTGTAAAAAAAAAAAAAAATAAAAACTTGAACTCTTAATATCTTATTCACAGTAGATCATATATCAAATGTTGAAAAAGAGAATTTTTTCCATTTTTATGACAAATATCAAACTCATTTTGAGTTTGATGGCAACAACATAACTCAACAAAGTTGGAACACGGGCAATAAAAGGTTGGAAAAGGAAATGGTACTAAAAAGAAACACCTGGAGAAACATCTTGCAGCTAATCAGGGTAACTGGCAAAAGGCCAGTGACATGCCTGGGTACACCGTAAAAAATCATCTCAGAGAAGCAGAGTCTCTTGGAAGTAAAGATAATCAAAGGCTCGCCAATCAGTGAAAAAGTGCATCTACAAATTGTGAAGGAATGTTAGAATAATTCTCTTCAAATTTAAATTGCCAAGACTATAAGTATGTCATCATCTCCAGCACACAATATCACCAGACGATTCAGAGATGTGAAGAAACGCCTGTGCATGGAAGACAAAGCCTGAGATCTGTATTGGATGATATTTGGGCTCTAAGTTAATAATAATTAGGGGTGTAACGATACACTAAGCTCACGATACGGTACGATACACGATATTGAGGTCACGATAACGATACGATACGATATTATAGCAGTATTTTTTTAACAACCTTGAATGAGGAACATATGACTGGAAAAAAATGTATTTTATTTGAAAGACACAAAATTCAAAACAATGCTGTGCGTTTGCCCTATTGTTACAGTTTGTAATGCTTTATAACTGTTAAGTTTTAAAGAGAAAGCCAGGCCAACCATTTTCCACAAACTGAACTAAAAGTAAATGTCAGGTTTACATTATGCATCTTCAGTTTCATACAAGTAAAAATATTTTGCCACAAACTGAATAGTTTCTCTCATGTATGATTTGACTTTTTTCTTTTCCAGAAATTTAACAACTAAAATTAAATAAATAAGTTGCTCACCTTATAAGTGTAAGAGGAGATTTATTTTTGTTAAGAAGGTTATTTTGGTAATTCAGGGTTCATTATTTTATAAATATATTCTTTATATTCTGATGAAAATCAGGGACTATAATGACACTAGTCAGTTTATCTGTAGTGATTAGTCTGTTTTAGATTGGGCGGAGTGATACGCCACAGTACGGCACTAGGTGCTGTGTTGATGTTCTAAAATCCTACACTGTTGAGGGACATTAAAGTACACTGGAACTCAGCAGAAGTTGTCCCCGTGTTTATCCTACTCACGACCCGAAAAAGGTTTAATTTAATAAGGTAAGGCTTAACTCTACACCAGCCTTACATAAGTAAAGGTTCAGAGCTCAAAACCCCGCAAGAGTCCCGTGATCGGGACCAAAACGGTACCAGTCTCTTCTGACCGTAGTAAGACTTTGGTCCGCGGGTCGAGGCGCGGTCGGATGCGCGTTACTAGTCAACACAATAGATTAATATTTTTTTTTTTTTTTAAAGATTTTTTTGGGCTCTAGTGGCCCTTTATTGAGATGCAGACTGGAAAGGGGGTAGAGAGAGAGAACGGGGAAGACACGCAGCAAAGGTGCGCGGGCTGGATTCGAACCCGCGACCGCTGCAGGAGGAGGACTGTAGCCTCAGTATATGAGCCTCCCCTTAACCCACTGCGCCACCGAGCGGCCCACAACAGATTAATATTAATAACCCAATATCACGATACACTTTGTCACCTCCACGACACGTATCGTGACGTTTTTGTATCGCAAAATTTCGTGGCACGATATATTGTTACACCCCTAATAATAATAGACATGATTCTTTAACAGTCCTGATAGATTAAATCTCTACATGCAAAGAAGAAGCCATACGTGAATGATCTGGACAAAAAAATAATTTAAAGTGAACTGGCAAACTGAAAACTGTCCCGTGGTCATACAAATTTATTATCATTTTTTAGCCTATCTGGGAAACATCATTATGATAGTAAAGTTAAGGTTTTACAGTAATTTACCATAAGTTCCCATCTAGAAAGTGTATTTATCATGGAAGGCCTTGCATCTTTAAGCAGGGCAATGCCAAACATTGGATGTATAACAAAAGCCTGGCTTCAGAAGAGCCCGGTGCTGAACTGGTCTGCGTGCAACCCAGACCTTCCGTTATCTGAAAACATCTGCAACATCCTGAAATTAAACATCATCTTCATTACATTTTATTTACATTTTACACAACTTTTTCAGAATTTGAATTGTGAAATGTTTTTGCAGTGCCTCTGAAACCGCAAGTCCAACAGGGACGTCCAGTGTTATGTCACTGCCAGAGTGGATTGTGTCTTTTCTTGCCTTTCCTCAGACTGTTCACATGCACACAATGATCAGGTTAGACAATTACAGTTTTCAAGCATCTCTCTTTCTTCATGCTGTGGTCTGGCAAAAGAAAATGCTCTCATTTCAAACATCACCAACACTAGACTAGTAATATCTGGTTGTTACCCGCTGGCTGGCCGAGACGGTACCGGCCCAGAATGTTTTCTGCCCACTGGTTTGTCTGAAATGGTTTTGGCTACAGCCTTTTCAAATTGTGTTCACCATTGTTCTTCCACGGCTAACATCTCTGTTCTGAATTCGTCCTCTCCTCTCTTCAAAGCCCCACCAGCTTCCCAAATTGCCTGTCGGACCCCCGATTCTCCTTTCACTATCTCCACAAACCCCCAGCCCCCGTTCCCTCTTCCTGCCTCCCTGTCGGTGCTGTGCGTGACAGTAGCTCACTGAGAAGTGGAAATGAGACTAGTAAACAATGATTAGCTCCAGAGACGGGGTAGGCTGGTCTGCCATTGGTCCTGTCTCCACGCAGGGAGAGCAGCCCACCCGCCAGCACATGACATACAGGCTCAATCCCTGGCTCCTCCCCATCTCCCACAAGCCCCCTGTGATTGCTCCCCCTACAGCTAGAGTCAACCCAGGGTCAGGGCCAACCTCTTGCAGCCAGGTTACAAGGGCTAATCGCAGGCAAACACAGCAGCCACACGCAAAAAGCACACATGACACCCCCCCACACCTGCCTTCACTCCAACCCGATCGCTCCCTACCGTGCACATGCACAGAAAGCCGTCCGTCCAACCACCCGAGCACCCCCGTCCTCAGCCACAAACCTGACTCTAATTACTGTGATGGGGATGTGAGTAGCCACATGTGTTTAAGGAACAGGCTCATGCAAGGAGGAGAAGGTAATGCTGTGGTCGGTGGAGGTGGGGGTTGTTCCTCCTATAGGGGGGGAGGAAGGAGCAATCTCCAGCACAGACAGCGTATTTGAAGATATTGCTATGTGTATGGTTAACCGAGGAATCGTTCTGGAGGCTTTGGTGCTCGGCCACACCGCATTGCTCAAGACAAACAGCTCTCAGGCAGAACTCCAACAACTCTTAACATCTGTAAGGGCTGTTTCAGGGACTTCATTGTTAGAGAATAAGACAGAACTGTTCTTTCATAGTTACCTCTACTTTTATTTTTGTATTTGCCCTTATACTGTTATTTATTATTGTGTTTTTTTTATGTATTATAAATGAAGTGAAAAATGTGAGTGAAAAAATGTATATAAATTACAACTGTGAAGGCGTGTTATGGACTAGTAACCTGTTCAGGGTCCCCTCCTCTCACCTAACGGCTGAGACAGGCTTGGAAATAGATGCATAACTATAGAAATCTAAACCTTTATTCTGTTACACTTCAGTAATCTATAATAATGTTCAGTATCTGTGACTTCTTTATCTTTTTCTAACAATAAATGATCTTGCCTCCTGATCGTTGTCCTTTATTTTTCAGCATCTCCCATCCTTTTCCCACTTCTCTCCTGATTGTGTGACAGTGAAGTTTCTGTCCCTGCGGATTTTATACCCAGCTTAGGAAATGTCTCAGTGCCTTAATGAGAGTCATTACCGCCTTTCAAAAATAAACAGTTGGTGGGAAAAAAAGTAACAGACTGTGATCAGCACTGAGAAAGTGTTGCCTTGGGAGACAAGATCATTTAAACTGCACGTTCAAGTCTGAGTTGGGAAGACTCATGTGGAATGTGGAAAAAACCGAGCTTGTGATTTACTATAAGACAAAAAAAAGGAAAAGTAAGTATGATTTCCCTTCAAATTTGGATATATAATCCCTGCTGTGGGGGGGGACCTGAAGTTTGATGTCTGATGGCGTAATGTCTCAGCTCATGCAGACTCGAGCATCAATAATTTATGGTTTGTCTGCCGTGGATTTTTGTTCCATAAACTTTCAGTCAACATCTTCTAGAGTTGTACTTTCTGAGGCTGAGTTACAGGACTGACTGAAAGAAGGACAAGAGAAGTAAGAAAATAATGCATCTGTGTGAGTTATAGGTGGGGTGTGAATTGTTTCTTTTTTTTGAAGACATTCATGACAAAGAGATTTGTCATGAAAGTTTTAATACTCTGAAACATTTTTACTATTTTGATACGCATATGGTCTGTGAAGTAGATGTGACTTTTAATTTGATACACACAAATGTCTCTCATCTTAAATATCCATTGCTGCACACTACATTTATATTTATAGCAGCTGAAGGATAAAGGTTCAATAAGGAAATACAACTATTAAAAAAAAATTAAAAAAGTTTTAAAAAAATAGTGTTATTGTGAAATTAAACTACTGAAGCATGCAAACTAATGTAATAATAAAAGTGAATTCCAAATGAAAATGTATTGAAGCCAGAGGAGATTATGTGCCGTTATCACTCTAGAGTTAGACAAACCGTGTCAAACTAGTTTTTCTGGTCAAAGTGCGCCCTGCTGAGTCTCCCACAGCCAGAAAACAAACAAAGTTAGAGGGATTCGTTTTGAAATGTACAAACTCTGCCAATCCTCCAATTAGTAAAACAAACTGTCTCGATGCGACTCCCGCTCATTCGGTCACCAGAGTGTTGCCTCCGGTCCCTGCAGACGGAGCGGCGGTCGGACGCGCTGCTCGCTCCCGCTCCCTCGGAGCTCCGCAGCGCGCCCCTCTGAGCGGCCGACAGCACAGATAATAGTGAGGTCTGCAGGGCTACCACAATGGGAGGAGTATGAAACTTATCCCAAGCCCTGCCCACCAACTGCAAAACATATAAGACGCTTGAGACTCGCAAAGGCAGGCACTTCTGCCTTAAATCTTAATGAAAGAACAAACTGATGATAAAAAAAATAACTTTATCAAGACCTCACTGGGATCTCATCAGTGTATCTAAAAATGATTTTCTTAGCTGACATGGATGCATGAGAGATATAATTTTCCTCAGAAATATTGAAGCACTTAAAATTTTGTTCTTTTTTTTTTTCATTTTTGAGGCAAAAAAGCTTGCAGCCAATTCATCACAATGACTCTTGACACTGAGTTTGGTGTGAAGAGCAGCAGCATCATCAGGGAGTGGAGTGGACAGGTCCATCCTGCTCTGGTTGTCTCCTTTGTCTTCCTCTTCTGTCTGGAAGCCTGCCTGTGGGTCAGGAACCTCCGGCTCAAAAGAAGACTGCCGGGACCGTTCGCCTGGCCCGTGGTGGGCAACGCCATGCAGCTGGGCCAGATGCCTCACATCACCTTCAGCAAGCTGGCCAAGAAATATGGCAACGTGTACCAGATCCGTCTGGGCTGCAGCGACGTGGTGGTCCTGAATGGAGCCCGGGCGATCCATCAAGCCCTGATACAGCACAGCACAGAGTTTGCAGGCAGACCCAACTTCGTGTCTTTCCAGATGATCTCTGGAGGCAGGAGTCTCACGTTTGCTAATTACAGCCAACAGTGGAAAGCACACAGGAAAATTGCCCAGTCGACCCTCAGAGCTTTTTCCTCTGCAAACAGTCAGACTAAAAAAACCTTTGAGCAGCACGTCACGGCCGAGGCCACAGAGCTGGTGCAGGTACTTCTGCGCCAGAGCGGCAATGGACGGTATTTTCACCCGGCTCATGAGTTTACAGTAGCTGCTGCTAATATCATGTGTGCTCTCTGCTTTGGGAGGAGGTACGGACACGACGACCTCGAGTTCAGGACCTTGCTGCAACGACTGGAAAAGTTTGGAGAGACAGTAGGGGCAGGTAGCCTGGTAGACGTCATGCCCTGGCTTCAGTCCTTTCCCAACCCTGTCCGCAGTGTCTATGAAAACTTCAAAAATCTTAATGAAGAGTTTTTCACCTTTGTGAAAAACAAAGTGGTGCAGCACAGAGAATCGTTCAACCCAGAGGTGACCCGGGACATGAGCGACGCCATCATCAGTGTGATTGAGCACGGTGAAGACCGCCGACTGACCAAAGAGTTCGTAGAAGCGACCGTTACAGATCTGATTGGCGCGGGTCAAGACACCATGTCAACTCTCATGCAGTGGATTTTCTTGCTCCTGCTCAAGTACCCAGACACGCAAGCCAAGCTGCAGCAGCTCATAGACAAAGTCGCCGGCCGAGACAGGTTGCCATCCATCGAGGACAGAAGCAACCTGGCGCTCCTGGATGCTTTTATCTACGAGACCATGCGCTTCACCAGCTTTGTCCCCGTCACCATCCCTCACTCCACCACCTCAGATGTCACCATCGAAAGCCTCCACATCCCCAAGGACACAGTGGTCTTCATAAATCAGTGGTCCGTCAATCACGACCCCCTGAAGTGGAAGGACCCGCATGTATTCGACCCCACGCGGTTCCTCGATGAAAACGGGGCCCTGAACAGAGACAAAACCAACAGCGTGATGATCTTTTCCACAGGTAAAAGGCGCTGCATCGGGGACCAGATTGCCAAGGTGGAGGTGTTTTTATTCACAGCGGTCTTGTTGCACCAGTGCAGCTTCGAGAGCGACCCCTCCGAGCCTCTCACGCTCGACTGCTCTTATGGTCTCACGCTGAAGCCCCTCCAGTTCCGCGTCAGCACCAAGCTCAGAGGAAAGCTGCTTGGTGTCGTTTCCCCAGCGTGAACAGCATTCCCCCATACTGGGACTTCTGCAAACACTTTACCGCCAATGACACTTACCAGTGAGTATCAACATACCTGCACTAAACGGTTCTGTTGTAAGATGTTCATATTTAAAAGGGAATATTTAATTCATCTATTAAAATAGTTTGTATTTGATTATTTTTTATTTTTGGTGCAGGACCGAGATATTACTATAAAGATATCATCTTGTGGACTGTTGTATTCTGTTTGTGCTTATAAGGGATACTCTGTACTTGATCAGATTTTGTGCATAATGTCATGTTGTGTGCTTGTTTGTTATCCACTATTCAGCATGTTGGTGAGTGCACCAAAACTAGCTACATTTAAACTATAATAACTGTATATGAAAAGCTTGGGAATGTTATCAAGCTGGTTGATGCCTTTTTGTTCACATTTTTTTTTTTAGGCGTAAAAACATATTTTAACTGTGTCATGTAATTCGTAGTTCAGGTTTGTCAAGAATTATTTAAGTTAAACAACTATCTACTGTACTCAAAGCATAAGAGCTGAATAAACAGCGCATGTCGATCAGAGTAAAGTTTATTTTGTTTTTAAAGATGTACTTATGAAGCTAGAAAGAGGAAAAGAAGTGTTTCACCAGGAAGTGTCCATCACTTATCAAAGTTTAAGGACCAGACATGACTGTGGACTGTAAAAATACAACAAGCGCTGCAGCTACCACATGCCGAACACATCTCGCCAAGACAACAAAACACATGTGCAGAGTTTCTCTCACACATCAGGAATTCTCTAAACCATGTTTGTTTACAATAACTTTTTTCAAAGCTATATGGATGTCAGTGCACTCTCTCCAAGCCTCTGTTTTCAGGAATTGATATAATGCCAATAGGATGTGTTTTTCTGTTAAACTCAGTTGGCCTTGAATGTTTAAGTTCTCAAGCTATTATAACTCCTTTAACATTCAAGGAATATTGAGACTTCACATATTGGAAAAATAAGCTGTATTTGAAATTAATAAAGTGAATTTTGAATGGTAAAGTGTGTGGAGTTTGAGTCAGCCTGAGTAAAGGCATCTGAGCCCAGAAGGGAGGGCTTTATCTCTGGCCGTGATGTGAAAGTAAACGCAGTTTTAAGACCCATATTTGGACTATTAAATAAGTGCCAACACTGTCACCATTGTTTAGATGTCTGTCATTGCTCATTGCTCCATAAATAGATACCCCCTGGAATACTTGACTTGTGGCTGAATAGCACTACATCATTTTGTTGCACAAGCACCCCACGTAAGGAGATTTACAGCTGGACTCAAACTTTCAAACTCTGTTTAAAACTACTTAAATGTAACATCTTTGTTTGAAAAGATGTTGCATTTATTGCCATGCCAGCAATAACGTTGTATAAATTAATTTTATGGAGCATGATAAATCGTTAGTTTCACCACACGGTTTAAAACTTGAAATTTACAGCTTTCCAAGAAGATCTCCCAGAGCCTCTTTCTTCTTGTAGGGTCACAATTAAAGCCTGGCTGTTTATAAATTAAAAAAAAAATTGATATGAACAATTAAGCATATATATATATATATATATATATATATATATATATATATATATATATATATATATATATATATATATATATATATATATATATATATATATATATATATATATATATATATATAAACCCTATTGCAATAATTATCATATGTGCTACCTGTACAAAATTAGTAATAACAGGCTTATATCAACCACTTTGCGATCAATACCTCCTTAGCCACACATTGCGTGTGAAGGTATTTGGCAACAACGCTTTAAATCTGTCATTCTTGGCAATGTGGCCAATTAAGTAGCTGCTCTTCTTGTCCAGTTGTTATTCTTCACAGGCAGAGCTGGGAGGAGAGTGGGCCAGAGTGGGAAAGGGACTAGGGTCTGCAGGCTGAGGTCAAAATAGGAGGAGAGAGATAACAAAGAACCTGACTCGCTGATCCCTCCCACCACGGACATATAAGCGAAGTGTTTCGCCGTGAAACTGCATTCCCCCGAAGTGGTCATCTGAAGACGGGCTGCGCCACCGCTAACCGCTCGAGCCCATCTCACCAGCCACTCAGGAGAAAGGTCTGAGACGGCTTTTCAACACTGTTTGGGGAGCTTTTGGAGCTATTATGGCAATCTAATTATCATATAGGACAAGAACACTTCATTTGGTGTATCTAGAACACTTGACATGGATTTTCATTTTAAGTGAAAACTGAATTTCACACAGTGGTTGACTGACAAACTGCTGCACAATGGCTCAAATGGATGCAGACTTTGGTGTGAAGAGCAGCAGCATCATCAGGGAGTGGAGTGGACAGGTCCATCTTGCTCTGGTTGCCTCGTTTGTCTTCCTCTTCTGTCTGGAAGCCTGTCTGTGGGTCAGGAACCTCCGGCTTAAGAAACGACTGCCGGGACCGTTCGCCTGGCCCGTGGTGGGCAACGCCTTGCAGCTGGGCCAGATGCCTCACATCACCTTCAGCAAGTTGGCCAAGAAATATGGGGACGTGTACCAGATACGCCTGGGCTGCAGCGACGTGGTGGTCCTGAATGGAGACCGGGTGATCCGTCAGGCCCTGATACAGCACAGCACGGAGTTTGCAGGCAGACCAAACTTTGTGTCTTTCCAGATGATCTCTGGAGGGAAGAGCTTAAGCTTCACAAATTATAGCAAACAGTGGAGGATTCACCGGAAAATCGCTCAAACAACAATCAGAGCATTCTCCTGCGCTGACAGCCAAACCAAAAAGGTTTTTGAGCAGCAAATTGTGGCTGAGGCCACAGAGCTAGTTGAGATTTTCCTCAAACTCAGCGCTCAGAGACAGTATTTCAATCCGGCTCATGAGCTCACTGTAGCCGCTGCTAATGTGATTTGTGCCTTGTGCTTCGGAAAGCGCTATGGGCACGATGATACAGAGTTTAGAAAGTTGTTACAGCAGAATAATCAGTTTGGACAGACCGTCGGGGCTGGCAGCTTGGTCGATGTAATGCCATGGCTTCAGTCTTTCCCCAATCCAGTCCGACGAATGTTCAAGAACTTCAAATACTTAAATCAAGAGTTTTTCGGGTTTGTCAAGAGCAAGGTGGATGAACATAGAGCGACTTTTCACCCAGAAATAACAAGAGATATAAGCGATGCCATCATTGGAGTCATTAAGGACGCTGACAGTGACGCTCAGCTCTCCACAGACCACACAGAGGCAACGGTGGCAGATTTGCTCGGTGCAGGCATGGACACCGTCTCCACTGCTCTTCACTGGATTGTCCTCCTGCTGGCTAAACATCCCGACGTCCAAGCCAGACTCCACGAGCTCGTTGACAGGGTGGTGGGGCGAGACAGGCTGCCATCTGTGGAGGACAGAATACATCTGCCGTACCTGGACGCCTTCATCTACGAGACGATGCGCTTCACCAGCTTCGTCCCCGTCACCATCCCCCACTCCACCACGTCAGACGTCACCGTCGGAGGTCTCAACATCCCCAAAGACACGGTGGTCTTCATAAATCAGTGGTCCGTCAACCAGGACCCGTTGAGGTGGAAGGACCCCCACGTCTTCGACCCCTCCCGCTTCATGGATGAAAACGGCTGCCTCGACAAGGATCTCACCAACAATGTCATGATCTTCTCTGCGGGGAAGAGAAGATGCATCGGGGACCAGGTCGCCAAAGTTGAGATTTATTTGCTCTTTGCGATTCTTCTCCACCAGTGCAGCTTTGAAAAATGTCCAGATCAGGACTTCTCTTTAAACTATACTTACGGTTTAACACTGAAGCCTTTAGATTACAAAATCACTGCCAAACTCAGGGGAGAAGTACTTAAAAGCCAGTAAAAATCTGTTTGATTTTCTCCTCCAGCATACTTGCTCTGACATGAGCACTTATGCTCCGAAATAAAGCTAGTTAAAAGTAATAGCTTAAACTAAACCAAAAAAAAAAAAATGAGGTAAGCATTTTCACATGTATTATGTATTAAAACAAAAAGAAAGGCGAAGCACCATTACATTAAGTATTTCAACCTTCACCTCTGAAATGCTTTGACTCAGTGGTGAAAGTCAATTATAGAAAAAAAAACCTCATGCAAACTTAAATGTGGCTGCTCTGCAGCCACAATTCCTAATAAAGCTTATTAAGTGCTCAATGTTTATTATTTGATGACATTTAGCAGGAATTTCAAGTTACAACATGATTTATACATTTTTCTGGGTTTTTTTCTTTCTTTTTTTTTACTGACAGAGAAAAATCCAGCTGTGTGTTTGGACATAGCTGCTCAATTTATTTTTATGCGTGGTGAACGTTTTGTATGTAAAAGCTTAATTCAAATACCAGCTCTGTACACTCACGTCCTTTTAAATTACACATATAACTCAAGTACTTCAATAAAAAGTGTGTAATTTTAATAGTTAAGCAGCTGGTTACGGCCGCTGTCTTCCTTATCTTATACCCATTATGTATTAATGTACGGCATCATTGAAGCATATCTCAAGATACTTATTATTTTCTGTATTTAATGTTATCCAGTGTGACAAAGTCATTGAATCTACAATAAACAATTGAAACTGACTTTTTTATCAAAGTTCTGTGGGGTTTATCAGCGGAAGCGCTGAGAATCATGGGAGGCCAGAGAAGTGTAAGTGATAATAATAGATGGTGATGTCTGGTCTCTGCGCTGCTGTGAAAGATTAATATGGTTTACACAGTGTTGTTTGAGAAGCTTAGCATGCAGGCTGTGAATATTTAACAGGGGCTGCGCTGTGCTCTTCTCCTATATTTTTCAGAAAATGTAGGCTTTTGGGAGCAGGATAAATTTCTAGTTAAAAGGCTATACTCGAGTAAATAAGAAAAAAGTCAACACAGATTTACACAGATGGGCCATTTGGTAGTTTTCAATGGCTCATGAACTGAATATGACATGGATTTCTAAGCTTCCACTGTTTTTGAAAGGAACGTCCTTAACGCAAAGAAATAACTGCATATAAGTTTGATTATTCTGTTAAAAAGCATGCACTTTGAGGTGTCACTTAGCCCATGCTGAGCCTGTGCCGCGTGTACGGGGGCCACAGGCCTCGTGCTGCAATAAAGCTCATGCCCATGTTGAGGCTCGGCCCGTGGCTCTTTGCTGCACGCCTTCCCCTTCTCTTCCTGCCCCCATTTCTCCCCCTAATTAGTTCAAAAGCCACAAAACATTAAAAAAAGAAAGTGACTTTTTATAAGGTAATAGAACAGAGTCTTGAATTCAATGTTTGATTTAATGTCAGCTTGCTCAAAACCTCAATAAGGTTGCTTTTTTTTTTAAGTATCAATGATAAGTGGTACTCCATACTTTAGAAAATAAATAAATAAATCCAGACTTATTAATCAGTTCCACATTGTTCCAACAGAAAAATGCCATTAAAATTGCTATAAAATGATCCGTTCATTCAGTGTTCCTTTGCCTGAGAGCCCTTGAACAAAACCACCTGACAGCATACTCAGCGATCTTAAACATGACCAGTCTTAGGAGTGTTTGTATGTTTTGCTGACATATGCTACATTTTGAATCAACATCTCTCACTTCAGGAGCCCATGTGATGTTTATTGACGGATTTGTGATTTTTCTGTCAGATTTTCAATACTCAATGTCAAAGGAGCTGAGTTAAAAAAAAAAAAAAAACAATCAGAGGTCTATTTTTTACGACGGAGTATTAGGGCCAAACTAAGAATAAAAAAATTGGAAATTACGAGAATAAAGTCATAATATAATGAGAATAAAGTCGTAAAATTACGAGAATAAAGTCGTAATGTCGCGAGAATAAAGTCGTAATAGAATAAAGTCGTAATATTATGAGAATAAAGTTGTAATATTACGAGAATAAAGTCGTAAAATTACGAGAATAAAGTCGTAACATTACGAGAATAAAGTCGTAATCTTGCGAGACTAAAGTCGTAATATTATGAGAATATAATTTATGAGAACTAACAGGAAGAGCTTCTTCTCCCTGTGTTAAAATGAGGAATATTGAGCATCTTGTGAAGTTATATTTATAAATTTATAATATATTACTTTATTCTCGTAATATTATGACTTTATTCTCGTAATTTTACGACTTTATTCTCTTAATATTATGACTTTATTCTCGTAATTTTACGACTTTATTCTCGTAATATTATGACTTTATTCTCGTAATTTTACGACTTTATACTCATTACATTATGACTTTATTCTCGTAATTTCCTTTGTTTGTTTTTTTTTGTTTGTCTTAGTTTGGCCCTAATACTCCGTCGTAATTTTTTAGCTATGGTGATGAGTCTTAATATTTTTTATAGGGAAAGAATGATGTGAATTAAAGCAGTTTTGCTGGAGAACAGGATATGTATTTGCAGTAAAATAGTAATTCATGTTAGCACGGGCAGCAGTGGAGCTACATCAAAATAAATCGTCATTCTAATATCATAACCTTATTTTCGGATTTATTAAAAGAACATTTTAGTCAACTTGTACACACTTATGACAAGATAGCAGCATTGGAATAGAGATGCCTGTGCAAACATTCCATTTTTTTAAAATCTGCACTAACAAAGTTTAAATTATCTCAATCTGTATAGGTGGAGACCCTAACCTTTATTTCACCTGGAGGCTTTCTTTTTTTTTTTTTTTTTTTTTTACACACAATTATTCTGTTCTCACTCAAAACGGCTTAATTTCACGTTGTTTTGGTCCCTAGCAAATGTTTACACCAATTACCATCTAATAATAGACGTAGGATTGTTTTAACTCTGGAATGTTCCTTTAAAAACAGGCTCTATTATTTCATTATACACAGCTGCTGCTCCTTTCAGCTTCACCTTTATTTGAGGTGAACCACCAACTGAGCCCTGTGGTTTGATGTTCATTTGTAAAAGAAGTCAATCCCAGATTTCCCAGATTGACCTAAAACAAGGTGTTTTAGGCAGTTCAGGTGAAGGGTCTTCTCTTTTGAAGTGGACTTTGAGCGTTTGCAGACCTTTCAGACGGTCCAAAAAACTGAATGAAAATGATTCAGGGACGAGAGAAGCCCAAAGAGTGTAACGCGACCACTCCTTAAGAAGAATAAAGGGTACTTTTCCAACACTGGTTGTGAAAACTGATACCTTCCCTGATTTTCATTTGCTGCTTACTGACACATAAACTGAAGTGAACCACCTGTGTTTGCAATCATGTCAGATAAGGTCACTGCGTTCCCAGTAGTTTCTCTCACCTGTACCTCTGGTGTCATGGGAATCACTGGGGGAAGCTTGCTTGGTATTCAATAACGACAACATATTTAACACGAATTAATATCCTTGTGACTACTTTGTTACTTTCTTTCAATATTTTGGCAAAACCGAAACCACACAATACTCAACATTTACCATTCCAGTAAGATAGGGTTCATAAATATTAGTTTAATTGTGGCCTATTTTTTTTTAAATAGGTTTTACTTCTCCTCCTTGTCTCTGGAGAGTGTTGCCTCAGTGAGTGGTCTGGAGTCTACCTGCGTATTTGCAGCACTGTGGCTAAACTTGTTTTCATTCGGGTTAATAAAAGGCAGGCCGAAGACATTTTGTACTTTTACAGGCTCTGACACTGCAAGGACCCAAGAGGAAGGAATGGGCTGTCTGACCTCCCCTGTTTCCATCACTGCTTCCCAAAACATCCCTGAAATGTGTCCAGCTGAAAGACTCCCTTTCACCCCGACTCACCCAGTCCTCGCTGCATATGCCCCGCAGCCCTCCAGTTGCCGAGTTTAACTTCGAAAAAGGAAAACAAAAAAAGTGTACTCTCTGACAAGTTTTTCAGCTCTGAGGTTATTCACATTCTGCACGTACACATCGCCACAGACTGACCTCCCACAAGACTCCCCACTCCCACCGCTTACAGCTGCAGCATCTAAAAACTCTCTCTCCTCTGCTAAGAGGTTTGAAATGCAAATTGCAGTCACAGTTTGGGAGATGACATGCAGTGAGGTATGCTTACAAAGGCAGCTCTCCGCTAAACCTCTGCCATCATCTACTGAAACACAGTGGAACATTGTGTCTGAACACTGGCAATAAGAGCCCTCAAGCTCTCCAGCAAATCTTTCCTAATGTTGTCCTCAACACCGGCACAGCTACACTTGAACTCCCATATGCTTGAAAGCAAAAGAATACCATTAAAACTGGCCCAAAGCTCCACGCATCAGAGCAGATCATTACTCAATCTGCGGCAGAAAAAGAAGTGAAGCAACCCAAGTCGATATTTTTTAAGGAAACATTTATGAAAAAGCTCATGCAAAGTAACCATAAATCAGCTTTTTTTTTATTCTCTGTCCTCAGCACAAATATGACATTTCCAACAAGTGAAAAAAAGAATCATGACTGCACAGAGACCAACAAATACTCCTTCACCTCTCTATTTTCAGTTGAGGGTTTGTGCAAGATTTTCATAATGGACTTCACAGAGAGGCTCTTAGTGCCAGCAGCGTGCACACCCTGGTTTAAAAACCTGTCTTAGCTTCAATTTAAATGTAGAGTTTACTACGTTTTAATAAAAAAACAGGGAGACATTGTCATTTTAACTTCAGCTTCACTGCAAAATATTCCAGTTTTTGATTGATGTTCAAGTCGCTAGCTCAGAAAACCTTTCCCTTTTTTAAAGGCCTCCTGGGGAAGCATGTCATGGACATGAATACTGAGCAGGACGTGTAATTATGTCTCAGTTACAATTATAATCAAGTCATGTCACCTTCTAGTCAGTCCTGCAATAGGCTTTATTAAACGAGCCCCAACATCCAGCAGCCATCATAAAGACACGTGAAGTGGCTCACTTCAGTAAACAATTATTCAACTGTCATTACAGGGCGGGACAGCAGATGGCTGCTGTTTTGTCCTTACAATTATTGGGTTTTGGAGTAGCAGCGAGGAGAGGGCCTTTGATGGAAAAGACAAAATGTACAGTTGCATTTGCAGTGGTGGACAGTAACGGAGTAAATTTACTTGAATACTGTACTTAAGTACATATCCAGAGGATTTGTACTTTACTTGAGTATTAGATTTCTTTGGTACTTATTACTCTTACTTGAATACATTTCCAAGACAAATATTTTTACTTTTACTCGAGTAAATTTCTAGGAAGGCTGAAAAGTACTCGTTACTTTCAGGTCTGCTCTTTTTTCTTCTTCCCTAAAATCCTATTGGACACAAGCTGTTTTTGTCAAAGGAGGAGACCTATCACAGTGCACGCTCTCAGACAGACATGGGGAGACAATTTGTTATGCTCTATATTGCTATATTGTACTGGTACATGTCCTTCCTGTAAAGTTAAGTGACTTCAACATTGAGTTATTGAAAGCAGAGATGTAGTTTTTTGTAAAGCAGTGGTCTTTGAGGGGGATCCAGACTTAGTTGGATGGTGCAGGTTCATTTGGTTTCAGTTCATGATTGTTAAAAAACTCTGCATCATCTGCTGTCCTCTTATGATCCCATTCATTTGATTTGTTTTTGGTGTTTCTGCAGGTTTTATATAACATTGTGGTTCTAAAAGCAGCACATCAGTGCAGCTGGTTTAGTTAATTCTCAGAAACAAGAGTTAAAACATCCTTAAATTAATTTAGAAAAAATATAGTAATTTACTGATGTGGAAAATAAGAAATTTACTCTTACTCTTACTCTTACTTTTACTTAAAGTAAATTTAAAAGCATTTACTTTTGGATACTTAAGTACCTTTAAAAGCAAGTACTTTTCTACTCTTACTCGAGTAATATTTTGACTGAGCTACTTTTACTTGTAACGGAGTAAATTTTGACCAGTAGTATTTGTACTCTTACTCAAGTACTTGGGTCGAGTACTCTGTCCACCTCTGTGCATTTGTCACAGTTCTTTCTTTTCAGACGAGCAGGATGAAGCGCTCTGCGTTGGTCCTCTGGAGTACACAGGTGGGTTTTTTTAATGGATGGGAGTTCGTGTGATGCTCCGAAGGAGTCACTCACATTTATCATGTCTAAGTGGTCAGTTTCACGTTAAACAGCTTGACTCACAGCCGGTGGAGGAGGCAGATGAACTGAAACAAATGTGTGCGGAGGAGCGCCTGGTGAGAAAAGCTGTTTTGCACTTGTCCATAACTGAAGCATTGAGATGAGATGCATGAGCTCCATCATCTTCAACAGGCACATTTCTGTCTGTCAGGTGCTTTCATTTCTTCCTTTTCTTAAAGAACAACAGAATGTCTTATAATTTCACCCGGACTGCCAAAGCTTGAAAGAAAATTAAATTACTACAGTACATCTGTACTACAAATTGACCTGGATGTGATTTATCTCCTTATAAATCCATCCTGCTGGACTTTCAGATCAAGTATCCACTACTTCCCCACAGGTCCAGCACCTTGAAGACGCAATCAATCTTCTGTGGTGTTTCAGATAAGCGTCCACTCCCAACAATAACAGACGAATAGCACCGCCATTGTGCAACCCAGATTAAAACATTCTTCTAAAGAAACATGGACGTGTCTCAGAGAAGCAGACATATCTGATTCGTTTTGAGAGGGGAAGAAATAAATCAGATTATTGCTCTGTGTATTTTTAAAGTAACACAAGAACTTTGGAAAAGCTCAAGGCAGCAATATCCCATACACTGGGGGTTTCAAGACTTAGGACAAGAGTAAGACATCCTGTAAAGTGCAACTTGAAATATAGAAGAATAATAGTCAAATTGGAAGAAAAAAAATACTATCAGAAGGAACACCTAAACCTAAATTCACTGAATTTTCTCACACCCAAACACAAAGGGGGTGACTCAGAGATGAAAAAGTGGTGTCACGTGTGTGTAACATGTTGGCATCTAAAGTGGCACGTTGCTTGCTGATAATAAGGTGGTATTCTTGACCAGCAATCACACTGTTGCTACGACAGACTTCAAATTAGGGCCGTTCCCTTTGTCAGTGCGTCGTCGGAAGGCTTTTACTCAAAAGTGTGCTTTAACATAAGATGCTAATATCTGATTACGATACAAACTTTTTTGTTCAGACCTTGCATTAACATGTATCCTTAGAAATCTAACCCCAAGTGACCAGTGCATATGCGTGTATTGACACCTGGCATTAAACCGTCTATCCTGATGATTCTTCAGAATATGACCTTCCCACTCTGAATGCAATATACAGGTAATCTTTCACTTACAAACGCCAAATGATTTGTTATTTTTGACTGTCAAAGGCACCATTCAGAAATAATAAGGCCTTACTCACGGGGAAAAGAGTAGAGGAACGCTACTACTCTAACGCCAGAGTCCTTAAAAACACCAGGAAACTGGACCATATCACACTGGTCATGAAATCGCTACACTGGCTTCCAGTGAGTCAAAGGATAGAGTTTAAAATCTTAATGCTGGTCTACAAAACACTGAATGGTCTTGGACCTAAATACATGGTTGATCTGTTAGTTCCTATGAAGCTCCCAGACCCCTGAGGTTCTTCTGGATCTGGTTTGTTGTGGTTCCCAAGAACAAGAACCAAGCAAGGTGAGGCAGCGTTCAGTTATTCTGCTCCTCACCGGTGGAACAAACTTCCTGTAGACCTGAGGTCTGCTCCAACTGTCCTTTAAATCAGGGTTAAAAACATTACTGTTTACTGAAGCGTACTCCTAAATTAAATACTTACCTACTGTACTCTACTGCCCTTACTTTTTAACAACTTGTGCTTTTTATTATTTTGCCTCTTTTGTTATCATTTTATTTTATTTTATTTGTTAGTTACTGTTTAATTGTGTCTTGCTACTTTTAATGTCAATGTAAAGCACTTTGAATTACCTTGAGTTGAATTGTGCTATACAAATAAATTTGCCTTGCCTATTGTTATTTTTTTTCCAGCTTTAACAGCAAACAGATGAACTCTTCTTACACAACAATATTGGCAATGAGTAAACGTTCAAAATTTCAGATTTCTTGTTTGTGTTGTTCTCTCAGATGTAAGTCAGCTTTGAATAAAGCGTCTGCTAAATGACAGTAGTAGTAGTAGTAGTAGTAGTAGTAGTAGTAGTAGTAGTAGTATTAGTAGTAGTAGTAGTAGTAGTAGTAGTATTAGTAGTAGTAGTAGTAGTAGTAGTAGTAGTAGTAGTAATAATAATAATAATAATAATACATTTTATTTGTAGAGCACTTTTCATGTATAATCTCAAAGTGCATTACATAAACAAGGGAAAGTCAGGGCACCTAAAAGACAAGAAGTAAAAAAAAGCATAAAAATAGTAAAAAAAACATCTAAGAAAGTCCAGGGAAGGCCTTCCTGAACAGGAAAGTTTTAAGCCCCTTTTTGAAAGTGTCCACAGACTGGGGTTGACGGAGGTGTTCAGGGAGGGAGTTCCAGATGTGGGGGGCAGCGGTGCAGAAAGCTCGGTCTCCCATGGAGCGGAGTCGTGTGCGGGGCTGATAGAGGAGGTTGGTCTTTTGTGAGCGGAGGTTCCGGGTGGATGAGTGAGGGGTCAGGAGGTCTTTGAGGTATTGAGGGGCAGTGCTGTAGATGCAGAGGTGGGTGATGAGGGCGATCTTGAATTGGATTCTTGCGGTTATGGGAAGCCAGTGGAGTTTCTGGAGAATAGGGGTGATATGGTCGTATTTGCAGGTTCTCATCAGAGTTCGGGCGGCACAGTTCTGAATGAGTTGGAGTTTCCGAAGGTGTTTGTTGGGGATACCGATGAGCAGGCTGTTGCAGTAGTCAAGCCTGGAGGAGATAAGAGCGTGGAAGAGTTTTTCTGCATCAGGGAAAGTGAGGAAGGGGCGGAGTTTGGATAGGTTCTTTATATGGAAGAAGCAGGTTTTGTACAGATGTTTGATGTGGTTTATGAAGGTGAGTTGTGGGTCCAGCTTCACACCGAGGTTTGTAACAGAGGTGGAGAGGGGGATGTCTTGACCGGAGAAGGAGATGGTGGTTATGGGTGATGACTGGACCTGGTGAGGGGTGCCAATTTGTATGGCTTCGGTTTTGGAACTGTTGAGTTGGAGGAAGTTGTGACTCATCCACGCCCTAATCTCCTCCAGGCAGTTAGAGAGGGCTTGAGTAGGTGAAGATGAGGGGACTGGGGTGGAACGAAGGTTGGGGTCAGTCCGGAGGTACAGCTGAGTGTCATCGGCATAGCAGTGAAACGAGACTCCATGCCGGCTGATGACACGACCCAGGGGCAGCATGTACAAGATAAAAAGGAGAGGTCCTAGGACAGATCCTTGGGGGACACCACACGTAACAGGGGCTGTTTGGGACTTGGAAGATCCCAAGCTGACATACTCTGTCCTGTTACCAAGGTAGGAGGTGAACCAGTCCAGTGTGGAGTGATGGAGACCAACGTCGGTGTGCAGACGGTTTAGGAGGATGTGGTGGTCAACAGTATCGAAGGCTGCTGAAAGGTCGAGGAGGATGAGCAGGGAGGGGGATCCAGAGTCGGCGGAGATGAGAAGGTCATTGGTTACCCTCAACAATGCTGTTTCTGTACTATGGGCAGTACGGAAACCAGATTGGAAAGTTTCAAATAGTGAATGGTGTTGTAGATGTTCCTGTAATTGTGTGGCAACAGCTTTTTCAAGCACCTTGGACAGAAATGGAAGATGGGAAATGGGCCGGTAGTTGGAAAGACATTCTGGGTCGAGGCTGGGTTTTTTCAGAAGGGGCTTGATAATGGCAGTCTTGAGTGACGGCGGGACATGACCAGAGTTTAACGAGTGGTTTATTATTTGTGTGATGAGAGGGCTTATGACAGACAGGTTGGATTTGATGAGTGCTGTAGGAATGGGATCCAAAGTGGAAGTGGAGGGTTTCATTGTTTTGATGAGACTCTCAACTTCGGGCTGTGTGACAGGAACAAAGGTGCTGAAGGGTGCAGGTAGAGGGCAGGCAGGTGGCAGAAATGGTGCTGAAGAGCCTGTGAGCTGGGACCGGATGGAGTTGATCTTGTCCTTGAAAAATGAAAGAAATCTGTTGCAGTGTTCGGCTGTGGACTCTGTCTGGGTTTGGTTTTTGGAGTTTAGGAGAAGATTTATGGTGGAAAAAAGTTGTTTTGAATTTCCTGGACTGCTGTTGATGATGTTTGAATAATAGGTGGACCGGGCTTCTTTAAGGGCTGCTGCGTAGGCCTTCTGATGGTCTTTGTAGGCCAGCTTGTGTACCACCAGGCCGGATGATTTGACTCGCCTTTCAATGGCCCGGCCAGCAGCTTTCATCCTGCGCAGTTCATTGGTGAACCAGGGGGCAGTGCGGGAGAAAGACACAGTCCTTGTTTTAAGAGGGGCATGTACATCCAGGAGGTGGCGAAGAGAATGGTTGTAGTGTTCAACCGATTCCATAACTGAGGGAAAGTTAAGTGAGGCCAGCATTTGGAGGTCAGAATGCAAAATGGCAGGGTTGATGTTTTTTAAATTGCGAAAATGAATATCGCGTTTAGGCTGAGGGAGGTGGGATGAGCAGGAAATGTCCATTGAAATAATGCTGTGATCAGAGACACCCAGGTCATATACTGCCAGATTATTGATGGAGGGGGAGTCTGAGATGACCAGGTCTAAGGTGTGCCCCCTGGTGTGAGTGGGTGCATCAACATGCTGTGTGAGGTTGAGACAGTCCAACACCTGAAGGAAATCAGCTGCCAGGGGGGAGGAGGGGTTATCAACATGAATGTTCATATCACCCAGTATAATGTTATTGGAAGATAGAGAGCAGAAGGAGGTGAGAAGGTCATGAATCTCCGCGATGAAGGATGGGTGTGGTTTGGGCGGCCGGTAAATTAATACAGCATTGATCTTGGATGGAGGTTTTGATTTGAAGGCCAGATATTCAAATGAGGACACTTCAGGTAGAGACAGAGGGGACAGCTTGAGAGTATTGCGGTAGATAACCGCCAGGCCACCACCTCGGCCAGTGCAGCGAGCTCTCTGCAGGTAACTATATCCAGGGGGGCAGGCTTCATTTAATGAGGAAAAGACCTCAGGTTGGTGCCAGGTCTCCGTGAGGCACATCAGGTCAATATGTTTGTCAAGGATGTGATCGTGGACCAGGCTTGATTTATTTGAAAGAGACTGGGCATTAAAAAGTTCAGTCTTGATGTGGATTTGACCAGTGGATCTCTGGATGGGACAGAGCAGGCTGGGATCCACACCTCTCCGCCCACCACACACAGTATGGCTCAGTCTCGCGATGTTCCCGGCAATATTCCTTACCGCGGTGTCGGCGCTCTGATGACGTGTCAGTGACGCGACCGGAAGAGCGGAGGACCAGGTGAGCGAGATGGATCCAGCATCGGGAGGCTGGAAGCAGGCATTCCTTCTAGTAGTAGTTGTGGTAGTAGTAGATGGTACAGATAATATGTGACCTTACATTTCCAACATAATACATTTATATTTTCAACTATTATTTTATTAACCGTTATGTATACAGGTAAAATGTAATTGAAACCCAGGGTCTAATTTACGAGAGAGACCTGTTTTAGCAATTTTGATCCCTCTTCATATTGATCAAGCACCAAAATAGAGCTGTTTACACAAAAACTCTCTGGGTCTGTTCGATCCTGCAGCCTTAATCCCTTCTTTTTTTTTTTCAGGTGAGCAACATGTTTGCCGTCCCCTTCCCCTGGTCCCTGTGCACGCTGCTGATAATAATTACTTTCTAAACCAATCAGACACGTCACTGCAAGTCACATGTCATGGTTACAGAGACAATAGGAAGATGTTTCTTTTTAAAATGAGCCAAATCGAAGGGGTCGGGAGTGACCTCACATGGGGACAGATGCATGGGTTGATCTGCACTTGGAAAATACACAACCGATCTACACATGCAAGTTCTGCTTACATGAGCAGAAAGTCGTTTTGAAAATGAAAAATATGTTTTTCTTTGAGACATGCTACCAAGAAAGGTGAAAAATACTGGGAAAAATGGAAGTCCTATTTGAACCTAAAATAATTTTCTGTATGTGTTTGGTAGAAGGAATATGCCATTGTTTTTGTATTTTTCCTCTGCACAAAAAGAATGGACTTTTGAGTTATGAAAGAATGGGAGACATCTTCCATCTTCCTACGGAACGCTTAGGATCTACAAGAAACAGAGTAAAGGATCTAAAACCATCTAGCACCCCAATTGGCACACATGGACACTAAGGACCCAATATATTTTGATAAAAATGTAACCCGGACCCATTCAATCTTGTTTCTACATTATGCATTTCTATACACCTGTGATGCCCCTGTCTGTCTTATGTTTTGTTTTTTTTGAAAAACTAAATAAAAATAAAATATAAAAAAAGAAAATTATAAATATGCTGAAGCTCCTGCTGTGTCGCCTTTTTCAAAACTGTTCATTGCTTAATCAATTGCGCATCTCTTACAATCACAGCTAAATTGCCTGCAAACCATACATAAACATAGCATGAAAAGAAGGAAATATGTGTTTGGTGGATTATTTCTTTGTTGTAACAAAGCTTTTTGGCGATATATATTAAACATTTTGGTGGATTGGCTTAAATCAGTCAATCCACCAAACACCAAACAAGAGTCAAGTTGTTTGGCATTGGCAGAGAAGATTAGGGAAACTTTTCATGGTTACAACCCACATAACCAGCTCTGTTGCTCATCCCACAAATGCATGTTCTTAACAAATGTGTTACCATTTAAACGAGGAATAAACAGCCTTTCCAACTGTTTAAGACTTTTTGCCAAAAGGCATTGTTACAACGAAGAGGTAATCCACCAAACACACGATGGGATGGCCTGCCAGCAGTCCCGACCTCAACCCCACTGAACACTTGTGGGATCCGCTTGGGCGTGCTGTTCGTGCCAGAGTGACCAACGCGACCACGCTGGCTGACTTGTGACAAATGCTGGTTGAGTAATGGGATGCCATCCCACAGCAGTGTGTACCCGGGCTGGGGACCAGCATGAGGAGGAGGTGCCAGGCTGTTGTGGCTGTGTCTGGTTCTTCCGCACGCTACTGAGGCTCCTGCTTGGTAAATGGATAAATTGTTAAATTGCCAATATGTGTTGTTTCTTCAAACTTAAATCAGCCAATCCAACAAACACCAAACAAGAGTCAAGTTGTTAGGCATTGGCAGAGAAGATTTGGCAAGTTTTCATGGGTACAACCCACATAATCAGCTCTGCTGCTCATCTCACAAATGCATGTTCTTAACCAATGTGTTAACATTTAAAAGGGGAATAAACAGTCTTTCCAACAGTGACTGCGTTTACTTGCAGTCAATAACCCTTTTAAAACTGGAATATTAGCAATAACCCGGTTTTGCACGGGCATGTAAACACCAATAACCCCATAACCGGAATTTGCTCATATTCGTTTTTTTTAAAACCTGAATATGACCCCTGGGTTACTCCTTTTATACAGAGGTGGAAAAAGTACAAAAATATTGTACTTAAGTAAAAGTACAAATTTTCTGCTTGAAAATTACTTAAGTAAAAGTAAAAAGTACCCATTAAGAACATTACTTAAGTAAAAGTATAAAAGTACCTCAACTTAAATATAATAAAGTACCAAAAGTACATGGTGTAAAATGTACTTAAGTACAAAAGTAAAAAGTAAAAAGTACAAAAGTAAAAAGTACAAAGTACAAAATTCAAAGTACAAAATTATTTTCAAAAGGATTGCAAAGAAATGAAGAATCCAAGAATTTGCTTACAACTCTAAATAATGGTGATATTATTCTGACCTCTTTAGCGTTTGTTTCCATTACCCCATTTTAATTTCTCCCTTTGCTCATCACTGCTGCTGTACCCCATTGGCCCCGCTGACAGGTCCACCCCCAGCCTGTAGTATGCAGTGACAACATTAAGCAACCCCAGCTGATAAAGGATGAGACTTTTGAACTTTTAAATGCCAAAACCACCTTAGAAGGGGTGGAATAAAAGAATGGTGCGCATGGACAGGCGTCGGCTGCCGCTCAAGGCTGATTTATGGTTCCGCGTTACACCAACGTACCCTACGGCGAGGCTCTGCATCGATTTAACGCGGAACCATAATTCAGGCTTCAGTCCTCCTCGGTACTCGACGACACGGCGGTTCCTCCGGCCTTCCGGCCCGCCTCTGCAAGTAACCCCTGACTGCAGGCCCGCAGACCCTCAATGTGGGCGGAGTTCAACGTTGAGGGGGCGGGGTCACACGTTGAGGGGGTGAGGGGGCGGTGACGAATTTCCCGCTGTCATATATGCAGTTTTTTTGCTTCTTGATTGCTGTATTGCCGTCTTGGTATCAAAAATAATGGAAGTAAGTGTGACTCTTATAATATTGTTCATATAATTGTAGGTGTATAATTAGGTTATGTTAACTAGCTGCATATGAGCTAATGACTGTATCTTTTGTTGTGGCACCGATGTGGCAGGCGGACTTTTGAAACGCAAGAAAATCCCAAGAGGTCCTGGCTGCAGGCCTCTGCGGCGCAACTCTCCCGGGAGCTGCGGCTCCTTCTCGGTATATTCACGCGCCCCCCTTCCTTCCCATCCGCCTTATGGTTCCGCGTTAAATCGACGCACACCTTACGCCGTAGGCTACGGCGTATTGTGTGCGTCGCCGGGTACCCTACGCCGTAGCTCTGCGCCGGTGTAACGCGGAACCATAAATCAGCCCCCGCTGTGCTGTTCTTTAATTTGTAGCGAGTAACGACGTGTCCAATTTTAAATATAGCGGATTAAAAGTACGATTTTTTCCTTGAAAATGTAACGAAGTAAAAGTAAAAGTACAGAAAAATAAAAGTATCAATAAAAGTACAAATTCTCAAAAATCTTACTTAAGTACAATAACGAAGTACTAGTACTTCGTTACTTTACACCACTGCTTTTATAACACGAATATTCGGTCATGTATACGCCTAACGGGATATCCCGATCAAACGGAACATGAATTTGTTTTCTGCACATGCTCTTTTCGCAAGGAATTTTGGTCTTTTGAGTCCAGAAAGTACTTATAAACACGGCGAAACGCAAGACCACGCCACACTTTTGGAGTGAGGAGGAGACTAATCACTTCATAAATGTAATGAAAGCTATTGTAACGATTCACAGACCAGGCGGAGACGGCTCGTCGCATCCACTTGCCAGTTTATTGAAAGGAAGGTATTGAACAGGGTTACAGCCAAAAACAAAGAGCACAAACAGACCAGAACTCACACTTCCCGGGCTAATACCACAACAACTTCAATTAGGACCCCTGAAGAAGAAACTAGGGGTTCAGCCCCCGCCTCCCTCTGCCCACCACCGGCACCCTTCATGACATCACGTACATTCCTGTGACAGGCAGAGAGGCGAGAGAATTCAGGCTGATCTCCCCCACTTCATAACTCTCCCATATCTGGGTCGCTACAATATGAACATTTTGGCATTTGTAGACGGTTGAAAGTAGGGGTGGGCAAAAATATCGATATGGCAATATATCGCAAAACTTTTCCAGCTGATTCAATATCGATATTCAAAATTTGAATATCGATTTTTTTTTTTTTTTTTTTTTTTTTTTTTTTTTTTTTATCCCCGATTTTTTCCCATTATATCACCCAGTGCTCCTACCTAAGTGACAGTCCTGGGCATTGCCACTCTCAACCAACCCCGGGAGGGCCCTGCACTGAGCTCAGGTTTTATTTCACGTTTTATTTCATAATTTATTTTTTATATAACACAATTGTCTGTCCTTAAAAAATGAAAAATAATGGACAGAGGTTTATTTATTTATGGATTTATATCTATACTGACTGATCACTGTGCCTGTCCTTGGTTTTAGTACCCATCTTTCTTGTGTTTATTATCATTTGCCACATAATTAAAGCAACCTCATACTAAATTTAATGTTAATTTCATATGATGTAAATAATATGAAAAACATATACAAATATGTTGTAACTTTAGCTTGTATAGTTATAATAAAACATTGTTTTGACTCAGTTTGTCCCATGAATTGTCACTATAATCTGATGAACGTGCAACTCAGATTTTAAGATCCATCACTATCATCTGATGTACATATATACAACTTGGATTTTAAGATGTGTAATGCATTTTAAAATTTTTCGGTGAACTATGTAGGATATAATAATCGGGATATCGCATAATCGGGATATCGCAATGTGTATCGTATCGTGGCTCAAGTATCGTGATGCGTATCGTATCATGAGGTCCTTCACAATACCCACCCCTAGTTGAGTACCGGGATAGCGAGATTTACAAAAAGGTGAGCGAAAAGTTGCGCGAAGAAGGATTTGTATGAATGCCAGACCAGATCAAGCCCTACTGGAAGACGCTGAAAAAGGCGAACTCTAGGGCCGAGAAACAAAACGACTTGTACTGGGCTGTTCATTATCCGCCGTGCTGCTGTTATTGTTGTTGTTTTGAATTTGGATACAGGAAGAAGAAGCGGAAATGACGGGAATTGCGTCACGATGTTGTCCGCGCGTCGCTGTTTTGATCGAGATATCCCAAATGATGAATTACCATGTATACAGGGATAACCCTGTTTGCTCACGCATGTAAACGGAATATTCCGAATGTTTCAGTAACCGGAATATTAGCAATAACCCAAATTTTGACTGCATGTAAACGTAGTCAGTTTAAGACTTTTTGCCAAGAAGCATTATTACAACGAAGAAATAATCCACCAAAAACAAATGTCCTTACTTTTTATGCATTATTAAAGTTTAAGTCAATTTTGAACCAATGAAATGCAGGAAAAGATTGATATGGGACTTTAAATAGAAAGAGAAGAACCAAGGGAGACAAATACAAAAACACAGACGGGTCCATGACTTTGTGGTGGTTTGTTTTTCTCAGCTCTTATACCTCCTATAGCCACATGTCATCTTGGATGTGTTCGTACCCGTACTCAAGGCTATCCACTTATAATCGGATCACTCAGGACACATTTTAAAACCAGGTGTAAACGGGGTTCCCGACCAACTTCAAAAGCGTCCCGAGTGATCGGATCAGAACTTACCCTGGAATATGTTAGGACCTTGCATTGGTGTTGGCGACTCGTGATCGTATTTCCTAGGATGTGAAGACTGAACTGACAATATCACAAACTGAAAAGCTACTAAATGAGAAACAGGATTTAAAAGAACCACCTTGAGTTAAATGTTGCCACACAGAACCTCAAACACATTCAATCTCAACATCTCTCAGCAAACACCTATGTGTTGTGGAACAATGTGTTAAAACTACCTCCTTGTATGTCTGACTCCAGTGACTGGCTGCAGTTCCTGATAAAGCATCAAGCCTCTCCTCAAACACAGTCACTGAGATGAAACACATCCATTCCCTCCAGAAACATTGCACTCTTTTACTACTAAACCAATCCATACAAATGTATTCTCCTCTGCAACTGAATAAGGAAAGAGGAGGAGAGTGTGGCACATGGCAGCCAAACTGTAACTATGTCCTCATGACAAGACGGATACTCTGTGGCATGCATCACAGCTCGTCATCGTATTAGACAAAGCAAGCAAACAAGCTTATTACCAGACCAGCAAAACATAACAAAGTAAACACGTGAATCCAAGAGACCATTTTTCCATAATCATGTTGCAATATGCGCTTCTTTGAAAAAAGAAGAAGGTTTCACACTGTAAAATATAATTGTTTCCATGCTTTTCTCTTCAGTCACTTAGTTAGTACTAACTTGTTACATGTGGTCGGGGGCCAAGGTAGTCGTCTTTTCATTTCCAACATGGATGAGATGCAACGCTTACATCATCTAACGCTTCACCACAAAGTGAATTAGCAAGTTTCTCCAAATGTCAAACCTTTTTTCCGGCTCAACTCGTTAAAATTTGAACTACTCTTCACCTTTTCTTAAATCCAGAAAAATAAGGATTGTGACATCCAGCCACAACCACAGGAGGCCTCTGTTGATGGCTGAAAAGCAAAGTCTTTTTGTGGACACCGAGATGTTACGAGAAGGCCTTCCAGAAAAAAAAAGAAAGAAAGAAATATTGGCTTTTAGGAGCCAACGTTGACCAATAAGAGGCTCACCGTGGTCATTACAATCCAAAGGTTTTGGATAAACTTGAAGCCAAGACTTTTACTTGATGCATTTTTGTGTTGAAAAGGGAAATGGGAAGGGGCTTTCACCAAACTATTACCACAAACTTGGCCTTTGCCGGAATATATTAAGTGCTCCATCAATTCAGACTTTGAGCCAGTAACTAAGAGACTAACAGTAGTTAAAAAAACAAGAAATGTATGCATTCTCCTGGTAAATTCAATCATATACTGAATTAAAGTATAAAGTAAGCAGACAATAAATGGTTACCCTCCGTCTGCGGCTGAATACGTATATTACGTCTTATAATCAGTGGTAAAAATGAAAGGGCAGCATAGACAGAACTAGCAGGAGGCACAGGCAGCGCCTGATTGCCATTTTTCAAAATTAGCGCTGTAGGCCAGGAAAGACTAAAGACTCCCCACCTCTCGTAATCAAAGCGTTTAGTGGTGTCTGTATCAGAAATTCCAGCTGCTGGACTGATGCTTAAAAAAAGTTAATACCATTGGGAAAAAGAATGATCACATACTCCCCTGATGAACAAGTTCCTCAATAATTTAGCAGCAGAACCTGTCTGCCTCCACCCAGCTGACTCACACCACTCATGGTTTTCATTTGTTTTTATTGTCTCCTTTTGTGGCTGGTTCTGATTTCATGTTAGAGATTTCTTCACTCACCTGTTGTGGAGCCGCTTCTGGAGCTGTCCAATGAAAACACGTTTATCTGACTGGACTTGGAACCATAGGACACTGTTGTTATATATTTCAGTTCCTGTTATTCTAGACAACAATTTCACAAAGTCTACGTGTCAGTGCAGTTCAAATGAAAGTTTCATGTTAGCTAAGATAAGTTAAATGTGCAATGGAAAAGTCTATCTTAAGTGTTTTTTTTTTTTAATCATTACTTTTTAACATTTTGGGGAATGGTGCCTGTGCTTGAACAAACAGTAGTTGTTAGGGATCTCCTGTAGCTTAACAGACATGCTAGAGCGCTGTGTACTCAATTATCTATTCAAAAGTCGGCTTTATTACGCCGCAAAACAGCCCATCTAGAAGTAAGCATAATGCTCTATAATTCTTGTCAAAATCATCTTAGTTTTAACAAAAATACCTTTATTCATAGAGTAAGAAAATGTTTTTTTTGTTTGTTTTTTTATAAGTATGGAGAAGAACTGTAAGTTTTGTTTAATTTACAATTCTTATGTGAACCTGTCTGTGTGCCCCATTTCAAATAAAAATATAACAGCCACAGTGAAACATCTTGGTTTTAGAATAAAGTAGAGGCAACATCTTACGACTACTAACCTAAACACCGATGAAAATTGAAAAGATTTTTTTTTTTACAAAACTCAGAGTTTTAATGAGAACCATATCAGTGTCAGCTCATTCTGTCCATATGTGATGCTGTTGTGAGTGAGAACAGGCTGATATCAGACGGGACACAAACCAAACGCAGATACAACAGTAAAACATTGCTATTTTTGCTTTTAAGATCAACAACTACGTATGATCTCAGTTTTTCTCAGCCAAAGCTACAAATAATGTCAACGCTTATCAGATAAGGCAGCCTGATAACATGAACTTATCATATTTCACATGTGAACTGCTTTCCTGAAATATTCCAGAGAACTTCCTGGAGGGAACGTGAACGTCTGCAGCAGTTGCTCACGACTTCTCACAGAGATCTGGTCGGCCCAAGTCTATATACACATAAGTGTATATATATATATATATATATATATATATATATATATATATATATATATATATATATATATATATATATATATATATATATATATATATATATATATATATATATTTATTTATTTATTTATTTGCACGTATCTGTTGCAGATATGCATGTGTTTTAGACATAACCTGTTTCGCATCATGCTCTGCATCTTCTGCACATCTTCTGTTCAGGTGTCTCTCGAGTACTTCCAGCTGTGAGAGCACATCTCCAGCAAAGATTCTCCCACCCTGAAGGACATGTGTGAAAAGCAAGAACATATGGAAAATATTAACTTTACCCTGACCATTTCCCAGAAAATCTCCTATTGTTTTATGTGTAAAGTTATGTTTGAATAAGGGATCTGAAAGGTTGCATTTGACACCAAAACGATTGTTTTTCCGCAGCCAACCAAGTGGTTTTGTGCCTAAATCTGAACCAACAATAACTTACAAAAGAACAAAAGATTTACAACAAACCAGAAAACATTGTTTTTGGACTGGAAAAGAATTCAAGTCTTCCTGACGAAGACAAGGAGTTTTTGGAGCAGCCTGGATAACTGCAAACCTGTAGCCTCTTTGCAGAAACGATATCCAGCAGTAGTCTGATTTAGCTCCTGAGGTCAGCCGATTGGCGACAGGATTTCAGGTCAGATTATATGTATGCAATGATGCAGAACAAGACAGATACTCCTCAGTGGAGAGATAAGTGACAGGTTAAATGCCTGGTCCAGAAGTGACACAGTGGATATGTATCTAACACAGGATTTCCAGGAAAAACTATCACTAGTCCTATACTCCTCTATTCTGAATTAGCTTTTATATATATATATATATATATATATATATATATATATATATATATATATATATATATATATACATATTTATATTTATATATGTGTTATATACATTTTTTTAAATATAAATTTAAACATTTTATAAATATAAATAAATATATATATATATATATATATATATATATATATATATATATATATATATATATATATATACAATGTCATATATGGTATATATTTATTTATATACCATATATGACAAAAAAGCCTGGCATATTTGTCTTAGAATATGCATTTTGTGTCGTTCTCCATCTGTTTCTCCATCTGTAGAGAGAAAACATGACAGTCATATGACATCTATGTATGACAAAATAGGCCAAAATAAAAAGGCATCTCCCTTGAAGATCATCTGCTCTGAAATTGATTAATTTTGTACGATGAAAAAATTTAGCTATAACAAATTTTAATGTGAGACCAGATTGTAAACCTGGCTCTGTTTTCCCTGAAGCTGCTCTTTCCAGGGCTCCAGTTTGGGAGGGATAATTTTATATAAACATTTGTTCTTGCAAAACATACACAAAACTGGGAATTAAGCATAATATTTTCATCTGGGGCAAGAATTCCAAAAACCTAATTGACCATCTACAGCAGTCTTCTTAGGGACACACACTCGCGTCACTAATAGTCTGTTTAGTATCCAGCAGTTATTAGAAAAACAGATGTTTACGGTCATAAGCGTAGCTGCGGATGCTTTGTATTGAGTTATTAAATTGAGGACAAAAGTCGTACATCTCAGGGGACACGAGGAGCCACTTGGGACAGAAATAGATGAAATAGTTTGAGCTGCAATTGAAATAGGGATCATTAGGACAAACAGAATCAGGATGAGGGGTGCTTATTGGAAATGCTGGGGCTAAAACAAGGTTTCAGAGACATCGTTTTCACAGCTTGGTAGTATTAGAGGACTTGGCAAGCGGTGTGACTCCTCCTCCAGTGACACGAGCCCCACAGAGAGACGGACCGAGAGGACACAGAAGCTGATGTTGCAGACGGTTTACATTCTAGTCAGTATCTCAGAGAAAAACGTATCTTAGATGCTCGAGTCATGGGCTGGCAACAGGAGGACTTTCTGTGTCATCTCTAGATCACAGTTGAGTGAATATTTAGAGAAAGCTGTGAAGTTCACTGGAGTGAAGCGCTATGCAACATAGGACAACAAATGCCGTATTAAATCCTCGGTGATCTCATAGCATTATGTAAGACGGCGGTGCCCTGCCAGATCCTGAAACAGAGTGCAGGGGAGACATTCAGGTGCATGCAGCTGAGCACGCAGCTCTCCTCTGTGTATGCCATACTTGGAAATAGTTGCTTAAGGTTTTCTCAACTTGATTACTCCAATAACCACCCTCAGCCAAACCTTTTAAAGAGGTGAGGTAATAAAATGCTTTTGAAACAAGGACAGCTTTAATGTTTACAATACAACAAAACAGCACATTTGAACAATTTAAATCACTTAAAAATCCTGGATAGCTGTGGTAGCCCCTGCAGGTCAGGCAAAGAGGGAGTTAATACATCTGCAGGGAGCTACCTCTGTCTGAACCACACCGCTGTGTGGCTGTGGGGTCTCTCTTGGGGCTGCAGTAGAAATTCCAACAACAATTAAAGCTGCAAGCAGCGATGAACGGGCCCTCGCACTCACGGCCACCGACCCCATAAGCATATCAGAAATGACACCACCCACGACTTCCTATGTCAAACCATTCAAAAGTTATAGCAGAAAAAAGGGACAACCAATCAGAAGAAGGGGCAGGGCTAATTCAGGCCAATGAAGGTCAAGGACTCCATACAGAATCTGATGACACCACCGACGACTCTCTATGTCAAACCATTCAAAAGTTATAGCAGAAAATCGGGACGACCAATCAGAAGAAGGGGCGGGGCTAATTTTCACCAATTATGGTCAAGGACTCAATACTGAGTCCCATGACACCACCCACGACTCTTTATGTCAAACCTTTCAAAAGTTATGGCAGAGAAAAGTATTCTAGGGGGCGCTGTTGAGCCGTTAGGCCACGCCCATTAATGCAAACCATGAATTATCAAATTTATCACCAGGCCTGGCTTGCATGCAAAATTTGGTGACTTTTGGAGAACCATCAAATATGGACCAATCAGATGAAGGGGACGAGCGCTTTTTCGCGTCTAGCGTCGCCACGGTAACACCTTTGAAAGAGAAAAAAAGTAATGTGCGTCGTCGCAGGACAGAGACGCACATTTTGATGTAAAAAAAAAAAACACAAAAATTGCTAATAAAAATACAGCAGATACAGCCAGACTCGAACTCCCGACCTCTGGCACGAAAGACCGATATGCTCTGGCAGAGCTACGTCTCAGCCATTCCTTTTGCTTCGACTTCCTGGCTTAGAAGAGACCAACATAGCAATAAAAGGTCTGGAACTTTTTTTCCTAATTTTTTAAATATTTGTAAGGTAAATATTAGTAAAACACTACTATTTCATATATTACTCAATCTGTAACCATTCTATCGTGGTTCTAACCGGGCTGAGCACGGGACTATTTCTGACGTCACCACATTACAACAGCTGATCGGTCGGGGGGCGGGGCCGTCATCACCCTACTCGCCACTGATTGGTCGGGGGGCGGGGCCGTTATCACCCTACTCGCCACTGATTGGTCGGGGGGCGGGGCCGGCAGCCGTTTGAATCAGGAAGCGGGAGTCAAACCATTAATAAGTTATAGCAGAAAAAAGGGACAACCAATCAGAAGAAGGGGCGGGGCTAATTAAGGCCAACGAAGCTTAAGGACTCATTACAGAGTCCCATGACACCACCCACAACTTCCTATGTAAAACCATTCAAAAGTTATGGCAGATAAAAGTATTCTAGGGGGCGCTGTTGAGACGTTAGGCCACGCCCATTAATGCAAACCATGAAATATCAAATTTATCGCCAAGTCTGGTTTGCATGCAAAATTTGGTGACTTTTGGAGAACTATCAAACATGGACCAATCACATGAAGGGGGGCGCGCCTTTTGGCGTCTAGCGTCGCCACGGTAACACTTTTGAAAGAGAAAAGTAATGCGTGGTGTCGCAGGATGTAGACGCAGATTTTGATGTAAAAAAACACAAATTGCTGAGAATCTTTGCATTGAGCGAGGATCGAACCCTAGACCTCTCACACGAAAGACGGCGACGCTACCCTTCAGCTACGAATCAGCTTGGCCAGTTCTGACTGATTGATTTAGAAGACACGAACATAGCGATGTAATCTGAGTCCCGAATTGTTTTTTCGTAATTTTTTAAATATTTGTAAGATATAAATATTAGTAAAACCCCACTATTTGTGCTTTTGTGAATAGCATGTTCCAGTCTTTACTTCCTAGACACACACACTGCATGGAAGGGAGCGTTTGATTTATTGTTCACGTAACGTTACTTTTATTTTTTCACAACCAAACCACGCACTTTATTTATGTCATTTGCACCGAGCAAGGACAAAAAATAAATGATTCCACAAAAATTCCAGAGATTTTTGTGGTTGGCTGAAACATTACCAGCATATTTCGAATATGTCAAACCATTCAAAAGTTATAGCAGAAAAAAGGGACAACCAATCAGAAAAAGGGGCGGGACTAATTCAGGCCAACGAAGCTTAAGGACTCATTACAGAGTCCCATGACACCACCCACGACTTCCTATGTCAAACCATTCAAAAGTTATGGCAGAGAAAAGTATTCTAGGGGGCGCTGTTGAGCCGTTAGGCCACGCCCATTAATGCAAACCATGAAATATAAAATGTATTGCCAAGCCTGGCCTGCATGCAAAATTTGGTGACTTTTGGAGAACTATCAAATATGGACCAATCAGTTGAAGGGGACGCGCGCTTTTTCGCGTCTAGCGTCGTCACGGTAACACTTTTGAAAGAGAAAAGTAATGCGTGGTGTCGCAGGATGTAGACGCACATTTTGATGTATAACACACCTGGGTGCACGTTACGGTTCGGGCTGAATTAACTGCCGAAGGAATGGCATAAATTTCGCCAAAATTACACAATTTATTCAAAATGGCCGACATCCTGTTCGGTTTCGGCCTTGGCTCCAAGAGACTTTTCTTTAAGTTGTGCCATGATACAGGTGTGTCGCGATTTTCGTGCATGTACGTCTAACCGTATTGTGGGGCTTGAGGCACAAAGTTTTCTGGGGGGCGCTGTTGAGCCATTTTGCCACGCCCATTAATGCAAACCATGAAATATCAAAATTATCACCAGGCCTGGCTTGCATGCCAAATTTGGTGCCTTTTGGGGAACTATCAAATATGGACCAATCAGATGAAGGGGGGGTGCGCTTGTTGGCGTCTAGCGTCGCCACGGTAACACTTTCGAAAGAGAAAAGTAATGCGTGTAGTCGCAGGATGGAGACGCACATTTTGATGTATAACACATCTGGGTGCACGATACGGTTCGGGCTGAATTAACTCTCGAAGGAATGGCATATATTGCTCCAAAATTACGCAATTAATTCAGAATGTTCAAAATGGCCGACTTCCTGTTCGGTTTCGGCCATGGCGCCAAGAGACTTTTCTTTTAGTTGCGACATGATACAGGTGTGTACCGATTTTCGTTCATGTACGTCAAACCGTATTATGGGGCTTGAGGCACAAAGTTTTTTCTGTCGAACCAATCAGATGAAGGGTGGACGCGCTTTTTGGCGTCTAGCACCGCCACGGTAACGCTTTTGAAAGAGAAAAGTAATGCGTGTTGTCGCAGGATGGAGACGCACATTTTTATGTATAACACACTTGGGGGCACGTTACGGTTCGGGCTGAATTAACTTTCGAAGGAATGGCATAAATTTCGCCAAAATGACACGACTAATTCAAAATGGCCGACATCCTGTTCGGTTTCGGGCATGACCCCAAGAGACTTTTGTTTAAGTTGTCCCATGATACAGGTGTGTACTGATTTTCGTGCATGTACGTCAAAACCGTATCGTGGGGCTTGAGGCACAAAGTTTTCCGGGGGGCGCTGTTGAGCCATTTTGCCACGCCCATTAATGCAAACCTTTAAATATCAAATTTTTCGCCAGGCCTGACTAGGGTGCAAAATTTGGTGACTTTTTGGGCATGTTAAGGGGGGCAAAAAGGCCTTCACTTTGTCAGGAAAATAATAATAATAATAATAATAATTAAAGCTGCAAGCAGCGATGAACGGGCCCTCGCACTCACGGCCACCGCCCCCCATAAGCATATCAGAAAAGACACCACCCACAACTTCCTATGTCAAACCATTCAAAAGTTATAGCAGAAAAAAGGGACAACCAATCAGAAGAAGGGGCGGGGCTAATTCAGGCCAATGGGGGTCAAGGACTCCATACAGAATCTGATGACACCACCCACGACTCTCTATGTCAAACCATTCCAAAGTTATAGCAGAAAATCGGGACAACCAATCAGAAGAAGGGGCGGGGCTAATTAAGGCCAACGAAGCTTAAGAACTCATTACAGAGTCCCATGACACCACCCACGACTTCCTTTGTCAAACCATTCAAAAGTTATAGCAGAAAAAAGGGACAACCAATCAGAAGAAGGGGCGGGGCTAATTCAGGCCAATGAAGGTCAAGGGCTCCATAAAGAATCTGAGGACCCCACCCACGACTCCCTATGTCAAACCATTCCAAAGTTATAGCAGAAAATCGGGACAACCAATCAGAAGAAGGGGCGGGGCTAATTAAAGCCAACTAAGCTTAAGGACTCATTACAGAGTCCCATGACACCACCCACGACTCTCTATGTTAAACCATTCAAAAGTTATGGCATAAAATCGGGACAACCAATCAGAAGAAGGGGCGGGGCTAATTAAGGCCAACGAAGCTTAAGAACTCAGTACAAAGTCCCATGACACCACCCACGACTTCCTATGTCAAACCATGAAAAAGTTATAGCAGAAAAAAGGGACAACCAATCAGAAGAAGAGGCGGGGCTAATTCTGGCCAATGAAGGTCAAGGACTCCATAAAGAATCTGATGACACCACCCACGACTCTCTATGTCAAACCATTCCAATGTTATAGCAGGAAATCGGGACAACCAATCAGAAGAAGGGGCGGGGCTAATTAAGGCCAACGAAGCTTAAGGACTCATAACGGAGTCCCGTGACACCACCCACGACTTCCTATGTCAAACCATTCAAAAGTTATGGCAGATAAAAGTATTCTAGGGGGCGCTGTTGAGCCGTTAGGCCACGCCCAATAATGCAAACCATGAAATATCAAATTTATCGCCAAGTCTGGCTTGCATGCAAAATTTGGTGACTTTTGGAGAACTATCAAATATGGACCAATCACATGAAGGGGGGGCGCGCCTTTTGGCGTCTAGCGTCGCCACGGTAACACTTTTGAAAGAGAAAAGTAATGCGTGGTGTCGCAGGATGTACACGCACATTTTGATGTATAACACACCTGGGTGCACGTTGCGGTTCGGGCTGAATTAACTGCCGAATGAATGGCATAAATTTCGCCAAAATGACACAATTTATTCAAAATGGCCGACATCCTGTTCGGTTTCGGCCATGGCTCCAAGAGACTTTTCTTTAAGTTGTGCCATGATACAGGTGTGTAGCGATTTTCGTGCATGTACGTCAAACCGTATTGTGGGGCTTGAGGCACAAAGTTTTCCGGGGGGCGCTGTTGAGCCATTTTGCCATGGCCATTAATGCAAACCATGAAATATCAAATTTATCGCCAGGCCTGGCTTGCATGCCAAATTTGGTGCCTTTTGGGGAACTATCAAATATGGACCAATCAGATGAAGGGGGGGTGCGCTTGTTGGCGTCAAGCGTCGCCACGGTAACACTTTTGAAAGAGAAAAGTAATGCGTGTAGTCGCAGGATGGAGACGCACATTTTGATGTATAACACATCTGGGTTCACGATACGGTTCGGGCTGAATTAATTCTCGAAGGAATGGCATATATTGCTCCAAAATTACGCGATTAATTCAGAATGTTCAAAATGGCCGACTTCCTGTTAGGTTTCGGCCATGGCGCCAAGAGACTTTTCTTTTAGTTGCGACATGATACAGGTGTGTACCGATTTTCGTTCATGTACGTCAAACCGTATTATGGGGCTTGAGGCACAAAGTTTTTTCTGTCGAACCAATCAGATGAAGGGTGGGTGCGCTTTTTGGCGTCTAGCGCCGCCACGGTAACGCTTTTGAAAGAGAAAAGTAATGCGTGTTGTCGCAGGATGGAGACGCACATTTTGATGTATAACACACTTGGGGGCACGTTACGGTTCGGGCTGAATTAACTTTCGAAGGAATGGCATAAATTTCGCCAAAATGACACGACTAATTCAAAATGGCCAACTTCCTGTTCGGTTTAGGGCATGACGCCAAGAGACTTTTCTTTCAGTTGTGCCATGATACAGGTGTGTACCGATTTTCGTGCATGTACGTCAAACCGTATCGTGGGGCTTGAGGCACAAAGTTTTCAAGGGGGCGCTGTTGAGCCATTTTGCCACGCCCATTAATGTAAACCATTAAATATCAAATTTTTCGCCAGGCCTGACTTGCATGCAAAATTTGGTGACTTTTTGGGCACGTTTAGGGGGGCAAAAAGGCCCTCCTTTCGTCAGAAGAACGAAAGAAAAAAAAAAAAATTCCTACAGATACAATAGGGCCTTCGCACTGAAGGTGCTCGGGCCCTAATAATAAAAATTCCTGCAAATACAATAGGGCCTTCGCACTGAAGGTGCTCGGGCCCTAATTATGTGTTTGTGCAAATCGTACCCATTTGCTCAAACTATTTCTTGGTAAACTCATTTGAATCTATCTGATCCTGACTGGCCCTGATCTGATTCTATTTTCCATGCAATTACTCCACGTGTCAAACTGTGTAAACTACAAAAACAGAAGACAAGAAGAAGATTTTAAAAATAAAAAAATAAATAAATAAGTAAATTAAAAAAAATAAAGCACATATTCAGTTCAGTTTAGTTTATTTAGTTTAGTTTATTGTTTTGCACAGTTTTTAAAAAAAAAAATATACAGGAAATATCAATGATAAACACTATAGGTGCAGGAAGAGGCAAAAAACCCAATGGGCTTATTTGAAGCCTCCACCGAAGATATTAAAATTTCATGTCAAGATTAACATACAAAAAACAGAAAGTAAAACTACACAAAAGTGATGGCAAACTAATAATGCAATATATAAATAATAAAGAATAAAGACAAAAAATAAGTGTGTGTGAGTGTGCATGGGATATTGTTTTTACAACTTATATTATATATATGTCACTATGAGTGAAACACAAAAAGAACAAAAAAACAAAAAGAACATGGATACATAAACAACAATACATTGGGAAAACAGTTACAAAACAGCAGCCAGGTGGTCCTTCAAACGTCTTTTGTAACATTTCAGAGAGGACGAGCTCTTTGCCAAGTGGGAAAAATCATTCCACAATTTAGTGCCCCTAAATCTAACCGAAAATTGACCTCTGCAAGTGAGTTCAATTCAATTCATGTTCAATTCAGTTCAATTCATGTATGTAGTGGCAATCAGAAACTTCCAGTTTATTTACGTATCTGGCTGAACAGCGTGTAGCCAGTTCCAGAAACTGCCTCTGACAAGAAGTGAACACAACATCTGTGTAAATGAAAATGCACCACAAGGAAATTACTGCAAGTGCCATTTTATGACTCAGACATTGAAATGGAAGAGCTTTGCCTGCATGGGTGACAGTCAGTGACTCAGACTGCTGTGCACGAACGCAGGTGGGGTTGGTATTTTCAGGCAGTGCCTATCTTGTGCCTGGAAAAGACAGGAGTCTCCACAAACCCAGTAATGTCATACTTCACCACCGCCATCCTACAAGCCAAGCCCCGCTGCAGGACAGACGAGCGTCAAGGTGTCTGCCCCAATTCTCCAAACTGGGATCATTCAGCAGAGGAGAACCCATTAAGCAAGTCTGGACTTTGGATGACTCCCCACCATCATAGGCCCCTCATCATAACCAACCCAATCCTCCCTTTACTTCTTCCACGCACGCTCTCACGCCCCTCTGGCTCGGCTGCCAGGAACTGAGGTGCTCATGCCTCCGCTGAAAAACCGCCTCCAAGGAAGCACTTCTCTCAAGTGCCAGCAAAAATAAGACATTCTGCTTTCTCTTGCTGACTCTCCCTCCCACCTCCTCATCCAACTTCCTGCCAAACGCTGCAGCCAACAGCTACACTCCGCTTTGGCCCCTTTTTCCCCCCTCAAGTTCTGAAAGAAGTTTGCGTTGCCCAAGACGATTTATATAGATACCGGCCCGCCAGACAGAGGTAATGTGTGCTCTGTTGAGATAGGTTGCCATGTGAATAATGGACCGGACTGCTTGTTGGATTTATTGTTATTAGGTTGGAAATTGAGAATTGCTGGGCCTGTGGAGTATCCGAACTTGTCCACATTTGAAAACGGATAAATCTGGCTCAGAATTACAATAAAAAACATGTTATAATCCACAGTGTAATTGTGAAGGCCTAACTGGCAGACGTACATGCTGTAAGCCCACGTGGACGGTAACTGGAACACTGAAATTGTCTACGCAAAATCCTTCCTCTAACTTTAACCCATATATTTTTACAACCCTTTTCCACACTGAATCCCTGAGCTATGCCTTTTCAAAATAACAACGAGACATTATAATTTTAGAGGATATTGCTTATAGTCTTTATGGGATTTTTTTTTTTATAATTTCAAGGATCTAAAAGAAGAAAAACCAGCATATAAATGTTATTAGGGCCCCAAGTATTTAATGTAAAGGAAAACAGAAGATGTCACACAACCCTGATGGTTCATTGCGTTTGCTTTTAAATTATCTTAAAAACTGGGGCTAACCTGTAATTAGTTCAGCATCATGTAATTTAATGTCTGCAGACTTTAAATGTTTTTGAGTTTCTAATAAAAGATTTAAAAGCTCTCACATATCAAACAGCTTCCGTACAGTCGAGGCAAATTATAAAGGGACGCGGCACCAGCTAACAGTCATGTAAGGTAATTTGACATCTGTCTTTATACTTGTGGCAGGTCACCCGTGCTTGGGCAGAGCAACGTGAAGGGATTCAAACACGAATGTTCACTGATGCAATGGACACATCTGTATTTTAGGTCCTGTGCAAACATGTGGACATTTGAGCACAAAGGGACGACTGACTGCATCCTCCCGAGTGGACAGCTGAGAAAACACTTGTCGTTACACACTCATCGACATTAAAACTCAAAAAATGAAACTCCATCGCTCGTATCCCATGGCACCAATCCTGTGTGTCCTGTGGCTGACATCACACCAGCTATATAGTATATAGTGTTTTAACTACTGCAACACTGAATATTTGTTTTCTTTTAAAATATCAGTTTCATTTGATTATTATTTGGAAGGCACTGTTTAGGTCTTGCAGTCACCTGTCCCTTCTCAACTCAACTCAATCTTTATTTATAGAGCACAGTTTAAATCAATAAAGGTTGACCAAAGTTCTGTACAGTTAAAAAAACAACTGAATAAAAGGCATATATTACAAAGATACAAAATACAAGAATACAGTGAAATTAAAAAAAGAGTAAAATATTAAAAAAATTAAAACAACTTTAAAATAATTATCATCAACCGTTTGGGCTTAATCTCTCTGAGCAGAGGGGTTGCCACAGCGGGTCATAGTCCGCACATCGTTCTGGCCCGATTTTTTTTTTTTAAAGCATCACCACAAACAAGTTGTTGACCATTTACTGAACAAATATATTTACAATAAATAAAATAATGAGTCTTTGCTGTCAAGTGGAAGCTGTCTCATCTGTATTCAGACTGGTTTGAGACAAATTCTCATCAACTCAAAGGGGTTAAAAACCGTTTTGTGAAGGTGATGTTCTCCAACAGAAATGGAAAAATGTAGGTCAGGAATGAATGAGTACACTGCTCAACTTACACTGGTAGACTCGTTTATTTACCAAGTTTGGGAATTACTTAGAAATGTCCTAGTCTTACAAAAGAAAACCACATTTTAAACCATCTGACAGGAGTGTGCACGAGTGGTAACGACTTGACCAATTCTTGACTATGGTGGTGGGCAGCCTGCACCAATTATGCCAGGGCTGATAATTTGTCCCTTGCTGATGAATGTGGAAGGAAGTAGAAGTTCCCGTAAAAAACCAACGCAGGCAAAGGAAAAAAAAAAAAGTTTAGAAAAACGACCACATAGATTTTAATCAGGACCTCCTCCCTCCGTGGCATGAACATATGTAATGTTTCAAGGGTTTGGAGGATGATGTGCTCTTTCCTCACACGATACACCTCCCAGCAGCATATTTTGATGCGCAACTCATCATGTTAAAAGTAATAAGAGGTTTATCTAAAGTTGAAACAGAACACTGTATGATGCACACAAAAATGTCAAATGCAATTCGATTTTTAATTGTCTAAAAGTTAGGGGATGGGGGCAATTAAGGACTACAACTGAGGTTAAAATGAATTCGTATTCAATCGATAATGAGTGGATTGTAATTTAGCTTCGGTACAAAAGCAGTATTCAAAGAAGTCTGGTTCTACAGTATAAGAACAGAGTGAGCAGAGCATCTTCAGTTAGTCAACAAAAGCATGAGAAAACTCATTTAAATGTTTAAAAAGAATTTTCCTCAAAGAAATACAGTATTGGAAGACATTTTCATGCTTGTTCCTCTACAGAGGATAATATCATTAAACAATTTAATCAATTATAGTGCTTCAAGGCAATACTAGTGAGGTCTCGTTCCACAGATGGTACTAGATTAAGGATCATATATGATCCTTAAATTAAAGATCATATTGTACCATCTGTGGAACGAGACCTCACTAGTATTGCCCTTGAAGCAACTGTGTGTGTTTGAATATATATGTGTACATATATATGTATGTGTGTGTGTGTGTGTGTGTGTGTGTGTGTGTGTGTGTGTGTGTGTGTGTGTGTGTGTGTGTGTGTGTGTGTGTGTGTGTGTGTGTGTGTGTGTGTACACACACATAGATGTACAGTATATACCCGTGTGTGAGTGTGTGTGCAAGACTAACTTTAACATTGTCCAGAGGAGACATCGGAGACATCTATGATGGATCATTAAAATGTGTATCATGGTCATATGAGCCAGTATTCCAGATCTTTTTTGAAGAAATGGATGCCAGGTGCTTTGAACCCAAGAGAAAAACAACGATCCAGACTGTTATCATCAACAAGGTTTAAATCCAGGTCTCATGATGTTATGGAGTTATGTCAGTGCCGTTGGTAATGCTATGATAGCAGCATTAATGCAGAATATTCTCCCTCTACCGCCACATCTTTTCCAGGGATCTAGATGCATTATTCAAGACTTTTGTACAGGGTTCACAATGGCAGATATAATATACCATAATGGCAATACGGCAGAGAAAGAAGAAAGTATAGGTAGGTATTAAAAGTAGGCATTAGAAAATAAATATCAGGAAGTCAAGAAACCAAGAAAAGAGAACAGAAGTACAAGGCAAACAAGCACCACCCTGAGAACATCTGATTTAATGGAATTGTTCTTGCTTTGCGGTGACTGGGAATGAGGCGGGTTTCATTTATCTGTTATTTTTTCACTGTATTAATGAGATGTGAGCAGACCATATCGGTCAGTATCCCAGCTCTAACATTTAAGAATGTTAGATTCAGGAATAATTAGGGAGTCTAATGTGGAATTCCACAAAGGCCAAAGACATCTGTCATTGGATGCAGAAAGATCTAAACACAACAGCCGCTTTATGCTAATTCGTGAATATTTTCTGCCAAACCAGTTGACAGAGGGGGCAGGGGTTTGCTGAACTGGACATGGAATTCACTCATTCGAAAGGAAAGAGTCTTAGTGGATATTTCACCTTGGCAGGATTACTCACTGGCATTACATGAGTAGTGAATCAGCAGTAGAAATATGCATGGTTTTTCAGAAGCCTGGCATCAAGGCCTAGTGAGCTTTTTCTGGCATTTTTCTGTGGACTGAAATTCCTACTCCCATGGATGACCCTTAAGCCACTACAAGCCCTTGCATTTCTTCAAATGGCCTACAATTAAAATATTCTGTGTCATTGTCTGACATCAGTGTTGTAAAGGGAAATTTTAGCCACAAGAAAGCAGAAACATATCTTGAGAATATCATGACTTAGTGTCACTGATGTGAGAAGATGTTAGATGTGTTGGGAGGGAAAAGATAAAGCTTTCCATTTGGCGTGTGTTGTTTTTTTGTTTTTTTTTTTGGCTCATTCTTTGTCTGTCTGCCCCAGACCTTTGTTTAATGGAGTGGTTCATGGCAAACAAAAAAGGAGTAAACTGAACATGCATGAGAGAAAGTAGTCTTCTCAAATGAATGCGATGGCTGAGGGGACAGAACGTGTACTAATCTGGGCAGGCAGCCAAGCCAAACACCCCCAAGGGGGCAAATGGGAAGCTGTACTTGGAAAATGGGGAGTTCAAATAAAGTATATTTGGGGGAGGTGGATGAGACATGGCGAGACAAAAGCCATTATAGTGCCGAAATGAAAATCTGCGAGGCCAGGAGGGAACCTGGGAGTTTTAGGAGGGCTTCCTGTGAGGAGGGGCTGCCCATGGACATGGAGCCACCTGTTTAATGATGCTTAACACCTAAATAAAAAGGGAGAAAAAAAAGTCCACACAAGGCTGGACTCAGCCTCATATGAAAACTTGCCTTATGCTGCACAGCGCATTGAAGTATCCTCACCGCTGCCTTTCTCCTTCTCACATATACACTAAACACACTTGACCTCCTGGGTACAGTTTTTTTTTTCTGTGCAAACGGTATGTTCTGCCAAGTCACACAGCTTGAGCAGCAGGGAGGTCCAGAAACCCACAGGGAGATGGTACGTGACAGAGAGCAGGCCATGTATGAAAGTGTGTGCATCAGAGTGAAGGAGCCAGTATGGATTTTTATATTAGGATTCTTGCAAAAGTATGTGAGCTTGCATTACATTATACACGTATATGATGGGTGGCAGTGTGTTTTGACAATTAGACATGGGTTTGTTTTCTTGTTTTTCTTCTTCAAGGAAAAAAAATAACAAAAAAGACAGTACACAAAGTACAAGAAGGCATAACATCTGACATCCATATGTTCATTTGTCCAAGCCATTTTAATCAAGTTGGTGGGTTTGTGGAGTCGCTGCCTGTAAAATAAAGAACAAGAGGCACACAGTCTTCACTGTGTGTGTGTGTGTGTGTGTGTGTGTGTGTGTGCGTGCGTGCGTGCGTGCGTGCGTGCGTGCGTGCGTGCGTGCGTGCGTGCGTGCGTGCGTGCGTGCGTGCGTGCGTGCGTGCGTGTGTGTGTGCAAGACTGTTTGAATGCACACGTGTATACAAACGTTGCCCGGCTCCATAACACAGTCGTGAGAACAGAAGTGAGGGCATATGATATTCTCTCTCCAAGCTCCAAACAAGATTTTCTCACCATATTGTGCAGGAAATTATTCATTTGGCCGCAGCCCAGTTAGGTTAACTCTGACAGAGAATAAGAACCAGCTCCTCACCCGCGAGGCTGCAGCTTTCAGACTATGTGCTGAGACAAAGTGGAAGATGGGAAGCAGCACATGAAGCCATTGACGTGAGAAAGGGGAGTGTGTTGAAGGCAGAGCTGGAGGAGGTGAATGATGGAATGAGGGAGGGTAGGAAAGAACCGGAGGGGCACCGAGGGGGGGGTCTTCGTGGCTTTGAGTCAATGGTACAACAGCTCCCAGACAAACTTGTCTTTCCCGGAACACCACAGGAAAACCCAGCACAGCCGAGAGTAATGCAATGTACTAATCTATGTGAGGTCATCTTGAACACATCTTTGTCGATTGTTTTAGGATTCAATCTAACCACCACCGCACTTGTTAGGAAAGTGATGCCAAGCAGTACGGAGTGAATCACAGAGCAGCCTGAAATTCTAAAATTGAAGAAGAAAATGGCTACATAGCACAGATATGTTGTAATGGTTACTATTCCCTGTTCTTTTTTAAACAAGTTTGTTAAAAGTGACCATTTCAGGATTCTGTGTGTGTGTGCGTGCGTGCGTGCGTGCGTGCGTGCGTGCGTGCGTGCGTGCGTGCGTGCGTGCGTGCGTGCGTGCGTGCGTGCGTGCGTGCGTGCGTGCGTGCGTGCGTGCGTGCGTGCGTGCGTGCGTGCGTGCGTGCGTGCGTGCGTGCGTGCGTGCGTGCGTGCGTGCGTGCGTGCGTGCGTGCGTGCGTGCGTGCGTGTGTGTGTGCACTCTCCTCAATAGTCACAACTACTTGTTTGCCCATCTTTTCTCACTCCTTTATTTCCCGCCTGTCATCACAAAAAGGTCCAGCACTGGTGTTTAGACTGGATGTATAATGCAAAATAGTAGACTACCAATAATGTATGTGCTACAAATTTTCTAGGGTTTTGGTGATGCTAATATTCTATACGTTGATGTTCTGATTACAATACATCTTCAATAGTTTGTGCAGCCCTATTTATTTTATATCCTCACAGAAGCATGCCACAAACATTTCATTACTTTCTGAAAAAAAATACAAACATTTTGAAAAAAAAATAAAGTAATGACATGTCACCTTTAGTATATGAAACATAAACAGAGGAAAATCGGAGTAGGTCATCTCTAAAGTCTAACGTTAAGAGTTTGGGTTGACTATCTCTGATCTCTTACAGCTGTGATCTCCAGCATTTGGAATGAGTAGAAACATCCTTGTGATATTTAACAGCTGTGATTTGTATCTAAGTCTCTGCCAGAATTTAATGGATAACTTACTAATAACTGTGCATAGTTTTCATTATTTTAAAAAATCCCTCCCTTCAATCATTTACTACTGTCCTATACAAGAGGCACTCAGCACTCAGCATATTAAGCAAGTGAGGTGTAGTTTAAGATAAAAACAAATGCTTGCTTATTCACATCATTTAGTTCAGCCACATCTATAATGCTGCATCTATAAAGTGTTCCATTTATTTCCACTGTTGATCTTTTTTATGCTTTGCTTTCGCTCAGAATTAGTGCTCCGGTTGAAAGGAAAGGACGATCTGAGTTACAGCAAGTGTAACACAATGTGATTTAAACCAAACAGAGAAGTGCTGAAGATAAACAACACAGTTTCCATCTACTGTTGAGAGGTTATGTGAAAGAGTGAGAGCAAATATGAAAGAAAGAAGACTCAAGGATGAGACAGAGAGGTCTGGATTATATGTTAAGCCTCATTACTCAACCTCCCACTCACTTTAATAAAGTGTGAGAAACAGAGTGAACATGTGAGTTTAAATGGCTCACAGAATATAACTGTGTGTGTGTGTGTGAGCATATGTATCTATAGCTCTGTGTGTGTGACCTCCTGCAATAAAACAGCAATTTATGAATTAAATAAGTGTCAGTGAGCTATTGGTCTTGGAACACAGCAACCACCCCAACCACACTACATTTTAGATTGGGACTTTCTGCCCTCAACATAATCTATCATCTTGTAAAACCATAACAGCATGTGTGTGAACACATGTGCGTGCTTCTAAGAATTTCCTTTGGGTTACTCACAGTCGTCAGACCAGTTGTAACATAGCTGGAAGCCCAGAAAACATGTTAAATGCTCAGATTGCAGACGCAATCTCTTCGAAGATTTTAACCAATGATTGTAATGACGTTGTTTTCTGTCACAACAAGGCAATAAAATGTGTTAGTCAGCTGCTGATCTACCGTTGTCCGTCTACACCAAAGTGATGTTGTGCAAGTGACTATGGTCATACTTTGTTTCTCATATATAACTGTTTGTTTTAAAATTATTTTATTATACATAATCCCAATCACCCGTCACCTCATTAAACAGGTTCTGTATGCAGAATACAGTACATGAAGCATGACCACATAAGTGCATAAAATATATATAAGCTTTGATCAGAGTCTCATTGTTTCTTACTCATCTCCTTTTGTTTTCAAGTCAAGTCAACGACACAGCTAATTATCCTTTCCTCAATTCCAATATTGTGGTGGAGACTGGTGTATTGATAATAAAGAATCCTAACCATTAATCTCCTATTTATTTTTCCCAAATTGATTTTTAGTAGATATTTGGGTGGATGGGCTGTGACCTAGGTTTTACATCTGCAGATGGTGATTTCCTTGTCAGTAACACTCAGCTTTAGATGCAGTTGCTCCTTCGAGAAAGAAGGTCTCTAACCATAAGAGTTTAACTCCCTGTTATTTGTATAATTTGCATATCCAATAGCTGAAACAAAAAGTGCATAAAATTGGTACTCTTGTAAGTCTGTAAAGTCTTATCCTGCATGGCAAGATAGTCTAATAGTACTGTATATAAAAAGCCCTTTTCAAAATTAGAACAGCTTATTATTCGTCATTGATAGAAGATAATAAAAATAACCCACGTTTTCTGTTCAGCACTGTAGCCAGGCTGACGAAGAGTCACAACTCTACTGAGCCGTGAATTCCTCTCAGTAGTGAAGACTTTATGGGCTTTTTTTAGCAGTAAAATCATCAGAATTAGAGAAAAAACTCAACAAGGCCCACCCGGTAGCGGCTGTGGGCATTTCTTCAGTTTTAGCGAATTCCTTAGGCTGTGACCTGACTAAACTGTTTTGCTCTCACGACCTCCCTGAGCCGACCTCAGTCGTCCATAGAGCTAATTCATCCACGTGGCTGTTAGACCCCATCCCAACTCAACTATGCAAACATGTTTCTCCCTTATTGTTACAAAAATACTGGACCAGATCAACTTATCCCTAAATGTAGGATATGTGCCACAGGTTTTTTAAGTTGCAAAGTGTAATTAAACCTTTATTTAAAAAACCCTCTCTTGACCCAGACAATTTCACTAATTATAGACCAATTTCCAACCTTTCATTTGTATATTTGTATGTAAGTTAGTTGCAAGCCAGTTATGTGACCACTTGTAGAGAAAATGATCTTTTTGAAGTTTTTCAGTCAGGGTTCAGAATCCATCATAGCGCAGAAACAGTACTAGTTCGAGTCATGAATGACCTTCTTATAGACTCAGATAATGGATTGGTGTCTATACTGGTTCTACTGGACCTCAGTGCTGCTTTTGACACTGTAGATCAGCATTTTACTGCACAGGTTAGAGGATGTTGTTGGGATAAATCATATCTATCTGACAGATTCCAGTTTGTACATGAGGTTTTTTCTGAACAGACGAGGTCTGCTATGGTGTTCCACAGGGTTCAGTGATAGAGCTAGTTCAGTTTATACATGCAGCCTTTGGGAAGTATAATCCAGAATCACGTCTTAAATTTTCATTTAATACCTGTATGTGTCTATGAAGCCAGATGAAACAGAACCATTAGCCAAACTTCAGGCACGTCTTAAGGACATCAAGGACTGGATGTCCACTCATTTTCTTGCTTCTAAATTCCGATAAAACAGAGGTTATAATTTTTGGTCCTGAACACCTTAGCAAGGGATAAAATGGTGTTGCGATGGCCTCCAGTACCACTTTGCGAAACCTTGGTTTTATTTTCTATCAGGATTTGTCGTTTTAAACCAGTGGTCCCCAACCTTTTCTGAACCGCGGACCGGTTTAATGTCTGACAATATTTTCACGGCCCAATCTAAAGGTGTAGTTGATAAAAACTAAATAAAATGACAAGATCAGCATTAAAAACTGTCGTATTTTCTCTACAGTAATCATAATAATGAATAATAATAAAACATAATTTTTGAAAAAATAAAATAAAATAATGGAAATTGTAAATTACCTTTAATATGAGATTTCTATAAATGTGTTTTTATGTTTTTATGTCTCATTAACGTTATTAAAAGCCAGGCTTTTATTTTATTCATTAAGGAGACCAATATTTAGTGCTTTTATTTTGAAGGCGTCTTGCCGAGACCTTGTAAACATCCGGCGCTTCGGACTTTAATGGTAAAATTTTAACGGCAGTAGAAAGTTTAGCCCCTTTCACACAGCCAGTTCGAGGCGGGAACGTTGCGCCTTTAAGCCGCCTCGCTGTTCTGTGTGAAAGTCACGGAGGCGGAATGGGGGGGCCAAGTGGCCCCACCAATAAGCCGGCAGCGGAGGTAGTCACAGAGCCGTCACAGAGACGAAACGGGGTCTGTGTGAATGACACAGCCGGCATGCCGCTGACATGACGGTCGGACTGACGCTGTCGTCACGCCTCTGATTGCGGAACGCCGGCATGCTGTGTGAATTTACAGACGGGAGCGGCGTTATGCCGGCGTTGTATGGTTCTGTGTGAACCAACAAAGGCGGCGTATTGGCAGGACTTCTTTACACCAATATTGCGGAATCTCTGTGTGAAAGGGGCTTCTGTCTGAAAGACTAAACTAGTGTCGGGAAAGCTAAAGTGGTGGCCAACTGACACAAAAAGCACCTTCTGATAAGGATTGGTTTTCTTTGCAAATGTTATGCCGTATTTATGTACATATTGAGTTTGGTTGTCATGGTTACTCATGTATTGTGGTTAGCGGTAGGCCTGATTTATGGTTCCGCGTTAAAAGACCGCGTAGCCTAAGGCGTAGGTTGCGCGCCGACGCACACCCTACGCCGTAGGCTCTGCGTAGGTGTAACGCGGAACCATAAATCAGCCTGTAGCTGTTATTACCGAGCGAGCAGCAGCTGCGTCGGTCTGTATTTAAGTTAAATTAAACTTATATGAATGTAGAAAGACTAACTCTATTTTATTGTATTCCTTTATAGCTCTTACAGTGTGTTTGCAGTGTATTTATTGTACATCCAAGGAATAAAATGTTGTGAAACATCAGTTTGAGAGTCAACCATCATCAGGGGATGCTACAGAAATTATTTTTTCTCTCTGTGCGTCCCGATACCAGATGACGCACGGCCCGGTACCGGGCCGGGGCCCGGGGGTTGGGGATCCCTGGTTTAAACAGCATGTTAATCAGGTTTATACAACAGCATTTTTCCATCTTCTTAATATCACAACGATTAGGAACATCCTCTTCAAAAGTGATGCTGAGTAATGAACTCATGCGTTTGTATCTTATAGACTAGATTACTGTAATGCATTATTAGCAGGATGTCCAAGTTGTTCTCCGAATAACCTCCAGCTGATCCAAAGTGCAGCAGTGTGAGTGCTGACAGGAATCAACAAAAGAGATCACGTCTCTCTAGTGTTAGTGTTAGTTCCTTATGTTTCTAATATACTGTAGTTCTCCGTTCTCAGAGTGCAGTTCCTAGAGTATCCAAATGTAGATTTAGAGCACGGGCGTTGTGCTATCAGGCACCATTAATATGTGACCAGGAGGCTGACACCACCTCCACCTTTAAAACCAAACTTAAAACGTTTCCCTTTAGTAAAGCCTACAGTTAGTGTAAACTCTAGTGTGTTAGGGCCAGTAGTCATAGCTGCAGCTGCAGGACAAGACCAGAGCAGCTTCATCGTAGATATCCTGCTATAGACCTGCGCTGCAGGGGGACACCAACATGATCCACTGTCTGTGCCCATCACCCCTTCTTCTCTCCTCTTCTTCTATTTCCTTTTTTCAGATCAACCCTCAGTTATTAATCAGAAGTATCTCATCACCATAATTGTTCTCCATTGTTCTTGTAGTTTGTTGTGCTGGTCTGCCCCCTCTTTTTCTCTTCTGTGCATGTTTCCAAGCCAGAGCTTCCAGAGCTGCATGCTGCCCTGCAGTCCCACCCTCTGACCTTCCCAATTCTTGCTTCCAACTGTCTGTATAGATGTGTCTGTTGGATATCTACTGACAAACTAACCTATAGTCCCAACCTCTGACCACCTCAGCGTCTGCTGTTTACACCTATTTATTTAGTCATCCCTGTAGTGCACCAACTAACCATGTATCAGTAATATGTACATACTCTTAGTTCTCCTGCTCACGGATAGTTAACACTATTATATCTTGTCTTGAGTACCCTTGACGGTGTGTCTGTGTTTCTCCTTTCTCTGTCCTTCATCCTCTCTTTCTCATCTTTCTTTTCCTGCTCTGTCCAGCTGGCCTTCAGCAGTAGGCCCCCCCGTATGATCATTTAATGAAGACATTACTCAAATAATTCTATGATAGTATGTAAATGTTTATTTCACAAAAAAACTCTGCTATTAATACTACAAAATATATTACACAACACACTCTTTTAATAAAATAAGCGGAAAAATTCAGTCAAATTACTGTCTTATAATGAGGCTTTTACCGATTAATAATGCCTCTAGTTTGATGTTTTCCAGTGAAATTTAATGGGATTAGATGTAAAATAAGCAATGGCTGTACGTGAATTGTACAGGAGAAAATAGCTTTAATGAAGGTATAGTCATGCTAATTTGGCTGAAAATGGATGTTGAATTGACCAGTTTTGTACGTAAATTGTATGATGTTTTTTGTAAAGGATTACAGTTTGAAATTGTAAAATTTACAGGTTGTTCTGTAATGTGTTTTACAATCCGCTGTATCTTTTACAGTATTATTCTGGCAACCACAGCTGCCAGTTTTTTTTCCGTAAAAACAACGTTTTTTTTCTTACAGTGTATTAATTGCTTGGGGGTCATGTTCTGTGTTTCTGGAAAGATCCTAAAGACAACTTGTAGTGTTATACATGCTATATAAATACAATTGATCAAATTTAATTGAAAAATGGGTGGATGGATGGATGGATGGATGGATGGATGGATGGATGGATGGATGGATGGATGGATGGATGGATGGATGGATGGATGGATGGATGGATGGATGGATGGATGGATGGATGGATGGATGGATGGATGGATGGATGGATGGATGGATGGATGGATGGATGGATGGATGGGGTAGACAGGTGGGCGGGTAGATTGATGGGTGGGTTGTTGGATGTTAGACAGACAAAAAGAGAGACAGTCAGATAGGTTATATTTACTAAAAGTGCTTCATGAACCTTTTATTGGAAAAGTAAATGATGTATAAATGCATTTAATTTTTCAATTTTATATTTCATAGTCACTGATTTGTTAATAAATCCCACAGGATTTCCATCACAGACAGTTAATCTTTGAACTCTACAACTCCCAGGTCAGCATGACTCACATTAAACACAGAAAACAATTAATCTGTTCATTTGAAAGTATCCAGAGTCCGTTAAATTAAGAAGTGATCCCACTAAATGCCCATTATTATTACATCTCACAGAACACAGCACAGAAAATGAGAGGAAATGCAGACAAGCAAGTCGAGTTTCATAGCTGCCGTTATGTTCAAAACTTCCACACGAGTTTCCTCTGCTCTTCTGTTTATTTGCATCATGTTGTTTGCTAGAACTAATACTCCAATCAGTCCCATTTGCGGTAGCCTATCTGGACATTTCCCATGCATACAATTAAGGTCCAAATTGAGGTGATGACAGAGAAGGCACAGTGTGTAAGAAAATGTCATCCCAAATATCTAATGGAATCATTTTTAATCACTGAAAGAAAGGTTCCCCAAACAAACCTTCTTCCCAGCACGCAGAACCACTGAAACCACATCCTGGTGTTTTTCAACGAAATGCTGTCCTGGTGACAGCTCTTGAGATTTTTCATGGCATGACACACTACTGTGATACATTGTGTAATTCCTAAACCCAGCAGTATCATCTGTCAGTGAAAGCAGCAGGACAAAGTAGGAAGAGAGGTGAAGTAAAGTGAAGTGAGGAAAAAAGAAAAGGAGGCATAGCTTTGTAAGCCTAATGATTAGCATCTTTGCATCTTGGAGTTTATGTAATATGAATGGTGTAATCTGGAAAACAGCAGAGCAAAGGAGGTCAACAATGTGTCTCCTTGCAGAGGAGGGAGCGTGAAGCCCCCTCAGAGGGAATCCAGACTGCACAGCCAGATGCAGACACAAGTATAAATTCACGAGGGTAAAATTCTTAACAGGCACTGCGTTGTGATTCATCACAATTAAAGACACGTAAACCTATATCCTGTATAACCCTAACACCAAATCTATCAGACAGCTCACTGTTGTCTCTGCCCTCCCACACTTTAAATCTCTAAGCTCAATATAGGAACACACACCTTCAGTAAATCATCAAATACACACAATGTCTGCATTATGATTCGTTTCTTTTCTGCTCCCACTCAGTGATTTAAAGCGATTGCTTAGACAGAGCCACCTCTCTGTGCGGGGCTTCACCCACACACATATTCACAGCCAGTAAATCTGTCAAACACATTTATCATAGGAACCCCAATATTGTGTTTGGGATATCTGAAACACTGGGAATTATACTTTACAAGATACAATACAAGATAATAGAAGAATGTCTGGATTTGTGACATGTCCAATAGGCTACATATGAGATACATGTTGTCAATTTTCTCCAGAAAAAACATTTGTTAGCTGCATCAGAGGGATATACATCACCTTTATTGGTTATGCGTTATATACAGAGGTGGGTAGAGGAGCCAAAAATTGTACTCAAGTAAAAGTACTGTTACTTCAGAATAATATGACTCAAGTAGAAGTAAAAAGTAGTCATCCAAATAATTACCTGAGTAAAAGTAAAAAACTACTCAAGTACTGAGTAACGTCTGATTTATTTTTTTAACACAACCATTCAAACAGACAAAAGTACAAAATAATCATCTTCAGGCAAATTAAATCAATAAAATAATAACATAAATTAAAATTAATAAAAAATAAAAAAATGCTTAAATTAAAATAATCTTAAAGTAAATTCAAGTACTTTAATAAATAATAAAATAAATAAAATAAAAAAATAAATTAAGCACAAGTAGCACACAATTTCAAGCCTTTGCACTTTTCTTTTTTAACCAGGCAGAACTAGAACAAGCCCATGAACTCATAGAAACTCTGTGTGTTTGAGTCTGTGTAAATGTGACAACATGCAAAAAAAAACATTTTTCCCAAAGAATCACTCATTGATGTCATGAGATTGACGCGTACATTGAGGGGATAAAAGAAAAGTAACGAGCTCAACGTAGCCTAATGTAGCGGAGTAAGAGTACAGTTTCTTCTTCACAAATCTACTTAAGTAAAAGTAAAAAGTATAGTGATTCAAAACTACTCCTAAAAGTACAAAATTTCCCAAAACGTACTCAAGTAAATGTAACGGAGTAAATGTAACTCGTTACTACCCACCTCTGGTTATATACTTAATCACTAAATTGATAGGATACATATGAAAATGTTAATTTATTTCTTCCCCCGCAAGCATTTATGATATATTTAGATTGTATGGAAGTGTGCGTGCAATCAGACGTTAAAACTGAAAGGGTGAAGGCAAAGGCCACATCAAAAAGGTGAAACTGTTTCCCGTGAACCCACCAGGGATGTGCTCCACTGTCATCACAGGTCACACGAGACGCGACCTGAGACTTTAATAATCAGCAGCAGATGAGCTGGACCAGGAAGACGCTGCAGGAGCACAGGAAACAGCTTGGGGATGAAATATGCTCAGATGAATCTTTCTTTTTGACAAGAAGGGCTCTCTAGTTTATTTTGGAGGCCTTGGCGACACCCCTGCTGTGTGGCTGTTTGTGTTTTTTTCTTTTTCTTTGTTTTCTTCCACAACAGCAGTAGGTCTCAGGTTAACAGAGACAGATGAAACATGAAAAAAGACACATTCCACAGGAAGTGCTGCTTCTTTTATGCCCAAGCATTGTGACAGCCTCTGTGGGTTTAATTGTCAGCCGTGGTTCAAATTATTTGCAGATGTTTTGGAAAGTTGATGAGACTTGAAGAAAAGGAAGTCTTTCTGGGACAATGTATGGAGAGAGGAAACAAAATTGTATAAAACTAAAAGGTTTTTTAAACTACCGTAGTTGCTAATATTGATAGAGATGCGCTAGAGAAAGATCAAATCTGGCGTCTTAAACAAAAATTCCTGCAAGCATGTCAGAGACTACCAGCAGGAAGGTGCAATAAACAGTTTTGTTAAATGGACATTAAAGTGGACATCAACTGCTAAATCTTGAGTTTTCATTTACAGTAGCTTAGACTAATGTTGTCTACTTTTATCAAATAACACGTATTTCTGAAGATATGTATTCTGAAGATATTAACATTTCTGACTGGTTAAATATTTTGTAAAATGTTGACCACCGTGAAAGATTGTAATGAAACAAGCAACAAAAAAATCAATCATCTATATGATATTATCGAGTTGCAAGCTTCTAAGCAATACTCGTCAATAGCCTTTCTCCCTTTGACTCGATCTGCTGTGATTCACAATTTCCTGACAACTATAACATGTTTTTAACATTGTAAGAGTAGACCATTTCACATTCAAAGAATTCACGTTTCACATCGCACAAGGATGGTACAATATATGATCAAACCTTAGAAACATTGCAAGATGAACCACTTTGGAAAGGATTCCTTTCTCATAATTTATTGCAGACATGAGTACAAGACATTTCTGAATGAGCTCTGGTTTTCTTGTATTCATGCGTGCCTACTATCTTAATATTAAGCAGTGAGCAGGCTTTAAATGATCCTTCCCACTGAGCATGACATGCAAGGCCTACACTGAAAAAACATCATTTTTAAGAAAGTAAAAAAAAGAGCCTTTGTTTTTAGAAAAATAAAGACTATTTTATTTTCGTAATTGTAAGCATTCCAGCCAATAATATTTTTCTTACCCCAATGGCAAAGATACCTTTTCTTAAAATAAGATAATTTTGACTAGAGTTATAGACATATTTCGATAGGGACTGTTTTTGCAGTGTAAAAGTGAATGTTCATCGGCCTCTTTTGGCATCCATCAGACATTGCATTCATATTACTGATTTTATCAGACTCCCTGCCATTGTTGTGTTTTCCTTTGGTCTATGTCTTTCATTTCCCTCTCAGTCAAAAGACTTAGCCAGAATGATTATTACCGTTCAGAGGAGGAAATTAATAAAGCTCTGGGAACGAGAGAGTTCCAGTGTATGATTAATGTATTACAAGCATGCACACATATGTCCTTTTTAGTTTCATATACAGCATATTTTTAGACAGATTTGTTTTTATTCTTCTCAGAATATGCAAAAAGTGGATAGAATAACTCACTATGATGGAAACTTGTGTGCTACGAATCCTGCTAAACAGCAGTGGCGTCAATTCAGTCGAAGCTAAGGTATGGCAAGGTTACGAGTCACAGAACTTAACTAGAGTATCAATCAACACGTCCAGCAAATACTCATCACAGAAGTCTATGGAGCTGATCTGTGTGGTCAAGAAAATTGGAACTTTTTCAAATGCAGTCTCGCTCACTGCAAAAACTCAAAATCTTACCAGGAATATTTGTCTTATTACTAGTTAAAATATCTCATTTTTAGTCAAAAAATCTCATTACACTTAAAACAAGAGTCATCACCAGAAAAATAACTTGTTATTTGAACATTTTCACCTGTTTCAAGTAAATTTTCACTTGAAATAAGTAGAAAAATCTGCCAGTGGGACAAGATTTATCTTCTCATTACAAGCAAAAAAATCTTGTTCCACTGGCAAATTTTTCTACTTATTTTAAGTGAAAGTCTACTTGAAACAGGTGAAAATGGTTGTTTTTGAGTTTTGTCTTAAATGTAATGAGATTTTTAACTAAAAATTAGACATTTTCTAAGACAAATATTCTTGTTAAGATTTTGAGTTTTTGCAGTGTAATAACTAGTGAAATCGATCATGTTGTTCTGATTTGCATTTGTAGTTATTTTATGTATTAAATTACATTTACATTTACATTTTCCCTTGAAGCCAAGGTGTGGCGGCTGCCATACCTTGCCATACCCAATTGACGCCCCTGTTCCAGTGTATGATTAATGTATTACAAGCATGCACACATATGTCCTTTTTAGTTTCATATACAGCATATTTTTAGACAGATTTGTTTTTATTCTTCTCAAAATATGCAAAAAAATGGATAGAATAACCCACTATGATGGATTTAAATAAACTTGTGTGCTGCGAATCCTGCTAAACAGTGAGTGAAACTATTGGCCAGCACTCTTCCCCGGCGACAGAATAATGACATTACACAGAATGCATTTGTACTGAGGAAGTACAGGCACGCTGGCCAACGTTTTCCATGTCAACAGATTCGTGGTGGTGTTGAGCAAGACTGTTGTGCACATGGTTGTGCAGCGCAGACGGACAGATGCGGAGCCGCGCCGGGATTGGTCCGTCCCGGTGGGAGTTTCCGCATTCCGCGGCGAGCTGATGAGCAGGAGCGCAAGTGTCAGTATCAGTGAGAAGACACCTCTGCAGTCATTCCCAGGGGAATACCGGACCAAAACCACGTAGCCGGGATGCCTTACGTGCTTATCAGTACGCAGATCCGACTGGTGTGTATCCTCCAACTGTAGATGTGCGTATGCTGAAGCCTGAATTATGGTTCTGCGTTAAAACGACGCAGAGCTACGCCGTACCCTACGGCGTAGGGTACGCGCCGCGGACCCTTAGGTTCTGCGTTGGTGTAACGCGGACCATAAATCAGCCTTGAGTCGCAGATCCGTGAAGGTATTGATTTATCTGGCCGTGCAACTTGGAGCGCATTTGTTATAAATCAGTCAGTGTTGTCACTTAACCATAACAGTTATGTGGTGGCCTTTAATATTTTGCATGTTTGGGCAAAAAAACTTACATGGCTACACATTTTTTTTCTTTTCTTCCAAACACATATTTATTTTTCTGGCCACTGTTTCACTAATTAAAAGCACATGTTTCCCTGGTCCTCGGCCTCTCTTCAAGCTGCTCGCTCCCTGTGCTGTCTGCACGTCTCCAGCAGCCTAATGCTATACCCTCAGAGAATTGGATCGTCTATTTTTAGTCCGAGAAGATAAGAGATTATGATCTGCACCTGTCAAGAGGACTTTGTTGCAGTGCATGCACAACAGGTTGTCTTTGCAAATCTAAAGCAAACTTACCGACTGCACAGTTAATGCACTTGGTTGTTGTCTTTCAGGAGAGTGGTCCAACAAATGTGGGAGATGAGTTTTCTGATCCAGCTGTCATGAATTACTTGGGAGCAAAGAAAACAACTGTGCTGGGAAACAATTTGTAAGTACTAATAATTGGAGCATCTTAAAGCAAATGTGGCTGATTTTAGTAGGGGAATCTGGACAAAGCTTGAGGATCAACAGCAAATATCCCAATTTATACAGCTTTATACAACTATTTCCATCACCAACCCACAAACTTGTTAAACTAAAAGGTTATGGCACCTTTCTGTTGTGGAACCCAACACACAAGCAGGCTATACCTTGTTGACTCAACCATACTGTTAAAAGTGCCTCTTTTTTATTTTCATTTTGGCAGTTCCCATGCACACGCTGCAGATGGGATCAAGTTCCCATGTGGGGGGAAAGAACTCCATTGTAGTGGAGGAAAGCTTCTGCTCCGCAGATTTATAATAAACCGTTCAAGGTGATGGAATACAGATCAGGAAAGTGTTGTCATTGGCGATGTGGTTCAAATGCTGCTCGGAAATAGACTAAGGTGTGGAAGGAAGTGAGCAAGCGCCAGAACGATTAACAGCTTTATTCTTTCCTAGGAAAGTTTACTGAAACACTGATAAATCCCACATCTGTGGAAAGCAGAAACACTTTGTTTATGCTTATTTTAGTGCCGAATACCACGTGACGGAGCCACCTCGCCTCGTGCTGGACAAACTGGAGAAGATCGGCTTCCGCGTGGTGTCGATGACGGGCGTGGGACAGACGCTGGTGTGGTGTCTCCATAAGGAGCCGGAGTGACTGATCATGAAGCAGCTGGATCAAAATACCTCTCAAGGCCTCTGAACAGATGAATGAATTGTGCCATAAAGCTTTGTAATCAGTTTTACAGACCTCTTTTAGCCACAACAAATTTACAACCATAGAAACAGGCCTGTGAAAAGTTAAAGTTAGCTTTCCCTTTTGAGATAATTCCTTCCATGTTTCAGATTACCTTCAATAGGTGACAGGATTTTAGGGGAATTACAAAACCCCACTCTATAGATTTGAGAAGACCCATTTCCAGTATTGTTGTTTTTCATTACCCATGCGTAGGGCGTGGAGCGGTTTTATTGTTTATATGACATCATAGCCTAAACCAGTTCTCCTTCTCAACAAAGTAAAAACTCTTAAATACATTTGTTCTTACGGCTCTCTGTGAAGATGCTTTGTATCATAATTATGATTAAATTGTGTAAATATGTGGAATATTTGTTTCATTACCAATAAAAAAAAACGAATCTTATAAAACATTAAGCCTACGCTCTTATTAAAACGTAGTAAATGTTATTGTGGGCCTTTGCTGCTCTATGACACCGAACGATGCGTGCAGCACCGTTGCAAGGTGTCACAGGCAAACAGTAGGCAACAAAAAATATCATCCCAGGCACACAGAGCGCTGCCTTTTAAAGGCCAGAGAAGCTGGGTGGTTATCTTAGAGCCACAGGTCGGCCGGTGCGTGCCTGGGGGCAACCTGGACCACTAATTCACAACCCATAAGCATTACCAGCCAGCTCACACCCAAACTCTTACCAGACCTGTGGCAGCAATTTTTATTTTTTTTTAATTTAGCATCCACCTCCATATTTTAAAGATCAAATGGAGTAAGTGCTTCCCAGTTCTGTGACCACAGACGTTCTTTTTTCTGCTTGCATGAATGTTTTTAATTCAGAAAAATGTGAGAATAGGACGATTCCAGAGTTCCTCTGTGACTGATGCGACACCAGCCTCATCCTGCCATGCGGGTCTGTTTGCAGCACAGCCCACCGTGGGCTCAGGCCAGGGTTGGTGGTGAATGTGTTTCCTGTAATTGTATTTCCCCTGTTGTCATTTGGACAGAATTTGTGTGTTTCTGGACTATTTTCTCTCTTTCTTTCTTTCATTGTTGGGATATTGGAAAAGGATATGCATAAACAAAACCATCTGATGAGGGGATTTTGCAGGAGGAGAGGAGCAGATGTCTCCCACCACACCGCTCCACTCTGTTCTGCTCCACAGCTGGACATTGTGTAACACAGCCATGGAGAGCCAGCGCAGGAGTGGCAAGAGGATGGGTTGGATGTTGCAAAGCTACCATGTGGCTCCTAAATAATACAATGACAGGAAAAAGCACAGCCACTCAGGCCTGTAAATGCAGAGACCATTACAACATGGAGATGAGAAAAACAGTTTGTTTGGAGGGATAGATGTTCCACAGGGAGAAGACCTCATTATGAAACTCACGGTGGCCAAAACAGCCTGGCCCCATGAGATCTGACCTAATGTGGTTATTTGTTTACTCTGAAACAGCAAACTACTCTATGATAATACCAGGAGCTAACCAAGTCCAGAAGCAATTAATAAAAAGTAGAGTGCAAAATGTTATTAAAACATTAAAGACATGCCAATATAAAGAATATCTAAACAACAAAAATTGCTTACGACAAGAAGGACAAATATCCAATGAGAAATTAATTCTAAATCAGTGCAACAATTCGGAACTGCTCATATCAACTACTGCAATTTACTAAACTGAATTAAATTGCTGGGTATCAATTAACATGCATCTGGACCCACTACTCACCCGAATAACCATAAAATCCTGTAAGACAACCATATCAAACATTAACAATAACAAATCCCACACATACCAAACCAGCAAGCCAATACAGGGTCGTATAAGCAAGTATGAAAAGAGGCCTTTCAAACTCACATCTTAGCAGAGGAATTGTTGGCCTTCTTCTTCACATTGCTCCAGTTCATTGGGGCTTTTAGCTATTCATTCTTGCATATCTTTCCTACGGTCCCATCTCAGCATGCCAGCAGGGCTGAGGTCTGGTCCTTGACTACGCCACTGCAGTATCATGATTAGTTTCTTTTTCATCCATTCTGTTACAGATTTAGTGGTGTTGTTTCTTTTTTCTGCTTGGCCCAATCGCAGCCAAGCGTTAGATATTGGCAGATGGGCTAATGTTTGACCCTACCATGTTTTAGTATGTAGAAGACATCATGGACTGCAAAATAAGCCAAAATCAACACCCATCCACCACCATGTCTGTCGCTTGGCAAGTGGCGTTTGTTTTTGATAGGTTCGGTTTGGCTTTGAGTAGATGTGATGCTTTGTGTTATGGCCAACTTTCTGTGCTCTGGTCTCGTCCGTCCATCGTTCCTTACGTTTTGTGGTTTCGTGCTAATACAACTTTGTAAACCAAAGCTGTTCTGGCTTACTCTTTTTGAAGGGGAAAAATGCTTTATCCTGGCAATGCTTTGAATCAAACCATGCAGTCTTTTTCTAGTTGTAATGAACTTTAACTTTATGCATGCTTACAGAGGCTTGCAGTCTAAGAAACATCACCTTTTTTTTTTTTTTTTTTACAATTTCTCTCAATAATGCTGTCTGACCTTTGGTTGAACTTGCCGGATCATACACTTCTGGGAAGAATAGAAATTCTCTTAAATGACTTAAAATAATTTGGAAAATGCCTTCAATAATTCCTTCTCTAAGATCGTTATTTGTGTCTTTCCCTCTTGAAATTATGTGAACACGAACCTGCTCCAGCCCAGCATACTGGCGAAACTTCAGCTTTTGGAGAGTAAATCATGATGATCATGAATCCGTTTGCCGCTTCAACTCTTAATTCCTGTGGAAGTAGGAAGAGTATACTTCTTTCTTTCACATACCGATCCGCATTTCAGCTTTGTTTTGTCAAATAAACAATGACAGTGTGTAATATTTCATGTTTAATCGTTCATCTGAGTTTGTATTCGTTTCAGGTATGGTAATGGCTTTACGGTTTTGTTTTTAAAAACGAAACTTTAGGATTTAAAATGTTGCAATTTCTTTTTCATACGCGTACAAATACAGCAGAATCTTCATGACATCTGTTATATAAGATTTCTATCGAAGCAGCCTGAAATAATGAAGAATAATTTGCTTAGGTCGTTTTTACATGACAGCATATTTCAGCACATGTTCTTTCGGTCTGTGGCCGATGACAAGATCCAACATTTACTGAGGGGGAGAGAAAGTGCATGAAAACAGAAACTGTCCCTGCTTTCTTGCAATCACTAAAAACCAATACATCAATAACATGATGTGTCCATGTGGTACCTGGTCAAGATGCAGTCCCATCAGAAAATAAAGATTTGAAATAAATGCCTTTTACTTGCAGCTCAAAGAAGCAGTTCTTCGTTTCAAAGCCAAATCGAGTTGTATATGGGTTACATAACATGCCAGATCATTTCTCCCTGCTAGCTGCTGACAGTCCAACAATAATAAACAGACCTCTACATTGACTGTGAACTAATCTATTCTGAAACTGCAAGGAGGCATCTTTGTTTGATTATTGATCAAACAAAAATGTTCTAATTACAGAGCATTTTCTGCAGGAGTCCTGTTTCTAATTGAGATGCGTTATCCTCCTATCAAATGCTCTTGAAGAAACGTAACAGACATGTTACTCAAAATGTTTTAATATAATGTTTTAATATAAATTACATAACATACATTTCCTGTTGATAATTCTCAAGTATTATACAGAACAATATTTTGATATTAAATTCGCCATAACAATCTTCTATCATGAGACTTTGGTGATATTTCTGATTCTTTTTCTGGCTTATGAATTTGAAATGAAACCATCTTTTTTGTCCTTCTGCCAGCTTTGTTTTGACTGCTTTAATTTCTTTTTATACGTTCTCTCACCCCGCAGATTTATGTTGGAATCCCTTTTTTGTGGTCTTGGCTTTGAGGTCAGGGCACATGATCTGCATTAGTTTGAGGAGCATTACAAAATAAAGAGGTTACAAGCTAATTATCATGCAGTATATCTGACACAGAAAAAAGCTCAAAGCTCAATTTACTGTTAAAATAGATACACTACATGTAGAACCCAGAAAGCAATCATTTAAATCACCAAATCCTTATCCATGACCCCCAGATATCGTTCATTTTTCTTACTTTACACAATTCCATGCTTTTCTTCCATTCCACACTTACGAGTGGCAATGTGGACAATTAAAACATGTTAATGCAGCAGGGCTTCAAGCAGGTCACCTTTCAGTTTGACAGCAACCAACTGCCCACTGCTCCATGCCCACGCCTCCACTCAGCGCCTGATTACTGGTTTAACATGAGGCAGGAATTACCTCCACTAAGTCACATTACAGTGGTTTGGACTGCAACTTGCACTCTCTGAACAAGTATGCATGCAACAAAAGGAGTATTTTTTATTTTCCTTTTACGAGGCATAACAAGGTTACGTCCCACCACATCTATGCAGATGAGAGTTGACTGAAGAAAATGACATTGTTGTATTGTTGATTGTACATTGCGCTGTGTGGCAAGGGCTTTGTAAAACATGGCGGAAAGTAAAAACATACTGGTCCTAGTAATTATGGGCATATTGTGTCTTAAATTCAAATTACAATTGAGGATTTGAAATAGAAACTTTGACTAAATAAAATCTCCTTGCTTACAGCCGCCGCGTGCGTGAAAAATCCAGATCCTTACCTGTCAAACCCTGCAGCATAATGCTTAATTCTGCAGAAGGCCTCACTTCTTATCTCGTACATGCCTGCTCACCCTACATTTCCAGTCAAAAAAGAAAAGGAAAACGACCAAGCAATTAATTAAAACACTTTTTTTTTTATTCAAAGAGGTTTATTTTCCCACACAACATATTACGTAAAAAAAAAAATAACACAAGTAATACCAGTCTTTATGAAACTAAAGCCAGTAGTGGATAGTTGTATCCCTCTCTCTCGGCAGGACCGCTGCTGCTACGCGTCCTCCTCGTCTTCTCTTTGCATCTGTTCTATGAGTTTCTGGCGCTCGGCGGCCTGCCTCATCCTCATCATCACTACGCTCTCATAGTCACGCTCAGTTGACAGGGAGCCCTACAGGAGAGACAGAAACGTAATATCAGACAAAGCAGTTGAGGGAAAAAATGAAAAGCAAAGTATAGAAAAACCCAATTAGAGGAGCAAAAAGATGAAGAAAACATTTTATTTTGAAACAGCCGTGGTTACCAGTGATGTAACTTTTACTGTGTGTTATCGTTTGCACTATATGACCAATCTTTTCAGAAAAATCAACTCATTGATGAGTTGTGGTGTTATCTCACTATGAACAAAAATGAATTTATATACAAGCCATCACATTTCATCACCTCGTGGTAAAGATCACACACTTGCACGTGGAAATATTATTCCTTATTAGCAGAAGTTACGGCTTCAAAACACGCCACGAGAGCTGCTCAGGGGTATCAATGACCATAATGACAGAGCACAAGGCCTTGATCCAGTCTCCTGTATCCCCTGACCCCGTTATTAGGAGCTTCTGCAGGATGTAAAACAAGCCCGGTCCACGGAGGCGCCACTCTACAACCACCACAGCAACATCCCAGCCACTGCAGTGCTTTACAAACAGCTATTTATAAATGTGGTGGATTCGTAAAATCAATGGAGGCATAGATATCCCAACTTATAATTTTGACCCCCTGGTTCCAACAGTTCCAAAAATTATTATATTTCAAATGTTCCATGTTTTACTCTGACTTGTATGGTAAATACCATTTTATTTTTTTTTAGGATGTGTTCACTCTTTAACTAAAACAACCTCTGGTTTGTTGCTCGATCCATGTAGATCATTTGAATTAGTGTGAAACACTGATATCCTAATCTTGGTGAACATCAAACAAGTTGATTGATGCTGTTATATTTAAATTTAAGTTGTAGTGCAACTGAATTCGTTCACAGACATGCAAAAGTACAGCATATTAGATTTGATTAGATCTTTACCGTCATTTGTTATATAACAAAAAAATTAAAACTGCCATCAGTCAGTGCTAGAAAATAAATAGATAATTACTATGGTGTATAAAACATTTACACACAACATCAAATAAAACAAACTGATTAAAACCAATAAATAATTAAAAATAGACTACACATGCACACAATCCACCATATCAGTTTACAGTTTGTTTTTGAGTAGATTAAGTTTTGTTACAGCTGTGGAATAAAAACAGTCTCTGAATCGGGTTGTTCTTTTTTTTATGCTCTGTACCGTCTATCTGAGGCTCTATCAATCATTTCAGTTGAATACAGGTCTATGATCAACCATTTCCTAGCATAATATCTTTGTGAATGCAACACAGGACTTCTTGGTTCCATTTTGACACCTCCACACTTTGCAGTGCCAAAGGTGGCAGATTTGCCACCTTTGTGGCAAATCTGCTTGTAAAAGCGGCAGCATTAATTGAAATCCAATTTATCCCAGTTACAGCATTGTTTTGGAGATTTGCAAGCTCCACACGCACACTTTATCTGTAGATATTTATGCCAGAGAAGAAGTTCAAACAGAGTGTGATCCCAGCAAACTGAATCTGACTGGCAAAGCAAACCTGGACTAAATTTCTCTTTTGTGAACATGCTATTAAATGCCACAAATCCAATGCCCACTGCAAGATTTCTATAATAAACGCACTCTCTCTAAATTCAAACAAAGTTATCCCTAAAAAAAATATTTCTCAGACTGTAAAAATCTGCTGCAAAAAAGACTAAACAGGTAGTGTGGATCTCCGTGTAAATAAACATTCATATTATAAACAGTGATTCAATAACACAAAAGTCATTTTCAAAGCTTAATGTCTGTTTGCTTTCACTGCCAAGCCCTTGGGTGCAGAGGAGCGGCAGACTCGGACAGACGCTCTCATCCCAATCACCATTAGGAAGATGACAGGGTAAACACGCATCGGACGGCAGCTCATGAAGAAGCTGTGACAGAGTAATTTTGCTGGATGAGATCATTAAACCTCAAAACGTGGGCTGGCAGTCGGGGTTAGCATTTGTCCGGCCTGTCATTGTGTTTATGTAATTTGTGTGAAGGGCTTGGGTTTGGATGACAATGGCGACAGATTCTCTGACTGCAGGAGGAACCAGAGAGGGCAGTCGCTGGCTAACGGCTAATCGAGCAGACTGGAACAACGGCCAGGCGTCTTGTACGCCAGAGTCTATGATCCGTGCGGTGGTGGCGACGCTGGGGAAGACTGCATGAGTGCATGCATTTGACAAACGAGGATCCCCAAATCCCATTCTTAAAGCAAATGTGCCAAAAGAGAGACATTGTTTTAAAGGATTACATCAAGTTTTTCTAAGCCAAAAAAGTGTCTCTTTACAAGACAGTGAGCTGCAGGAGGAGAGAGAGAGAGAATCTGCATCTAATGACTGAAGAGAAGAGGTCCATTTTCGTCAATGCATTCACTGAGACGAGGCATCTGGAAAACATCACAGGGCTGCAACATCTATGTGTTGAGAGAAGGGAGCAAAGTTTGGAGGAGGAACAGAGGATACGGTCTGTAAGGAAGTTGCCCCGCGCTCCACCAACAACTTTACGTAAACAAACAACTATTGCATCTTTACATTAAATAAAACATAAGCAAGTATAAAAGCAAAAGGAGGAAATACGCTCCTGCAGCACATATACTTCTACTCTACCACGCCCTCTACTGGTCTACAAACGGAAGTACACCTACAAATAAAAAACCTGGAGTTGAAACTGTTCTAACCTATTCTCTGCGTGGCGCGTTCACATGCAGATCATGCCGGTAATGAAGGGAAATTCTGAGCATTAACAGGTGGGTCTCGGGCTGCGTGACACATCTCTTCTCAAGATGAGGAACGTTTCCTGGCCCGAGGAGCTAACTTACAGTGTACATGTTTAGCCAGTGCATCACTCTCTAACTAAACACCCAAGTGTGTGCATTTGCATGTGTGTGTCTGTGTGTTAGGTGCCTCATAGTTGGAGCCCAGGTTGAACAGGAAACCACAGAACACAAACAATGGGCCCCTGCGCAAAGCCAAGACAGGAAGGCCACCACAGAAGTAGAGGGCTAGTAAAACACACATACATACACACACACAAACACACACACACACAGATATGCATACATACAAACAAGATGAGGATAAGCTACCTGACATCATCATACGACTAGACCTACAAACAGCACACCCCCGTCTGACCCCAGGCAAGGTATGACATAATGAATACCACCAGCTCTGTGAGTCAGGCAGCTACACACACAGACACACACACACACACACACACACACACACACTAGGAAGCATCTTGGAGAACAGGTGCTATGTTCCCGTAGCAAGAGTTGTCAGATAAACTTCACGTTCATGTGGATGCAATAACGACAAGTTTGGACATGAATACAATAAAACAAAAAAGAATGTTGAAATACTTGCCATTCCAAGCTCTTAATGATGATGAGTTATCAACGTGTATTATGGATTACTCAACAACCCTGTCTTATTTCTCTACATAGGTGCTCCCTGCTCTAAGAGCCGACTGAACAGACCTCCAAGGGAAGAATGGGTTTTTTTTCTCCCGACAAGCCTGCTGTGTGGCTCAGGCCAACATTTCTGCCTGTAATGCACTGTGGTGAAATTAATCAAGAGAGTATTTATCTGGAGTGTGTGTGGTGGCATGGTGTGTATTTCTGTGTGTCACTAATCTTTGGAGCATGTGATTTATGAGAAGCAAATACTTATTTTGAGATCATTTTGTGTGAATAAGTATGTCTGTGTCCGGACATGCGTGCCGGCGCTGAAGCCCTCCCACTAACTCAAACAAACAGGCAGGGATACCTCACATGCACCGCTGGAGCCAAGGTGAAACTCCTGTTCAGACAAAACGTACGTTTCATTACTGGAGCGGGATTAAGCATCATTCATTATGAGATCCGGCACACGTAAAAGCCCGTAGGTTCGGTCTATTGTACAGCATGTGCAGGCGGAGAACAAACACTTCACTTCGATTAAGGCCCAAATCCACTTCCTGTATTCAAGCCTTTAATGTTTTCAGGTCCTGCGAAACATCTGGTGACTGAGTGAAACACAAGACCTTTTATGTGACAGAAAAAGAAATGAACAGTCTGAAAAGGAGACAAGAAAAGAATATGTATTCTGAATACCTCCAAAGTTTACACAACCTTGAAACGACATCGGGGCATTTACTGTTAAATAAAACTTGATCACAAAACCAGGTGACAAGTGAAGGGATACTGAAAATGACAATATTTCTAAAATGAAGTTAAATTGGCACAGTGGCTACAGAAGTGCGGATGGACTATAATTTCGACATGATTGTAGGTGGTCAATGCATTCAAGAGAATAGATGGCTGCTGGGTAGACGGAGATTTCCTTTGGAATCCGTAACACTAAAAGAAATAAACAATGAAGAAAAGAACTGGCAGCAAAGACCTGAACTCCCGGTGCCCTGGCATTTCTCTTTATGATAGATGGGCTTAGAGATCTTAGAAAGGAGAATTGTGGGGGTTTGGCGTCTCCAACATTCAACGATATGTTTTAACATAGGTGTTTCCCATCCTAGCCTTCCTGGAAAAGCCCCATGACTGTAGGAGGCTTCTTATTAAAACAAAACAAAAAGGGCAAAAAGGAAAGAAGAACAGTAAGAATACAATCTGACACTTTGGAGCATAAAGAGATGAGACAAAAATGAATAAAATCTTTGTACATTCTTGGTTCAACCACATTACTTCTTCCAAATATTTTAATCCATAAAAATTAGTCCAAAAGATACCAAATGTAGAACTTTCCAGCAGGTAAAATTATTGTTCCATATATATTATTATAAGTGGTAGATTGAGTTAAGATTGTGTTCTTGAGTAATAGGATTATTTTCTTAATTATTGGTCTGTGCAGGTGTGGTAATGAGTATTCCATGGTAATAAGTATGTATGTACATTCCCTGTTATAAGTACTACCTCATTTCATATGCACAAATGTATTTATTTTATATACGTTTATATTATATATTTACCAAAACCATGAGGATGATCACTGAATTATCAGCCCTTTTACTTTAAGATTTGTTAAAATTATTATTACGTCTGATTTCCAGAATGTGTAAGGAGAGAAAGCACAGGTATATTAGAGATGTAACTTTTAGTTTTGTTTCATTCTACCGATCGTCAGGACTGGTACACCTTGTCGGTGAGTCACTGTAAATTAGCGTTGCTAGAATTGTAAAACAAGCATCATATAATATAATAATATATTATATTATATATATATATATATATATAATAATATCACATGAATAAGTGTATAATTTCAGTTGTTAATTCCGGTTTTTGGATTTGTGTTTCATTGCAGGTTTACAACCTAACTAGTCACAGCAGGCTAGTGTAGATGTAGCAGGCAGGCTAACTAGTGTGTGAATGTTTATTGTGTGTGTGTGGAAAATAAACTTCATAAAGTGACACCGCCGTACTTTTCCTGATAACCCTTCCAGTGTGGAGTTTATTAAGCCATAGTAGGTAGCTTAGAAAAAAACTGGACACCAAATGTGCTACTACATATATAATACTGGAGGGTTTTCTTCACTTACAGGATGTGCAATTCTACTATTTTTTTCCTCTCAGTTGTTTATTTCATATTTATCTTGCTTAGTATTTCTTTGATAATATTAAAGTAGAAATATAGAGATTAAAGCTGCCCCAGTTTACTGGCAGGTAAGAGGAACTGACAGGTATTGGTCAATACTGATTGCTGAAATTGTCTGGTACTGGCTGAATTTTTATTTTATTTTCAATTTTAGTTGTCAGTAAAAGAACCAGAAGTTTAGACTACAGAGAAATCCAGATTTTCTTCACACCAGCAGAGACATCGTGTGGTGGTCCCCACTGTGAATACATAATAGCAAATAAAGCAATTTGTACAACCTGTGACGCAAAAAAGACTTGATCAAACACTTAAAACAGCATCACCCCGCCGAGCTGCTTCAATGTTATGAATATAACAAATGAGGCTGAAAACAGAGTCGGTCGACGCCCTCTGCCGTCTTTCACCGTTGATTAAGTTACCGTATGCAGCTGATTACAGTTCAAAGAAGAAGAAGAAAAACAGGAATTGGCCAGTTGGTTCCAGCAGGTAAGACCTTCAAGAGAAACTGAAATTGAAATGCGTAAATCTCTAGAAACAAGTTCTGACCTGTACGGGGAAACCTGCCCCTATTCAACAAGTTATAGTGAAACCTCTGTCAAAGCACCACAAAAGACTACCGGTAAAAAGAAATTAAGTGATGAGAATAAGAACAAGAATGAGAAAAAGCAAAAAAGGGAGAGGAGAACGAATGAAAAGGATGAAGAAAAAATGAAGACGACTCGTTCAAATATATTCATATTTTGAATACATTCATTACTTAACTTTCTCTCGAATACGAAACTGCAGCGATTATTATGCTCTCTCTCTTGTAAAGGTAGGCTAAAGTAAAGGTTTTTTCTACTTTTATCTCGCTTTCCAAGTGTGTGACCAAACAACGTGACTTTGCTTTGCACGTAAATGAATTGCCCTTTGGGATTAATAAAGTATTCTGATTCTGATTCTGCTCCCTTCTCTCAACACATAGATGAGCTGTTGAGTCTGTATCTGATGTTCAGTCGTGTAACATCTGGATTTGGGTGACAAGACATCACGTAGCAGGACATTTTGTCAAGTTTCTGTTGGAGCACTGTCAAAAAGTTTTCTGAGTCATTTCTTTGGAGACGGGGATGACATCAATGAAAACGATGACAAATAAAGTTGACGGATAAAGTAATACATTCCCGAATCGTAATGTCCTTTGTTGTCGCGTCTTTAGACTGAGTAATTCATGGATGTGGCAGGAGCTGAATTTTTATTACCCTAGTTGACATCATCAAATAATGTTTTTACTAACAAAAATAACAATATAAAAAACAAATCAGACAAATCTATCCCAAGTACTGGCTGTCTGGTGGCCTTAATACAGCAGTAGCTTCAGCACACAACAAAGGTCTAGAGTAGTATCCACTAAAGCCTCAGTTAGGGCTTCTAACCGTAGTCAAAGCAATATCTGGAAACACTTTTTATTCAGCAACAGCAACGAGGAAAAAAAATCCAGCATCCCAGATTTCAGGCCCAGCATAGCTGCATCAAACCACACTGCCCACCGTGGTCAGGCCTTAGAAAAGTGGCTCACACAGATCCCGGCTCGAGCCAAACGCATCATCCCAGAGGCTACATAGCATGAGAGCGCAACGACCAGAATGATCCCGACCTCGGTCGGAGAGCAGCTCTTGTTGAGGTCATTACCACGGATAACACCCGCACTTCATCCGGTCCATCAGTTTCGTGAATAAGTGCAATAAAGAAGAGGTTTCTCAGAAGAGGAGAGATGCTCAGAAATGTTCTCCTTCAGACTCGGGTCGATGTTGTGATCATTTCGTTTGCGTGAGTAATTGTGTCTGGTCTTGCAGACTGTTCCGGCGCTGGACTGCAGAGCAGGAAAAGAAGAGAGGATAACACGGCACGCCTATTGTTTATTGGATCGATTTAAAAGCGGTGCTGAAAATTATGATTTGTCCTTCACACCCTGCATATTTAGGTTCAAAGCGCTGGACCCAAATCCTCCTTTGTGCTTGGAACACGTGGAGAATATTTGAGCATAATGACATGCTGCTGATTTTAATGAATTCACTTTTAAACACGAAGACACGGCTACATGCTTTAGAAGGAAATAAAATCTAAATAATGAGGGCAAAAGTGAATAGCTTCTTAAGAGGACATTATTTAAAAACACATACATTTTCAAATATTAGAAATGCAAAGGCTGCTGCGCCAATCACCCATGGAAAAAACAAGCATGCTGAAGGCGTGAGAAATGGAAATGCAACAAGTTCTCCTTTGTGAAATGCAGCGTGCTCATACATGTCTGAGCGCAGTTTGATTACACAGACCGGCTATAGGCCTGCAGTCAGGCAGAAGGGCTTGTGGAGCGGCTGAACTGAGGGGCTTTAGGCAAGCCAACAGCAGGCAGGAAATCAGGAAATCAGCAAAGCAGAGTGACAATACCCCAGAGATTAAAGATCAGTTAACCCCCTCCTCTGGGTGGCTGACCTCTTTGCTTGACGACGACAACTTCCTTTTCGTTTTTTTTTTTCTAGATAAGCACACAAATCGGTGAACACGTGCTAACTTTTTCAAACTCAACCTTTCTCACTCTTCCTCTACCTCAAACACACTCCAACAGTCTTGAAATAAGTTGTGTGCTGCAGTTTCAGCCTTTCCAAACATGATCTGGATAAAAATCAACCACTCCTGCTTCAGGTAAACCACGCAGCCAATCAACAGCTATGACTAAAAGACGCTCCGCAGACAGGATGATATAATCTGACAACTGGCAACGTGGGATGACTTCATAAAAAGAGGAGATAAAAGCTGAGGTGGAAGCTCCACCTGGGGGCCTTTTGTACTGACGCTCCTCGGCTTATCACTCTTGCCAACAGGACTTTCACCAGCAGGACACCTGGAGAGCATTTTTTTCGTGCTGGTGGGAGCTTACGCTGAAGGGGATTGGCAAAAGAACTAATAAGGAAAAAGAGGCAAGCCTCAGAAAAAGCAGATAAAGGTAAGTAACCGTTGTTTAATGCAGTCATGATGAGGTTTGATAGTGTTGTGTAAAAGCGGAGTCATTTTCTTGCATTCTCTCTGTTTCTCCGTCTCAAGGCTGGGTTTTCTCTGCCACAGTTAACAAGCCTCGTCATGTCCAGGAAGGGCTTGTTAGGGAGGACAGGTAGACGCAGCCTGGGTTCTTGACTGAGGCGAGTGTGCATGCGTGGGATCCCTACATCCTGCATTCTCTCAGCAAGTCGGGTAAGAATTGACCCATCATTTTTTTAATCTATCATTAGGTCATTCTGAAGTAACGGGATTAAAAAAAAGATATTCTAATCAGTTGCTTTTAACCTGCGGTTTAGAAAGTTATCTGATTCAAAGGTGTACCCTTATCAGCAGCAACAAGAAAGATAATTCAAATTGTGTTTTTTGGCCAATCCGTTTTCATAAGCTTCTTTAGTTTTTACTTGGCCATGAAGTGTTTCCTGAACATTATACTCGTGAAATCCTGAGACTCCTCCTTCCTTGGACTGACATGTTTGGAAAGGAATGCTGTTGTGTCCACGCTCGCCAATCTCCCGCTGTTTCTAAAGTGCCGATAAAACTTTACAGCCCAACAAAGCCTGTTTGCTGAAGTGGCTTACAAATTTACATAGTGTTTCAAGTCACGAACAGCGATCTCATGTGGGCAGAGCTGAAGGGGAGACTGTAAAATCACAGTCGGTGAGCGGATTATCTAATCGACATGCCTGAGTTGATGAACAGAGTTCTGTTTAAGTCAATAAAATGATTACAAGTCACGAAATGCAACAGCTTCCCTCTTTTTTTTCTGATGAAGTTTGAATTTTATTGAAAGAGTTATTATACTGCTTCATTTTAGCCAAAAATGGTTTAAATGTGGTTGGTGAAAATTACACTTAAATCTATAATGTCTATGAGTCAGAGCATGTGAGCGGAGTGGAGCGGCGAGAATTTCCGCTCCTCGCTCACAAAGGTTGTTACCGCTCCGCTCCGCCCTCAAAGTCGCAAAATGCCGCTCCAGCCATAACCGCTCCGCGCTCCAGTAACACTGCAACCCGCTCCGCTCCGCGCAGCGCTCCACGCTCCGCTCCAAAAATGTTTGCATGCATATAAAATGCACATGTTTACCTGAAGCCTTAGATCTAACCAGAGGTGGATGAGAGAGAGAGAGAGAGAGAGAGAGAGAGACTCAGCAAAGTTACGTTCCTTGCAGCCAGTCACGGAGCCGAGAGGAACAATTACGCAGAGCCGACATAGTTTTAAAGTCCAAAAAATAGATATTTACTGACAAGAAAAAATAAGAAAATAATTTCACCTAATGGAATTATCTGGTTTAATAGACTTTTGTTTATTAACCTTTCCCGAAACAATGTTTCATTCACTGTGTGTTCGGGTGTGTGTGTGTGAGACGTGTGGGTGCAGCGGAGGAGAGAGAGGGAGATGCAGGTGTGCGTGTGTGGAAGACCGGTACACGTGTTCAGTTACTTTTCAGTGTGTCCTCCGTTAGTTTCAGTCGTCGGCCCTCACGCGTTTTGTTTGCTCTTATTACATGTTTGTAATAAATGTGCGAGGTTGCACGGACAGCATTTTTCCTCCGTCCTTTTTTCCCTTCACTTTCCCCGGACTTAACGCCGGTTACGAGCCAGAGACCGAATTAAAATACCAGCTCTCCCAACTACGGTTCAGAGATATGACTGGAAAAGAAGAAAGGTAACAGGTAGTTTGTGGAGAGGTGGGATATGTTTGGACACGCATCGGGGCCGTGATATGGGGTAACGGAGCGAAACTGGAGCGGGATGACGCCCCGCTCCAGCCAATCATCCTAGAAAAAAAAATCCCGCTCTGCGCTCCTTTCAAAATTCGCCGCTCCGCTCCGCCGCTCGCTCACGCTCCGCTCCGCTCACATGCTCTGCTATGAGTGCAACGTCACTTTTGGAATAATTGTATCTAATTTAACTTCCACATCCAGAATCTCTACACAACAGTTAATTAAACCCAGTCCCAATTAAATACTTAAGAAAATGTTAGCATGTGTAAAGTGACGGCAATATGATTTCTTGTTCTCTTTTTTTAAATATATGATTTCTGAAAATAGGGAGCGATCCAAGAACTTGCATTTGTTCTTTTGTTTTTCCTGTTTTTGTTACTGGAAGTCTTGAGCAGATTAATAGACTTCCTCTAAAGGATATGCAGCAGGCCACACCTGCATTTATGGGAAGAAAAGGGGATCCGAAGAGTAAATATTTGTAAATGAAGGCTTCAAAGCATTGTTGGAACTCCCCTCGACTGCCAAATAATGCTGAATTTCATTGAACTATAATCAAATACAACAGGTGCAGGCTCTAGACTATGGCGGACGATTCTCATCAAACTGATGAAAACACCCCAAAACTTACACCCGGTGTTGAATACCACAACACGCACAAGCACCAAACTACTATTTGTTAAATCCTAACTGTTTTTTTTCTTGTGTTTTATTGCAGATGGCATTATTCTTTTAGAGCTTCATCACTCCTTAACGATTTGCCGAGAAGAGGGAAAAAAAAAGAAAAACACAGAAGACTAATAAGACTGAAAGTGACATCTAACTCAGCCAGATCTGCCAACATGCCACTTCGGACATCGCTGCACAGGAATCCCTCCTCTGGTCGCTGGCCCAGCAGGATGTCCAGGCGGAGGGAGGTGCTGTCTGTCAACATGATTAGTTTACCACTGGGTGATTTCCGCCACATTTCTCACATTGGAAGCGATGCCCACGCGGACAGCTTTGGGGATCTGTCCTTTCTTAAAATGGGCCACGGCATGCTCCTACAGAGCTCCCAGAGTGAGCAGAACCTCTTCCTGGCCTGCTCGGCGCCTCCGAAGCCCCCTCGTCTGAATCTGGACGAGGGCGCAGAGAGCCCCGACTGGTCTGTCGACCAGAAGAGGAAGAAATGCAGCTCTATGCCACTGCTGGACAGCGAAGGAGGAGACGATGAGGGGGTAAAGGAGGACGGGTACAAAAGAGGAAACAACATTTCCAATCAAACTTCTATGTTTGGACAAGAACGTGCAACTTCCTGCAGGGATGGAGCATTAACAGAAAGTGACAAACCCGCTGGACAGATGGACGAGGAGAGCGGCTTTTCGTTCAGCCTGGACCTGGGCCCTTCGATCCTGGACGATGTTCTCCAGGTGATGGACAAACTACATAGTTAAACACGGTACCAAAGGAGCATCGTGGAAAGATCCAACAATAAGTAGATTGTGAAAAAGACACTTAACTCTCAACACTCCTTGTGTGGACGCAACTCTTAGGGTTTGAACAAGCTGCTATCCTGAAGCAAGGCTTATTGTTTGCATATCTCTAATCCCAGCGACAGATGCACATCTTACTCTTATACTGAGCACATGAACAATGTTGTCCACTGCATCTGTTAAATATTAACCACAATCCTGTTTGAAAAAAGACAAACACAAAGTAAATGTTTCCCTAATATTCAGCCAATGCAGAGGAAGATACAATGTTAGGATTAATAATTGAACTCAAACTTCGGCCCGGACGTTTCAAACTTCTTTTACATTTGCCCATTTGCCGTTCTCCCCTCAAACCCTACAGCACAGCGCTGTAGACGGCTGTTAAGACTTACAGAGTGTTGTGTTTAAGAAAAAGGAAAGCTGAGGCTGAAATCCAAGGTCCTCGAGCTGTGATGTCTTGGCTGGTGGCGTGCTTGCCAATCCATTGTGTGCAGAGGGCAATTTTTACTCCGCACGCATCCCAGAGGCCCCACTCAAAGGTAGACCAAGGTACCCCCCATCTCCCCTTCCCAATAGTATAGTGAAAACAAACACTCAGTTCTGCTTCCAATAAAAGCTAGCCGGTGGTGGCAGATTGGGCAGCGCACCAAGCCAGGCCACAGGTCCAGGACCTTATAAGAAGAAGAGGAATAGTAAAAAAAAAAAAAAAGGCAGAGCAAGCTGTTTTCTTAGCTGCAAATCAGAGTTTGATGCTATCGTGAGTGCTGCACGAGAGGGAAAGTGGTAACGGGTAACATAATACTTCCACATATGCAGGGGGTGTCGAGGGAAGAGGACCAGAGACATCCATTACTGTAGCAGAAGCCCCGATCGGGGATTTAAACGCTACCTTCTGAACAAACAGCCCCCTGACACAAGAGACATGCATGCTGCATCTCTCACGCACTGGCACACGGCTAAAGAGAAACACACATGTCCGTGCATGTCTGCTCACATGGTCAAACTGGGAATCGTGCAGTGGATCTCATCTCGTTTTCCTCACGCATGCAGACAAGAGTGTCAGAACCGCGCTGAAGTTCATGCCTTAGCGGGGGGTTGACCAGACAATGCTGTGGGACAAACCCAGAACCACGCGAATTCCTGAGTGCCCCCAAGGTCACACTGTAAAATATACAAACCACGAATGTCCCACAGATTTGTCTCTGCAAACAGAAACAGCAATGTTTGCGGGTATATTGCAGTATATGTCAGTTTTGGTGTCTCCAGTTTCAAACTGGATATATCTTTGTTTTTTTGTACGTGTTATGGCAACGGCACATTGTGAAACATTTTAATGCCTTGCGTTTAATTATACACAGACTATCTGACATGACAAGGTTGTATAAAAGGTGTAAAAACTCAGAAATCCTGAATTAAACAGGATTTGATATTACCACATCAAACTTTAGATATTGTGGCTAATGAGGCCGGCACAACTCTGAAAAACACCCTTAATTAAAATTATGTGACATTTAATTGCTAACCACAGAGCGTTAACAGGATAATCAGGAGAAGGGCTATTCAGTTGCTCAGATTTCACGTTGGCCATGCCTCCGTTGCTTACAAGGGAAAGAAGCCGAGCGTTGAGCAAGGGTAAAGAATGCAGCGTATGAGAAAAAAACAGGGTATTTCATGTGTCAGAATAAACTGCGGATCCACTGCAAAGAAGACCTTTCACTAATGTGTCCAAATTAACATTTTTTGTTTGCTTTTTTTGGAAAATGTACTGGATTTTTATCACTCCCACAGAGCCAGAATTAAAGAATCAAATAAACTTCAGCTCAACAAATGTCCAGCCACATGACTAATGTAAGAACAAAAGTCCTGTAATTGAGGACAAATTATCTTTTCTGCACTGCAGAAACCGTCCGAACTGCGAAGGATCCCCATCACATCTGGTACTACTTCCCAAAAATCTAAACCTGCTGTCACACAGACTGCTAAGAGACTGTCTTCTCATTGAAGAGTAGCTTTTATTGATTTTTTTTTTTTTTTGTCAGTTAGGAAAAAAAAAACACTGTTATTATCGTTTTGGCAAATATGAGACGTGTCCTTCAACTGTAACCGTTTTCCAAGTGCAATCTAGAGCTACTGAAACACGATTCATGCCGTGACTTGAATTTACACACTCGAGGAACTTCGCTGAATTGAGTGTTTATGTTGTTCGTATCATGTATCTGTCACAGGTCAGAACATATCATCAAGCTGTCAGTGGTTGGAATCAAGCAAGTCCACAACAGCTATCCTCTCATATGACATTTTGGAGGAACTGGGTGTATTTGAACACAACACAATAAATCAGAAACTCTGATCCCACCATGAGGATAAATCTTTGTGTGCTTAAAGATAATATCCACAGAGATCTGGGATAAATCAATGTCAGTAAAACCAGTTTTTTGTTGTCCGTTTTTAACTTCCCATCTAAATTCCTAAATCAACTCTTTTAAGACATCCCTTGTGACTTTTGAGAGGGAACCTTAAGTGATTTTTGAGTCCTTTTTCACACCAAACCAAACTTAGCAGATCCCTTCAAACTAAGTGCTTTTAAGTGCAATATGGGGTATGCTTTAACTTCATAAATAATTCTTCAATGGGACTAATATTTGGGATTTATATGTGATGTAGGTTCATTTTTCAATAAATACAATGTAACTGATGAAAAACTTGAAGTAAGATGCAGTGGTTTAGTTGTTATTCTGTAGTTTATAGTCGACACATTTAGACATATCCTAAACCAACAATCATTTTCAGAATCTATAAACTTTTCTCATGAATTTAGCATTACTGCTGTTCCATTCTAATGTTGTCACAGCCTGTCAGAGTCCATCTCATGCACTCAAACCTACAATACATTGACAACAGCAACTATAACATTAGAAACCTAACAGTTAAGTCGTAATACCAACAATAAGAATTAGAACACAAGTCAGTGAAAAACACAGAAAGCTGCTCATATTCTTCCTAGACAGCAACAACCTCCCACCAGAGCAGCGTTCAGGGAAGGCTTGAGTGTCCCGGCAGCATGGCCACATCCAAAGCATGTCATCCAGACATGAAAGGATATTTTTGGTGAGCGTGCACTTTTCAAGCACTAGCAAACCGACAGACAGGAAAAGCAACCCATGAATAGTTGATCGGCCGCCTCTGGTTTGTGTCGTGACAACCCTGCGATGACTCTGGCTCTCCATAGAAGAGGCAGGCACGGAGAGTTCCTATTTCATTCCTTTGCTATGGATTCATCTGATATACTATGGTATGTATTAGGCAATGAACAAAGCGAGTATTGATGGCATCATTCCTCTGGGGGCCCAAGAAAAGAAGTCTGGCAGAGACAAAGCGCATGTCAAGATAATGAGTCCATATCTTAGTCTGAGCCATTTATTAATCAGACTCTGGAATCCATAGTTAGCCGAACATACGAGATCCTCTTTATGAAGCTGCAAGTTATTCAGGACATTTATTGCATGGACAGGGTCTGTGTGTGGCCACACAGACTACAAATAATTAAAAAAACTATTGTTTTCTTTTCCTGTGTAGAGGTGTTTTCAGACCCTACTTTAATCAGAGCCCGTTTGCTTTAGCAGCTGGATACAGTGCAAGGCAAAAATAAATATCTCCACTTGATGAGAAAAAGCTTCTCTCCTTATTTTCCTCATTTCCCAGTCTGACACAAAGACACGTCATTGTACCGAGGGGTTAAGACAAAACTAAGAACAAAATAAGATACTTTGGCCAAAAGAAAGGCTTTTAGCAAAGTATCAAACCAAACTTCATCAGCTATATGCTTGCAAGATTTACAAGCACATACAGCGCATGCACACACCCTCATACACATGCATACATGTCTACGTGTGAACACACACTTATCTAGGAGCTACCATCGTGCATAAGAGATACAAACATTCCACCAGGGTACTAAGATCTAGATCAGTATTGATAAAGAATCAAGGACAAGATCCCTCTCCTGTAGACAAACCAAAAGTGCATTAATGTGTTACTTTTTAATTTACTTAATGGCTCATAAGGTGCATTCTTGCGTAAGAAACAATCTGCTTAAGAGCAAGCTTTTAAACTGAGAAGATTAAGTCATACAGTGCAGAATCTGGCATCAAAATTTATTTTATGGATAATAATGTCAGTGGTGTAAAATAAGCATATTATTCATCTTTAGAGAAATCTCACTTTAAAATGGTAAGAGTTAAAAAAAAAAAAAAAGGAGAAACAATTATCAGCAGCATGTATGGCATGTGTTACTTATTTTCCAAAATCCTAAAGACATTTATGAAACATTAGCATAAATTAAATGAAGATACTTTAACCCAAACATTACCATAATTTGTTCATGTCAATCTTTCTAATGGAAAAACACAAATTCCTTCAGGTTACCTGAAACAGGAATAACTGACAAACTGTAAAAAAATGCCACAGCACATGTAAAATGACATTTTTATTTATTTTTTTAATCCCCTCACGTGAAACGTTTTCTATGTAATATGATGAAATCCTATCCTTGTGGTCTTTTAAACTTTATGATGTTAAAACTCCAGATAAATTATAATAAACAATAAACACTCAAACTCTCTGTTGGAGTCCATTTCAACACGTGACGCCTCCTCCCTCTACTACTGAGGGAATTAACAAGTTTAAATATCACCTAGGGATGGCAATTACTACACATTACTGACAGAAAAGAACATTCTGGACTGTACAGGACAGATTATGTAGCCTTATTCAATAAATGATTAACCTTTACCATATGTTATATCATGCCATCAGAAATATTTTGGGTTCAATTTTTATGGTGAGTTTATGCATGTAAGTAACACTCATGCATATTTATGAGAAAAATACTTACCGCAATTTATGATTCCTGGAGTTAATGGGCCTGCAGAATTTTAATACTAACTTTTGCTGTTTTGAGTACAAATAATAAAACGTCTAAATTAAAGATGTCAAATTGTTTTGGGTTATAAACACTCACCGGCCACTTTACTGGGTGCACTACTTTGGGCCAGAGTTTAAATCTGTGATTGACCCATTTACCTTTAAAAAACAAAAAATAAATAAATAAATAAAACTGCTTACAACACACTCCAGTTAAATTATTATCTGAACGGGCACCTCGGGCAAGGTTCAATCTGATAGTTTATGTATATGATTAACATTAAGATTGTAAATGCATGGTACTTGTGATATTGATATGATACATGTTGATACTGCAATGAAAAATGTTTCAATATATTGTGCAGCAGGGTATTTTTTCAAAATAAACCCATAACCTTCAACACAAGTAGGTGTTTTATTAACTTTTTTTCCCTTTTACTGATGCCTTGTTTAAATGCTGGATCTGAATGTATTATTATGACCCTGATGAAGCCCACAAACCAAAACGTGGTGGTCAAACATTCAGTTTGTTCTATATCCTACGAATGTGCTGACGCCTCGACTTCTTAAAACACTTTTTCCCTTACAATGCCCCCTGGAAGTAGGTGAAAGGTCAAGTGCCAGAAAAACCATTTACTTTTTATCTTCCACAAAGGTCAGATTGACAGAAACATGAAAAACGTTTGCAGCAACCGCAACCTTGTGAGACACGCCTGTTAAATACTCAATTGTGCAGAGACTTTTTTTCCCCCCAAAGATTTGATTTAACACTTAATAGATGCAGTACACATCCGCTTTCTGGACAGGCAGTCCAGCAGCTGCCTCTGTGAGAGCTGTCACACCTCTGGACAGTTAGTTATGTTTAACCTTGAGCACAAAGAATTTGTGTTGTAGCTCCTCTGCTCCATTTAACCTATCCCATTTGTGCAAAATCCATTTAAGCCAAACAGAGAGGGAACTAAAGTTTAAACTGATGTCATCTGTATCTCTAAGCTCCCTGTAGGAAAACCTTGACTAGCAGAACACTTTCCATGGATGACGTGAGAGCAGCGAGTCTCCACTGCTCTCCTCCTATGTGACTGCAGCTGGCTGATGCTCTGGAGAGGAGAAGGCACCAAGGGAGGTCTCAGATTTTTAGATCCTTCGTTACGTCTCTCTCTTTCTGAAATGTCCACTGATCCCAGTTCCGCTGTGGATCAACAGTTATCATAATATCTACATTATGATATGCGACATGCATTTAAATTGAAGGCTAGTACTAAAAATTACACAACCTTAGTATTATTTTCATTCTTGGTTGAGGAACAAAAAAGTTGATGAAGCCATCAGCTTTGCATATTAGTTTAGCAAACCGAGTAACCATAACAACATTTAAAAAGATTAGCATGACAAGTCCCAGCGTGCAGGCTCAGTGTCAGACTCCAGCTCGGAGTAGGAGGTCTGACACCACACACTGGGTTGAGGGGTGAAACCTAGTTCAGCAGCAGCTCTACACACACAGAGCAAAGCCTACTGATGAAGCTTGCACATAGTTCCAAGAGTGAAGATGAAGAATTAACATGACTTTATAATAATCTACCGGGAAGAAAACAACATATTTAAATTCTCAATGAATACAGCTTGATTTGATTTTGGACCATTTGATTTGAAAAGGAAAATTACAAAAGGCAGCATGCTAGAGTAAAAAAATGTTTAAACATTTAAATGAACACAGCTTAAGTTTGGTTGAGTAAACTATGGCCAATAGGTACATCTTTCATATTCAAAATTTCAAATTCAAAAATTGCATCCCTGCAAAATCCCTTATATAGAAATGTCAGTAATAAAAATGAAAAAAATACCATGACATCATAAACAGAACCACAGCCACAAAGTCATTTAGCACCAGTACCGACATTCAGTCAGCCTCACGTGCCACACAACCATCTGTGCACACCGCCCCCCCTGGGCTGCTGCATGAAGTGCAGCATTCCTGGGGTCTCTCAGGCCTTTTTTTGTTAATGAGCGGCCAACCAGGGGCTCTAGGCCAGTGCTGGGCCAGCGCCTCACCACTCCAAAACAAATAAATTGAGGTCCACTTAACCAAACACACTGTGCAAGGCCAGATGAAAGGAGTGCAAGTACTGGAGCAATATTTGTACCGCTGATATAAAAATAAAAGCTCACAACGTTTACATACTTCTTTTTGTGGGGAATCCAGTATTTGTGTTGGAGCCAGGCTTCGCGATACAGGGCTGACATGCTTTATGAGAGTGAGAGGGATTACAACAATGCATTTTTGTGTTGTACGAGTACCTGTGAGGACGTGAACTGGCCAGACTGAAATGCTGCAGGAACGACCTCGGGCTGTCCTTCAAGCCAAGATATCTTCAAGGGGTTGTTACTCAGTCCAATTTCATTTTTAACAGCCAGCTCCTAAAATAAACACATTCATGAATAAAATGATCTGACATGGGATGTTTGGATGGGTTTATCTGCCAGTGTATTTTTAATATGAATAAAACTTCCTGACCTCTGTTAAAGTTGCAAAGTATCCATTTTTTCAAGACATTGGTATAAAACACGGCATGAAAATCATACTATCATTGAAAGACTCTCTACAGAGCAACTGGTTCTGTAGTTCCCAAACAAAATGAAAAACAAAGTGGTTCTCTGTTCGCCATACTAAAACAGTAAAGATGACAGAACCAGTTCTGAGATTGCAATAGACTGTCAGATATGTTTTCTGGTGGGGAAAACATGTCTTGGTGAAATGAAGCCACAAAAAAAGTCATGTCAAAAGGCCTTACAAGGCCAGATGATGGGGAGCAATGACTTAAAGGGGACCTATTATGAAAAACACGTTTTTTTCTTGTTTTAACATATATAAAGTGGTCTCCCCTCACCCTGCCAGCACAGAAAAGATGGAAAGCAACCGAATTCTGCAGGGTCTGTACACCCCGCCCGGCTGAATCTTCCAGTGTCATGTGATTTCTACTATCACATGCGCCTATCGTTACGTAACGATAGGCGCTGATTTCCATAGATCGGCCTCCGCTGCTGAAACCACGCCCACAACTAACTCCGCCGGCCAGAGCTTCAGCCATTGTTCCGAAGCGGTGACTGTTTCCACAGCGAGGGACAGTTTTTGCATCGACATTTACCCTCACAAAAGGATCAGTTTCCACAGTACGGACCCGGCAACTGCAAACGAGTCAGCGGTAAGTGACGTTATTTTTTTAATGTTATTTATATTGGTCTACAAGTATGATCTTTGCATGGGCTAAGTATTTAGCTTAGCTCCGGAGCACCGGGGCCATTCACTGGACCGGACCGGTGAGGAGCCCCGGTGGCTCCAGTGTTACGGAGTGTTAGGTAACAGCAAAGCTCTATTAGTAATACATTTTTCTTCTGTTTATGGTTTCAGATCTTCCAAGCAATGCATCTGCAATAATAGTGCATACATGTTATTTATATACAACTTATGTTCTTTTATTTTTTTAACAATAAAGTTGCCATTTGTGAACCTTCAGTGTTGTGATTTCTTTAAGCTGGGCATACACTGTGCGATTATCGGCTCGTTTTGAGCCGATTTTCCAGTCGTGCAACTTTTTTTTTGATCGGGCCCGATTTTGACCCAATCGTTTGTCGTGCCTCGTGCAGTATACGTGGGGTAACGACGAGAGATTAACACCTCACGACGAGCTCCCGATCACAAATCGTGAGGTCGCAAGAAAATCAAGCATGTTTGAAATCCTGGTCGCTCCTCGTGAAGGAATCGCACAGTAGAAGCAGCTGCGACCCGATTTGCCTCATCCTTTCACAGAGAGCATGCGCAATCTCTGATGTCACGTCAAAAACTATTATTTGCAGTTTAAGTGTTGCAAATTCACATTACAAATCATGTTTTAATAGCAAAAAAAGACCGCATTTCCACGTACGGTGCGGGTCGCCGCGTACCCTGCGCCGTAGGCTCTGCGTTGGTGTAACGCGGAACCATAAATCACCCTTTAGTGTGTGCGCTGTCTGCTGAACTCTTTTTTCTCTTCTCATTTTGCTGGGACGCCGGGTTCCTCCGCCGAGACACAACTTTTGCGGTATGCGTTCTTTGTTGTGTCAAAAAATGATGCGCAGTGCACACACTCAATCAGAAACGGTACAGATATTTTGGGATTTTTTAAATATATATATATATAGCCTATATAATTATAAAAAAATAAAGGATCCCATAACCTTTGATCAGGTGGGCAGGACGCACGTTTGGGTGTGGGAACAGCCTACCCGTGCCCACAAAACCGGCCTCGAGTTCCAGTACACAGAGGTCCGACGGGAGGATTATGATCGTATAGTGTGAGCAGACGGGTCGCATCCGAGCATCGGCTCGTACAGTGTGAGACCATAAATCGTGGGCTCTAAACTTTTGAACTCCGCGATCTAGTCGTGCAGTGTGAGATGGGGCAGTCTCATACGATTTAAAATATCGCACAGTGTATTCCCGGCTTTACAGTTAACATGATTCATTTGTCTTGTAACATAAGAAATTAAATGATGAGAAATCAGAGTAAATAACTGTGGTGTACCTGTTTAGAATTCAATTAAATCTTCCTGTGTGAATTATTGTGAAGACGAGGTGACCTGGATCCTTATTCAGGTAACTAAAGGCTGATTTATGGTTCCACGTTTCACCAACGCAGAGCCTACGGCGTAGGGTACGTGTCGATTTAACGCAGAACCGTAATTCAGGCTTTAAGATCCGTTTACACCGTGTAACTGCATGCGAGCGTCCGACTATCGCGTCGAGCTGCGTGACATCGGACGCTCTCTGTCCACACTGAAACCGTTAAACTCGTGGCCAGTTAGGACAGTCCAATACAAAAAAATAAAGCAATGGAATTGATTTTTGTCACAGAAGCTTCTCGCATGGGACACGCTTTGTGTACGCAGCCGGCTCTTCTGCCCGGAGGCTTTGTTCCCTCCCCTGCTACACATCATTCAAGCAGCCAATCAGCGCAGAGCCTCATTATCATAGCCCCCCCCGCCCATCAGAATCACTCACAGAAAAGGAGGCTAGAAGCGGTAAAACTAGAGACATGGCCCACAGGCTGAATTTCTGATTTATGTAGAAAAGACAAGCTTTAGATTGTTTTTAAGACATTCACGGCCTGTTTAAAATAGACATTAAATGCCATAATAGGTCCCCTTTAAAGGGGGCCTATTATGGCATTTAATGTCTATTTTAAACAGGCCTTGAATGTCTTCAAAACAAGCTTTTGATTGTGCTGATTGGCTGCCTGAATGATGCGATACACCGCTACGAAAAAATGGCGGAAGCTCCAGTCGGCGGAGTTAAGCCTGAATTATGGTTCTGCATTAAATCGACGCAGACCCTACGCCGGAGGCTCTGCGTTGATGTAGTGCGGAACCATAAATCAGCCTTTACACGTGTCATGCATGCGATGCGAACGAGCGTCAGCGACAAAATCAATTCCATTGCTTTATTTTCTATTGGACTATCCTAACTGGCCGCAGCGACGCAGCGCGCCGTTTTGAGCTGAACATTTGTCGGACGCGCTGCTTCTATTTTCTTCCTGTCGCTGGCGTTGAAAGCCGGTTGAAAGCGCTGTAGGAAACGGTCACGGATGAGGAACGGCGGATCCAGTTAGTTGAAATGAGAAGTTATCTCTATGATTCCTCCTCATTTCACTACAAAAACCTCAATAAAGGGGCAGCTGCTGGAGGGAGATGGACAGAGAGCGTCCGATGTCAAGCAGTGCGATGCGATAGTCGGACGCTCGCATGCAGTTACACGGTGTTTAGTTGTGGGCGTGGTTTCACACATCGGAGGCCAAAGCTCTGCTCCTGTCGTGACGTCACGACACGACAGGAGCAGAATCTGAACGGCTCGTAGAAGTCACATGACACTGGACGGCTCATCCGGGCGGCTGTACAGACACTGCAGAATTTGGTTGCTTTCCTCCTTCTCTGAGTTGGCAGGCTGAGGGGAGACCACTTTATATATGTTTAAGCAAGAAAAAACGAGTTTTTCATAATAGGTCCCCTTTAAACTCTTCCGTTTGACAGTTGCAATCAGTTCAGGCATCACTAAAACAGAGTGACTGACATCACTTCAGGTCAAACACCAAGACTGACCCAAGACCTCGAGACAAGTCGCTAACAAAACTGGTTCCACCCAAATGTTTCATTAACATAATTTATTACTGAACAAACAAAACAGATTGAATCGGGTACTTACAGCAGCTCTCACGGATGAAAACTCCACCACAGCACTTCCTTTTTTCTTACTTGATAAAATAACATTCAACACATCCCCATACTAGAAGACAAGAGAGGAGAAAAAAAGAAGAAAGTCATATAAAAGAAGAAAGACACAGACCATTGGAATTACCATTTCCTTTCAACTCATAATTCATAACCATGAAAGCAAAGCATATGCAGATTTGCAAATTCAAAGCGTTGCTGGATGTGAGACCCTTCGGGAATACAAGGTGGGATTCAGGTGTTTACAAATGATATATACGTCATAAAGTATCTTGTAAAAATTTTATTCAGTCTTAAAAGAGACCAGAAGCTACACTGGAAGTTATTATTGTAGCTTAAACTCCATATAGTGACAAACATTTCTAGTCACAAATCAAAGCAAAGCGTATCTGAAGTATTTTCTAATCCGAGAGTGGCGGTTAGATGAGGGTCGGAAAAAAACATTATGAGCGGGACACAACCCGATCCATTTTAAAGTGAGAAAAGAGCAGAGCAAATCCCTCAAGTTCAGGCTGGGTGGATTACTAAAATAAAAAGGCATCTTATCATTAACCTCTTCCGTATTAGGGTCGGACTTTGGAGCATTGAGTGGGAGGGACAAGGCTTTTAAGAATCTCATCCTGGACAAATGCAGCTTTCTGGGAACTGGAAAGTCCAGGAATACTTAGTGAGGACACTCTCAAGCCAGCCAACAGTGACAAAAGAGACTCTCAAAAGGCTTCTATTTCATAAAATATAAATATCTTAACATATTTTTACCCCTGAAACATGATTATGAGAAGCCAAAGTACACAAGTCTACACATGTACCCATACACATAACCGTACTTTCCCACACAGAAGTGGCTATTTCTACTTGCTCATATTATTAACTGTCCCTCACTGGAGCTTTCCATCTCAAACTATCTTTTTTTTTCCAGAAAATTATAATTATTAAAGGAACAACACTTTTTCCCACAGTTTTTCCACTCCCTCCTGGCTCGAACAAACCAAATGTATGCGTGCAGGGCCAGGGGGAAACTTCAAATACCTTTTACTTGCCAGCTTGACGTCACTGACACTTGCCCTATCCTCTTTTCAGTCCAACCTGAGCCCCACCAAAAGCCCTAGCGGAGGATCGCGGCAGTAGGTTGAGCCTGGTTTGCATGAGAAGCGCACATTTCCTCATGCCTCCCTTGGCACTGCTTAATCACCTGGTAAGAGGGGCACAAACAATGCTGTGCGTGGCTCTTAAAGGGCACTCCAACATTGCCCTCAGCACTTTCACTGCTACAAAACTTAATAGGCCTTGTTTAAAGGGAAGAGTAAACAATCTACAGCCCTGATGTCATGCAGACCTCAAATATTACTGGATTCTGTGAGCAGGTTTGTTATGATGAAGCTGTATCTTAGGACAGTAACTAACCACATGTATGTTGCTCTGTTGGTAGATCATTGATTTAGAAACACACAGGCCCAATTTTAAGCTTGTTTTTTTTTCTTTCTTCTAATAAATGGTATTTGGAGAATCCTGTGAGAAGGGTAATGCAGCTGTCGTGGAAAATAGGACAGAAAATAGACTTGAAAGAAGTGACACTGCTCTGGATGCTGAGAAAGGAAGTTATTCCAAAATGTAGCCTAACAATGTTCATATGTGTAATTATATTCTTACAAAATAAATAAGATTGAAAAAAGGAAAAATACTGGAGACTTGACTTGTAAAGATCACCAGGGGCCACAGAAGAACCCTTATCTTGACCTCTACTGAAGTGTTTTGTTAGGTCTTGCAGCCCGACTCATTGTCACGATGCTCACCTTATGCAGCAGTTCAGAAAGAAGGTCCCGAGAGTAACCTCCATTGTTCTCATCCTCTTTTTTACATTTCCACTTCAACTGGCAGAAGTAAAGAGAAAGAAAACAAAAAAGAAGAGGCGAATATTAGACACGGGAATCTTCAAATCTAAAAAAAAAAGTGCAAGAAAATGCCTAATCTATAGAGCACAACTAATTAAGCTCAGCTGCGAGGAGGCAACGCGTGCCAGACGGGCTTGGCTCTGATGAAACACAGTACTTAAAACACCTCAGGACTGACTGGAGCTGAAGGAGAAAAGGTTTATTAAGCTCTTGGAACATCACCACGGAACCACCTGTGAGACCTGCAGTCAATTTCCATTCATACCAAGGGTGCTGGACCAACGGGTGAAACCTAACACAGATGCCTGCGCCAGAGAATGCAGCGTGATTCACCTGAATAACTACAGTACAATTCACCAGATGAAGGAGCAACACTAGAAAAAGTTATCCTTATCAATTCCATAATCATGCTTTTCTTCCCTTTCAAAGGCTCAAAATGGACTTAAAGCTAGGGTCTACGATTTTACATATTGTACATTTTTATCAAAATCATTTAAAAGGGTGTTATGGTCCAATAGTGTTACCTATGAAATATTATTAGCAAAAAGAACCAAAATGAGGGAGTTTGTGTGGGGAGTAGGTGTCTTTTTTTTTTTTTTTAACTCAAGATCGTAGACCCAACTTTAAACTGTCATTTACAAAGTCTTGGGGCTACTTAACTGTCATTTTAAGCTGTGCACAATTAATTAAGTAATAAATAAAAGTTTTGAAAGAAACCCAGGAGTTTCTACATTTTCTTTTTCCCAAAACAGGTTTCTGCTCACTCAAGCAGAATTTGTGTAAGCAAAGGCCCTGCCGACCTTAATATGCAATTCAAATCAAAAACAAACATCCTCTAATCATCTTAAAAACGCAGATAACAGAGGTTTCATGCTGCTAATCTAAGATACCTCGTTTTTGAATCACAATCAAAGTAAAAAAAAACAAAACTCTTTATTATTTTATTTATTTTTATCTCTATTGTCTTTGCACTATGTAGTATGGACTGAGATTTATATTGGTCTGAAATCTCTTATTTTGTATTTATTTCTATACCTATTGTGAGATGAGAAGCTGGTGGGTGGGCTGGGGGTGGGTTTACCATTGTTCATACTATATGTTTTTATATGCCTTGAATGCATGTACATTCTGAAACAAAAAAATCAATAAACATATGTTTAAAAAAAAAAAAAAAAAAACTATTGTGGTAATTGGTCTTTATAAATAGGGCGCGATACTGCATAATATGGCATCTTTAAGTGATGCAAATGCATCTTTACATAGAACTTGTTAAATATCCATATTCTATTGATTTTCTACATATTTTACATAAATGACTATACACTTGCTTTCAGCATGACGGTTACCTCACATTAGGCAAAATAATCAATCAAATTCTTTTTTGTTTGCTTCCAGTACTATCACTAAATGTTGACGTGAGTTCCCAAACTCCCTACGATGAAATACTGAGTCATTTATAATATCCATGTACAAACCACAGCAGAATCTAGCCAACTTTGCTGCAACTGTTGAGAGTAGCATAATGAATGGCAAGCACGATGTGTTGGTTCAGCTCCAGCATTCTGTTCACTGTCAGAGAAACAGGATTTCTGGGAATTTTCAAGCCTACATAGCATCTTTGACCAACAATTACTGTTAAAAATGCACACCCCCCTTCCAACGGCAGTTTACTCTGCCCACTGATAACCGTATTACTCATTAATCTTCCGAGTAATCTTCAAGTAATTGTGTGATGTGATGTCTAGGGTTTCAGCCCACAACACTGGCACGCTGCTGTGTTTGATCACAGTTAGAATGAATGTTCAAATCAGACAAATAGTACTGGGAACAATCCAACTGGCAAGTGGCTGAAAATTACTTCAAGGCCTAATTGCCTTCAATAAATAAGAATTTTAAAGCAAGTCATGATGAAAGTTCATATTTTTTAACGCAACATCCCAAGACAGATCTAACCTTTCGTGCTCCTTCTAAATTACTCTTTTTTTTTTGGACATAGTTGTTGTAGACTTCAGGCTACAGAATTAAGTGAAAATGGAAAATCTGCACAAGTATTTTTTGTCTTGATAGTGAAATAAACTCGGGAGTCTCTGAGATAGAGCTATGTCATAACCTTCCCATGTCCATGCAACTGACAGTCTGGCTGCTGTTTGTTTTCATAGCTGAATACACAAACGTCAGGGACTACACTGCTACACTAGATGGCTATCAAATTTTAAACCAGATTTAATGTATAAACACATTAGCTAACATCCCCTGTGTCAGCTAATACAGGCAGATCCGGCCGTTTCCAGGAGGAAATATAATAAGCCTTCTCTTGGCATAGATACTGGTCTCCCGACGATATTGCGCCTACTCTGGAGAAATGGGCATTAGAACAACGCACGTGCTCAGCACTGTGACTCTATGCGGTCTCCAAATAATGAATCACAAATGGCTAGGGGTCGTACGACATTCCCACTGAGATTTTGTTACGACTTTCACTCAGATGGAACCGTCTTGCTTAATAATACTGTGACACCCCCGTTTCCTGTCCAACTGCAGCCTGCACCCTAACCTCCTTGACGACCAGTTTAACTTGCTAAATAAAAGCTCCTAGTTGTGAGACTTACCTTCAATTTGGGGGTGGCATTGCTCTTGGAACATCTCTCCACTCCCGAGTCTGAGAAAAAAGCATTGGGGGAGTTAAGAAAGTGAAGTGAACAGACAAAGAAACAACTGTTGTTTTAAAACGTGTTACTCAAGAGTGTCAAGAGCACATAGGCACAATTTTAAAATGTTGGTCGCGTGTTTTCCGGACAGAGCCCTGAACATAGGATGGTTGAGTGCGTGCAAATGTAAGAGGCTCAGAATAAGTGCCGACTATGAGTGAGTAATTGTTCAGCCAGGAAAAATGGGGGTCAAGTATACAACTCCGTAAGAGTGCATTGCCTTTTACAACAAATATACCAAGATGTGAAAGTTTGACTGACAGTTATTTGTGCCGTGCTTGGTGCTCGACATTCCACTCTGCAAAGTTTGCCATACTGCCAAGAAACTAATATTAGATCCCTTCTCATACAAGTTCGGTTATTGTTATTGTCCATTACTTGAATAAGTTTTGGTGAACCACAGGGTGCCTCGTTGCTGCTGTGGCCGGGCTGACATTACGATGGCTGGGAAAGAGGGAGGCTCACTCAAAAGGGCTTTCAGAGCCGTAAAAAGACTTAAATGAATCAAAACGGGATTTATCGTGGCAGAGCATGGCTATGCTGAAATTGTCTGGTTAACCTAAACTGGCAGCAATTGTTGGTGGCAGAATCCTTTAAGCAGATGTACTTCTCTGAGCGTAGTCTCCCGTCTGTTGTTGCCCTTCTCTTTCTCTCTGGATCTGCTCTCTGATGAGTCTCTGCTCTTCTTCAAGCTGTCTGGATCCTTCTTCTCTTAAGCGGGCAATCTTCCAGAAACAGAGATGCATAAAATACTGTAATGTTCACATGTATCCCTGCAGATTTTGCAAAACACACTATTTTGGTACAATATATATGTGATCTATTACTCCATGTTGAAGCCATCATATTTCGTCAATTTAGGCAATAACGTCTTCATGTAGACAGAAAATAAAACGATGCATACTATCGATTACCTCCTCTGAGCAAAGCACACAAACCCAAAATGTAGGTATTAAATCACATTAAGAGAACAGGACTCACCATGGAAGCACACAAACACAACTTCCATTTATCACTTTTATTCTGAGCAAAGTCATATCACTAAACCCGTGGGTTTAGTGATAAACATGAAATATTGATCCTAAAAAGTTCCTTCAAATAAATTATTTGATCCCAAATCAGGGTTTTTGAAAGATTTCAGCCCCATCAGAACTATGTCTTTGCTGAAAAACAGAATAAAAGCACCTGCTTGTGTTTCAGACTTTCCTGGATGGACATGAACACTTTGTTTCCAAGTCACAGCTGAGTCCTAGATGATGGTGAAATTTTTATTTACCGGTATCTATTGTTGTTTCTTGTTCTCTGCAATATTTGATGAAGTACTGCCACTGATGTAATGTCTATAAATATTCTCACCTCTTCTTCAAGTGTTCTAGTGATCTGCACCTCCTCCTGGCTCTGAGCTTCTGCCCGTCGTTCTCTGGCCTCCAAGTCTGTCACGACAACGCAAATGCTTACACACACACTCCTTACATCTCATATTGAATTAAGTTAATTTTTTTCTTAGGAGCAGTCTTTGATGTGATACTGTAAATCCACGTTCACCCAGTCTCTCAAAAACTAATTTTAATATAATAAACATTTCCATAAACAACAACAAATACCAGTAGCTAAGCAAATTGTGCAGCCTGGATGTGGATTTGGAAAGTGACTCACCAAGTTTAATTTTCTTCCTCTTGTCATCAAGTTTCCTATTTCTTTCTTCTGCTTGTTTCTTAGCAGCACAGATCTTGTCGTAGGCAGCCTGCAAACAGAATAGGCCATCAAATTAAATTTGCTGGCAATGTGGCTGAAATTTTAGGATATTTTAAAAGGTTAAAAATACTGTCTTGGTCTTACCCTTGCAGCAGCGTCCGACAGCACCTCAAGAGCCTGGGACAACTGGTGGAAGAGTTCAGCTTGGAGGGAAAAAAACAAAAGAGATGAAAGATGCAGAGAATTCAGCTGCTGAATAAACATGGAACCAAATACAAACTTATAAGAAGAAAAATATATATGACAAACCTTTTACTTTATTTTATTTATTTTATTATTATTATTTACTTTATTTTAAGATATATGATATAAAGGTAAATGACGGAGATTTAAAGGAGCTTGAGGCTCCTTTTAAGAAATGAGACTCTCTAGCGCCACCCTTCACCACGACGGCCGTTGGGGGTACTGCAGCCAACAGTGAAGCCGGCACGGGAGAACGGGGAGAACGCGCATGCAGCGTCATGTGACGTCACATCCACAGCCCAGCGCGGGAAATTCGGGACCGAATTGCAGCACATTTTGCAGCACTCAGCCTGTTCAAGGCAAAGGAGAGATACACTAGAGGGCTCATTCTTTTGGGTTTGGAACGCTTCATCTGACATTATTACTAGAAAACTTAAAATGTATACGGATTTTTTTCATAAATCTTTCCACAATCCGGCCTCAAGCTCCTTTAAGCATCAATATTCCGGCTTGTTGGCGAGCCGCCCTGAGGTGGCACGGTCTTAGTTGCACCCTAGTGTTTGGCCCTGGGAGGTGGTAACAGCTAGGCAGTTTTTTGGATTGTTTACTCGCGTAGCTATGGCGTGACCACTGTGTGTAAAGGGCTAAATTGAGACATTCAATGCCTTAAACTTTTCAGTAAGTCTCACGAAACCTGTTTCTCCCGGTGATGTGGATTGCTTTGGCTTCTCGCCATTCAACTTCCATTAAGGGCCACTGAAGTAAACACCACTGCTCTAGCTGTCATATCTCACGCACGCACGCACGCACACACACACGCACGCACACACGCACACACGCACACACACGCACACACACGCACACACGCGCACACACCTAGCCAAGCTTAATCATTCACTTATGGAGGCCTAACAGACTGATACTGTTACTCTCTGTGGGGACTGGCAGTACACACCAACAGAAGGCTCTGGAGATCACGCTGCCAGCAGACGCGCTCAGGTTACCCTAACGGATATAATGGGCTCGACTGCAACCCAACTCAGGGAGGGAAGGGGTGCTGTTATGCCCACAAGGCAGCTCAGGGTGTCACAATATGTGAGGTATAAATGAGGGAGAGTAGGGGGTATCTTCAGTCAGTGAAGAATCCTGACCCCTCAGTCACCTCGCTCATGCATACAACCTCCCCCTGGAGGAGCAGCCGGTCCCAGGAGTTGTTCTGCTCTCGTGCGATGCAGACCAAGCCTGTCTATGTGCGGGTTCAAGCGTTGAGGCCCTCCAAACCACTTCTTTTCCATTTCTGGGAAACCGACCCCCTGCTTTGGTATTATCCCCCTCAACATCATAACTACCAATTTCCCAGTTTTTTTCCTGACATAATCACAAATCGTCTGAACCATCCAGTAACCACACGAACCTCACTATAAAATATACCTTATGACAAGCCTTTTCTCCAAGGTGCTTTTATCCCCATTTCCAAAGAAAGATCTTTTGAATTTTTCCTGCCTGGTTGGTGGCATGTTGGTTGACAAGAAGCTGCAGAAGAATGTTGGTCCTATTGATGTCCAGCTAGAAAGCAAGTCGGAGAAACTGTCTTGGTTGGTTAAGCCTTTTGATACAGCCAAGGGATATGGACCGATTGAAAAATGCAACTGCGGAGCATTCATTTTTGTCCCGTCTTTCCAAATTATTCTGCACCACAACAGGTGAAAAGAAAGAAACAGAATTAAACAAATATAATCAAGTCACTTACCCGCTTTTGGGTTGTCTGGGTTCTTGTCAGGGTGGCATGTCAAGGCCTTCTGTCTATAAGCTTTCTTGATCTGGTTGGGATATGGAGGAACATGAAAAAAACTTGAATTATTTAAGTGGATTGCTGATTTGGACACAGAGAATAAATCAATGCTCTTGTGAAATTCCTACTTGCTGTATCAGTTATCTTTATTTTGGCTTCTTAGGCCCAGAAATCCAATATTTGTATCAAAAAAAATGATGGCCTAGCTGAAATAATGACAAAGATGGTAATAATCCAACATAGAATGACTCCATTTGGTCTGTGCATTTTAATAAAAGTCTGGAGTCAAATTGTTTGGATCAAATAACACCTGAGCTGATCCTCTGATTCATGTGCGTTCCACATGAATCACTACAGCGTAGACCGAACAGAAAATTATCCAAACCATCCTCAGGACCGCTGCCAGTTTAGAGATACTATGTTAAATCAGGATGCAACAAAATAAATGCTTAAGTAACGTGTAAACACGCAAACTGCAGCCATTAATGTAATCATGGCAAAGTTTTAAACATGTGTGCTTGTATATATTGCAGACTCTGCACACTAAAGAGGCGCTGCATAAATCTCCCATGTATCACAGCTTATAATAAACTTCCAGGCTGACATGGATTTTTTTCATCAGTCTCAATCAGACATTCCTGTGCTTTGCGTGTTTTCACGCATCTAGTTTTTGTGTAAATCAATCTCCTGCCAGTACGCCATCGGCCACAAAAAGTGAGAGCACTTTTCTTCACGTCTGGGAAACATTTGCACTTGTCTTCTGGAATATTCGCTGTTTTCCCAGTAAGTCGTGTAGCAGAAATCTATCTTCACATTGCATGCCAATGCACACGAAGATGCCTTTACAGCAGGGGGGGGGGGTAAATAAATACCTCTGGGGAAACTTAACTAAGCAAAAGGGTGTAATTCCTCAGGGTGCAGCCTTTCAAACAACCACTGGAGTGAGTCTCCATGGCATTATGCCCCTTCTAATTTACCAGCACTAAACATCTGCATGATGACACGACTCTGATGAGCCTCCTGATACCAGGGGAGTTTATTCCAGCTCAAACAGCTCCTAAATATTGCAAACCCTTTCTTTTATCTAAATTACATTCCGTTTTCTTGTAATTAAAGAACCAAAAGGTAAATGGCAATTTAATTCCATGCAAAAAACTAGACATCACTAAGGGATATTTTATCTTTCTGGTTGTCACGCAAAACCTTCCCACAGATACACTTATACGTAAGGATGTGAACTGGAGTTAGGTACGTATGTTTTTTTTTTTTTTTATGGTCAACTAGAACAATAAAGCAAGAAAAACAAGCGCATAAGCCTCTGTGTGCTGAGTGGCAACCCCTCCTGTCTTATACGTCTCAGTAACTGCGACACATTTACAACAGCCAGCTCTATTTCCTAGCCAAGATACAAAATAATAAAATCCAAATAACTTTCTTTGTTCGTGCAGTTAATGCTTTTTAGAAGATCTTTATTGTGATACTGTACGTACATGTTTAGAGTGTAATAATACAAATGAGTGAGGTGGGGGTGTATGTTACATGAATGTAATTTGAACAAAAATGCCTCATGGATAAATAGAAAAATACATAATGATTTCAGTCTGACAGTGTTGACCTTGAAGATAAATAGGATTTAATTTCATGTTCCTCAGTACCTGCTGCCACTTGACAAGATAAACATGTCTTCATGGTTTGATAAGCTACATATTTTGAAAACTATACTTAGTGTCATTTTAGATTTTGTCTCTGCTCATATTAATTTGCCACAGTGTAGATAATCATCTGTCTCTGACAAAATTCAAGCCTCTTTCTGTCAGGGAAGTATTCCATTTCTCTATATCTGCATCCTCTCTTTTCCTTTTCACTCTCCAGCTCCAATCCTTCTTCTTGATATCACGATTTATATTCGAGGTTTGGTCCAGACTAGAATGCTAACAAGGCAAGACTACTTAGACAGAGATGTATCCTCTTATAGAAGTATATCTGTTCGCTTACACCAGGGCACTATGATCTTTAGGAAAAATCACATATAGAGAAAAAAAAAAAAGAAAAACTAAACAGGATCTCCTATTCCTGACAAATTGACCACCACAGGTCAGAACTAGAACATGTGCCCCACATGTGTGTAAAAGCTCCTCAGGCCACTATAAATGACTGACTACACAAACAAGGACTCAAACTGTTAAACACAAAACAATCCTCCAAAAAAGACTGAGGCGTTTTCGACACATTGCTACAGACCAGTTGTCATCAACAATGAGCCGATTACAGAAGTTCAAAACAAACAGGTATGTGGGTGTTAGCACTGATGAGTCTTTCTAGTAGAGGACACAGGTGGAAAATCTTTGCTCCTGTTACAGCGTCTATGCTTTCTGTGCCCTAGGAACTCCATTTTTCTGTCATAACCCAATTAAAAAGAAAACAAAACAGGATTATGGATAAACCAAGTAAAACATTTAGAAGGGGGTGACACATTCAGTCTTTATCTTCTGGACCTTTTCTACCAGACTGTGAAAGAATCAGAAAATATGGCACCAGAGTCCGGGTTTGTAGTCTCATGGTGCATCTGAGGTCAAATATTACTTGTTTAGTGCCGCTGAGAAAGTCATAAGGGGTCAAAGATCCGGTCTCACTATGAGCAGTTTGTCGCCAGACAAACAGAAATACCATTACTTGAATTCCATCACTGGGGATCAATGGAGGATTAGTTTCAAAACTATCTCAACGTTACTACAGATGAATGGAGTCTTGTCTGATCAGTTGAACCTTGTGCTCATAAGCAATTGAAAGTGTTTATAAACTGATTGGAGATAAATTCTACCAATTCCCACACTTTCTTTTGTGAAAGGTGGGAATGATATCTACCAGCATGCTCACATCTTGTCCTCTTTTCTTAACTCTTTCCTTACAACCAGCTGTCCGGGTACAGCCACAGTAAAGTCCTCCACAGGCTCTCCTGCCTGGGCTAATTACTATCCATTCAAACAGATGATACATCAAATTGTGGGAAAACATGTCAAGATTGGTGCAAGATTATTTCACACAATTGTCTTGACAAAATTATGACTGTAAACTTACTGTAATAAGGTTTTTTTCTTGTTTTTGTTTGGGGTTTTTTAGGGCTGGTTACATTGCATCATTTTTTTGTGGTTTACCTAACATTATAAACTATAAGGTAATGAGCATGAATGGTGTCTGCAGTGCTGCTTGAAAATGAAAGCTCTGGGAAAAGGAAAAGAAAGGTTTGATGACGCAATGATCCTAATAAACCTGATATTACTAAGGAAACCCTCAAGGATGTATCTGATCATTGAGAAAGACTGTTTGTTAATAGCTACTACAGTATAATGCTCTGTCTGGAAATAAACCACACAGGCATATTATCGCTACGTAATGCAGTCACATTAGGTAAATTAAAATTTGAGTAGCTGAATAAACCACAAGACATTTTGTGTGGTCTTGGCTGTTGAAATTGTTTACGGCGCAATCTGTGGTAGGTACAACTCTGGTGGGTAGCCCTCAGCAAAAGCTTCCCTTAGCACTACCATAAAACAAAACCCAGTCATCCACAGACATTAAATTATAACTCCTGACATGTTAGTTTCCCCAGAACTTCCCATCCAGCCAAGCACAAGGAATGGTCAATTGCAGTTATAATGATAGAGAAGCAGGTTTAATAGAAGCAGGAGGACATATTGTATACAAAATACAAAAACAATACATGAATATAATGTTTTACAAGCGGTGGCAAAGCCCACATAAACAGGCTCTGGGATGAGCTTCTTCACTTTCCCTGTGATAAACAGCATCCCTAAACGTGATGATATGCAACAGGCCAAACAACTGGGATAAGTGGTCCATTTGATGACATTTGTCTTCGCACAACTGATTGATTTTGAAGCACCCCCAGATTTAATGCAACACGCACACACACACAAACAGGCTCTCTCTCTCAACCATCAACAGACCTCACAGAATCAGCCTTCTCTGTCTTGGAGTCTCAATTCTGTCCAAGCCACAACCGCTTACTTCCTCTGGGATAATCCTCTGGGGAAAAGAGTACTTTGAAATCCAATTAAGAAATTAACTTCTTCCCTCACTTTGGCAGTAATTTTATTTTCCCTTAAGACCAAGTGGATTCTGAAAGGAGAGGTGGTCGTAGGAACAAGGCCAGATTGGAGACATAATAGACATAACAGCATCTGGGCTGGAAATTTGAATTATACATACATACGGTACATATACATATACATATATACATATATATATATATATATATATATATATAAAAATGTAAATGAAAAAGTTACTTTACCATAGTTGACTGCATATCTATGAAATTCCAAACACCAGTAGTGTGAACCTCTGTTTCTTCTTTTCAGAGGTGAATAAACATAGTATTTAGTAAATGACGGGGAATAATTATTTATATATATATTAGGGCTGTCAAACGACGAGTCAAACGTTTATTCAACTTTGTTTGTGATGCATATGGTTCACAAAAACAAGGAATCTTAGTCTTTACAAGTGTAAAGTTGGGGACTACTGTACATTGTGTTTGTATTTATGAAGGAATGTTACATTGGGGTCAAAAGCTTTTTTTGTGGAAAGTTGAATAAACATTGGCATAAAGCAAGCATATTTGCCCTTTCTCATGTTGTTAACAGTATTAAAAACATAAAAATAGCTTAAGGTAATTTTGAACAGCAAAAAAATGTGTGAATAAATGTGCGTTATTATGCGATTAATCGCCAGTTAACTATGGACAACATGCGATTAAAAAAATGAATCGTTTGACCTAATATATATATATATATATATATTAGGAATGGGCGATATTTTACCGTTTACGATATACCGTCAAAAAAATTCCCCACAATAAGAATTTGTCATCTTGAAGGAAGGAAGGAAGGAAGGAAGGAAGGAAGGAAGGAAGGAAGGAAGGAAGGAAGGAAGGAAGGAAGGAAGGAAGGAAGGAAGGAAGGAAAGATTCCCGTTTATTACGTTTTTGTGTAACAAACATGGCGGAAGGCGGATCTGAGAGCGAGGAGTCATTACAGTTTTGCAGTACAGGTGTACTAACTTAATTTTTATTAATTCAATTTAATTGGTGTAGTTTAGTAGCATTTAGTATTATTTTACAGCAGTGATTTGGGGGCTCCAAAGACTGAATGTGGTGATAGATTTATAGTTAAAAAGGTGGAGTTGAATTGGTTTTTTTTTTTTTTTTTTTTTTTTTAAATCGTCATTTTTATCGTTATCGGGATAAATGCCAGAAATTATCGTGATACATTTTTTAGTCCATACCGCCCATCCCTAATATATATATATATATATATATATATACACATACATACATACATACATACATATACACACATTAGACACAGACAGACAGACAGACAGACAGACAGACAGACAGACAGACAGACAGACAGACAGACAGACAGACAGACAGCTCTTTCCAAAGGAATGGGATGTTATTCTTATGTTGGACCAACGGCTCCACCTAGTGGTCGTTTCGACGTACTACAACGATCTGTTCACAACTTAGCCTACAGCATGACTGGTTTGTGTCCAATGTCGTTGGAATTAAATTACCTTGGTTTATTTAGGAGACATTTGTTTTTTTGTGTCATTTACATTATATCTTTCTCAACCTACAAAAGACACGTAAGATTTTGTAATTTTAATCACACAGACGAAAAGATTAGCACAAACATCGTTAGCAACATGCCACCAAAGCATTCTCCTCAAGAACATTGTCCTCGTATACCAGCTTTTATACTTAAAATTAGCCCTGTTAAAAATAGCAAAATTATTTTCTAACCACTGCAGCTGATGTTAACAAATAGATAACTTACGTACCTGTTTTGTTGTTGCATTGATCTCAATACCGAGTAAACCGTACAAGTCAATTTTTAGGATTTCCTTGGCTTTTCCAGACATTTCTGCAACAGAAACCTATAAAACACCGCTTTTAATTAATGTATGTGTAACTCTTTGCGCTGCCGCTTTTCAAATATTAACGTGCGGCTAATTTCTGAAGATATTGTTGTTATTCCAAGTTGACGGCAGCATGCGTTTGACGTTTTTGACCTTTCAACCAGGATGCGCTTTGCATCCTGGGAAATGCAGTTTTTATTATTACTTCTCTTCAGCTATAGATATACATCATTCAGTAGCTTCAGTATGTATATTTATGAGTAGCACCAAGCCCTAGTAAAACAACGCCAGCTAGGAACCATCATGGATATACATTTTTATGTATTTCTATATGAGCCATAGCAACCAGCTTAATCTGGCTATGGTCTTTCTTACATTACCTCGCCTACAGCGCCATCTACTGGAGCAGCGTTATTTGTGAAACACATTTCAGCAACAAGCTTTTTCAAGGCACTTTACATGAAAAAAAAAACTAAACATGAAAAGTAAAGAGGAGAAGAAGAAAAAAAGATGGACAAAGGCATAATTAAGAAAAATTAGACTTAAGGCGTAAGAGTAACAGTGTAGAACTTAGTTAGTTAGTTAGGTAGTTAGTTAGTTAGTTAATATTTATTTCAGTCACAAGCATAACAATCAACAAACAAGATAAAAAACATCCACAGGTTTTTCTTTGGTCAACATTGTGATTATTTTGACCGCTTATCTTGCCCACCTTCTAACATAATAGAATATACAAAAAGAACAAATGATGTATCATGAGGTTACACAAAATAATAATAATAATAATAATAATAATAATAATAATAATAATAATAATAATAATAATAATAATAATAATAGCTGTAATAAGAGTAATAGTAATAATAATGATAATAATAATAATGATAGCTCTGAAAACAGAAAGTGAAAAGATGCTAAAGAATTTAGGTTGTCATTTCATCTCATGCATGTGTACATTCTTCTCTTTGCTTATTGTGCTCCTATGTGTCCATTGCCTTTGCTTTGAATAATATCTTGTATGCTTTTATTGAGTTTGCTAATTTGAGGTCGTTGTCTAATGAGTTCCACAGTTTTACTTCTAAAACGGATATACATCTGCCCTTTGTATTTGTTCTTACTGTTGTTGTCTTAAACATTGCTGTTTTGTTTGCCCTCTCTTGGCTTGAACAGTTCCTGCATGCATCCCGGAAGTAAATTATTATAAACCTTATACATTATTACAGTGGTGTTCAGATTAACTATATCTTGCAATGTAAGTGTATTGTTTTGAATGAAAAGTGGGTTTGTTGATGCAAGATAGTCAGCCAAGTTTACAATTCTTGTTGCTTTTTTTTTGTAAAATATAGATGGGTTGAATTATTGATTTATACGTATTCCCCCACACTTCCACACAATAAGTAAGGTATGGGAGTAGTATGGATCTGTATAGTGTTTGTAATGATCTTTTATTTATAATACCTTTCATTTTATATAATATTGCTATTGTTTCAGATAATTTTCTTTTTAAGGTATTAATGCATTAATCCATGTGAGTTTTTCATCAATGTTTGTTTGTTCTAATTGTATGTTATTGATGATTAGGTTTATTGGAGCATTTATCATTTTGTTGCCAAAAACAATGAATTTGGTTTTAACCTATGGAAGTTTCTGAAGATGTCAGTGTTACCTGCTGTATGGGGATTTTTCAGATTTAGAAAATCAGACACTTCTACTTTAGATTTAGTTAACAGTTTAAATCTTATACTTAATTAGAGGAGGAACATTTTATTAGAGAAATAGATTAATGCTGTAAAACAACCAATAATCACTGATATTTACAAAAGAAAATTGTTTACATTACAAACTAATGTACTGAATATGGTAAATATGACGCCAATTGCATTTTATAATGCATTTCAGCCAGGAGGAGACGTCCTGGACATCCCCTACAAGGACCCACAACACCAACTGCCAGGTAATGCTTTGAAGTAACCTGGCATGCTTATTATTGACAACAAGTACACCCTTGTCTATGGATTGAGTTTCTTTTTGGTGATGGGAAAATGAATACAGAATCGTAAAAAGTATGGTATCCCAGTTACAATATATTCACCACTCTGCCATCTGGTAGAAGATACACGATTCAGAGACAGCTTTTATAAGATAAGATAAGATTATCCTTTATTTCTCCCTCAATGGGGAAATTCGCGTGCAGCAGCAGTACACTCAACACACACATGCAGGGAAAGGGTAAGAAAAGACTCACAGATATTGCACATGTTATTGCTAGGGTTGCCACCCGTCCCGTAAAATACGGAATTGTCCTTTATTTGAGAAAAAAATGTTGCGTCCCGTATTGAACTAATACGGGACGCAATTTGTCCCGTATTTTTATTAACGCCCCATACACAAGTCTGTCACACACACACACACACACACACACACACATCTACACTAAATTTAACAATAATGAACAAAATAAAACACAGGAAACATTAAGGCCAGCAAAATCTTTGTTTGTGTAAATTAACTTTTACACCATAGTTGAATTATTGAAATAAATTAACTTTTAAACCATATTCTAGTTGAATTATTGAAATAAATTAACTTTTACACCATATTCTAGTTGAATTATTGAAATAAGTTAACTTTTACACCATATTCTAGTTGAATTATTGAAATAAGTTAACTTTTACACCATATTCTAGTTGAATTATTGAAATAAATTAACTTTTACACCATATTCTAGTTGAATTATTGAAATAAATTAACTTTTACACCATATTCTAGTTGAATTATTGAAATAAGTTAACTTTTGCACCATATTCTAGTTGAATTATTGAAATAAGTTAACTTTTACACCATATTCTAGTTGAATTATTGAAATAAATTAACTTTTACACCATATTCTAGTTGAATTATTGAAATAAATTTACTTTTACACCATATTCTAGTTGAATTATTGAAATAAATTAACTTTTACACCATATTCTTCACCTGTATGTATATTATACATCTGGGCTGATGTGGACATACGTAGCATAGGAGGCTATTTCAGTTGCTATATGGTTGTCTGTCTCTACAGTCATGAAAGTTCAATGCTATTAAAGCATTTTAAACTTTAAATCAAAGCATTTTGTTTTTCATATAGAATTAAAAAGAAAAAAATTAAAAATAAAAGTTTTTCATATTAAAAACACATTTTTATTCAGTTTAGAAGTTTTAGGGCTTTTTTTTTTTGGCTCCTGCGCTGCTGAAATCAGGGCGTCCCTTATTTCTCAAGACAGAGCTGCAACAAGTCAAGACAGAGCCGCAACAAGTCAAGACAGAGCTGCAACAAGTCAAGACAGAGCTGCAACAAGTCAAGACAGAGCTGCAACAAGTCAAGACATAGCCTCAACAAGTCAAGACAGAGCCGCAACAAGTCAAGACAGAGCCGCAACAAGTCAAGACAGAGCTGCAACAAGTCAAGACATAGCCTCAACAAGTCAAGACAGAGCCGCAACAAGTCAAGACAGAGCTGCAACAAGTCAAGACAGAGCCGCAACAAGTCAAGACAGAGCTGCAACAAGTCAAGACATAGCCTCAACAAGTCAAGACAGAGCCGCAACAAGTCAAGACAGAGCTGCAACAAGTCAAGACATAGCCTCAACAAGTCAAGACAGAGCCGCAACAAGTCAAGACAGAGCTGCAACAAGTCAAGACAGAGTCAACAAGTCAAGACAGAGCTGCAACAAGTCAAGACAGAGCCGCAACAAGTCAAGACAGAGCTGCAACAAGTCAAGACAGAGCCTCAACAAGTCAAGACAGAGCCTCAACAAGTCAAGACAGAGCCGCAACAAGTCAAGACAGAGCCGCAACAAGTCAAGACAGAGCTGCAACAAGTCAAGACAGAGCTGCAACAAGTCAAGACAGAGCTGCAACAAGTCAAGACAGAGCTGCAACAAGTCAAGACAGAGCTGCAACAAGTCAAGACAGAGCTGCAACAAGTCAAGACAGAGCCGCAACAAGTCAAGACAGAGCCTCAACAAGTCAAGACAGAGCCGCAACAAGTCAAGACAGAGCCGCAACAAGTCAAGACAGAGCCGCAACAAGTCAAGACAGAGCTGCAACAAGTCAAGACAGAGTCAACAAGTCAAGACAGAGCTGCAACAAGTCAAGACAGAGTCAACAAGTCAAGACAGAGCTGCAACAAGTCAAGACAGAGCTGCAACAAGTCAAGACAGAGCCGCAACAAGTCAAAACAGAGTCAACAAGTCAAGACAGAGCTGCAACAAGTCAAGACAGAGTCAACAAGTCAAGACAGAGCTGCAACAAGTCAAGAAAGAGTCAACAAGTCAAGACAGAGTCAACAAGTCAAGACAGAGCTGCAACAAGTCAAGACAGAGTCAACAAGTCAAGACAGAGCTGCAACAAGTCAAGACAGAGTCAACAAGTCAAGACAGAGCCGCAACAAGTCAAGACAGAGCTGCAACAAGTCAAGACAGAGCCTCAACAAGTCAAGACAGAGCCGCAACAAGTCAAGACAGAGCCTCAACAAGTCAAGACAGAGCCGCAACAAGTCAAGACAGAGCCGCAACAAGTCAAGACAGAGCTGCAACAAGTCAAGACAGAGCTGCAATAAGTCAAGACAGAGCCGCAACAAGTCAAGACAGAGCTGCAACAAGTCAAGACAGAGCCGCAACAAGTCAAGACAGAGCTGCAACAAGTCAAGACAGAGCCTCAACAAGTCAAGACAGAGCTGCAACAAGTCAAGACAGAGCCGCAACAAGTCAAGACAGAGCCGCAACAAGTCAAGACAGAGCTGCAACAAGTCAAGACAGAGCCGCAACAAGTCAAGACAGAGCTGCAACAAGTCAAGACAGAGCCGCAACAAGTCAAGACAGAGCCGCAACAATGGCTACGCCTGTAATTCCTTGTCGGTTGGCCTTCCTGCATGCTCAAGTAAACCTCTGCAGATGATCCAGAATGCAGCAGCACGTCTGATATTCAATCAACCCAAGAGAGCAGGGGCGTGGCCGGGGGTGGTGGGGGATATGTCACACCTACGGGCAATTTAGAATGATCAATTAACCTACCATGCATGTTTTTTTTGGACTGTGGGACGAAACCGGAGTACCCGGAGAAAACCCAAGCAAGCACGCAGGTGGTGGAGGACCAGCCTCTCCAGGGTCTTTGCCAGGTGGGATGTCAGGGCCACCGGCCGGTAGTGGTTGAAGTCGCTGGGACGAGATGACTTGGGCAACGGTACTACACAGGATGTCTTGCACAGCTGTGGAACCTTGTGCAGCCTCAAGCTCAGGTTGAAGATGGTTTCACTCTCTACAACATCAGGAAAATCAGACCCTACCTGACAGAACATACGACACAGCTCTTGATTCAGGCTCTGGTCATCACGTATTGACTACTGTAATTCCTTGTCGGTAGGCCTTCCTGCATGCTCAAGTAAACCTCTGCAGATGATCCAGAATGCAACAGCACGTCTGATATTCAATCAACCCAAGAGAGCAGGGGCGTGGCCGGGGGTGGTGGGGAATATGTCACACCTACGGGCAATTTAGAATGATCAATTAACCTACCATGCATGTTTTTTTTGGACTGTGGGAGGAAACCGGAGTACCCGGAGGAAACCCAAGCAAGCACGCAGGTGGTGGAGGACCAGCCTCTCCAGGGTCAAATCGAATGAAATGGATCGAATGAAATGGTGATAATCGATTCTGAAATTTAAGACTCGGAATCGAATCGATTCTCATCATTGGAATTGATACCCAGGCCATAGCTTGATACACCTTTTTACACCTTTGTGTACTGAAGAAAAGAACCTGATGAAAGCGTTCCTCTTGCGTGGTTTTCTTACTATCTGTAGTTGATATTGCAGACATATACGAAGTATATTCTCAAAAGTTGGATCATCAGATGCCGCTGCAGTCTGCAACACATTTTTTGGGGAGCCAAACCTCTTGAGAAGGTCCTTACATAAAACATATGCAAGATCAGTGATGTTTTCTTCTTCTATGTCATGGTCTTTTTTCTCCATTTCAGGCATCACAACACTCAACATACGGTCAAATGTGGTTTTCATTTGTAATACATCGAGTGAGAGCCTATTTTTCTCCATGTAAAGAAGTTGAGCTAGAAGTGCAGCTACAACTTGTTCACCCAATGGCCTCTCTTCTAACTCCTGACTTAGAATGACTTCAGGCGATGATTCCTCATTGTATTTGTGGAAAGGTGATGACATTTCCTCTGAGCATATGTTGTCTTCTGACTCTGGAGCCTCATCGTCTTCAGTCAAACTCTGAATACCATTTTTAATGTTCTGATGTTCATCATGTTGTATCCCAAATTCAGTAACATCATGAGGATCTGATTTAGCATCTACAGGAGAGACTGGAGACTCTGTGTCATCTTCAACATCTTCCTCCATGATGAATTCAGTAACATCATGGGGATGTGATGAAGTGTCAGCAAAAGCAGACTCTGTCTTAACAACTTCTTTAGGTGGGTTTAACATTTCTGTCAAGAGGTTTTCTACATCCGTCAGAGCTCCAATCACTTTCTCACTTTGACTTGTTTCATCTGATGCCTTCATCACCCACAGCAGAAGTTGCTGTAAGAACTTTGCCACTGCGTCTAGTGTGATGGCATGTATCACCTCAGGAGAAACGCTGTTTTCACCCAGCGTGCATTTGACTTTATAAATCACAGAGTCTGACAGTGGTATATTGAGGGGCAGCTCATATGTGCAATCAGGTGTCCAATGATTGCAAAGTTTTTGAGTCAGCTCCCTGGAAAACATCTGGACAGGAGTGGAGGATGTGATTTTCTCAAGACTGAGACCTTCACTCTTGTTTGACTCTCTGATGTTTCTGAACATGTTAATGACATCCCATTTGATTGTGTCAAAGTTCAGTTGATAATATTTCTGTTTCCTTACATTGATCTTTGTTTTTTTGTGTGTTGAATAGCCTGGACTGGGATATTCAGGCACACTTCCTGGTAAAGGAAGGTAGTCATCGCGAAGCAGAATGGGGCTTGAGGTGCGTCTGATATTTAAGACGAATTCATCGCGTTTTCTCTCAAATTCATTTTCCAGGTCTGAATTCATAATTCCAAATTGTTTCCTGGCAAAGTTCAGGAACTGGTACTCGTGATCGTCCACATGTGCTTTGTTTAAAAGAAAAAACCTTTTCACCTCACCAACCACTAAGCCCATGTCAAATGTTCTCGAGGAGATTTTTTTGGTTTTGGTACAAAAGAAACTTTTAAGGCTACTCAGATTTCTCTTGAGGATGTTGACCATCTTAGTCGCTGTTTTCTTAGCTTCAATACCAGAGCCAGGGGGAAGTGCAAAAACACATTCATCCTCTGATGTGATGTTTTCTGACTCCGTTGACCATTTCAAGAGGATTTCAGTCACTCCTTCAACCGCTAACGGGACATCTATGGCAGATTTTCCAGCAGAACACATTGCTTTGCACCTGATGTAGAGCTTAACCAGGTTTGCTTTAAGACATCTGGCAGCTTGAGACACCATGTGGCCAAGTCGCTTTATATTTGAAACAAAGCCGGTCACATAAACAGCTGGGTTGGATGTCATGTCTTCAGTGTTTGTGGCTGCAGCAATGCTAGAGTTCACATTCTCTACAATTTCCTGTTCTACCATTTCTGTCAGCTCTTGTGCAAACTCACATTGGTCCAGTGGGACATTAAGAAACTGGGAGAAACATTTGGGTAGGGAGTCTCCCAGCTGAGGTTTGATAGTTTCCAAAGGTGCAGCAGATGCTACGCGTTGTTGCACCATCGGCAAGAAAACTCTCAGAACATCTACTGACACAGTCTGTATTATTTCAGTAACCATGTCAGCAAGAGTGGATTGTATATCCGGGTCAAATTCCTCTACTGTGATCATGGCCCACTGTGCTGGTGTGAGCCTGTCTAAATATTTCTGAATAGTAGGCATCACATTCTCCTCCGTAATAAGATAACTGTTTCCTTGTTGATGCATCTTGTATTCTGTGTTTATGAAGATCTTTGTTTGAATATTTTTTGCAATATTTCTTGCTGTGTTATGTCTCTGTCTCACAGATGAATGTAAACGTTCTTCTGACTCTGGAGCCTCATCGTCTTTAGTCAAACTCTGAATTTCATTTTTAATGTTCTGATGTTCATCATGTTGTATGCCAAATTCAGTAACATGATGAGGATCTGATTTTGCATCTACAGGAGAGACTGGAGACTCTGTGTCATCTTCAACATCTTCCTCCATGGTGAATTCAGTAACATCATGATGATGTGATGAAGTGGCTACAGTTGGAGATGTTGGGGACTTGATATGAATAACCTCAACAACATCTTCCTCCATGATGAATTCAGTAACATCATGAGGATCTGATTTAGCATCTACAGGAGAGACTGGAGACTCTGTCTCAAATTCAACATCTTCCTCCATGATGAATTCAGTAACATCATGATGATGTGATGAAGTGGCTACAGTTGGAGATGTTGGGGACTTGATATGAATAACCTCATCAACATCTTCCTCCATGATGAATTCAGTAACATCATGAGGATGTGATGAAGTTTCAGCAAAAGCAGACTCTGTCTTAACAACTTCTTTCGGTGGGTTTGACATTTCTGTCAAGAGGTTTTCTACATCCGTCAGAGCTCCAAGCACTTTCTCACTTTGACTTGTTTCATCTGATGCCTTCATCACCCACAGCAGAAGTTGCTGTAAGAACTTTGCCACTGCGTCTAGTGTGATGGCATGTATCACCTCAGGAGAAACGCTGTTTTCACCCAGCGTGCATTTGACTTTATAAATCACAGAGTCTGACAGTGGCATATTGAGGGGCAGCTCATATGTGCAATCAGGTGTCCAATGATTGCAAAGTTTTTGAGTCAGCTCCCTGGAAAACATCTGGACAGGAGTGGAGGATGTGATTTTCTCAAGGCTGAGACCTTCACTCTTGTTTGACTCTCTGATGTTTCTGAACATGTTAATGACATCCCATTTGATTGTGTCAAAGTTCAGTTGATAATATTTCTGTTTCCTTACATTGATCTTTGTTTTTTTGTGTGTTGAATAGCCTGGACTGGGATATTCAGGCACACTTCCTGGTAAAGGAAGGTAGTCATCTCGAAGCAGAATGGGGCTTGAGGTGCGTCTGATATTTAAGACAAATTCATCGCGTTTTCTCTCAAATTCATTTTCCAGGTCTGAATTCATCATTTCAAATTGTTTCCTGGCAAAGTTCAGGAACTGGTACTCGTGATCGTCCACATGTGCTTTGTGTAAAAGAAAAAACCTTTTCATCTCACCAACCACTAAGCCCATGTCAAATGTTCTCGAGGAGATTTTTTTGGTTTTGGTACATAAGAAACTTTTAAGGCTACTCAGATTTCTCTTTAGGATGTTGACCATCTTAGTTGCTGTTTTCTTAGCATCATTACCAGAGCCAGGGGGAAGTACATAAACACTTTCATCACATTCATCCTCCGATGTGATGTTTTCTGCCTCTGTTGACCATTTCAAGAGGATTTCAGTTACTCCTTCAACCGCTAACGGGACATCTATGGCAGATTTTCCAGCAGAACACATTGCTTGGCACCTGATGTTGAGCTTAACCAGGTTTGCTTTAAGACATCTGGCAGCTTGAGACACCATGTGGCCAAGTCGCTTTATATTTGAAACAAAGCCGGTCACGTAAACAGCTGGGTTGGATGTCATGTCTTCAGTGTTTGTGGCTGCAGCAATGCTAGAGTTCACATTCTCTACAATTTCCTGTTCTACCATTTCTGTCAGCTCTTTTGCAAACTCACATTGGTCCAGTGGGACATTAAGAAACTGGGAGAAACATTTGGGTAGGGAGTCTCCCAGCTGAGGTTTGATAGTTTCCAAAGGTGCAGCAGATGCTACGCGTTGTTGCATCATCGGCAAGAAAACTCTCAGAATCTCTGCTGACACAGTCTGTATTATTTCACTAACCATGTCAGCAAGAGTGGATTGTATATCCGGGTCAAATTCCTCTACTGTGATCATGGCCCACTGTGCTGGTGTGAGCCTGTCTAAATATTTCTGTATGGTAGGCATCACATTCTCCTCCGTAATAAGATAACTGTTTCCTTGTTTATGCATCTTGTATTCTTGTGTTTTTGAAGATCTTGGTTTGAAAATGTTTTCAATATTTCTTGCTGTGTTATATCTCTGTCTCACAGATGAATAAACGTTCTATAGACCTTGTTGTTCTGTTCTGTTTGTGGTGCTACTGAATCAGCTTGCAACATACACGTTTTATCATCTGCGATTCGACGGACCTACACGTGTATTTATACCCTCGTATGTGACGTCAATAGAATCAAAGAATGTGCGTCATTCCAAAATTCCAGCGTTGGCGCGCATGCGCAGTTACGTAATGTAGTACACACAAACACACGACACGCACCCTTACCAGGATTTTAGACTTCCCCGAGGAAACAAAGTTTTTACTGTTTTCTCACTTGACCTCAGCCTAAAAAGTGTTTTATCAGTACACTTTTTACATGGTTAGAACAGACGTCAAATCTCGCGATATTAAGGATACAGCAAAGCGTTCCGCTTTAGTTCTTTTTTTATTGATCTTTAAAAAACGAATAAGGCACATTATACATTCCAGAAAAACATTCATTACAAAAGAAAGAACATTGAATGACCAAATCAAAAGATTTACAGGACAGGAAAACGAAATAAAAACTGAAAAAAAGAAAGAATGCAAGTGATCAATCCGAAATTCGGTTGCAAAAACATATTTTTACATATTTTTATTCTGTAAAGATATGCACTAAAAATCGGATTTATTATTAAAAAGCGAGATGGATGATAGATTTAGCCATAATTAAATTATTGATCCCAAATTATTTTTTTTCCTCCAACTGTAAACCTACTGTAATGTTTTCAAATGTAAGAATCGGAATCATTTGATCATTGTATGCAGTACTCGAGTTGTAAAAAGAAAATCAGGGGGGGTGGTGGATTTTATCATATGGGGACAGATCAAATTTTGTGCTGATTACAAATAATATAATATATTACAAATAATTGCACTGACCAAAACACCTGCAGAAATACTGCAGGAATGACATAGCAGCAGTTAAATGCAGCCTTCTGTAAGCTTTAAATATCCACTGGGATTACATCAAATACATCAAAACACAAAAATAAAAAACTGTTTTCTGAATTTATCAATATGCCTCTGTCCTTCACAGGATAAGTAAAATGGATCACTGCAACAACTCAAAATCTTAACAAGAATATTTGTCTTATTTCTAGTTAAAATGTCTAATTTTAGTAAAAAAAAATCTCATTACACTTAAACAAGACTCATCACTGGAAAAAAACAACAATTTTCACCTGTTTCAAGTAGATTTTCACTTGAAATAAGTAGAAAAATCTGCCAGTGGAACAAGATTTTTTTTTGCTTGTAATAAGAAGATAAATCTTGTCCCACTGGCAGATTTTTCTACTTATTTCAAGTGAAATGTACTTGAAACAGGTGAAAATGGTCAAATAAGTTATTTTTGTGGTGTTATTTTTCTGGTGATGACTTTAAATGTTGAAATAGCAGTAAAACCACATTCATTGATGAAATGACATAAGGGATGGAAAGGGGGGTGGCAGTTTTACAGGGGGGATGATTTTGACCGTTTTTATTTCAGGGGGGGATGCCATCCCCCCTCATCCACCCTCAACTCGAGTACTGATTAAAGGTAATCCAATATTGAGAAACATCCCAAAAGGTCCAAGTTAAGCTACAAGAAATAATAAAAAAAAATGTTTCAATATATGCATTGCAAAAAGTAAGCTACAAATATTAAACTCTAAATTAAACCTTTCATGTAAAAAAACATGGATAAACCATTTTGAAATGAACTTATTTCACCTTAGCTGAAAGTGGAAGGGAGAGGTAATTGGTTCTTTTTAATTTTATTGTATTTATTTATTTAGAATAGGGACAGTGCATATTAATAAACATTTAAATAAGTAAATACATAAATGTAAATATGCCAGATATAGCCATCAGGCTTTTCTCATCTTAAACAAAAAAGCTTGTTTTTAATGTTAAAACATATGTTTCCTCTTCATGGTGAAGAGAAACACACCAAAGTAAAATTAGTTCTCAAGAACTTTTTTTTGTCTGAAGAATTTCAACCATCTATAACTAAAGAAGGCATGTTCGGAATAACCACAGAGTAAGTCACCATTCCTCTAATTATGAGAAACAAAGCTCATGGAATTGCCTTAATGACTTTTATATTGTCTATTTGTACAAACAATTTTATATTTTGCAGTGAAAACATCACATTTTATATATATATATATATATATATATATATATTCCCCTTTTGTATCCAACAAATGCATATTGGACTGGATACCTTTCTCCAACCATTCCTTGTAAAAGAAGGATTTTATCCAGCTTAATATGCACCTATTATTACATATTGGCTTATGTGGGTTAAAAGTATGCTTATAAACCAGTTTCCAATATGAGACTTGTTGATAATAAGCAGACAAAACCTTTCACGTTACATAAACCTCTGTAACCATTTTAATTTTATGGTACCGTTAACTGGATCAAAGCCAATAGCATTTAGACTCCCTTGTTCAACAAAAGTTACCTCTCTGAAAGATCACGTGTTCGTTTGTCTGGAGTACCATAAGAAAACCAGTGAACAGAATCAAATGTTAATACAAGCTTTTATTATATCATGCACAATATTTTCCAGCCAGAGGTACATTTTTCCCAAACCACAAAGGTAGGAGAGAAAATGCACAGTGTGGTCATCGATCCTGGCGTATTTATACTAAAAAGGGAGGTGTTCTTTGTACGTGAACCTCATCAGTGGAGCCAGCTGCCAAACATGTCAGACCTTCAGCCGTATATCCCTGTTTATTGTTTACTACTTGAGGTGCCAACCCAGATAACGGATGAGACCCATCAGTGTTAAAACATCTGTTTCTCTTCATTGTCTTCACCTAAGGAAGAGTAAATATCTGAACTGTTTTACCAGCCTAATCATAAAACAGGAGTTGACCCTGCAAATAGAGAAAGTAGCTGAACTATAGCTGAACTCCTGAACAGGAGGTGACCCTGCAAATAGAGAAAAAACCACCAGTGTAGAATCTTATAGCAAAACCCTTCAAACAATTTCATAAAATCCGAACATCTCCCTAAGTAATGATGCTTATTTTTCCAAATAGAGTTGAAATTATCATAATTTATTGTTTTGATTAAATTGTCAGGTCTATCCAATGAATTGGCTGGATAGATCAGCAGAGATAGACTCACCATCTTAGCCAGTAATATTCGTACAAAAATAGGCAAGTGTCTTTGGAGCATATCTGACAACCTATAATCTATACATATGTATTTTAAGACCCGTGACCCTGCAAAGGATAAAACGGGTTTAGATAATGGATGTATGTATTTTAAGATTTGCGTCCAAATCCTCCGGATGAATTAAACCTGCTAATGCAGCACTGTTCCAGTAGATGGCGGCGTAGGCCAGCGATTGTACCACCTACACTCAGGAAGACCAGCTGAAACACTGACAAAAGATATTACAGTTTTTCACAATTGTTTAAACACATTTCCTGATATACTCAGAGCCGGATTACAGTTTTTCACAGTTGCTAACGCCCAAAAAGCAAAAATTTGGCACAATTTGCACAACCTTCACTTCATGTACCAATTGCTCGACCCAAGTTGGCATTACTTCACACTCCCTTATCTGCATTAGAGTCTGACTTTCCTTCTTTACACTCTGATGTCAATTACAAATCACCTTGCTGTCAAAACACTACACACAATTTTCGGTTGTTGCACACAGTTCTCAAGTAAAATCTCAAAGCATCAACCTATAACACACAAATATTCAAAACACTACACACAATGTTCAGTCGTTGAACACACTTCTCAAATAAAATCTCAAAGCATCAAACTACAACACACAAATATTCAAATCTCTAAACTTTGAGGTCTGTTGAGCAATTTGCAATCAGTACTGCAGTATAAAAGTGCCTTGAGCCTCTGTTTTGTTTGGTGAACAATGGAGAACATTGGAGAGAACCAGAGAAGGAGAGACGTAAGAGTGAGAGGAGGAGGAGGAAGAGGAAGAGGAGGACGAGGAGGGGGTCAAAGGGGAGGAGGAGTAGGAGGTAGAGGAGCATGAGGGGGACAAAGAGGGAGAAGAGGAGGAGGACAAGGAGAAGGAGGAGGAGGAGAAAGAAGAAGGAGAGTTACCATCTCTAATGAGATATGGGCAACCGTGGTAGACCACGTTCTCAACCATGGTTTGAGCATGAGGGAGGCTGGCCAGAGGGTCCAACCCAACCTCAGCCGCTACACAGTTGCTGCCATCATAAGAACCTTCAGGGTGGAGAACAGGTACGAAATCTATTTGCCTTGTTTACTGTAATACTGTATATCAATAGAATACAGTGTGCTCACAGTATTTGCATTTTGCAGGACTGAAAGAGAACCATACCGTGGAGGAAGAGCACGGATTTTCACAGAGGAGCAGGAGACAGATGTTGTAAATATTGTTCGTGAGAACAATACAATCACGCTCCGGCAACTACAGTCTAGGATCCTGGCTGACCATGGCACTTTCAGGGACATCCACACTGTCAGCCTATCAACATTAGATAGAATCCTCCGCAGCAATCATGTCAGGATGAAGCAGGTCTACTTTTTTTTGTGAGGGGGGGGTTACTGTACTGTACTGTTCTGTGTGTGCTAAAATTAAACTTTTTTTGGTTGCATATTTGTGTGCTGTTTTATGTTTGACTATACAAAAGTAGGCCTACAGACATTTTACAAAAGGAGAAAAAGCACATTTTCCAAAGTCATTGTCATTCATATGGTGTGTTCTGTTTCTATAATTGTGTTTTCAGTTTTGCACCTAAGTGTGCTGTAAATGCTTGGTAGTGTGCAGACAAATGCTTAGTTGTGTGTACTCAATGAATGGTATGTGTGTGTCATTTGAAAAAATGGCCGTGTGTACCAAATGAAAACACGAGTTCCATTTTGTGAACAGGTAAGAGATTTGATGGCAAAGAGTCATCTTGCAAAGGGAGTGACAGGTTTAGCATTTTGTGTGTGAGGTTTTCAGATCTGTGTGTTCAGTTTGAAAAAAGCTGTTATTGTTTTGAGAAATGGGTATTAACAATTGTGAAAAACTGTAATGCAAAGGCAAACTAGGCATGTGCCTAGGGCCCGATTGACAGGGGAGGGGCCCAGACAGAGGGACAAAAAAAAACATGCACACATATTAATGGTTGATACCATGCAACATGCAAGGGGCAAGGGGCCTCGCGCTAGGGGCCGTTTTTTTTTTCTTTTTTTTTTTTTCCTTTTTTCCCTTATAAATATCAACAGTCACGTTCCATTACAGAACTAAATGTGTACTAGTCTGTGCATATCAATAAATATGTGTGCAATGATGCGCGTGTCTGTTGTTCAATACAACTGATCAGACCAAGCGCATTGACACAAGGTGCTCTGATCCAGACGGGTGGAGTTTGAACAAACTGTCACACAATGTCGAGAGAACGAGACAGATTCAGGAAATTTCCATCAGGGGATGAAAAAAGAAAAAAACTAAAGAAAATGGAAGAGTTTAATTCCTCTCTGAAAGGCTCGCTTGATAAATTTGTTACAAAAATCCCCGATCCGACCGGGTCTCAAGCAGCCGCGGGGCCCCGCGTCAAGGCAAGCCCAGATGATGATGAGGCAGGGGAAGGTATCCAGTATTTTGCTAATTGGAGAGTTAAAATTGCGCATATAGACACCCGATCCGACCCGAAAAACCCAAAAATTTTGCACAGGGCCATGCAAATCTCCCAGACGGCTCTGCATACACATACACATACAGACATATATACTACAGCACACTTTGTCTTACTGAAAATTTTATTGGTCTTTGTAGATTTGACTTCTTATTTGACTATTCAATTTAATCAACACATTTAATTAAGATTTTCTGCAAAATGCAATAGCTTAAAACATATATCTTATTTTACTCTGTTTACATAGCAATGCTGACACCTATTATTGGTGATTTACTGGTACTAATACCTTAACAATGATACTTGCAATCGATAAGATAAGGATAATTTAATAGCATTTAATAGAGCGGTGTAATAACGTATAAATAATAAAAATCAAAAAATAGACTGTTTAATATACAACACATGACTTATTTTGGAATACAAAGAACCAACTTGCTATGTAAAATGTGAATTAACTTTGGTAAGTTTAAGATTTCAATTCATAAATAACATCAATGGAGGGGGGCCCAAAAATCACAGTCTGCCTAGTGTAGTCCATTTATTTAATCCGGCTCTGGATATACTACCTCACTTTCTCAAAACTCTAAACAAAAATTAAAAAACTCACACACAAAATGCAAAATCCTACACTTCTCTTGCAAAAGCACACTCTACCTTCAAAACAGTGTTAACTCTTCACTAAATGGTATTTCCTTCTCAAATGTCAAACACATACATCATTTGAGTAGACGTTTCTAAGCACCCACTGAACACTGATGTGCAGAATGGAAGACACTATAGTATGAATGGAAAACACTATATGAATGAATGAATGAATGCCTCAGTAGAATCATGCATTTGTATGTTCAGTGTTTCACCTTCAGCTGTTGGATGTAATTTATCACCATATAGTATTCTTATGTATAGGCTACTCAAATAGAAAACACACAATTCTTTACTGTAACAACAAATAATATTTTTACAGTACAGTATTTGGACTCAAAATGTGCAGTCCACTGGACATCACAGCAAGCTGTGGATAAAAACTTGACAGAAAATAGAAACAGAACAAAAGTATTAGGCTGCATCCTGCCTTTCATCCCTGGCTGGCCACAGGACCTCGTCCACGTTGATGTTCTCCCTGGCCAAGCAGCGGGGGAACAATCTCCTACAATGCCGCATGAAGCCTTGACAGGCCTCAGCAGTGACATCGCCACATGTGTCCTCCGTGGCCTGCAGCAGTGGGATCCGTGTCTGAGGATTTCTCTCATATACCTTCCATCTCCAGGCAGAGAAAAACTCCTCAATTGGGTTGAGGAAGGGAGAGTATGGAGGGAGATATAGGACATCAACTTCTGGATGGACCGTGAACCAGTCACGGACCAGAGCAGCCCGGTGGAAACTGACATTGTCCCAGATAACAACGAACCTGACCACCTCTGTGTCCTCCATCTGGTCTGGCTGGACATTATATTGTAGAGCTGGTCCAGCTAGAAGAAGTGCAGGGTTGTAGGGGCCAAGGGTGGCATGGTGATGGAGGACGCCGTGGTGATTGATGGCAGCACACATTGTTATGTTCCCTCCACGCTGGCCAGGGACCTCTGTGATGGCACGCTGGCCGATGATATTCCTCCCTCTGCGCCTTCTTTTTACAAGGTTGAACCCCGCTTCATCAATGAATATGAATTCAATGGCAAATTGCTGATTGCATATTGCACAACAGCCTTTGGAGTTTAGAAATGTGACTGACTGTGTGTTCTGTGTGATCAGCAAGAGAGGGAATTCAGGAAGAGTGTGCAGGGTATTGGGAATTGTGTGTAGTGTTGTGAAAAATGTGTGGTATGGAATGGGAATTTGAGTTTAGAGCAGTAAATGTGCTTGGAGTTCAGCAGGATTGGTTCAGCCACCTGAAAAATGAGTTTCAGGTTGTGCACATTGTGTCTGATGTTCCAATAAATGTGTTTAAACAATTGTGAAAAACTGTAAATAACTTTTAAAATGTTAAATATTAGAAATGAAAGTTTCTAGTTTCAAGTTTCTACAGTATTCATATAATGACACAAAGCATCAGGGTTTGATCATTCCATTCAACCTTTTTTAAAGTCCTTTCATTTTCAAACCTAATTACAGTAAGTGTCTAATCATAAATTAGTCAGGAAAACAGTTTGAAAGGGTTTCTTTCCCACTCGCGGTCCTATAAAACAGTCCGTGATGCAAAACCAGTGAGCTCAAGGTGATAGGCACAGATAGGGTTGCCACCCGTCCCGTAAAATACGGAATTGTCCTTTATTTGAGAAAAAAATGTTGCGTCCCGTATTGAACTAATATGGGATGCGATTTGTCGCGTCCCATATTAATTTTTTAAAATTCATTTTTACACCATATTCTAGTTGAATTATTGAAATAAATTAACTTTTACACCATATTCTAGTTGAATTATTGAAATAAATTAACTTTTACACCTTATTCTAGTTGAATTATTGAAATAAATTAACTTTTACACCATATTCTAGTTGAATTATTGAAATAAGTTAACTTTTACACCATATTCTAGTTGAATTATTGAAATAAGTTAACTTTTACACCATATTCTAGTTGAATTATTGAAATAAATTAACTTTTACACCATATTCTAGTTGAATTATTGAAATAAATTAACTTTTACACCATATTCTAGTTGAATTATTGAAATAAATTAACTTTTACACCATATTCTTCACCTGTATGTATATTATACATCTGGGCTGATGTGGACATACGTAGCATAGGAGGCTATTTCAGTTGCTATATGGTCTGTCTCTACGGTCATGAAAGTTCAATGCTATTAAAGCATTTTAAACTTTAAATCAAAGCATTTTGTTTTTCATATAAAATTAAAAAGAAAAAAATTAAAAAGAAAAGTTTTTCATATTAAAAACACATTTTTATTCAGTTTAGAAGTTTTAGGGCTTTTTTTTTGGCTCCTGCGCTGCTGAAATCAGGGCGTCCCTTATTTCTCAAGACAGAGCTGCAACAAGTCAAGACAGAGCCGCAACAAGTCAAGACAGAGCTGCAACAAGTCAAGACAGAGCTGCAACAAGTCAAGACATAGCCTCAACAAGTCAAGACAGAGCCGCAACAAGTCAAGACAGAGCCGCAACAAGTCAAGACAGAGCTGCAACAAGTCAAGACAGAGCCGCAACAAGTCAAGACAGAGCCGCAACAAGTCAAGACAGAGCTGCAACAAGTCAAGACATAGCCTCAACAAGTCAAGACAGAGCCGCAACAAGTCAAGACAGAGCTGCAACAAGTCAAGACATAGCCTCAACAAGTCAAGACAGAGCCTCAACAAGTCAAGACAGAGCCGCAACAAGTCAAGACAGAGCTGCAACAAGTCAAGACAGAGCTGCAACAAGTCAAGACAGAGCTGCAACAAGTCAAGACAGAGCCGCAACAAGTCAAGACAGAGCCGCAACAAGTCAAGACAGAGCTGCAACAAGTCAAGACAGAGCTGCAACAAGTCAAGACAGAGGTGCAACAAGTCAAGACAGAGTCAAGAAGTCAAGACAGAGCTGCAACAAGTCAAGACAGAGCTGCAACAAGTCAAGACAGAGCCGCAACAAGTCAAAACAGAGTCAACAAGTCAAGACAGAGCTGCAACAAGTCAAGACAGAGTCAACAAGTCAAGACAGAGCTGCAACAAGTCAAGAAAGAGTCAACAAGTCAAGACAGAGTCAACAAGTCAAGACAGAGCTGCAACAAGTCAAGACAGAGTCAACAAGTCAAGACAGAGCTGCAACAAGTCAAGACAGAGTCAACAAGTCAAGACAGAGCCGCAACAAGTCAAGACAGAGCTGCAACAAGTCAAGACAGAGCCTCAACAAGTCAAGACAGAGGCGCAACAAGTCAAGACAGAGCCTCAACAAGTCAAGACAGAGCCGCAACAAGTCAAGACAGAGGTGCAACAAGTCAAGACAGAGTCAAGAAGTCAAGACAGAGCTGCAACAAGTCAAGACAGAGCTGCAACAAGTCAAGACAGAGCCGCAACAAGTCAAAACAGAGTCAACAAGTCAAGACAGAGCTGCAACAAGTCAAGACAGAGTCAACAAGTCAAGACAGAGCTGCAACAAGTCAAGAAAGAGTCAACAAGTCAAGACAGAGTCAACAAGTCAAGACAGAGCTGCAACAAGTCAAGACAGAGTCAACAAGTCAAGACAGAGCTGCAACAAGTCAAGACAGAGTCAGCAAGTCAAGACAGAGCCGCAACAAGTCAAGACAGAGCTGCAACAAGTCAAGACAGAGCCTCAACAAGTCAAGACAGAGCCGCAACAAGTCAAGACAGAGCCTCAACAAGTCAAGACAGAGCCGCAACAAGTCAAGACAGAGCCGCAACAAGTCAAGACAGAGCTGCAACAAGTCAAGACAGAGCTGCAACAAGTCAAGACAGAGCCGCAACAAGTCAAGACAGAGCCGCAACAAGTCAAGACAGAGCCGCAACAAGTCAAGACAGAGCCGCAACAAGTCAAGACAGAGCCTCAACAAGTCAAGACAGAGCTGCAACAAGTCAAGACAGAGCCGCAACAAGTCAAGACAGAGCCGCAACAAGTCAAGACAGAGCCGCAACAAGTCAAGACAGAGCTGCAACAAGTCAAGACAGAGCTGCAACAAGTCAAGACAGAGCCGCAACAAGTCAAGACAGAGCCGCAACAATGGCTACGCCTGTAATTCCTTGTCGGTTGGCCTTCCTGCATGCTCAAGTAAACCTCTGCAGATGATCC